>NC_092343.1:50100000-51335000 GCF_046630445.1 Rutidosis leptorrhynchoides
CCAATCTATTTGATGTCCAACTTTGTAATTAAGGTATGTCGACGGGACATATTGGGTGGGGTTCAACACGCATCATCATTCTTTATAACTTATAATATAATATCGTCTATATCATTAACGTAACTATTTCTATAATCACGATTATCATTCTTCAACATCGGCATTATCAATTTAATCAGTGTACAGTAACATAAAATAGAGATAGAAAGTGCAGCAAAGGCTGCTGTTGTGATGTTGTACAACTGTGAAAACAGCAGGAAAGGAAAGCTCGTTTACCGACAACAATAGTGGCAACGTGGTGGTATTTTTGATGGTTGTAGGTGTGCAGTAGTTGAATAGTAGTTAAACAAACGGTGGTGGTTATTGGTGATTACAACAGAAAAATTAAACCGAGCATGGTGGTGGGTTTATGTATAGAAACGATGGTGTTTTTAAGAGTGGTGATTGATGATGGCGGTTTAGTTGATGGTGGTGGTGGAAACCGATGGTGGTGATCAGAGTTCGAACCAAAATAGAAAGAAAAACAATCCGTAGAAGCAGTAAAGAAAAAAAACAATTAGTGTGTGTGTTGTTTGTTGTAATCTAAAAGAAGTTGTAACAATGGTTAACCCCGGGTTGTTTGGTGACGAGTGATGGCTACAGTAGCGATTATATTGATGATGTTTGAAGGTCTTTTTAACCCTGAAACACTTGAAGAATCAGCAGTATGGGCTGCTATTTAGGTAATAATAATGGTTATCAGTTTTCTTGAAGAGGTTTGAATGGAAACTGGAATGCTATTGTAGCAGCTGGTAGCCTAGGGTTTATGGTGATGATGAGCAATTAGATAATAGTTTAAGAAACTAAAATAGTAGTTTGGTTTTCTTTGAGTTTGGTTCTCATTGGTTTTCATCAAAAAGAAGAAAGGAAATAGAGAAAAGGAAAGAAGACTAAAGTGTAGGTTCAATGCATGTTAAATTTTATATATATAGAACTCGATTAGCTGGCAAGATTTAAGATATAGATAAAACCAAAAGCCAATAAAAATAGTCTAGTGGGTAAAAGTTTGTATGTTACGTGTTTGTGTTTTTGTTAGAAAGTCAGCAAGAAAACAAAGTACCAAATATTCTCACATGCTTTACAACACATTGCCACATCCTCTTAATCATGTAACATGTATGTATATATCAAGTTGAATCTTGTCTGCCAATAGTAAAAATATCAACCTAGCATGGATCCCATTAATAATCTTGTAAACTTTTTAGTAATCATTTTAAATATTTATTACTTCATTTATATTCAATATTTAACCCAGTAACATATTAAAAACGAATTACAATGTATAATATAATAATTAATATTAATCACAACTAGAAATTTTATGTTATATAAATATGTTCAAAGCTTTAATATATATATATATATATATATATATATATATATATACATATATATATATATATATATATATATATATATATATATATATATATATATATATTAACATATCTAATTATAAATAGTTGTTCATGAATCGTCGGAATAGGTCGAAGTCTAATGAATGTACGAAAATAGTTCAAAAATTTTGAGACTCAATATTACAGACTTTGCTTATCGTGTCAATTTCATATAAAGATTTAAATTTAATTTTGATCGAAAATTTCCGGGTCGTCACAGTACCTACCCGTTAAAGAAATTTCGTCCCGAAATTTGAGTGAGGTGGTCATGGCTAACAATAAAAATGTTTTCATGACGAATATGAGTTGATAAATAGAGTTTTATCATTACAACAACAACAACAACAATACCCAATCCCGCGCCTGCGAGGTATGGGGGAGGTAAGATGTAGACAATCCTTCCTCTACCCTAAACTAGAAGAGAAGTCGTTTCTGTTACCACGAGTCGAGAGAATTCTCCACCCACGGGAAAGGAAATTCATCCCCCTCTCTACTCCAGAGTAGAGAGATTGCTTCCGTGAGGACCTCCGGCTAAAAAAAGACTTTTTTTTTTTTTTGTTTGCTAAGGGTGGTTGGCTCTTTGCTTGCGCAACAACTTCCACCCGGCATGCCCTCGAGTTGCTGTCCACAAGGTCTTTTGGCTCTATTTATTGAGGCAACGACAAGCGTCGTTTTAGTGGCGTCTTGACTGCCGCTCAGAGCCTAAAAAAAAAGGGGACGCCATGAAAATGGTAGAATCAGATTTTCATGGGGTTTAAAGCATGCCTAAGAATCAATTTAGGCTCTGAGCGGCAGTCAAGACGCCACTAAAACGACGCTTGTCATTGCCTCAATAAATAGAGCCAAAAGACCTTGTGGACAGCAACTTGAGGGCATGCCGGGTAGAGTTTTATCATTATTGATAGATAAAACGATTCGATTATGCGGAGCGTACGAGTGAAGCTATCACAACATAATGAAATGAAAGGATCGAGATTTGTCTTAGCTTTTGACAGAGTCAGGGTTGAATTTAGATAATAAGGTGCATCTTAACTTTTGACGTTGTCTTGGTTGAATTCCGGAATTCAAGGAATTTAAAAGAAAAATCTTTGAAATCTATAAGATTTGATTCTTCGGTGATTCAGGAAATTAAGATCTCTATAATTAAATACGGTGATCTGTCTTAATTACTCTGTCTGATATCTCCATTATAAATTAAACTCTTCCATTCCATTATTCTCACCATTCCTATACTTTTTTTTCTTAGTTCATACATCCAAAAGATTGTGAAAATGCTTAATCCAGTTCTGATCCTTGCTCTTATTCTGACTATTGTATCCGTAATTCTTCTTTTTCATTTAACACCGAAGGAATCTATTCACTTCTACTATTACCTTGGGATTATAGTATTTCTAATTCTCCCGTGTCTTTATCTTGCTATACGTATTGATATACACGGTTTGTAATTTCTGTGTTTGTGATCGGATTTATATTTCTTGTTATGTTTTGGAGCTTCTTGCTCTTGTTTTTCTCTTCCCGACTTCAAGTCAAGCGAATATTGGTCCAGAATTCGTAGGTATAGAGTTTTGAATGACTATAATATTCGATGCAGAAAGGAACGTATTAGCACAATTTGATTTGGTAAATTACTAGAATTACAGAAGGTAGAACTATCAAGAATATATTTCTTGATATGTTCGAAGGTTAAGTTAGAATGAAAGAGTTATGTAACATGGCACATGATGATGATATGATCTGTGAATCATCATCACGTTCCATTAGAAATTCAGCATGACTTACTGTAATATAATCACGTTGGCCAAGTGTCATTATATTATACTAACTCACCCTTCAATTCCCAACACTTCTCCAAAAGCATTCATAATTTAAGCTCAAATTTTATAGATGGATAGAAACTAAAACAGTTTCTTTTATGATGTAACATAGATAGCACGAAGAGATATATAATTTCGGACGAGAATATTTATGAAAATATCCTCAGAAATATCGAAGATATTTATGTTGATATTTTGGAATTTCTAAGTTCGAAGGTTGATGAAGAAAAAAAAAATTTCCGCAAGATTTTAACACGACTTCGGAGCAAGATATTCTCTAAAGATTTCATCGGATCCAGAATTACCTGGATTCTTTGAATATAGGGTTTGGTCCTTGTATTTGTCCTTGGTCTCCTTCATGATTTGCTCAATCCATTTTTCAGTACCAAATTTTCTATCGAGTGTTCCCAACACTCCATTCTTTTATCCTCACTTTTGGCCATTAAGACCATTTACTACATGCTGCTTCGTCGGCATTTTCAAAGTTAACGGATCTGGATCATTGGTTATCAAACCGAGGGGTTTCAAGAGAATTATGTTTTTAGATGATTAAACGCTGATTTCTGGTAATTGGTATGGCAATTCTCGTTAAAGGTGCGGATGAGTTCATGATAAGACTTCAATAGATAAAAATAGTGATTTGTCGAAGAGATTTAAGCCAAGGAGCAACGAGGTTGATGGTACGTCTGTTGGTGATGTGGTGGAATATAAAAGGTTCTCCGATAACAATAAAAGAGCACGCATATATATCAAGGTTATAATAAGGTTGTTTCGAATGAAAAGTCGAAGTTGACTTGCTGGAGTTGTGAAAATTGGCTAATTTGAAAAGGGATTGTAAAGTTATTTTTGGTTATAACAACTCCCAAAGAGTTAGCACAGATACGTTTTAAACATTTACTCAGGTTCCGAGTGTTTTCATGTGCATAACTGTATGCATCAATCTTTCCTTCCGTAGATGAAGTACGGTTGGTTCATCCTCTCGATTGAAGTGTTTTCAAGAATTATGAAATGTTTGTACGCAGATTAGAATCGTCAAGATACAAATGAGGTTTAAGATGAAATCAAGTGGCAGACTTGAAGAATTGTTTGATTTCATATGTTATAATCAATATTTTAATTCATTTTAATTGTCCAATGTTTTCCTCATTATGCCACTTGTTGGATTCTGATAAGTCAAAATCCAAATACGAAATCGAATAAAAATGGTTATTATGTGGTGAACGGATTCGTATATCTGTGGATGTAAGTAGGATAGTAAATGAATGTTGAATCAGATTCGAAGAATGTACAGTGTAACTTATTAATGTGGAATCTAAATATTCCTCGGGTATTACCTACCCGTTAAAATATTTTCACCATTATCATTTTGTACAAAAGAATTTTTAATTACAATCTTTACAAAAACATATATACATATATATATTTTCTTCAGATGTAATCATGGATTTAATGAGTTAATGTGATATTAATCTCATTTGCTTTACCGTTAGAACTAGAATATATAATCTCTAAAACATTGAAGATTACATAATCGTCATGTTGAACGAAGATAAATGATGTAGAACGATTCGTAGAACGATGATTATGCTCGAGGTACATAATGAGTTGTTGAGGCGTGTTTTGTTGAAACTTGAGTTGTTGGTGGTACTGTTGGTGCCGGTGATGTTGCTGAAGCTGGTACATTTTGTACCATATTTTCCAAGGCTACAACTCGGGCGCGAAGCTCGTTGACTTCTTCCATTACTCCAGGATGATTATCGATCGAAACGAGCAGATGAATAAGGTTTAGAATTTGATGTAGTATATAATCATGACGAGATACTCTGTAAATGAGAGAAAAAATGGTGTTTTGGACAGGTTCACCGGTAAGTACTTCAGGTTCTTCACCAAGAGGTGAATCTGGTTGGTGGAAAGGATCGCCTTCTTCGCGTCTCCATTGATTAAGTCGACTACGAACCCATCAGATGAATTGGGGATGGCTAATTGATTGATTCATTCTGGTGACACCGCTTTCGGAGCTTAGGTGAATATCCATGTTGGAATAGCTGTTGGAATAACTATCGGAATAGCTATCGAAATCTGAGGGACTCGAACTGGTTGAGGGATTCATCTCGTACGATCAGATGAAGGATTTTCGATAAGAAATAGATTATAGGATGTAGATTAGTACCCTGCAATACATAATTTACTTATGCATATATAATACTAAAATCCCATAAGTTATGGAGGAATCTACGGAATATGACAGGCAATGTTTACAGTAACAGATAGCTAAGATATGGATTAGCAGATACGCTAAGATATGGATTAGCAGATACGCTAAGATATGAATTTATCTATACACTGTCTATGCAATAGAGGCAGTAAGACGTGTCTAGACTTTAAGGATGATAAGTAAATAATTTTCGACACGAAATGATAAGCAAAACTTTTGACATGCAGACACGGTCGAAGTCCAGACCCACTAATGCATCTAAATAACTATCAGTTAGACACACTAATGCAAGACCTGGTTCGCTAAGACCACCGCTCTGATACCAACTGAAAGGACCCGTCCTAATCCACCTGGACGAAATCTTCAACAGTGGTCCCATTACGAGGTACTGAACTCTATATGCCATTAATGACTCCATGTAATATCTCTAAATGAGCAAATGCACAGCGGAAGATTTCTTTCGTACCTGAGAATAAACATGCTTTCAAGTGTCAACCAAAAGGTTGGTGAGTTCATAGGTTTATCATAAAACAATAAAATTCATCATTTTGATAGACCACAAAATTAAAATCCTGCATGGTACAAATGGGCCCGAATCCTATACCCACCTGTAATGTACATGCGATATCTTTTAAATACAGTACACCTTTCTCGTGTACGAAACCATTTTCATAAATCATAGTAACCGTACACATATCTTGTGCACAAAAATAACATACACATAACCTGTGTATAAAATCATTCTCTCGATATATAACATTCACATCAACTGGTGGCAATTATCATGTCCACATAATTCAATGGTGGCAATTATCATGTCCACATAATTCAATGGTGGCAATTATCATGTTCACATAATTCAATGGTGGCAATTATCATGTCCACATAATTCAATAATAATCTGCAGAACTTCTGTCTGCATAATAATTCATTCGAGGAATGTTTTGCTTGTGTCTATCTCGTCAAACATTTATAAAAACATTTCATATGTTCGCAGTTCAAAATATATTTCAAAAGCATTTAATAAAGCAGTTGTAAAACAGTTATCAAGCAGCACATGTATTCTCAGTCCCAAAAATGTAAAGAGTAAAAGGGAATCAAATGAACTCACCATACGATATTTTGTAGTAAAAATATGCATACGACGGAACTGAACAATGCAGGGTTGGCCTCGGATTCACGAACCTATATCATTTGTATATATAGATTAACATATATACTGATAATCGAACAATTTATTAATTGTTAATTTAGTAATTTATATGTTTCATTAATATCTTAATTAACTATTCATTTTATATACTTTGGATAGTTAATTAGTATTTATTATAAAAATTTTAATATAGTTATGTCATATGTATCTAAGTATATATATGTTTTTTAATATAACAAAAATTTATTTGGTAAAATAATATTAATATTAAATAAAAAAATGTATTTGATTAATAATAATAATACCAATAATAATAATAATAGTAATTAGAGTAATAATAATAATAATAATGATAAAAATGATAATAATAATTTTAATAATCTTAGTGATAATACTAATAATATTATTAATGATATTATTGGTAATAATATTAATGATATTAATAACGGTACTTAATAATTTAATTAAATCATAACTTAAATCTAATCTTAATCATTTTCTTAATAATATTTGTATCTATAACTTTTATTTTTATAATCTTAACCTCATTAAATCTTAACATTTATAATAATAATAATAATAATAATAATAATAATAATAATAATAATAATAATAATAATAATAATAATAATAATAATAATAATAATAATAATAATAATAATAATAATAGATATAGTAAATAATAAAAAGGCTACCTTATGGTATCAAGTCTTACAAAACTATAAACGCCTATGCCCGGGCTCGAACTCGAGACCTCTTATTAACTCGGTAACACATCAAACCATTCTTCCAAATCTAATTTTCTAATATTATATGGAACCAATTATAATTAACCCGCTTATAAGATCAAGCCCAACAGAATAGCATTGATCTCGACCCATTAGAATATCATCATCGCACATCCATCATCATCATCATCATTCATCTCATTAATCTATATCATTTTCCTCATCAACGATATGGTTACCAATTATCATCTCTTATCTCCACTATCCTCCCCATCATAGCATAACCATCTTCATGATCATTATCATCATCGTATTTATATCATAATTTCACGTTTCATCATATTATCCCATCGTCTCCATCATTAACGCAGAGAAGAGAAAAAAATTATAAATAAAAGTGGCCTTTTGTTTCACCCTATGATTAAATCGGCCTAACAGTAGGCTCACAAGTCCAAAAGCTAAATCCATTAATTGAATTCAATAGGCCCAAGTAGAAAACAAAAGTTTGAATTACGGCCCAATCTATTTGATGTCCAACTTTGTAATTAAGGTATGTCGACGGGACATATTGGGTGGGGTTCAACACGCATCATCATTCTTTATAACTTATAATATAATATCGTCTATATCATTAACGTAACTATTTCCATAATCACGATTATCATTCTTCAATCTCGGCATTATCAATTTAATAGCTGTACAGTAACATAAAATAGAGATAGAAAGTGCAGCAAAGGCTGCTGTTGTGATGGTGTACAACTGTGAAAACAGCAGGAAAGAAAGCTCTTTTACCGACAGCAATAGTGGCAACGTGGTGGTATTTTTGATGGTTGTAGGTGTGCAGCAGTTGAATAGTAGTTAAACAAATGGTGGTGGTTATTGGTGATTACAACAGAAAAATTAAATCGAGCAAGGTGGTGGGTTTATGTATAGAAACGATGGTGTTTTTAAGAGTGGTGATTGATGATGGCAGTTTAGTTGATGGTGGTGGTGGAAACCGATGGTGGTGATCAGAGTTCGAACCAAAATAGAAAGAAAAACAATCCGTAGAAGCAGTAAAGAAAAAAAACAATTAGTGTGTGTGTTGTTTGTTGTAATCTAAAAGAAGTTGTAACAATGGTTAACCCCGGGTTGTTTGGTGACGAGTGATGGCTACAGTAGCAATTATATTGATGATGTTTGAAGGTCTTTTTAACCCTGAAACACTTGAAGAATCAGCAGTATGGGCTGCTATTTAGGTAATAATAATGGTTATCAGTTTTCTTGAAGAGGTTTGAATGGAAACTGGAATGCTATTGTAGTAGCTGGTAGCCTAGGGTTTATGGTGATGATGAGCAATTAGATAATAGTTTAAGAAACTAAAATAGTAGTTTGGTTTTCTTTGAGTTTGGTTCTCGTTGGTTTTCATCAAAAAGAAGAAAGGAAATAGAGAAAAGGAAAGAAGACTAAAGTGTAGGTTCAATGCATGTTAAATTTTATATATATAGAACTCGATTAGCTGGCAAGATTTAAGATATAGATAAAACCAAAAGCCAATAAAAATAGTCTAGTGGGTAAAAGTTTGTATGTTACGTGTTTGTGTTTTTGTTAGAAAGTCAGCAAGAAAACAAAGTACCAAATATTCTCACATGCTTTACAACACATTGCCACATCCTCTTAATCATGTAACATGTATGTATATATCAAGTTGAATCTTGTCTGCCAATAGTAAAAATATCAACCTAGCATGGATCCCATTAATAATCTTGTAAACTTTTTAGTAATCATTTTAAATATTTATTACTTCATTTATATTCAATATTTAACCCAGTAACATATTAAAAACGAATTACAATGTATAATATAATAATTAATATAAATCACAACTAGAAATTTTATGTTATATAAATATGTTCAAAGCTTTAATATATATATATATATATATATATATATATATATATATATATATATATATATATATATATATATATATATTAACATATCTAATTACAAATAGTTGTTCATGAATCGTCGGAATAGGTCGAAGTCTAATGAATGTACGAAAATAGTTCAAAAATTTTGAGACTCAATATTACAGACTTTGCTTGTCGTGTCAATTTCATATAAAGATTTAAATTTAAATTTGATCGAAAATTTCCGGGTCGTCACATCATTAATTTAAGCCTGGTTATTTACAAAGGTACAAATTATGAAACGAAAAATACAAGTTTTCTAAGCGTATGTAACGTCGTTTGAGAAACCGAAATCGAAACATAAGTCGAGTGAAAATGTACGAGTCATCGGAACTAAATTTACAAATTAACTATGCACGTAAATATAATAGAATATATAATTAATTATATAAATTAAATATATTATATATATAATATTATAAAACCAATAGCCGCCCATGTTGTAAATGAATTGGAACTGTTAAGAGTGACCATGCGATCGCATGGTTGTTGCTCACAAGCCCCATGCGATCGCATGGGGGTTAGGTGAGGGAAATGTCTATAAATTCGTCTGATTTCATTTCAGTTCTTCACTTCCTCTTCTATCTATCTCTGATATCTCTCTATATATAAATAATAATTATTATTATTATTATTAATATTATTATTATTAATGAGATTAATATTATTATTTTTAAGCATTGTTATTAGTAGTAGTATTATTAGTATACATAAAATACTACAATGAGATGATGAGCGAGTTATTTCAAACGGGTTTTTCGAGCGGGATAGAGCTAAGGAATTTATAGGTTATAGCTATGGAGGTTATGGGTAATGTTCGGAGGTATAACTTGTGAGGCCAACCTAGTGTTTATCATCTCCGTTGCGTCTATGTACTTTCCTGCAATATTGAATCTCAATATTGATACGTGAGCACTCATATCTTACCTTTTATATATTAATAGTATATCCCTGACTTGTGCTCGAGTATATATGATCATGCATGCTTGTATATTTAATTTTGTCGTTAATTAGTGTTTGATGAATCACGAATTTATTACATATATTACTGATATAAGGTATATGATATGCATGTCATTGGAAAGCTAGCGAAAAATTAATAACTTTTCATTTAGAAAGCGTATGATTTCGATGAACGGATTAAAAGATATCGTCAATTGAATTATCTATAGTTTTAAGTATTATTGTTAAAATGATTATTATTATTATTATTATCGTTATCGTTATCGTTATCGTTATCGTTATCGTTGTCGTTGTCATTATCGTTATCGTTATCGTCGTTATTATCGTTATTATTATTATTATCTAATAATCATTATTATTACAATTATTATTATTATTATTATTAATATTATTATTATTATATTATTATTATTATTAAAATAATTAATATTTTTTTTATCAAAACTATCACTTTATTTTTTTTATCGTCATTATTATTATTAAAAGTATCATTAATATTAAAACTATCATTTTTATTAAAATTATCATTTTTGTATAGAAATATCACTGTTATTATAAAATATCATTATTATAATCAATTTAGTATTATTATTATTAAAAATGATCATTTTAAATAGAATTATCATTTTTATATAAAATATTATTTTTACTACAGTTAATATTAAAAAGTATCGTTATTATTATAATTATCATGGTTGTTAGAAAATATCATTATAAATCTTAAAACTTATATTTTCATTTAAATTATCATTTTTATTATTATTAGTATTATTAATAACAACAATATTATTAACATTGTTATTATCATTAACATGATTATACTATTATTATCATTATTAGTAATATTATTATTATGACATTAGTATTATTATAAAAAGATTATTAGTAATTATCAAAATTATTATTATCATTAGTAAATATAAATATTGTTATTATTATAATTAATATTATTATTATCACAAAATAATACAATTTTTACACATTATTATTATTAATATTATCTTACCAAATAAATATGTGATACAAAGATATTTTTACCACACGCAGTATAATAATACGTACTACTATATTTTTATGATATTAAGTGAACTATATAAACTTGATGTTATGCGAGGAGTATATGAAATAGTATTAATTTTTACAAGGAAATACTATTAAATACGATACAATTTTACACAAGTGATTTATTTATTTATAGAGTGGATATACCTAAACCTTGCTACAACACTTATAGGCAGTGTACCTAATCGTACAGTAGTGTAGTTTTTAGTAAGTCCGGTTCGACCACAGGGAACTAGCCAAGTTTTACGCTATAATTTTTTAAAACTATATTTGCATAAATATATATATATATATATATATAAGTAGTTTTATTTATAAAAGGGGGATTTTACCGTTTAATGACCGGTTTGTCGATTTTAAAACTTTAGTCGCAGTTAAAACCTAATGTAAAATATTATATAAATAAAAGACTTAATTTAAAGCGTAAAGTAAATAACGATAATGAAATTGCGATAAATAAAAGTGCGATCAAATAAAATTGCGATAATTAAAGAGAACGATAATTAAAAGTGCAATTAAATACGATGACAGTAAATAAAAGTGCGATAATTAAAAGTGCAATTAAATATGAAATAAAGAAATTATGCTTATTTAAACTTCCGTAATCATGATGTTCGACGTGTTGATTTTTAGTTTATGCCCATGGATTAATTGTTCTTTGTCCTAGATTATTCAATATGTCCAAACGGATTTGTCCATAATAGTCCATCAGTCATAATCATAAAATGCGGAAGTCTTCGTCAAATTATTCTTATTCCCGAAGTCAAATATTCCAACTAATTGGGGATTCGAATTGTAACAAGGTCTTAATACTTTGTTTAATTAATACACCAGGTTATCGACTGCGTGTAAACCAAGGTTTTACTACTTTGTTAACAATTACACCAATTACCTTTGAATGTAATCCACCCCTGTTTCAACAAGTCTATTAACTATTAATCCAGTTCCGTGTCCGGTAAAATGAACAATTATTGGTATTTATAGATATCCCGCCCACCGTGCCCAGTCAAGCGTATGTGGTTATATATAAATACGTCAAATTATAAGTCTATATATTAAATTAATGAGGTGTCATTTAGTTAATATAAAGCCCATTAATAGCCCATAGTCTAATTTCCACAAGTTTCGTTCTTTTATCCAAACCCCAATTATGGTACAAAGCCCAATTACCCAATTTTAATATTTATTCCAACATCACAATTACTTCAGCATTAAATAAGCATAATAATAACTTAGCTACGAGACATTAAATTAAAAAGGTTGAACGTAACTTACAATGATTAAAAATAGCGTAGCGTTACACGGACAGAATTTTGACTTACACCCTTACAACATTCGCTAACATACCCTTATTATTAGAATTTAAAATTAAAATTAAAATTAAAATATAATATATGTATATATATATATATATATATATATATATATATATATATATATATATATATATATATATATATATATATATGTTTGAGTGATGGAAGAGAAAAAGATGTTAAAATATCGATCGAATGCGTTGCCTTTTATAGGCCCCATTTCAGTTTTGGTGTGCTCCGCGATCTCGAAGGGTTTCTCCTTCACAGCTCCGCAATCGCGGAGTGGTGGATTACAGCTCATCCAAGTTTGGCTCCTAGCTTGCCGACGGATTTTTTAATAAATAAATATAATATATATATATATATATATAATTTTAAGAATTATTTATATATTATATTATATTTATATGCATAGTTGACTTGTAATTTTTGCTCCGTTGCGTCGTGCGTTGAAAGTTGACTTAGGTCCCGGTTCCAGATTTTCAAACGTCCTTGCGTACAATTTAATATCTTGTACTTTGTATTTTGCGGCTCGTACTTTTGTAATTTTGAGACGTTTCTCATCAATAAATTGAACCACTTGAATTGTACTTTGTACTTTTTAGCTTTTTGGTCATTTGCGTCTTCAAATCGTCGAATCTATCTTTTGTCTCCACCTTTTATTATTTAAACGATAATTACTTGAAATTAGAACAATTGCAACTAAAAGCTTGTCTTTCATGAAGGCTAATTCTATGAAATATATGTTCGTTTTTAGCATTATCAAATATTCCCACACTTGAGCGTTGCTTGTCCTAAAGCAATATAGAACTTGAATATAACTTTACTAGAATCATTTCTTTATTCTTTACACTTTGTACATCAGTGATTTCAATACGGCGGTATGAACAATGGTAGTAACGATGTGGTTTACAGTCCCACATGACTATGAAAAATTAGATCCTTTAGAAAATTGGATCTTTATGAAAACATTTGATCTTTTTGAAAATTCAATCTAGCTTTTACCCTAGATAAGTTTTCCAGAATAACCCTTCACCGGTGTTTGCAAAATGTTGTTGTGGGTTTGGTGGGTTTCAGATTTGAAAATTTTAGCTCAAAACTTGCGGTTTTGTGTCACCCACTTGCTAACCTTGTATTGGGAAAGCAACACGTCCAGTTTACTTGCTCCGTATATTACCTTTTGGTAAACTACCGTCCGGTTGTAAAGGAAAGCGTTGAACAAGCAACTGTTAAGGCAATGTCCCGTGACATGCATTTGATTATGGTCTATATCGTGTCGGATGCAATTAATATCCTTTGTAGGAGCAATAGTAAAGATCACCCTATAGTTTTTTGGTCTGGCACAAGGTCCTGTCTTTGACCATGCTATGCAACCACCGTTCTTACGGTTGACACCCGATTTGGTTCAGGTGACCTAATGAATTCCAGGTGAATTCTCAGGATTTTACGTTCAATGGTAATGAACGCATTGAAAATGGGTTTTCAGAAAACAAATCGGTTTGTAATTTTTTTTTTGATCAAAATATTTTCTCGTTCAAGCTCGAGTTTGGATATCATTGAATTCCATGAGTTTGAATTCTCAATCTTTAAGATCAATCTCAAGGATTGAGTAATATCTGGCTTAAAAGCTGATTTTTAATCTTTAAGGAGATTATCCTTTCTGGGGATCTGATTCATTAGTCTTATCAAGCTAATTTGCACAGTGCCCCCCATTGTACGAGATAAATCCTTCTCATGGTTAGGATAAATCTGACCACTTGGCGACCCTGTTTGATGCTGAGGTCCGTGGATTTCCTGCTGATTTTAGTGATGACTTTTCTAGATTTTTCGTCAACCTACAGCTGGTCTAGATGACAAATTCATGATCTAAATCAAGAAGCGCATGTCTTTTTCGGAAGACTTTACTTCCTTTTAATGATGGAATTTATTCATCATGTAGATCCATCTATTCTTTTCAAAAGTATTATCATAAACCGGGTAAAACTGATTATTTTCGTTCAAAACAAAAGTATCTTCAATTATTTGTACAAAAATAGGTAATATATAATTTGAATAACTTGGTAAATATTTCCCACACTTGGCTTTTATTTTCCTTTATTTGCCTTTTTGTTTTCCTCTATTCCATTTTTAAATGAATTCTAATATTTTGAGTTGTTTCTCAATTTATGTCCTTTCCAAGGTAACAATAATTTCGGTGTTAATACCTAGTTTTATCGTTCATAAATATGTATAAACATGATTTTGAATTCATTTAGTTGAAAATTTTTGAAAAATTTTACTAGAATTGGGTAGTCAGTATATAAGACTAGGGCTGTTCTTTATTATCAGAGAGCACTAGATTCTAATACAACTACTGCGTTACTAGTATTTTTAATGGTAACCAAGTGTTTAAATTAAATTTTTTAAAATTCCGAAAGAATTTAACCTCTTCCCACACTTAAGATCTTGCAATGCCCTCATTTACAAGAAATCGGTAACAATTTAAATTATTGAGGGTGATTAGCGTAGAAAAACGATTAAATTTTACCAAAGTTTTCAAACATATTGGCGTTTGTTTTAAAAGCAAATATTTTTAGTTTTTTTAATGTTTTTGGCATACTTTAATTCAATAAGATTAAAAATAATGATAATAAAGTTCTCGTCCCTCCCTTGGGTAGAGCAATTTCGGTTCAATGACTTAGTTTTCAACTCACGACGAATTTTAAAAATCATATTTTTATCTTAGTGAAATAAAGTAAATTTTTGTTTTTAAATTCACACCAAACTTTAAATTTAAATTGCATAAAATTGAAAATTCATATTATTAAAATTAAAAATTCACACCAAATTTTTATTATATTCTTGTTTTTATACATACAAACTTATATTAAAAATATTAATTTTTCAAATATTTACAAACTTAAATATATTGATTTTAAAAAGTTTACAATATTAATTTAATATTTATTATATATTAATTTTAAAAACAAAGTAAAAATAAGAAATTAAAAATCTTTTTGGTCTTTTATCCCACTTTAATCAATCAAATATTATCAAAAATATACGCCCCTCTTTTCGGTAAAGTAATTTCGACTCAATGACCTAGTTTTACTCCTGACGAATTTCTGAAATATTTTGGGTTGATTGATTAAAGATATTTATACCTTAAGAATAAACGGTAAATTTTGTAGTGATGTAATAAATTTTTGTACGATATCAATAATTTCGGTTACAGAACTTAATTTTATTGAATACCAATTTAATACTTTATAGCGAACGATTTAGCGTTTATTATCAAAACGTTAAAAGCAATAAAATAAAAATAAATGTACAAACTTACCTGTGAGAAAGAATTCTCAGTGACCTGCTTTAACCCACTCATAAGATAGTCGGACTAATTGGTTTTTCATAGCTACATAGGCGTAACCTCGAGCATTCAACGATTTTTCTTCGAAACATATGAACGGTCCTTCTCTGCATAAAGTAACGAACTCGGTATTTGAATATGTTTGATTCGTCGAGCATTTTCTTTCGTGTGACCATTTTCCGCATTTGTGACATCTTTCAAGGTGTCGTACTCTTCTTTTCGCTGCGGATTTTGATTTTCCTTTACCAAAATGTAACTTATTATGATCGTTTCTGAGTTCTTTTCTTACTCCGTCCAATTTGGCTCTTATTACTGACACCAGGTCACTCAAAAGGGTGTCATTATTATGTTTAGTGATCAAAGTGTGTATCATTAGACCATGATACAGATCAAAGGAATTCTTCATCTCGTAAAACCTAAAAAAAATAAAAATTCAGAATGGGGGGAGAAGACTAGTTCTTTAGGGTCTGCTAGGGAAAGTCCATTCGGATTCCATTCTCGAGAACTACACGAAAACAGAATATCTAACTTTAACAGAAATAAATATTACCCTTAAAAAGATTCGAACCTCCCCACACTTAGTTAGATGTGGTGTTGAAATTGTGATTAACTTTGTTTTCAATTGGACTATCAACAACTTGTATATCTTTGACTTTTGCTTCAAGCCATTTGTTGATTTCCTCCGTAACTTTCACAAATTCAACTAACATCACCTTTTCTTTTGGCGATAAATTGGATACTAATCGGTTACATAACTTAAAGTTTCCCTTAATCTTAGCATCGTGAATCCGTTTATAAAGTTTCTTCGTTGAACTGTTAAAAATGGGTTCATCTAATTTCGTATCATCAACGGGGTTCTTTGTGATCGGATCATCATTAAGTGTTTCTTCATCTTCCCCACACTTATGCATTTTTATTGGTCTAACAGTTTTGGTTGGTGAAGATCTAAACTTTCGGTTCACAAAGGTGATTGATTTATCACCATCCCTAAGTGTCATTCTACCTTCTCTTACATCAATGAACGCCTCGGTGGTTGCTAAAAATGGGCGACCTAAAATTAGAGGAATATCAAGGTTTTTCTCCATATTAATCACTATGAAGTTTGCAACAAAGGTCAAACTTCCCACGTTAACAAGTAAATTATTTGCTATTCCAACCGGGTGTTTAATGGTTAGGTCAAATGATTGAACACCTATTTTGGTTGGTTTTAATTTACCCATACCTAATCTTTTGTATAAGGAAAGAGGCATAATATTTGCACTTGCTCCTAAATCTGCGAGTCCATTATATACAGCACCATTATTAAGCAAGCAAGAAATGATAAATTCACCCGGGTCTTCTGTTTTAGTAAGTCGAGTTGGTTTGTAAATCTTTTTCGGGTGTTCTTTTCTTGGTTCTTTCACTTCCATTTGAACTTCTTGTTCACATTTTTCTTCGTTTCTTGGAATGGGAGGTTTGTATAAGAATTCTTCTTCATCACTCCAATTTGAATCCTTCGTATTTTCCAATTTTGATTTTTCATATGTTGTTGATGAAATGTCCCGTTTTTATTGATTAAAAACGTTCCATATTAATTGATTTCGTTGCGAGGTTTTGACCTCTATATGAGACGTTTTTCAAAGACTGCATTCATTTTAAAACAAACCATAACCTTTATTTCATCAATAAAGGTTTAAAAAGCTTTACGTAGATTATCAAATAATGATAATCTAAAATATCCTGTTTACACACAACCATTACATAATGGTTTACAATACAAATATGTTACAACAAAATAAGTTTCTTGAATGCAGTTTTTACACAATATCATACAAGCATGGACTCCAAATCTCGTCCTTATTTAAGTATGCGACAGCGAAAGCTCTTAATAATCACCTGAGAATAAACATGCTTAAAACGTCAACAAAAATGTTGGTGAGTTATAGGTTTAACCTATATATATCAAATCATAATAATAGATCACAAGATTTCATATTTCAATACACATCCCATACATAGAGATAAAAAATCATTCATATGGTGAATACCTGGTAACCGACATTAACAAGATGCATATATAAGAATATCCCCATCATTTCGGGACACCCTTCAGATATGATATAAATTTCGAAGTACTAAAGCATCCGGTACTTTGGATGGGGTTTGTTAGGCCCAATAGATCTATCTTTAGGATTCGTGTCAATTAGGGTATCTGTTCCCTAATTCTTAGATTACCAGACTTAATAAAAAGGGGCATATTCGATTTCGATAATTCAACCATAGAATGTAGTTTCGCGTACTTGTGTCTATTTTGTAAATCATTTATAAAACCTGCATGTATTCTCATCCCAAAAATATTAGATTTTAAAAGTGGGACTATAACTCACTTTCACAGATTTTTACTTCGTCGGGAAGTAAGACTTGGCCACTGGTTGATTCACGAACCTATAACAATATATACATATATATCAAAGTATGTTCAAAATATATTTACAACACTTTTAATATATTTTGATGTTTTAAGTTTATTAAGTCAGCTGTCCTCGTTAGTAACCTACAACTAGTTGTCCACAGTTAGATGTACAGAAATAAATTGATAAATATTATCTTGAATCAATCCACGACCCAGTGTATACGTATCTTAGTATTGATCACAACTCAAACTATATATATTTTGGAATCAACCTCAACCCTGTATAGCTAACTCCAACATTCACATATAGAGTGTCTATGGTTGTTCCTAAATACATATAGATGTGTCGACATGATAGGTCGAAATATTGTATACGTGTCTATGGTATCTCAAGATTACATAATATACAATACAAGTTGATTAAGTTATGGTTGGAATAGATTTGTTACCAATTTTCGCGTAGCTAAAATGAGAAAAAAATTATCCAATCTTGTTTTACCCATAACTTCTTCATTTTAAATCCGTTTTGAGTGAATAAAATTGCTATGGTTTCATATTGAACTCTATTTTATGAATCTAAACAGAAAAAGTATAGGTTTATAGTCGGAAAAATAAGTTACAAGTCGTTTTTGTAAAGGTAGTCATTTCAGTCGAAAGAACGACGTCTAGATGACCATTTTAGAAAACATACTTCCACTTTGAGTTTAACCATAATTTTTGGATATAGTTTCATGTTCATAATAAAAATCATTTTCTCAGAATAACATCTTTTAAATCAAAGTTTATCATAGTTTTTAATTAACTAACCCAAAACAGCCCGCGGTGTTACTACGACGGCGTAAATCCGGTTTTACGGTGTTTTTCGTGTTTCCGGGTTTTAAATCATTAAGTTAGAATATCATATAGATATAGAACATGTGTTTAGTTGATTTTAAAAGTCAAGTTAGAAGGATTAACTTTTGTTTGCGAACAAGTTTAGAATTAACTAAACTATGTTCTGGTGATTACAAGTTTAAAACTTCGAATAAGATAGCTTTATATGTATGAATCGAATGATGTTATGAACATCATTACTACCTTAAGTTCCTTGGATAAACCTACTGGAAAAGAGAAAAATGGATCTATCTTCAACGGATCTTTGGATGGCTCGAAGTTCTTGAAGCAGAATCATGACACGAAAACAAGTTCAAGTAAGATCATCACTTGAAATAAGATTGTTATAGTTATAGAAATTGAACCAAAGTTTGAATATGATTATTACCTTGTATTAGAATGATAATCTACTGTAATAAACAAAGATTTCTTGAGGTTGGATGATCACCTTACAAGATTGGAAGTGAGCTAGCAAACTTGAAAGTATTCTTGATTTTATGTAACTAGAACTTGTAGAATTTATGAAGAACACTTAGAACTTGAAGATAGAACTTGAGAGAGATCAATTAGATGAATAAAATTGAAGAATGAAAGTGTTTGTAGGTGTTTTTGGTCATTGGTGTATGGATTAGATATAAAGGATATGTAATTTTGTTTTCATGTAAATAAGTCATGAATGATTACTCATATTTTTGTAATTTTATGAGATATTTCATGCTAATTGCCAAATGATGGTTCTCACATGTGTTAGGTGACTCACATGGGCTGCTAAGAGCTGATCATTGGAGTGTATATACCAATAGTACATACATCTAAAAGCTATGTATTGTACGAGTACGAATACGGGTGCATACGAGTAGAATTGTTGATGAAACTGAACGAGGATGTAATTGTAAGCATTTTTGTTAAGTAGAAGTATTTTGATAAGTGTCTTTAGGTCTTTCAAAAGTGTATGAATACATATTAAAACACTACATGTATATACTTTTTAACTGAGTCGTTAAGTCATCGTTAGTCGTTACATGTAAATGTTGTTTTGAAACCTTTAGGTTAACGATCTTGTTGAATGTTGTTAACCCATTGTTTATTATAACAAATAAGATGTTAAATTGTTATATTATCATGATATTATGATATATAATATATCTTAGTATGATATATATACAGTTAAATGTCGTTACAACGATAATCGTTACATATATGTCTCGTTTCGAAATCATTAAGTTAGTAGTCTTATTTTTATATATGTATTTCATTGTTAATACACTTAATAATATATTTACTTATCATTTAAAATAATTAACCAAGTGTATCAATATCTTCATATGATTCATATGTACCTAGTAAGACGTTGTTATAACGATAATCGTTATATATATATATATATATATATATATATATATATATATATATATATATATATATATATATATATATATATATATATATATATATATATATCGTTTTCGAGTTTCTTAAATTAATAGCCTCATTTTTATGTATATAACTCATTGTTAAAATACCTAATGAGATAAATACTTATAATAAAATCATGTTAACTATATATATAACCATATATATGTCATCGTATAGTTTTTACAAGTTTTAACGTTCGTGAATCACCGGTCAACTTGGGTGGTCAATTGTCTATATGAAACCTATTTCAATTAATCAAGTCTTAACAAGTTTGATTGCTTAACATGTTGGAAACATTTAATCATGTAAATAACAATTTCATTTAATATATATATAAACATGGAAAAGTTCGGGTCACTACAGTTGATAACATATTTATGTTTTCATTTTGAAGGTTTTCTTGGGTGGTGAAATTATGATTGACTTCATTGTCAACTTCCATCGGACCATGTATGTAATGTTTAACTCTGTGACCATTAACTTTAAATTCAATCCCATTTGAATTTATTAACTCTATTGTTCCGTATTGGAAAACTCTTTTGACTATAAATGGTCCAGACCATCTTGATTTCAATTTTCCAGGAAATAGCTTGAATCGTGAATTGAAAAGAAGAACTTTGTCTCCTTCTTTAAATTCTTTTGAACTTCTGATTCTTTTATCATGCCATTTCTTCGTTCTTTCCTTATAGATTAATGAATTTTCGTATGCTTCATGTCTCAATTCTTCTAATTCGTTTAGTTGACTTAATCGTAGACGTCCAGATTCATGTAAATCAAGATTACATGTCTTCAAAGCCCAAAATGCATTGTGTTCAATTTCTACCGAAAGATGACATGCTTTTCCGTAAACGAGTTTAAAAGTTGTGGTTCCAATTGGAGTTTTGTAGGCTGTTCTAAAAGCCCAGAGTGCATCCTCCAGTTTCATGGACCATTCATTCGGATTTGATCCTATGGTTTTCTCTAGAATACGTTCTAATGCTTGGTTGGTATTTTCAACTTGTCCACTTGTTTGTAGATGATAAGCGGTTGATATTTTATGAGTTACTCCATATCTTTTGAGAACTTTCTCAAGTTGATTGTTACTAAAATGAGTACCCCGATCACTTATTAAAGCTTTCGGTGTTCCAAACCTTGCAAAAAGACATTTTAAAAAGTTGACTACAACTCGTGCATCATTAGTCGGGAGAGCTTGTGCTTCCGCCCATTTAGATACATAATCAATGGTAACGAGAATGTAGAGATTATTATGAGATTTTGGAAATGGACCCATAAAGTCAATACCCTAAATGTCAAATACTTCACATACTTGAATGACATTTTGTGGCATTTCATCACGTTGACTTATTTTTCCAGCCCTTTGACAAGCATCACAGGATTTGCAAAGAAGGTGTGCGTCTTTGAAAATTGTAGGCCAATAGAATCCAGCATCGTAAACTTTTCTTGCTGTGAGCTGAGGCCCATAATGCCCTCATGTTGGTCCTGTGTGACAATGGTTTAAGATTTGACTAGCTTCATCTCCGAATACACATCGGCGTATTATTCCATCGGGACAACTTTTAAACAAATGTGGATCTTCCCAGAAATAGTGTTTTATATCACTAAAGAATTTCTTTCGTTTTTGGTACGATAATCCTTTTTCAAAGAATCCACATGCTAAGTAGTTTGCATAGTCTGCAGACCATGAAATTTCATTATAATCTATCTTCAATAGATATTCATCAGGAAAGTTGTCTTGTATGGTCGATTCATTTAGAACTTCTAATTCGGGATTTTCAAGACGAGAAAGATGATCAGCGGCGAGATTTTCTGCTCCCTTTTTATCTCGGATTTTAATATCGAACTCTTGTAAGAGTAAGATCTAACGGATTAATCGTGGCTTGGCATCTTGTTTTGAAAATAGGTATCTAAGAGCAGAATGGTCGGTATAGACCACCGTTTTAGCTAGAACGAGATATGAACGAAATTTGTCAAAAGCAAAGACAATAGCAAGGAGTTCTTTTTCAGTAGTCGTGTAATTCGTTTGTGCACCTTGTAACATCTTACTAGCGTAATAAATAGGTTGAAATCATTTTTCAATCCTTTGTCCTAAAACGGCTCTCATTGCAAAATCACTTGCATCGCACATTAGTTCAAATGGTAGATTCCAATTTGGAGTTATCATGATCGGCGCATTAGTGAGTTTTTCTTTAAGAATATTAAAAGATTTGATGCATT
Organism: Rutidosis leptorrhynchoides; assembly: GCF_046630445.1. Taxonomy (NCBI): domain Eukaryota; kingdom Viridiplantae; phylum Streptophyta; class Magnoliopsida; order Asterales; family Asteraceae; genus Rutidosis; species Rutidosis leptorrhynchoides. Next base: position 50,122,881 of record NC_092343.1, read on the forward strand.
CATCTGAAAAGATGAATGGCGCATCTTTTTCTAGGAGTTTATTCATAGGAGTGGCAATTTTAGAAAAATCTTTTATGAAACGTCGGTAAAAACTGGCATGCCCTAGAAAACTCCTAACTCCTCTAACATTGGTGGGATGTGGAAGTTTAGCAATTACATCTACTTTAGCTCTATCCACTTTAATTCCTTCCTTTGAAATTTTATGTCCAAGAACGATGCCTTCTTTAACCATGAAATGGCATTTCTCCCAATTAAGTACTAGATTTGATTGTTCGCATCTAATAAGCATTCGTTCAAGATTAACTAGACATGATTCAAATGTATCACCGAAGACTGAAAAGTCATCCATGAAAACTTCCATGCATTCTTCTATCATGTCGTGAAAAATCGCCATCATGCACCTTTGAAAGATTGCAGGGGCGTTGCAAAGTCCAAATGGCATGCGTTTATAAGCAAAAGTACCATAAGGGCACGTGAATGTGGTTTTCTCTTGGTCCTCGGGTGCTATTGGAATTTGAAAATATCCGGAAAAACCATCAAGAAAACAATAGTAACTATTTCCGGCTAATCTTTCCAACATTTGATCAATGAAAGGTAAGGGAAAGTGATCTTTTCTGGTGTCGTCATTTAATTTTCTATAATCAATACAAACACGCCATCCTGTTACAGTCCTAGTAGGAATAAGCTCATTTTTTTTCATTTGTGATGACAGTCATGCCACCTTTCTTAGGTAAGCATTGAACTGGGCTTACCCATGGACAATCAGAGATTGGATAAATTAAACCTGCATCTAGCAGTTTAATTATTTCTTTTCTTAACAACATCTTGCATATTTGGATTTAGCCTTAGTTGGCGTTGCACATAGGTTTTATGATCTTCTTCCATAAGGATTTTATGTGTGCAATACGAAGGACTTATTCCTTTAATGTCATGAATCTTCCATGCAATAGCTGGTTTATGAGCTTTTAGCTCAAAAATGAGTTGAGATTTTTCATTTTCAGTAAGAGAAGACGATATTATTACAGGTAATTCAAATTCACCATGTAAATAAGCATATTCCAGATGGTTTGGAAGTAGCTTTAACTCTAATGTCGGTGGTTCTTCTATCGATGATTTATATCGATATCTGTCTTCTTCTTTTAGCATTTAAATTTCTTCTGTTGTTGGTTCATATCTATTAGCCATAAGTGTAGCTAACATTTCAGTTTCATCAATTGGTTTAGTTCCTTCTCCTAAAGAACATTCTCCTGTTCCTTGTAATTCTGGAAATTCTTCTAACAATTCTGCATGTGAATCTATAGTTTGAACACAATAACATGTATCATCTGCAGATTGCGGTTGTTGCATTGCTCTATCAACAGAAAAGGTAACACTCTCGTCCTCTATACTTAGGGTCAGTTTCTTACCAAACACGTCTATTATTGCTTTGGCCGTGTTTAAGAATGGTCTTCCTAATATGAGAGGAACTCGAGAATCTTCTTCCATGTCCAGATTAACAAAATCTACTGGAAATACTAAAGTACCAACTTTAACTAGCATGTTCTCCATTATCCCTCTAGGATATTTTACTGATCGATCGGCTAATTGTATGCTTATTCGTGTTGGTTTTAATTCTCCAAGGTCTAGTTTAGCGTATAGTGAATACGGCATGAGATTTATACTAGCACCTAAGTCTACCAATGCTTCTATTGAACTAAGACTACCCAGAAAACATGGAATTGTGAGACTTCCTGGATCTGATAATGTTTCTGGTATCTTATTCAACAGCACTGCAGAACAATTAGCATTCATAGTAACAGCCGAGAGTTCTTCCATTTTCTTTCTATTTGTGATTAGATCTTTCAGAAATTTAGCATATCTAGGCATTCCTGAAATTACATCAATGAAAGGAAGATTGACATTTATTTGTTTAAACATATCCAAGAATTTGGATTGCTCGGCTTCATGTCTCCCTTTTCTCATTTTACTCGGGTAAGGAAGTGGTGGTTGGTATGGTTTAACATAAAGCTTTGCCTTAACTGTGTTATCTTCATTAACCTTTTCAACTACCGGTTCTTTTTTCTTATCTTGATCAGATTGTGGTTCTTGTGGAGTAGGAATAGAGTAATCAGAAATTACAGGTATTTCAGGTGGTTTAAGTGTAATACCACTTCTTGTGATAATGGCTTTAGCTGTTTCATTCCGGGGGTTAGCATTTGTATCACTAGGTAGACTTCCCGGTTTTCTTTCACCTATCAATCTTGCTAGGTTACTTACTTCTTGTTCCAGATTTTGAATAGAAGCTTGTTGATTTCTAAATGCTTGAGCATTTTGTTCATTGGTTTGTTTCTGAGATGTGAAAAACTGCGTTTGAGATTCAACTAACTTCGACATCATATCTTCTAAATTTGACTTTTTATCATCGGTTTGTGGTGGTTTGTTTTGAAAAATAGGTCTTTGCTGATTGTAAGTATTATTGGATACTTGTTGATTGCTAGGACCTTGTTGGTTGTTGTATGGAACATTTCGGTTATAATTCTGATTTTGATTGTATATTGGTCTTGGCGGTTGATAATTATTCTGATAATTATTTCCAGGCCTTTGGTTTATGTATGAAACATTCTCTCTTTGTTCCATTGTTAGTTCAATACTGAGACAATCTTTTGTCAAATGTGGTCCTCCACACTGCTCACAACTAATTCTTATTGAGTGAATATCTTTAGTCATCTTTTCCATTCGTCTCTCGACAGCATCTATCTTTGCGGAAATGGAATCTAAGTCATGGCTAGAATCGGCTCTAGCTGCTTTAGATGATCTAATGATATCTTTTTCTTGGTGCCACTCATGTGAGTGGGAAGCAGTGTTATCAATAATTTTATAAGCGTCAGTTGCTGTTTTCTTCATAATGGAACCACCAGCTGCTATATCGATGTCTTTCCTTGTAGTGATGTCGCATCCCTGGTAGAATATTTGTACTATTTGACAAGTGTCTAAACCATGTTGCGGACATCCTCTCAATAACTTTCCAAATCTTGTCCACGCCTCATACAGAGTTTCGTTTGGCTTTTGTGTGAACGTAACAATTTCTCCTTGAAGTCTTACGGCTTTAGATGCCGGAAAGAATTGTTTAAGAAAATTTTCAACTAAGACATCCCATGTATCAATCGCCCCTTCAGGTAACGATTCTAACCAATCTTTGGCTTCTCCCTTTAAAGTCCAGGGAAATAACATGAGATATATCTGTTCATCCTCCACTTCTCTTATTTTAAATAGAGTGCAGATCCTATTAAATGTACGAAGGTGTTCATTTGGATCTTCCTTCGGTGCACCACTAAATTGGCATTGATTAGTTACCATGTGTAGGATTTGTCCTTTGATTTCATAATCTGGCGCATTAATGTCTGGTTGAGTGATTGCGTGACCTTGGCCAGTGCGTTTAGCTCTCATTCGGTCTTCCATACTTAGAGGTTCCAGATTTTCCATGATTGAATTTGTTGAATCTGAATCACTAGAGGATTCTGATTTAATGGTAGGTTTCTCAACAATCTCTGTTTGAATGATTGGTGATTCCGGAGGAAAGATTAGTGGTTCAGGATCTCTGAATTGTCCCTGAATATCTTCTGGATTCTCAATTGTGAGGTCGGGTTCAAAAAATGGATTATCGGAAATTTGAGTTGGAGTACTTGGTCGACTAGATGACGATTCTAAAGAAAAATCAACGTCGACAATATTCACTAGATGTCTTGATCGAGTTACAGGTGGTGAACGTACAAAAGGTGGTGAACGTTTTGCTCGGTACATTCACTGAATATCCTATTAGTTATAAAAATAAGAAAAATTATATAAGTTATCAAATTAATAGACTTTTCTGATTTTGCCCACGTTTCGAATAGCCAAAAGATGCAGCAGAGGGGCAGGATTCGTTTGGTTTCAATATAATTGAGTACTGTTTGGCTCCAATAACCCGGTCCACGTACAAATCCAACTATTACTACGAACCAGAAAATGGATGTCTATCAATTTAACCACTTAAAATAATTTTTCGTTTTGAAATTTTAGAGAAGAAATAGAAAAAATTCTATGTCCTATAAACTAGAGCGTCGAGAAATAAGAAAGAAAAAGATTGCGCGTCGATTAATGTCAAAAAATAAAAGGTCGAAAAATAAAAAGAAAGTAGCCCGTCGTAACTTAAAAGGCACTAAAATTTATAAACAACGTCACCAAATTCTAAAGCACCTAAATCTTAGTCTAAAGAAAAAAGCACTTAAGGGATTTTACGGCAAAGCCTAAAAATCTAGAAATAAAAATAAACTACGGCAAAATACTAGAACTTAAAACTAGTTACGAACGATAAAAATATACAATATTACGAATTAAACAATAAAAATATACAATTTATAAAAAGAAGCTAAAATGATAAAATTATTTATTTTTATAAAAATATTATCTTTATATTTATTTTATAAAAGTATTAATTTATATATTTAATAATACTAATTAAAACTCAATATTACTAATTAATTAAAAACTAAAACTAAATTATAATAATAATTAACTAATTAGGGTTTATAATAAATAATAATAATTAATACTCCGTAATTAATGTAGAATTAGGTCAAACCAGGCGTGTCAGATGGTGCTACGCGATCTCGTAGCTCTCTGCCTTTTCTCCTCCGAGATCACGGAGTAAAATATTACTGGACTCAGTATTGGGCTAAAAACAGTTCGGCCCACTTCGATATTTAAATAAAAACAGTGTTGAGCTTCGACGGGTTTCGGCCCAATTTTCAGTTTTAATTATTTTTATTTTTTTTCTGTTTTTGATATTTATATAAAATATTTATATAAATTAAATAAAAACTTAATTTTAAAAACTAAAATAGAAATAAAATTACTTTATAATTTTATATATTATATATTTTGAACAAACTTTTAAAAATAAATATATTTTTTTTTCTTTTTATGTTTTTGAATTTTAATATTTAAAAACGTATTTTTACAAAACTAATTAAAACTTAATAAAAATCTTTTTTATAGCGTTTCGCTTCGGCTTTCCCCGACAGCGGCGCCAAAAATACTTGATGTTATGCGAGGGGTATATGAAATAGTATTAATTTTTACAAGGAAATACTATTAAATACGATACAATTTTACACAAGTGATTTATTTATTTATAGAGTGGATATACCTAAACCTTGCTACAACACTTATAGGCAGTGTACCTAATCATACAGTAGTGTAGTTTTTAGTAAGTCTGGTTCGTCCACAGGGAACTAACCAAGTTTAACGCTATATTTTTTTAAAACTATATTTGCATATATATATATATATATATATATATATATATATATATATATATATATATATATATATATATATATATATATATATATATATATATATATATATATATATATATATATATATATATAAGTAGTTTTATTTATAAAAGGGGGATTTTACCGTTTAATGACCAGTTTGTCGATTTTAAAACTTTAGTCGCAGTTAAAACTTAATGTAAAATATTAAATAAATAAAAGACTTAATTTAAAGCGTAAAGTAAATAACGATAATGAAATTGCTATAAATAAAAGTGCGATAAAATAAAATTGCGAAAATTAAAGAGAACGATAATTAAAAGTGCAATTAAATACGATGACAGTAAATAAAAGTGCGATAACTAAAAGTGCAATTAAATATGAAATAAAGAAATTATGCTTATTTAAACTTCCCTAATCATGATGTTCGACGTGTTGATTTTTAGTTTATTCCCATGGGTTAATTGTTCTTTGTCCTGGATTATTCAATATGTCCATACGGATTTGTCCATAATAGTCCATCAGTCATAATAATAAAATGCGGAAGTCTTCGTCAAATTATTCTTATTCCCGAAGTCAAATATTCCAACTAATTGGGGATTCGAATTGTAACAAGGTCTTAATACTTTGTTTAATGAATACACCAGGTTATCGACTGCGTGTAAACCAAGGTTTTACTAATTTGTTAACAATTACACCAATTACCTTTGAATGTAATCCACCCCTGTTTCAACAAGTCTATTAACTATTAATCCAGTTCCGTGTCCGGTAAAATGAACAATTATTGGTATTTATAGATATCCCGCCCACCGTGCCCAGTCAAGCGTATGTGGTTATATATAAATACGTCAAATTATAAGTCTATATATTAAATTAATGAGGTATCATTTAGTTAATATAAAGCCCATTAATAGCCCATAGTCTAATTTCCACAAGTGTCGTTCTTTTATCCAAACCCCAATTATGGAACAAAGCCCAATTACCCAATTTTAATATTTAGTCCAACATCACAATTACTTTGGCATTAAATAAGCATAATAATAACTTAGCTAGGAGACATTAAATTAAAAAGGTTGAACATAACTTACAATGATTAAAAATAGCATAGCGTTACACGGACAGAATTTCGACTTACACCCTTACAACATTCGCTAACATACCCTTATTGTTAGAATTTAAAATTAAAATTAAAATTAAAATATAATATATATATATATATATATATATATATATATATATATATATATATACACGTTTGAGAGATGGAAGAGAAAAAGATGTTAAAATATCGATCGATTGCGTAGCCTTTTTTAGGCCCCATTTCAGTTTTGGTGTGCTCCGCGATCTCGAAGGGTTTCTCCTTCACAGCTCCGCGATCGCGGAGTGGTGGATTACAGCTCATCCAAGTTTGGCTCCTAGCTTGCCGACGGATTTTTTAATAAATAAATATAATATATATATAATTTTAAGAATTATTTATATATTATATTATATTTATATGCATAGTTGACTTGTAATTTTTGCTCCGTTGCTTCGTGCGTTGAAAGTTGACTTAGGTCCCGGTTCCGGATTTTCGAACGTCCTTGCGTACAATTTAATATCTTGTACTTTGCGTTTTACGGCTCGTACTTTTGTAATTTTGAGACGTTTCTCATCAAAAAATTGAACCACTTGAATTGTACTTTGTACTTTTTAGCTTTTTGGTCATTTGCGTCTTCAAATCGTCGAATCTATCTTTTGTCTTCACCTTTTATTATTTAAACGATAATTACTTGAAATTAGAACAATTGCAACTAAAAGCTTGTCTTTCTTGAAGGATAATGCTATGAAAGATATGTTCGTTCTTAGTATTATCAAAACTATATTACTTAAGATATATAAAAGCATATTTTTATCACATATAAAATTTTAATATACATTTTTATTTATTAATAAATGACTTGTATTATTTTACTCTAATAAAATCTGATAAATATATTTAATTATATAAAATGATTATTTAAGTTACATAATAAATATGTATAATTTTTGTAAATCATTTTGGATCAAATTGACTTTTGTTGACTTTTGCATATCGATCTCGAGCATTAGGATTGTGATACACTATGACCTGACCTAATTTGTTAGACAGATATTAACCAACATATAAATATATATATATATATACTTAATATAGGTTCGTGAATCCAAGGCCAACCTTGCATTATTCAATGTCGTCATATGTATTTTTACTACAAAATACAGTATTGTGAGTTTCATTTGCTCCCTTTTTAAATGCTTTTGCAATATATATTTTTGGAACTGAGAATACATCCGCTGCTTTTATAAATGTTTTACGAAATAGACACAAGTAATCGAAACCACATTCTATGGTTGGATTATCGAATCGAATATGCCCCATTTTAGTCTGGTAATCTAAGAATTAGGGAACAGACACCCTAATTGACGCGAATCCTAAAGATAGATCTATTGGGCCCAACGAGCCCCATCCAAAGTACCGGATGCTTTAGTACTTCGAATTTATCATGTCCGAAGGATGTCCCAAAATGATGGGGATATTCTATATGCATCTTGTTAAGGTCGATTACCAGGTGTTCACCATATGAATGATTTTTATCTCTATGTATGGGATGGATATTTATGAAAAATGAAAATGAAAATCTTGTGGTCTATTAAAATGATGAAAATGATAGTTTATGATAAACTAATGAACTCACCAACCTTTTGGTTGACACTTGAAAGCATGTTTATTCTCAGGTATTAAAGAAATCTTCCGCTGTGCATTTTCTCATTTCAAAGATATTACTTGGAGTCATTCATGGCACATTTCAAAAGACGTTGCATTCAAGTCGTTGAGTTCAATAAAGATTATTATTAAGTTAATGACAGATTAGGTCATTTATAGTTGGATATTATGAAATGGTATGCATGTCTGTCAACTTTCGATGTAATGAAAGTTTGTCTTTTAAAACGAATGCAATGTTTGTAAAATGTATCAAATAGAGGTCAAATACCTCACAATGTAATCATATGTTATTGTATTCGTCCTTATGGATTAGGACGGGTCGTCTCACTGATTATCAGATCAGGGAAAATTCTAAACAGGTAAGGGTCTTCCCAGTAGTAGTACTTGGCATCCCTGAAGAACTTCCTTCTTTGGGAGGTACTTATTCCTTTCTGTACTACTCTAGCAACTAGGTAGTTGGCCATATCGGCATACCAAGGAGTGTCGGTAAATTGTGATCCTATGTGAGTTTGTCCTAAACTCATAAGCTGTTCCTCCGAAAATTTGTCTCTGATATCTTGTTCAACAAGTTGTTCCATCGTTGGGTTCTCTAAACAACTAATATGATCTGCTGCGACGTTTTCTGCTCCTTTCTTATCTTTAATTTCAAAATCGAATTCTTGTATGCGTAAGATCCATCGTAGGAGTCTTGATTTCGCGTCTTGCTTAGTGAATAGATATTTAAGGGCTGAGTGATCTGTGTAAACCATAGTTTTGGACAGGATGAGATAGGAATGGAATTTGTTGAAGGTGATTACTACGGCTATCATCTCCTTTTCCGTGGTAGTGTAATTCTCTTGAGCTCCGGTTTAGGTTTTGCTTGCGTAATAGATTGGATGAAAGTGCTTATCTACCCGTTGTCCAAGCACAGATCCAACTGCGAAGTCACTCGTATTACACATGATTTCAAAGGGGAGACTCCAATCAGGAGAAATCATGATAGGCGCATGTGTTAGCTGTTCCTTCAGATAGTTGAATGCTTCTCGACATTCTTCATCGAAGACAAACGGGACTTCCTTTCCTAGGAGATGAGTGAGAGGTCGTGTGACTTTTGAAAAATCCTTAATGAAGCGTCGGTAAAAACTGGCGTATCCTAGGAAACTCCTTACCGCTCTTACTATGGTAGGTTCTGGAAGCTTAGTTATGGTCTCAATCTTAGCCTTATCAACTTCTATTCCTGCTTTTGAAATCTTATGTCCTAAAACTATCCCTTCTTTTACTATGAAGTGACATTTTTCCCAATTCAGAACTAAATTTGACTCTTCACACCGGGTGAGCATCTTGTCAATGTTAGAAAGGCACGAATCAAAGGTACTACCAAAAACTGAGAAGTCGTCCATGAAGACTTCCATACAACGTTCAATCATGTCGTGAAATATTGCTACCATGCATTGCTGGAATGTAGCTGGTGCATTGCATAGCCCAAAGGGCATGCATCGATAGGCAAATGTTCCATAAGGACAGGTAAAGGTTGTTTTTTATTGGTCCTTTGGATCGAGGGGAATTTGAAAGTAGCCGAAAAAACCGTCAAGGAAACAGTAGAATTCATTTCCTGATAGACGTTCCAACATTTGATCGATGCAAGGTAATGGAAAATGATCTTTCCGGGTTGCATCATTTAGTTTACGATAGTCTATGCAAACCCTCCAACCGATGACTTCCCGAGTTGGAATAAGTTCATTATTCTCATTTTGAATTACGGTTGTCCCTCCCTTTTTGGGTACCACTTGAACAGGACTAACCCATGGTGAACCAGAAATAGGATAGATCAGACCGGCGTCCAAAAGTTTGATTACTTCTTTCTTGATGACTTCTTGAATCATAGGATTGACCCTTCTTTGCCTCTGAACTGATGGTTTGAAATCGTCTTCCATAAAGATCTTATGAGTGCAATAATTGGGACTAATTCCTTTTATGTCAGAAATCTTCCAAGCAATTGCCTTCTTATGTGATTTCAAAACTTGAATCAGTTTTGCCTTCTCTTGTGGCGTGAGGTCTTTCGAGATGATTACAGGGAGTTGCGACTCTCCTTCTAAGAATGCATACTCCAGATTGTCGGGTAAATTCTTCAATTCCAATTATGGTGGCTCCTCGATAGATGGCTTCATTCTTGCTATTTTCGCTCTGTCTAACGAGTCATACCTCTCTTGGAATTCTGATTCTTCATCATTAGTAGCGGTCACAGATGCTATCTGTTCTTCATTTCTGGAAATCGTCCTTCTTAATGCTTCCTCTTCAGAAACGTCTTCTTTAGTTTCGAAAGTTGGTTTGGGAAAATCCTCACAGTCCTCTTTTGACTGGGGTTCCCGATATACCGGATTGAAATCTGTTTCTTCATTCGGTCTTCTCCTTAGTAGAGGTAAAGGAATGCCGTGTCCTAGCGGTGCTATTTGAATAGTCTTGCCAAGAAAGTTACTTTCAGAGAGGGGAGATATGTGTTGACTAAGGTCTATGGCAGAATTGTTGTCGAGATTTCCTTTAGGAGGTGTAAAGAACAGATCCTTAGAAATTTGATCTTGACTACATAAAGCCATAGTCTCTTCCAGGTATTCGTTGACGAGTTCTTGAAAAGAATCAGAGAGATTGATATCTTCTTCGCAGGGGTGGCTCATGAGTCGATCAACATTAAATGTGACTTCCTCACTTCCAACTCTTAGTTTCAATGATTTGTCGTGAGCATCGATTACGACCTTGGCAGTATTTAGGAATGGTCTGCCAAGTATGAGTGGGACCTTCGTGTCTTCCTCAATATCCATAATGACGAAATCGACGGGAAATGCGAACTTATCCACTCTAACTAGGACATCTTCAGCTATTCCCAGAGGAATCTTAACTGATCTGTCCGCGAGTTGGATAGTCATTCTGGTGGGCCTTAAGTCATTTAATCCTAGCTTTTTGAATAACGAATAGGGCATTAGGTTTACACTGGCTCCTAAGTCTGCTAACGCATTGCTAATTTGGACATCTTACAGGTAGCAAGGTACCGTAAATCTTCCTATATCTCCTAACTTAGGGGGAATTCTATGTTGTAACACTAATGAGCATTCTTCACTTAAGGTAAAGCTAACTATCTCTCTTAATCTCTCTTTGTTTGAAAGCAATTCTTTGAAAAATTTAGCGCAGTTTGGCATTTCTACTAAAGCATCTACTAGTCGCACATTCAAATGTAAATTCTTAATAATATCCCAATACTTAGCGAATTGCGCTTCTTGTTTTTCCTTCCTAAGCCTACCTGGGAAAGGTATGCGAGCGCGCGGAATAATTTCCGGGGCCTTAGCAGAGATAGGTTCCGGTGGATTGACAACTGGGTCAATTGGCACAGGTTCCTTATTGGAAAAATCTTGTATGGGTATATTAACAGTTCTTTCCTTCCATCCTCTAGTAATTACTAGGGCATCAAACTCACTACTCTCTAATTCAGCTTTAGCGGTTAAACGTTTAAGTGTAAGCTGAAAATTTATGATTAACTCTTCAAAAGTCTTTATCAAGGTATCAAATTTATTCTGGCATTCTATAACTTGAAGGTTTATTGTGTACTGCTTTTTCACAAATTCAACTAAAGCTTCTTTAGAGAGTTTAGCAGGTTTGTGCAACGGGAGGAGTATATTAAAGTCTGAGCTATTCTGCTGTTTATATGCCCATCTAGGGTAAGGATACCTTAGATTGGTTCTAGTAGCATCGGTACTTTTAGGATTTGATAAACCTTAAAGAGTGAGGGATTAGATCTTTTAACCTGGTTTCCAGCATTTGTACCGTATGAGCGAAGACGTCATCCTTCACAGCAGCTTCATTGTTTCAATCCTCCTGCTGCGCAGCTATTGTGTCCAAGAGATCCCATGCTTCGTCTGCTGTTCATGACATGAAATTGACTTGCGAGGCCATGTCTAGGAGAGACTTATCATCCTTAGTCAAACCATTGTAAAGCGTGCAGATTATGTCTGCCCGACTTAACGAGTGATTCGGACATCTTTTAAGCATCACTTTTACTCTATTCCATGCTAAACACAATGACTCGTTTTCTTTTTAAGAAAAGTTGGCGATATCATTTCTTAAACAGGTTTGCAGAGAAGGTGGATAAAATTTGTTCAAAATTTAGTGGTTAATTCTTCCCATGAGTGTATTAAATCGGGTTAAGACCATCAAACCATGCTAAAGCATGTGAAGACAGAGAATATTGGAAAAGATGAAGTTTCAAAAGGTTTTTCTCGTTTGCTTCCTTCTTAAAAGAGTCAACCAGACTGATAAATTTGTTTATGTGAAAGTTTGGATCGTCAGTCGGTAATCCTTGAAATTTACAGATCATGCTGACTAGTCTAATTATGTGTGAACTGATTTCAGGAATTCCTTCGGTTCCTAAGGTGATTGGTCCTCCTCTTTCTTCTAAGCATGACTTATGCATAGAAGCAATGGTGTTTTGTTGTTCCATTTTTATGATTTTATGTTTAAAAAGACTTAAAAGTAATATTAATTTACTAAAAGGATCGATAATTTAAAAAAAACAATTATTTTTGAAATTCGGTCGCTAACCAGATCAGATATCTTAACTGATAGGACTTCTCACAGATTACTTGTATCTAGGTGGCCAGGCCGACTACGGAGAGGCAGGATCCTTTTGGTTTCAATTTAATTGGAGACTGTTCAGAAAATCCAACAACCAAGTCCGTGTATAATTGTCTTTCTCAGACACCACCAAACAATACTTTGTCTGTTTAAAATCTTTCTCGATCAAAATATTCGATCCCCGGCAGCGGCGCCAGAAAACTCGTTACTACTATGATATGGCCGAAACGGACGGTTTTATTCGTGCGGTGTCGTTAGGCCGTATGACATCTAATTCGGTTGATCAAGGTAGCACGCAGTGGTTTTGTTTATTTATATTTTGCGGGGCCTAAATTTACTTTTACTTTCTAAGGTGTAGAAGGTGTAAGTTAACCTAGTGTCGTATTTTTTTGCTGATTAACGAATTGAAGATCAAGTGGATAATTGTCTTTTAGTTAAATTACCTGGATAAAAGATAGTAGTTGATTTTAGCTAAGGGAGCTAAATGCAGAAAAGTAAATAAAGTGGAAGGATATCCGGAGTATGCAGATCAGGGAAATGTTGACCAAGATATCAGTATTGGGTTAGGGAAAAGTAATTATGCTTATGTTAAAACTTTGCTTAGAATTATGTAGATCTGGTTGGATGAGCCAATTACACAGACCTACTTGTCTCTGAACTCTCGGAGTTCTCTTTGAGTAGTGAGAAGTATGTCACTTGGTCGTATAATTGAAAGGTAACAATACCTCGAAGGTTATCCTTAGTAAAGCACTAGGTTTGTTAGTGAGTTAAGCTCTAATCCTAACCCTCGTTATCAGTTTAGGTAACTGAATAACAACGTGCCGTGTTGATTGAACACTGATCACAAACGGAAGGAGTCCGTCAGTTTAAGTTGGCAAAACCTTAAATGAAAACTAACAACCATTCCATCATACTAATGAGATCATAACAATTCAAGCATTATACAGCATCACAGTTAATATACTGGTAGTAAAGCAGATAGAAACCTAATGAATACCTAAACAGTTGATATGACTAAGACCTAAGGCAACAATCAAACAAGAACATGCAATAGACTTAGGTCACATAGTGAAGGCACTAACTAGATCTTAACAGCTCCTAAGAGGTCTCTTCGAAACAGTCAATAGGCATACTAGGTCATTCATGTCTCAATTCCTAAGTTCCGTGTCCTAAAAGTGCATTAGATGCCTCTCGGGAACTCCGGCCATACCGAGTTCATAGAATCTTCAGATACAGTATAACCATGGGTCTTAATCCTATGAAGTAGCTAATTTTATATAGGTGGACAAGTCCTGATCACAACCTAGGTTGGTCAATCCTTAAGATGCTAGCATACAAATCTAGCAGACTTCCTAGTTCAGCATTATAACAGTAATCGTACTAAATTAACATAATTACACTAACCCAAACTTTTATCATGGCAACATACAGATAAATTAAGCTATCATGGTTATATCAGAACGCATTATTAAACATAAAAAGTAAGAACACATGTTTAATACAAAAGAAAAGCGTTTCGGATAAAAATTTGAAAAGGCAGAAGAAATCTGCCCGAGATCGCAGGGACTCGCCGGGATATCCTCCAGAAAATAAAAGCTAAGCTAACTACTACTAAAAACTAACTAAAAGCTTGAAAAAATGAAATGAATTACAAACTGAGTGTGTGTTGAAATGGATGGAGAAATCCCTTTATATAGACTTGAAATTTGCCTTAAACGGCTGGCAGGCCGTTTGGCAACCTGTTTGGCAGGCCGTTTGGCCAGTTCGTTTGCAGAGGCAGGCCGTTTGCTTGGCCCATTTGCTGAAACCGTATGGCAGGCCGTTTCTGAGCCTGGTAAGCCGTTTGGCAGGCCGTTTGGTAGGCCGTTTGGCTTGCCAGGTCAGCCTGATTTCCTGGATCGTAACTTGTTTTCTTGTCTTTCACCGTTTTCGCTCTAGATTCTTCGTTTTAGCTCCGTTTTACTTGATTCTTCTTGCATCGCCTTTGTAATTACTTAATCTACAAAATCAACCGACAAAGCGATTATTTTTTCGATAAAGTTTGGAACTTTATGGTTTTTAGGGCTCAATATTGGGGGTAAAAACGTGACTTTTTGCCCGATATCAGTGACGTGAACCACGGAGCCGGTATCATCATAGCATTACGTATGGTGTGAACCACGGAGTCGGTAGAACCATGACGCATTTATGGTTAACCATATAGATTGTGTATGTATTGTAGTGTAGCATATTATATTTTGGAGTATATGATGTTGTTTATGCTAGTTGCGGTAATGGAGGTTATTAGCTTTATACTTGGAGTTCGTATGCTAATATTATATTGCTAGCATGTTTGCGTTATGTGTGTAGGTGGATGCAAGTAGGTATATTATATATGCATGTGTATACTTATTGCACTCACTAAGCATTAGCTTACCCTTCTCGTTGTTTACCCTTTTACAGGTATCGTGATTGTAAGGCTAGCTAGACATTAGACTAGATATGTAGGAGCGCTTGGGCTCGATGGGGTAGTTTTCGAAGATTTTGGACGCGGATTGGGGATTTGGTAGTTCCCGGGATTATGCTCTTGGTATCGGGTTGAGTTATTGAGTATTAACCCGTACTTTGTGTGTTTGGGTCATTATTACAAATGCTTTTGTAATGTTTTATTTGTGTACCAAGGGTTGTTATAAATTGTTAAACGTGTCGCTATGATATTATGTTTTTGATTAAAACAGAGTTGGAAATGTTAAGTATTAATGGGACCTAACTTATATAAAAAAAATTGTGCTTCGTTTTTGGTAAAAAGATCTGGGGTTGTTACATTAAGGGGGTGTTGGTATTAGATTCTCTTTTAGAGAATAAGTGTTTATGCATTTGTATGCCTATGTGTATAGGTGATTTCTTGCTTGGATGCGGATGATGGTATTATATACATGGCTTGTGCTTGCGTTCCAAGGTGAGTGGAGTATTTATATGTGCGTGTATATAAGTTGTTTGCTTGTAGGTGAAGTGGCGAGTGACACCGGGCGAAAGGATTCACTCTTCGTTGGCCACATGATTTGTGGCGAGTGACGTTCAGATGTAAGGTTCACTCTTCGTGGCCACATGATGAAAGGTGGTGAGTGTTTACTGGAAGGTTTCACTCTTCGCAACCACGATTGCGATTTAAGTGTGGCGAGTGTGATTCACTCTTCTGCGGCCACATGTTTTTCGGGATGTGGTGAGTGTCACTCAACGAATACACTCTTCAGTGACCACATTTGTGTGTACATGGCGGTGCCATCCGAAAGGTGCCTTCGCGGCCATGTGCACTTGTATGGTAGTGTTAATTCATTTGATGACTAACACTATTGTGTATGGTTAACCATATTTTTGTGTGTTGTTGTGTAGCATATTATATTATGTTTATATACTTTTGCGATGCTAGCTTGTATGCGAATTTGTGTAAGTATGCGGTTACTTTACTAGCTTATATGCGGATTTGTGTTGGTTTGTGCAAGGAAGCATGTTATGTACGTATGCGTATAAGTATTGCACTCACTAAGTTTTTGCTTACTCCCTCGTTGTTTCCTTTTTATAGGTGTTGTTAGCATGGAGCTACCTAGTTGCTAGATTAGGGTGGATTAGAGTTGCTTGAGCTTGGTGGATTTGGCTCTTGAATATTTGGCTTAGGTTGGGGATGGATAGTCCCCGGATCATGCTCTTGGTATCGGGTTGGGATTTTGAGTCTTAACTCGTGAATTGTTGTAATGTGGGTCGTGTTAAACACTTAGTGTTATATGGGTCATGTGGCTCTCGTCGTTGGAAACTCTAATAAAACTTGTTAATGTATGTAAACTTTATATTCAGGTTTGAGTACATCGAGACTTG
Organism: Rutidosis leptorrhynchoides; assembly: GCF_046630445.1. Taxonomy (NCBI): domain Eukaryota; kingdom Viridiplantae; phylum Streptophyta; class Magnoliopsida; order Asterales; family Asteraceae; genus Rutidosis; species Rutidosis leptorrhynchoides. Next base: position 50,139,375 of record NC_092343.1, read on the forward strand.
TGGTATGTTGAAAATCGTGATTTGGATATTAAATTAAAAGTGCAGCACCGCTCTGTTTGCCTATGATAAAAAAAAAATCTTGTCGTTTTTCGAATACGGGTTGTGGTCGTTTCACGATCGAGCTGATCCGCTTTTTGGTGATGATGCGTGTAACATCCCTTCTTACCATGACCACAATATTGTCCGTTTTGCACACAATCGAACAGATTTTTCTTGGCGGCCACACGAGGCCTTCCTAGGAGGTCACCCATCCTAGGAAATATCCTAGTACTACTTTCGCTCGAGCACGCTTAACTACAGAGTTCTGACGGGATCTGGTGTGCTTGTAGTGCCAAAACGAGTTGTGTGTGATAAGGATGAGAATTACTTTATAAGGGACTCAAACTTACAAATCCTATCCGATGTGGGACGGGTTATTACAATGCGATTCCAAGACCTTTTGGAAGGAATCGAGCAAGGAAATCGGCAAAGAGTTCCGCATCTTCCGATGCGGCGACAAGCTCTCATGGAACAAACTCTTCAAGATTTAAGGAGTTAGTTGAAGAAGTTAACGCATACAAGACGAAGTTTTACAAAAAGCTTCAACAAATGGACACAATGACTCGGGCGGCACGTATCAATGCCGCGACCAGTGCTACAAGATTTATCGCATCAATCGAAAGTAAAACATCATGAACCCGGAGAAAAAGAAATGTGTTCACAAGTTGAAGAACATTGCTCGAAGAGTACGGTGACTTAATCTAACTTTCGGACGAAAATGACGAGTAGTTTATTTTATAATTATATCATTGTATTTTCCACTTTTTTAGGAACTTATAATTATTATCTTTTTTTTTCCTCTTATTTTAAGAACTTTTTAATAAATGTAATCGTATTATTAGTTTTAATTTAAGTGTGTTTTATCAATTTAATTTGTTTTAATAATTACAAAATAATAATCTAACTAATTAAATAAAAATTAAAATAAATTATATAATAATAATAATAATAATAATAATAATAATAATAATAATAATAATAATAATAATAATAATATAATAATAATAATAATAATAAAGAAAAGAAAAGGAAATTAAAAATAGACAACCTTACCTATAAGTCTCTAACACGTTATCTCATTACTTTCCAGTTTATCAACATACCTGACACGTCAGCTCCAAACACCTCACCCCACCTTAAAAACGCGCTTAATTTGCCTCTCACCATTATAATAGACCTGACAATTTAGGCAGAAAAAGAAACTTGTGAAGCATTGTTTGACAATGATGATCACTTAAGAAATCAAGAATAGTAAACCTAACTCATGATTATTAGATTCTTAATCTTTAAATCTTATCGCGCATGTGCCAAGATCGAGACATGTGTATTAAAATCTGCATTCTTAGAAATTAATAGTGATTTTTCCTTAGTTTAATACGGAGTATGTCATCAGATAACACATGACTATTTCTTAAGAATGTCCCAAGGAACTTGACCACATGTGTTTTTATATATTAACATTAGTTGATAGAGTATATTTTGTTGATAGAGTATATTTTAGGGGAGTGATATGTACACAACTTATTTTTGTTTTGTACACAACTTTCATGCTTTACAGTGTTGTACAGTACAATACTTTAAAACATGAAGGTTGTGTACATAACAAAAATGAGTTGTGTACATATCATCACCCTATATTTTAAGGCCGCCGTTGATTTTATCCTAAGGATTGTTTTTAAGAAAAAAATTATATGTAAAAAAGTTAATACATTAAAATTAGTAAGGTAGTTAATAAAAAGTTTATGAAGTAGGAATCTTAAGAAGTCCAATAGAACACTTAAACTAGTATAATCCAGACTACTCAATACGGATTTTATTAAAATTAAATGACAGATAGTTACTTATAATCAAAGACTAAAAAAGATCTTTTTAATACTTTGGCCTTCAAGGAGCTCATTATTTTCATTATATTTCCCTATGTCAAATGTGCATTACTCGTTTCCGGTTACACGTTAATTTAACACTACACAAGTTAAATGTTAAAAATAGGGTATAATTTGACTGTCCGAATTAATTCTTGAATCGCGTATTCACTTTCTCTATAAGGTATTTAGACCTAACGATTGCCTTGGTTTCACGAAATCTTTACATGATTAAGATAAAAACGCATTTAGTGTTTTTGGTAATAAAATCACTAATCAAATTATCAAAGAGAATTTGTGTGTTTTCTGTTGTTGTTATGAATGCACTATGCCAAAACTGAAAATAAGAAAACTCCTACATTCGACAGTTATAATTTGAAAGGGTGTAACCTTTCATGTGGGCGAGAAAAACTATTATATCAAAAGGTATAACACTTTGGCTGGAATCCGTTGGAATACATATTTCCAATATAACGGATAGTGTATTTTCGGTTGAGGTTTCGGGGCGCTGCCCCTTGGGACCCAGCCAGGGGCGCTGCCCCTTGGACCTCGCAAGGGGGTGCAGCCCCCTTGACCCCCGCAATTATGCGACAGTTAGTAGTCAACTCTTACATGCGTGTACTTCACAATCCCCGAACCCGTTGTTAAGTATAATAGCTAACTCTTGTATTAAAGTAAATCGCAATTAGCTAAAATGAATGTTGGATGACAGTAAAATTACCAACATTAAAAATTTGATTATATTGTTGAGCAAAACTTACGTAAATTGTATGTAAGTTCTGATTGTGAAATTAAATTAAAGCGGGGTTATTATGGATGTTTATCTAGTCGTTAATAGTCAAAGTACAACTGGTAACTAAAATAATTATTTGAACCACGTGAAATAATACAAAATATACTTGATTATGTGTATGGCTAAGCTGTTTACTCAGTATATAATTAAAAAAATGTTAGACTCCTAGTTTTCGATAGTTGTCGACGTATGATAATGACAGAAATTGTTGATTGAAAGAGATTTATTTTAATTTACTCAATATTCAATTTATTTGATCACTAAAAACAATGTGAAAATTAGGGGTCCTAAATCGATACATTACTCTATATACCTAAATGACATTAGGAAAATGAATACTAAATTTTATAACCTTCACAAATCTACTCCAAACTTTTTATTTTTTTATAATTCAAACACACTCTTTATAATAGTTAATTTTATAGCTTTTATAAACTTGCTATAAACTTTTCAAATTTTCTAATTTAACCATTAAACTTCTCAATCATTATAAATCGATCAGATAACTTTTCCTATCTAATAACTATTCATTATTATTATTATTATTATTATTATTATTATTATTATTATTATTATTATTATTATTATTATTATTATTATCATTATTATCATTATTATTATTAAATCAATCACATAATTTTCCACTTTATTATTGTTTAATTTTTTTCTTATTATAAATTAACTGCGTAACTCATTTTTTAATAACTGTTTTATTGTTATTATATATATATATATATATATATATATATATATATATATATATATATATATATATATATATATATATATATATATATATATATATATATAAATAGTTTTTCCTATTTTATTAAATAGTTGGTATCAATCGTTGATGTACGTCTCACTTTATTGATTGAGCATTTGGATCTTTTCTTTCGACAAGACGAAAAGTAAAACAAAAAATGATAAATAATTACTTTCACGCTTATTACAAATCAATCACATAATTATTTTTTGTCCTTCCTCGACAAAACGAAAAATAAAAAATGATAAATAATTACTTTCTCAATAATTAACTATGTAATTAATGTTAATCAAGGGTGACGAACCGGCGCAAAGCCAGGTCTCCTAACAAGTTTAATAATTTGCACCCGTATCTGTAAGTTCTATAAAAATGCTAAAATGATGATGATGCAATAATTACCTTTTTCTTCTATAAAGAAAATAAAAAAATAAAAAAAATTTGTGAGGACATGTAAGTGATGTCATAAATAGAATTATTTTTACAATTAAATTAAATCTACTTAATGATATCATAAATAAGATTTATCTAAGCTTAAAAAAAATTCAAAAATACAGAAAAAAAAATTCTAAGCCCTCATGATGATGTGATTATATTTAGTAAAAATATTAACATGTTAATTTTATAATGTATGGAGTATTATGTACAACCTAATTGACTATTATGTCCATACTTATAATAATAGAGGTACAAGTCCCAAGATAAATTTAAGGTGATAATTGTAAGTTTTATGGTAAAAAGTGTGTATGGATCAAAAACTGGTGTATGAGTATCACCTCCATATGATAAAACACCCTTATGACCAAATGTACAATATTTGAACCATTATGTACAACCTTATGGTAAAATACCCTCAGGATCATATGTACAATATTTGAAGCATTATGTACAACCTTATGATAAAACATTCACATGATCATATGTATAAGCTTTAAAACAAATTGTACGATTTTTTACAAATCACCTCATAAACACGTGTACAAACTTTGAAACATAATATACAACCTTCATAAAATAATTGTGTTTTTATTTTTAAAAATTTATCAAGAGGCATTTGTTATTACTAATAATTATTATTAAAAATATAAATACTTAATTTTTTAAACAAACTTTATTATTATTTATTATTTATTATAATTATAATTATAGTTATTATATTATTATTATTCAAATATGGGAGCTTTTTACGAGATTAATTACGTTACATATGTATGCGTAATAAATGTCTCAATAAAAAGTTGTAATGTAGGCTTTTATGACAAAGTTAAGTACATCAAGGTAGTTCATTTATTTTGACCAAGTTAAGTACATCAATATATTTATAAAAACAACGACAAGTTTTTTAGTCAGAATTCGTTGTTTCACGGGTCATTAAACTAAATGACTTTAACATTTACATTCCCTTAATACCTAAAACATATTATTAACTCTTTCGTTTAAACAAACCCGTGATTTTAGGGGTCATTTCACTAGTTTGTATTATCTGTTTTAATTTGAAATTGTTTTTTGAAAGGCAAAATACTATAATTATCTCACAGAATATACAGTACATAAACAAGAGACTGCCGACATGAAACAAGCAGTGCCTCTTGAACACGAACACACTATATAACTACATTACACGACGGTGAGACTAACACGTATGATGCTAAGATAGTAACCTAACATGGCTAGCCCTGATTAAGCATCTACAAAACATTTTGGATTATGTAACCAACTATCCCAATCCAACTTTTTTGTTTTGCACCGTTTCACGATCCATTCAAGACTTGTAACTTGAATATCATTTAAAGCAACGGGAGTATTCCAACACTTATTCTTGAAAAACTTTTGGTTACGGTTTTCTAAATTAAGTAGCCGCACGTCCACTTCACCGCTTGACAAATCTTCGCACCTAAAGTTGAAAATGTACTCGACGAGATTTCACCAAATGTCTCACCAATGCTTAAGTTCACCGTACCGCTAAGATCCTACCATTCATAAACTTTTGCCCAAATATCAAAAGCTTGTTTGCAAAATAAAAGTGAGTGATCAACCGTCTCGGTATCGTCATCACAAACAGTAGAATTTAAATCAATACTCCGCTTATCAAGTTCCGTCAAGACGAACAATCTTTTTTTCTTTGCCCTCCAAATAAACACTTCGACCTTTTTTGAAATCAAATTATTTTTCAGAGTTTCACACATGTTTGGGCCCACGAATAAAAGTTTCGAGTTTACTAAATTAGACAAGACTTTTGTTTTGAACATACCTCTGCTGCTTAGAACCCACCGCCACGAATCATATTTTACAGGATAAATAGACATTGATTCGATTAGATTGCATAATTCCTCCAATTCTTCGACTAGTCTGCCTGATAGAGGCCTTGGCGATTGCCACGAACCAACACAAATCGACCCGTTCCAGCCCACCCTTTCAGCAACCTATGCCTGTTGACATACTTCCAATTGATATAATCTTCAAAATTTTGTTTTGAGGGCTTCACCCGAAATCCATCTTTCATTCCAATTTGAAGTAGATGTGTCATTCCCAATTACTTCGCTAAAGGAGTTTTTTAAGGGAATGTCAATTTCTTTAATAACATTAGACCAACAAGTACTATTACCGAAAGAATTAATTTGACCCTCCAAATCAAGCCCACCCGAGACCCCTTACATACTTTGAATAACTCGAACCCACAAGGAAGTGGTTTCGGTTCTAAACCTCCACCACCACTTGCTGATAAGAGCCAAGTTTTTACTTTTGAGATCATCGAGATTTAGTCCGCCTTCCACGAAAGCAAGAAGAACTTCATCCCATTTAACCCAAGAATTTTTTGATTCACTTCCCGACCCGTCCCAAAAGAAGGAACGTCTCACACACTCAAGTTTTTTATGACCCTTCTCTAGGCGCGAAAGAGCGAAAAGTAATACAAAGGTAAACTATTTAGCACCGATTTTACGAGTGTCATCTGTCCACCATGAAATGTCCCGTTCATATTGATTATAAACGTTCCATATTAATTGATTTCTTCGCGAGGTTTTGACCTCTATATGAGACGTTTTTCAAAGACTGCATTCATTTTTAAAACAATCATAACCTTTATTTTATCGATAAAGGTTTAAAAAGCATTACGTAGATTATCAAATAATGATAATCTAAAATATACCGTTTACACACGACCATTACATAATGGTTTACAATAAGAATATATTACATCAAAAATAAGTTTCTTGAATGCAGTTTTTACATAGTATCATACAAGCATGGACTCCAAATCTTGTCCTTATTTTAGTATGCAACAGCGGAAGATCTTAATAATCACCTGAGAATAAACATGCTTAAAACGTCAACAAAAATGTTGGTGAATTATTGGTTTAACCTATATATTATCAAATCATAATAATAGACCCCAAGATTTCATATTTCAATATACATCCCATACATAGAGATAAAATTCATTCATATGGTGAACACCTGGTAACCGACATTAACAAGATCCATATAAGAATATCCCCTATCATTCCGGGAAATCCTTCGGACATGATATAAATGAATTCGAAGTACTAAAGCATCCGGTACTTTGGATGGGGTTCGTTAGGCCCAATAGATCTATCTTTAGGATTCGCGTCAATTAGTAGATCGGTTTACTAATTCTTAGGTTACCAAGCAAAAGGGGCATATTCGGCTTCGATCATTCAACCATATAATGTAGTTTCAATTACTTGTGTCTATTTCGTAAAACATTTATAAAACTGCATGTATTCTCATCCCAAAATATTAGATTTTAAAAGTGGGACTATAACTCACTTTCACAGATTTTTACTTCGTCGGGAAGTAAGACTTGGCCACTGGTCGATTCACGAACCTATAACAAATATGTACATATATATCAAAGTATGTTCAAAATATATTTACAACATTTTTAATACGTTTTACTATTTTAAATTTATTAAGTCAGTTGTCCTCGTTAGTAACCTACAACTAGTTGTCCACAGTTAGATGTACAGAAATAAATCGATATATATTATCTTGAATCAATCCACGACCCAGTGTATACACGTCTCAGGCTAGATCACAACTCAAAGTATATATATTTTTGGAATCAACCTCAACCCTGTATAGTTAACTCTAACATTACTGCATATAGAGTGTCTATGATTGTTCCAAATAATATATATACATGGGTCGATATGATATGTCAAAACATTTGCATACGTGTCTATGGTATCCCAAGATTACATAATATATTAGAATACATGTATAATACAATATAAGTTAGCTAGGATATGATTTGTATAGAATTGTTACAATATTTCCCGTAGCTACAACAATCAAAAAAATCCAATCTTGTTTTACCCATAACTTCTTCGTTTTAAATCCGTTTTGAGTGAATCAAATTGCTATGGTTTCATATTGAACTCTATTTTATGAATCTAAAAAGAAAAAGTATAGGTTTATAGTCGGAAATATAAGTTACAAGTCATTTTTGTAAGAGGTAATCATTTCAGTCGAAAGAACGACGTCTTGATGACCATTTTGAAAAACATACTTCCACTTTGAGTTTAACCATGATTTTTGGATATAGTTTCATTTTCATAAGAAAAATCATTTTCCCAAAAGAATAACTTTTAAATCAAAGTTTATCATAGTTTTTAATTATCAAATCCAAAACAGCCCGCGGTGTTACTACGACGGCGTATGTCCCGTTTTACGGTGTTTTTCGTGTTTCCAGGTTTTAAATCATTAAGTTAGCATATCATATAGATATAGAACATGTGTTTAGTTGATTTTAAAATTCAAGTTAGAAGGATTAACTTTTGTTTGCGAACAAGTTTAGAATTAACTAAACTATGTTCTAGTGATTACATGTTCAAATCTTCGAATAAGATAGTTATAGTTATAGGAATTGAATCAAAGTTTGTATATGAATATTACCTTGATTTAGAATGATATCTTACTATAAACAACAAGGATTTCTTGAGGTTGGATGATCACTTTACAAGATTGGAAGTGAGCTAGTAAACTTGGAAGTATTCTTGATTTTTATAAAACTAGAACTTGTAGAATTTATGAAGAACACTTAGAACTTGAAGATGGAACTTGAGAGAGATCAATTAGATGAAGAAAATTGAAGAATGAAAGTGTTTGTAGGTGTTTTTGGTCGTTGGTTTATGGATTAGATATAAATGATATGTAATTTTGTTTTCATGTAAATAAGTCATGAATGATTACTAATATTTTTGTAATTTTATGAGATATTTCATGCTAGTTGCCAAATGATGGTTCCTACATGTGTTAGGTGACTCACATGGGCTGCTAAGAGCTGATCATTGGAGTGTATATACCAATAGTACATACATTTAGAAGCTGTGTATTTTACGAGTACGAATACGGGTGCATACGAGTAGAATTGTTGATGAAACTAAACGAGGATGTAATTGTAAGCATTTTTGTTAAGTAGAAGTATTTTGATAAGTGTCTTGAAGTCTTTCAAAAGTGTATGAATACATATTAAAATACTACATGTATATACATTTTAACTGAGTCGTTAAGTCATCGTTAGTCGTTACATGTAAATGTTGTTTTGAAACCTTTAGGTTAACGATCTTGTTAAATGTTGTTAACCCATTGTTTATTATATCTAAAGAGATGTTAAATTATTACATTATCATGATATTATGATATATTAATATATCTTAGTATGATATATATACAGTTAAATGTTGTTACAACGATAATCGTTGCATATATGTCTCGTTTTGAAATCATTAAGTTAGTAGTCTTGTTTTTACATATGTAGTTCATTGTTAATACACTTAATGACATGTTTACTTATCATTTATCATGATTAAATATAGTGTATCAATATCTTAATATAATTCATATGTATTTAGTAAGACATTGTTATAACGATAATCGATATATATATATCGTTTCGGGTTTCTTAATTCAATAAACTCAATTTTATGTATATAACTCATTGTTAAAATACCTAATGATATACTTACTTATCATAATATCATGTTAACTATATATATAATTATATATATATCATCATATAGTTTTTACAAGTTTTAACGTTCGTGAATCACCGGTCAACTTGGGTGGTCAATTGTCTATATGAAACCTATTTCAATTAATCAAGTCTTAACAAGTTTGATTACTTAACATGTTGGAAACACTTAATCATATAAATATCAATTTAATTTAATATATATAAACATGGAAAAGTTCGGGTCACTACAGTACCTACCCGTTAAATAAATTTCGTCCCGAAATTTTAAGCAGTTGGAGGTGTTGACGTATCTTCTGGAAATAAATGCGGGTATTTCTTCTTCATCTGATCTTCTCGTTCCCAGGTGAACTCGGGTCCTCTACGAGCATTCCATTGAACCTTAACAATTGGTATCTTGTTTTGCTTAAGTCTTTTAACCTCACGATCCATTATTTCGACGGGTTCTTCGATGAATTGAAGTTTTTCGTTGATTTGGATTTCGTCTAACGGAATAGTGAGATCTTCTTTAGCAAAACATTTCTTCAAATTCGAGACGTGGAAAGTGTTATGTACAGCCTCGAGTTGTTGAGGTAACTCAAGTCGGTAAGCTACTGGTCCGACACGATCAATAATCTTGAATGATCCAATATACCTTGGATTTAATTTCCCTTGTTTACCAAATCGAACAACGCCTTTCCAAGGTGAAACCTTAAGCATGACCATCTCTCCAATTTCAAATTCTATATCTTTTCTTTTAATGTCGGCGTAGCACTTTTGTCGACTTTGGGAGGTTTTCAACCGTTGTTAAATTTGGATGATCTTCTCGGTAGTTTCTTGTATTATCTCTGGACCCGTAATCTGTCTGTTCCCCACTTCACTCCAACAAATTGGAGACCTGCACTTTCTACCATAAAGTGCTTCAAACGGCGCCATCTCAATGCTTGAATGGTAGCTGTTGTTGTAGGAAAATTCTGCTAACGATAGATGTCGATCCCAACTGTTTCCAAAATCAATAACACATGCTCGTAGCATGTCTTCAAGTGTTTGTATCGTCCTTTCGCTCTGCCCATCAATTTGTGGATGATAGACAGTACTCATGTCTAGACGAGTTCCTAATGCTTGCTGTAATGTCTGCCAGAATCTTGAAATAAATCTGTCATCCCTATCAGAGATAATAGAGATTGGTATTCCATGTCTGGAGATGACTTCCTTCAAATACAGTCGTGCTAACTTCTCCATCTTGTCATCTTCTCTTATTGGCAGGAAGTGTGCTGATTTGGTGAGACGATCAACTATTACCCAAATAGTAACAAAACCACTTGCAGTCCTTGGCAATTTAGTGATGAAATCCATGGTAATGTTTTCCCATTTCCATTCCGGGATTTTGGGTTATTGAAGTAGACCTGATGGTTTCTGATGCTCCGCTTTGACCTTAGAACACGTCAAACATTCCCCTACGTATTTAGCAACATCGGTTTTCATACCTGGCCACCAAAAATGTTTCTTGAGATCTTTGTACATCTTCTCCGTTCCAGGATGTATTGAGTATCTAGTTTTATGAGCTTCTCTAAGTACCATTTCTCTCATATCTCCAAATTTTGGTACCCAAATCCTTTCAGCCCTATACCGGGTTCTGTCTTCCCAAATATTAAGATGCTTCTCCGATCCTTTGGGTATTTCATCCTTTAAATTTCCCTCTTTTAAAACTCCTTGTTGCGCCTCCTTTATTTGAGTAGTAAGGTTAGTGTGAATCATTATATTCATAGCTTTTACTCGAATGGGTTCTCTGTCCTTTCTGCTCAAGGCGTCAACTACCACATTTGCCTTCCCCGGGTGGTAACGAATCTCAAAGTCGTAATCATTCAACAATTCAATCCACCTAAGCTGCCTCATATTCAGTTGTTTCTGATTAAATATGTGTTGAAGACTTTTGTGGTCGGTATATATAATACTTTTGACCCCATATAACTAGTGCCTCCAAGTCTTTAATGCAAAAACAACCGCGCCTAATTCCAAATCATGCGTCGTATAATTCTGCTCGTGAATCCTTAATTGTCTAGACGCATAAACAATTACTTTCATTCGTTGCATTAATACACAACCGAGACCTTGCTTTGAGGCGTCACAATATATCATAAAATCATCATTCCCTTCAGGTAATGACAATATAGGTGCCGTAGTTACCTTTTTCTTCAACAATTGAAACACTTTTTCTTGTTCATCCTTCCATTCAAATTTCCTCCCTTTATGCGTTAATGCAGTCAAGGGTTTTGCTATTCTGGAAAAGTCATGGATGAACCTTCTGTAGTAACCAGCTAGTCCTAAAAACTAACGTATGTGTTTCAGAGTTTTCGGGGTTTTCCACTTTTCAACGGTTTCAATCTTTGCTGGATCCACCTGAATACCTTCTTTGTTCACTATGTGACCGAGGAATTGAACTTCTTCCAACCAAAATGCACACTTTGAAAACTTAGAGTACAGTTTTTCTTTTCTCAGCAACTCTAGCACTTTTCTCAAATGTTCTTCGTGCTCTTAATCATTCTTCGAGTAAATAAGTATGTCATCGATAAAAATAATGACAAACTTGTCAAGATATAGCCCACACACTCGGTTCATGAGGTCCATGAACACAGCTGGTGCGTTAGTCAATCTAAACGGCATAACCATAAACTCGTAATGACCGTAACGCGTCCTAAAAGCAGTCTTTGGAATATCATCCTCCTTCACCCGCATTTGATGATATCCAGAACGTAAATCGATCTTGGAATAAACAGACGAGCCTTGTAGTTGATCAAATAAGTCGTCGATTCTCGGTAGTGGGTAGCGGTTCTTGATGGTAAGTTTGTTCAACTCTCGATAGTCGATACACAACCTAAATGTACCATCTTTCTTCTTGACAAACAAAACAGGAGCTCCCCATAGTGATGTGCTTGGTCGAATGAAACCACGCTCTAAAAGTTCCTGTAACTGACTTTGTAATTCTTTCATTTCTCTGGGTGCGAGTCTGTATAGAGCACGAGCTATTGGTGCAGCTCCTGGTACAAGGTCTATTTGAAATTCAACGGATCGATGTGGGGGTAATCCCGGTAATTCTTTCGGAAATACATCGAGAAATTCTTTTGCGACGGGAACATCACTGATGTTCTTTTCTTCAGGTTTAACTTCCTTGATGTGTGCTAGAATGATGTAACAACCTTTTCTTATTAGTTTTTGCGCCTTCAAACTACTAATAAAATTTAATTTCACGTTGTTCTTTTCTCCGTACACCATTAAAGGTTTTCCTTTTTCACGCATAATGCGAATCGCATTTTTGTAACAAACGACCTCTGCTCTCACCTTTTTCAACCAGTCCATGCCAATTATTACATCAAAACTTCCTAACTCGACTGGTATTAAATCAATTTTAAACGTTTCATCCCCCAGTTTAATTTCTCTCTCCCGACATATATTATCTGCTGAAATTAATTTACCGTTTACTAATTCAAGTAAAATTTTACTATCCACAGGCGTCAATGGGCAACTTAATTTAGCACAAAATTCTCTACTCATATAGCTTCTATCCGTACCCGAATCAAATAAAACATAAGCAGATTTATCATCAATAAGAAACGTACCCGTAACAAGCTCCGGGTCTTCCTGTTCTTCTGCCACATTAATATTGAAAACTCTTCCACGGTCCTGCCCATTAGTATTCCCCTGATTCAGGCAATTTCTAATAATGTGGTCTGGTTTTCCACATTTATAACAAACAGCGTTGGTATTACTTGCTTCGACACTATTCGTTCTGGCATTACTTGTTCCAACACTATTTGTTCCTTTAGTCAGACCTCACACTTTGTCGCGCTATGACCATTTCTTTTACACCTGTTGCAAAATGTCATGCAAAACCCCTGATGATTTTCCTCACACCTATGACATGGCTGTTTTTGGTTTTTGTTGTCGTTGTTGTTATTGAGGTTATTGTTGGGATTGTTATTGTTGTTGAAACGTTTGTTGTAGTTGTTGTTGTAGTTGGGATGTTTGTTGTAGTTATTGTTAGGATTACAGTTATTGTTGCGATTGTTGTTGCGGTTGTTGGGATAGTTGTTGCGATTGTGGTTGTAATTGTTGTTGTTGTTGTACTGGTGACTCTTGTCACCGTTTTCCTCCCACTTCCTCTTGAGTTGTTTCGTGTTGGTTTCTTCGGTCGCCTGCTCTTTAATTCTTCACTGAATCTGATTTATGAGTTTATGAGCCATTCGACTTGCCTTCTGTATAGAAGCGGGTTCGTGTGAACTCACATCTTCTTGAATCCTTACTGGTAACCCTTTTACAAACGCGTCACTCTTCTTCTCTTCATCTTCGAATGCTCCCGGACACAATAGGCACAACTCTGTGAATCGTCGTTCATATGTGGTAACGTCAAACCCTTGTGTTCGTAACTCTCTAAGTTCTGCCTTAAGTTTATTGACTTCGTTTCTAGGACGGTACTGCTCGTTCATCAATTGCTTGAATGCTGACCACGGTAGTGCGTAAGCAGCATTTTGTCCTACCTATTCAAGATAGGTGTTCCACCACGTTAACGCAATACCTGTGAAGGTATGCGTAGCGTACTTAACTTTGTCCTCTTCAGTACACTTACTTATGGCAAACACCGATTCGACTTTCTCGGTCCACCGTTTCAATCCAATTGGTCCTTCGGTTCCATCAAATTCCAAAGGTTTGCAGGCAGTGAATTCTTTCTAGGAGCATCCTACACGATTTCTTGCGCTGTTAGCTGCATTGCTAGATTCAGAGTTATTGTTAGTATGTAGCGCAGCCTGTACAGCGGCTATGTTTGCAGCAAGAAAGGTACGAAATTCCTCTTCGCTCATATTCATGGTGTGTCGAGTAGTCGGTGCCATTTCTTTCAAAATAGCCAACTGAATCGAGTTAATCATACAGAATATTAAGAGTAGTTAATAGGATTTCGTAGCATAATATGAACTCATTTATAAAAGCTTTTTCTTCATATTAGCGTTTTATAAGTTTAAATTCGGGTACTACCTACCCGTTAAGTTCATACTTAGTAGCTAATATACAATTCAACTACTACAATTCCATATGAAAAACTGATTATAATAATATATCACATACAAATATTCTTCAAACTTACAACTTCGCTATATTACATATAACATGAAATATAGTACACTATGATACAGGACAATTTTGAAGATAAATCTAGTTAATACGCAAGTTGTTCAGCAAAGGAAATAAAGACATGTAATTCATAAGTCCAGAAACAAGTCATGCATTCTGGTTTTACTAAGACGACTTCCCATCCTTGGTCTTGTGGAAAATAACCGTTATGAACATTGGCTAGGCAGCATGTTGTAATGTCGTCAAAAGGACGAGGGTTTCGTAATGTCCAACAGCCCCGTAATAATCTAAAAACCTTGTTTCTCACCCCAACTACTGAATCCGTCACTTGTGGGAAGGTTTTATTTAAAAGTTGCAATCCGATGTTCTTTTTTTCACTTTGGTAAGAAGCGAACATCACTAACCCGTAAGCATAACATGCTTCTTTATGTTGCATGTTAGAAGCTTTTTCTAATTCACGAAATCCTATGTTGGGATATGTTGAGTCAAAATAGGTTCTTAACCCGTAGCATAAAATTGCATTTGGGTTCCCTGCATTTAATGCTTTAAAAAAACACGGCGTAACTTACGGTCTCCCCAATGTGATATACCCCACCTATCAAAGGAAAGCCTTTTATAAACTAAGGCATTTCTGGAAAGTCTTTCAAATGTTTGACAAGTTAATTTCTCCATAACTAAATGTACTGATGAATTCTGACCGACTCTAGACAAGATTTCCTCAATCATATCCTCTGGTAGGTCTTCTAAAATATTCGGTTGTCTACCCTTAACGTCCATTTTGTTTTTATACTGTAAAATAGACAAGGATTAGATTCGTAATAACAAACAATACAAGAAATTTTTACATAGAACATAAAAGTACAAGCACACTACAATACATATAATACACAACATGATTACAACCCTCTAATCTGAATCACTGGTTTCTTCTTCTTCGGACTTGGTTCGTTTTCCTAATTTTCTAGGAATATATGGTGTTCCTCTAATACGAGCCGTCGTTTTCCATAATGGTTTAGAAAAACCTGGTGGTTTAGAGGTTCCCGGGTCATTGTTACATTTTAGGAAATACGGATGTTGCCGATACATATAAAGTTCATCGGGGTTGGAATCGGGTTTCTCTATTTTTATACCTTTTCCCTTATTATTTTCTTTCGCTTTATTAAATTGGGTCGAGGTAATTTCTATAACATCATCGGAATCCTCATCGGGATCCGATTCATCAGAAAATTGGTAATCTTCCCAATATTTTGCTTCCTCGGCGGAAACACCATTGACCATTATTAACTTTGGTCCGTTGGTTGAGGTTTTTCTTTTATTTAATCGATTTACTACAGGTATCAATATTTCTTCCTCCGGAACCTCTTCTTCTTCTGGTTCCTCCTCTTCCGATTCCTCCTCTTCTGGTTCCTCTTCTTCCAGTTCCTCCTCTTCCGGTTCCTCTTCGGGAATTTGTGAATCTTCCCAAAATATATTCGACTCTTCATTATTATTAGGTGAATCAATGGGATTTGTACTAGAGGTAGACATCTATCACACAATATCAAACACGTTAAGAGATTAATATATCACATAATATTTACATGTTAATAATATATAGTTTTCAACAAAACAAAAAAAAAATTAAGCAATCGTTTTTGAAGAAAAACACGGTCGAAGTCCAGACTCACTAATGCATCCTAACAAACTCGGTAAGACACACTAATGCAATTTTCTGGTTCTCTAAGACCAACACTCGGATACCAACTGAAATGTCCCGTTCATATTGATTATAGACGTTCCATATTAATTGATTTCGTCGCGAGGTTTTGACCTCTATATGAGACATTTTTCAAAGACTGCATTCATTTTTAAAACAATCATAACCTTTATTTTATTGATAAAGGTTTAAAAATCATTACGTAGATTATCAAATAATGATAATCTAAAATACGCCGTTTACACACGACCATTACATAATGGTTTACAATAAGAATATATTACATCAAAAATAAGTTTCTTGAATGCAGTTTTTACATAGTATCATACAAGCATGGACTCCAAATCTTGTTTTTATTTTAGTTTGCAACAGCGGAAGCTCTTAATAATCACCTGAGAATAAACATGCTTAAAACGTCAACAAAAATATTGGTGAGTTATAGGTTTAACCTATATATTATCAAATCATAATAATAGACCACAAGATTTCATATTTCAATATACATCCCATACATAGAGATAAAATTCATTCATATGGTGAACACCTGGTAACCGACATTAACAAGATGCATATAAGAATATCCCCTATCATTCCGGGAAATCCTTCGGACATGATATAAACGAATTCAAAGTACTAAAGCATCCAGTACTTTGAATGGGGTTCGTTAGGCCCAATAGATCTATCTTTAGGATTCGCGTCAATTAGTAGATCGGTTTACTAATTCTTAGGTTACCAAGCAAAAGGGGCATATTCAGCTTCGATCATTCAACCATTTAATGTAGTTTCAATTACTTGTGTCTATTTCGTAAAACATTTATAAAACTGCATGTATTCTCATCCCAAAATATTAGATTTTAAAAGTGGGACTATAACTCACTTTCACAGATTTTTACTTCATCGGGAAGTAAGACTTGGCCACTGGTCGATTCACGAACCTATAACAAATATGTACATATATATCAAAGTATGTTCAAAATATATTTACAACATTTTTAATACGTTTAACTGTTTTAAATTTATTAAGTCAGCTGTCCTCGTTAGTAACCTACAACTAGTTGTCCACAGTTAGATGTACAGAAATAAATCGATATATATATTATCTTGAATCAATCCATGACCCAGTGTATACACGTCTCAGGCTATATCACAACTCAAAGTATATATATTTTTGGAATCAACCTCAACCCTGTATAGCTAACTCCAACATTACAGCATATAGAGTGTCTATGGTTGTTCCAAATAATATATATACATGGGTCGATATGATATGTCAAAACATTTGCATACGTGTGTATGGTATCCCAAGATTACATAATATATTAGAATACATGTATAATACAATATAAGTTAGCTAGGATATGATTTGTATAGAATTGTTACAATATTTCCCGTAGCTACAACAATCAAAAATATCCAATCTTGTTTTACACATAACTTCGTTTTAAATCCGTTTTAAGTGAATCAAATTGCTATGGTTTCATATTGAACTCTATTTTATGAATCTAAATAGAGAATGTATAGGTTTATAGTCATAAATATAAGTTACAAGTCATTTTTTTAAGTGGTAGTCATTTCAGTTGAAAGAACGACGTCTTGATGACCATTTTGAAAAACATACTTCCACTTTGAGTTTAACCATGATTTTTGGATATAGTTTCATGTTCATAATAAAAATCATTTTCCCAGAATAACAACTTTTAAATCAAAGTTTATCATAGTTTTTAATTATCAAATCCAAAATAGCCCGCGGTGTTACTACGACGGCGTATGTCCGGTTTTACGGTGTTTTTCGTGTTTCCAGGTTTTAAATCATTAAGTTAGCATATCATATAGATATAGAACATGTGTTTAGTTGATTTTAAAATTCAAGTTAGAAGGATTAACTTTTGTTTGCGAACAAGTTGAGAATTAACTAAACTATGTTCTAGTGATTACATGTTCAAATCTTCGAATAAGATAGTTATAGTTATAGGAATTGAATCAAAGTTTGTATATGAATATTATCTTGATTTAGAATGATATCTTAGTGTAAACAACAAGGATTTCTTGAGGTTGGATGATCACTTTACAAGATTGGAAGTGAGCTAGTAAACTTGGAAGTATTCTTGATTTTTATGAAACTAGAACTTGTAGAATTTATGAAGAACACTTAGAACTTGAAAATGGAACTTGAGAGAGATCAATTAGATGAAGAAAATTGAAGAATAAAAGTGTTTGTAGGTGTTTTTGGTCATTGGTATATGGATTAGATATAAAGGATATGTAATTTTGTTTTCATGTAAATAAGTCATGAATGATTACTAATATTTTTGTAATTTTATGAGATATTTCATGCTAGTTGCCAAATGATGGTTCCCACATGTGTTAGGTGACTCACATGGGCTGCTAAGAGCTGATCATTGGAGTGTATATACCAATATTACATACATTTAGAAGCTGTGTATTGTACGAGTACGAATACGGGTGCATACGAGTAGAATTGTTGATGAAACTGAACGAGGATGTAATTGTAAGCATTTTTATTTAGTAGAAGTATTTTGATAAGTGTCTTGAAGTCTTTCAAAAGTGTATGAATACATATTAAAACACTACATGTATATACATTTTAACTGAGTCGTTAAGTCATCGTTAGTCGTTACATGTAAATGTTGTTTTGAAACCTTTAGGTTAACGATCTTGTTAAATGTTGTTAACCCATTGTTTATTATATCTAAAGAGATGTTAAATTATTACATTATCATGATATTATGATATATTAATATATCTTAGTATGATATATATACAGTTAAATGTTGTTACAACGATAATCGTTACATATATGTCTCGTTTCTAAATCATTAAGTTAGTAGTCTTGTTTTTACATATGTAGTTCATTGTTAATACAATTAATGACATGTTTACTTATCATTTATCATGATTATACATAGTGTATCAATATATTAATATGATTCATATGTATTTAGTAAGACATTGTTATAACGATAATCGTTATATATATCGTTTCGAGTTTCTTAATTCAATAAACTCAATTTTATGTATATAACTCATTGTTAAAATACCTAATGAGATTCTTACTTATCATAATATTATCTTAACTATATATATAAGCATATATATGTCATCATATAGTTTTTACAAGTTTTAACGTTCGTGAATCACCGGTCAACTTGGGTGGTCAATTGTCTATATGAAACCTATTTCAATTAATCAAGTCTTAACAAGTTTGATTGCTTAACATGTTAGAAACACTTAATCATGTAAATATCAATTTCATTTAATATATATAAACATGGAAAAGATCGGGTCACTACACACCATAAGATATCGAACGTGCTTTCCAATCCGTGAGTCTTTTTTCAAATTTATCTATTACCAGTTTCCAACTTACTACTTTATTCATCTTCGCACCAATTGGTAGACCAAGGTATGTACAAGGAAAGGAGCCAATCCTACACTCGAAAACGCTTGCCATGGATTTAACCTCATTTGATACAACATTCAAACCAAAAATATTACTTTTACTATAGTTGACCTTTAGCCCGGAGTTTAACTCAAAACACTTAAGGAGTTTCATTAGATTATCAATATTGGTTCCACTCCATGACCCAAAGAAAATCGTATCGTCTGCATATTGTAGATGAGAAATCGGAACTCTATCTCTACCTATTTCTACACCAATGAAAAGCTTATTACTAACTGTGGACTTAGCTAATAAATTTAACCCTTCTGCCGCTATGATGAAAAGAAACAATGGAAGTGAATTGCGTTGCCTCACCCCCTTTCAAGTTAAAACTCATTCGTGGGTGAGCCATTTACCAATATAGAGATAGACGCCAATTTTAGACATGCTAGAATACATTTCCTCCATTTTATCCCGAACCCCATAATTCCAATGATTTCCATAAGGTAATCCCAACTCAAACAATTAAAGGTTTTTGATAGTGCTCCAAATGAACATATATTTAGTATCAATATCCTTCCAATATGTAAAGTTTTCAGTTGCAATTGTTCTATTTCAAGTAATATTCGTTTATATTAAATAAGTGCGAAGACAAAAGGCGAAAATGAAGATTTGAAGATGCAAACGTCCAAAAAGCTCAAATGTATAAGATACCATCCAAGTGGTTCAATTTATAGATAAGAAACGTCTAAAAATGACAAGAGTACAAGTTACAAAACGCAAAGTACAAGATATTAAATTATACGAAAGGACGTTCGAAAATCCGGAACCGGGACCTGAGCCAACTATCAACGCCCGACGCAACGGACCAAAAATTATGAGTCTACTATGCACAAGAATATAATATAATATATATATATATATATAATTATATAAAATTATATATATTATATTATATAATTAAATATAACGTCGACGAGCTAGCAAACAAAGCAATTGGGCATGGCCAGGCAAGCCATGCGATCGTATGAGATTAACACTGAGAACCTATGCAATCGCATGAGCCTCAGGATCAGACCACATCTTTAAATAGCCAGCCTTTCTGCTCGACTATTTACATAATAATAATAATACTCCCTCTGTAATATATATATATATATATATATATATATATATATATATATATATATATATATATATATATATATATATATATATATATATATATATATAATATATATTAGTTTAGTTTTATATTAGATTAGTTTGGGTTATGTAAAGGTTATTTTACGGGTTTTAAAGTCGGAGTTCTGTCTGTGTAAAACTACTCGATAAATACTCAATGTAAGTTATATTCTCCTTTTTAAATTAATGTCTTGTAATTAAGTTATTATTATGCTTATTTAAATCGAAGTAACCATGATGTTGGGCTAAAATATTAAGATTGGGTAATTGGGTTTTGTACCATAATTGGGGTTTGGACAAAAGAACGACACTTGTAGAAATTAGACTATGGGCTATTAATGGGCTTTATATTTGTTTAATTAAATGATAATTTGTTAATTTAATATAAAGATTTATAATTGGACGTACCTATAAATAACCACATACACTCGATCGGACACGATGGGCGGGATATTTATAAGTACGAATAATCGTTCATTTAACCGGACACGGAAATGGATTAATAGTTAATGGACTTATTAAAACATGGGTGAATTATATACAAGGAAAATTGGTGTAATTATAGTTTAAGTCCCCTATTAGTTGAAATATTTGACTTCGGATATAAGGATAATTTGACGAGGACACTCGTATTTTATATTTATGACTGATGGACTGTTATGGACAAAAACCAGACGAACATATTAAATAATCCAGGACAAAGGACAATTAACCCATGGTAATAAACTAAAATCAACACGTCAAACACCATGATTACGGAAGTTTAAATAAGCATAATTCCTTTATTTTCATATTTAATTGCACTTCTAATTATCGCACTTTTATTTATTGTCATTGTATTTAATTGCACTTTTAATTATCGTACTTTTTAATTATCGCAATTTTATTTTATCGCAATTTCATTATCAATATTTACTTTATGTTTTAAATTAAGTTATATTTATTTTTAATATTTTACATTAGGTTTTAACTGCGACTAAAGTTTTAAAATCGACAAACCGGTCATTAAACGGTAAAAACCCCCCTTTTATAATAATAATACTACTTATATATATTTTTGTATTTTTACAATTATAAGTTAAAACTAATATAGCGTTAAGCTTGTTTACTGTATCCCTGTGGAACGAACCGAACTTACTAAAAACTACACTACTGTACGATTAGGTACACTGCCTATAAGTGTTGTAGCAAGGTTTAGGTATATCCACTCTATAAATTAATAAATAACTTGTGTAAATTGTATCGTATTTAGTAGTATTTTCTTGTAAAAATTAATACTATTTCCTAGTACACCTCGCACACATTAAGTATTTTTGGCGCCGCTACCGGGGAGTCGGCGAAACGCAATATTTTTAATTTATTTTTGTATAAATATATTTATATATATATTTAGAAAAATAATATAAAGTTATTATAAAAAAAAACTGGACTTACAGGCCCATGCGATCGCATGAGCCAGAAGCCTCAACACCATGCGATCGCATGGCCTACCCTGACAGGTCTGACTCGAGCATTAAATGCAGTTAGGGTTTATAATTTTATTATTAATTAAATTAGGGTTTAATTATAATATTAATTAGTTTAAGTTTGTTTTGATATTTAATTTGTAATTTTCAGTTTATTTATTATTATTAAATATATAGATTAATATTTTTATATAATAATAATATAAAAATAATATTTTTATAAAATTTGTATTTTTATCATTTTAATTATAATTTGTATTTTTATTGTTTATTCGTAATATTTGTATCTTTATCATTCGTAATTAGTTTTAAGACTAGTATTTTGCCGTAGCTTATTTTATATTTCTAGATTTTTAGGCTTTGTCGTAAAATCCCTTAAGTGCTTTTTCTTTAGACTAAGATTTAGGTGCTTTAGAATTTTGCGACGCCGTTTTAATATTTTAGTACCTTTTTAAGTAATTGCCGTTTTGGATATAGAATTTCTTTTAAGCTTTAATACCTTTAGACGCAACCTTTAATTCTTAGTTTTAGACTTTTAAGTTTCAACGCGCTACGTTCTTTTTATTATTTTTCGACCTTTTATTTTTAGACGTTTTCCGACGCGATCTTTTTCTTTCTTATTTCTCGACGATCTAGTTTTTAGGACATAGAATTTTCTATTCTTCTCTAAAATTTCAAAAACGAAAAATTATTTTAAGCGGTTAAATTGATAGACATCCAAATTTTCTGGTTCGTAGTAATAGTTGGATTTGTTAGTGGCTGAGTTGTGAGCTTCCGATTTAAAGGGTTCTGGCTCCCTGCTGCATCTATTGGCTATTCGAAACGTGGGCAAAATCAGAAAAGTCTATTAATTTGATAACTTATATAATTTTTAGTTTTATAACTAATAGGATAATTAGTAAATGCACCACATTGTATCTAAAATTTGGTAATAAGCGCATTATGGAAAATCTCGAGAATATTTTGGAAACTCTTTATGACGAAATCAATTTCATCAATACTCTCAAACAGGTGTTGATGACAATTCATTCGGTCAATCTTGGATCACGAATGACGAAACAATAACTGGTTGTGAAATATGTGGAGATTATCACTCAACATGGGAATGTTATTATTACGTTCCTATGGAAAATTATGCACCCATGGAACCTGAATGGAATGATTATGAGGAATACAATTCTAATTGGGATTATTCTCAAGAATATATCCAAACTCAACAACCAGAAGACGAGGAAAATTATGTGTCTGAAAATCTTTTAGACAATATGAAAATCAAACTCGAAGAACTCGATGCTCAAAATGAACAAATGAGAGAGTTTGTAAATAGGCAAGCTGAAACTCTATCAAACTACACACCTGTTGATCTGAGGAGTCATGTACAAGAAAATCTCATATCATCGAATTTGGTTGAATTCGAGAGCTCCAAAATCACCAACTATCCCGATGATACTTTTTATTCAGCTTTACCAATTTCACAACATATCGACACATTAGCCTCTACCGACGAAATCATCGATCCATTAATGGATGAAGAAGAATTAAGGGTGACAAATTGGTACTCTTGGGAAAACGATAACATTGAAAACTTTTTCCTCGAGACCAAAGTGGTGGGACCGATAAGTACCGTTAATGAAAAATAATCTGCTTCGATCCCGAAATTCGCCATTCCACAACCTTCCAACCCAATATTCTCAATAGATGAGTAATCAACCGAAGATGAACTACGAGCTTTAATAGATATTGACACCTCGGATTTCACCCAATTGGGTAATAGAGGTGAAAACTTTGATCCCGAGAATAAACGGAAGAAAATGTTAGGAATTGTCCACCCTATAGAAATATGTATGTCGGTGTATATCGATCCATTTGACCAAGAACCAGAAAAGAGATATATCCATTTACTAAAAGCTACACTTAAAAAAGAATTAAGTAGTGACGATCGGGTGGGTCTAAACTTTAAACCCATTGATATATTTTATACCACCCGAGATGTAAATAACTGGCTCACTATTTTAATTCGTGGAACTTATTCTACTGACTTCACATGTCGTCAGCTAAGTATGGGGAAGTCTAACCCCACTTAACGTTAAATTCGGGGTTCGGGTTAGTGCATAACTCGTTAATAAACATGCATAATAAATTAGGGTAAAAGACGCATTTTTAAAGATTAGCAAACAGTTCAGAAAAGCAATCGTTTTTGAAGAAAAACATGGGTGATAAAACAAGAAGGAATGAACGATGAGGCGCGCCATCTATCATTCGACGAGCTTTGTAATTACAAACTGGGTATTTTTAATCACTTTTCTACACTTATCACCCTCGTGAATTTATAATTATAGTTTGATTTCACGCAAATGAGGGCATTGCATGATCTCAAGTGTGTGGAAGGGTTATAAATTCTCTCGAGTTTGCACTTAGTTTATTTGCCAAATTTTGTGAAAATTTTAAGAAATTTCAAATAAATGAATTCAAAATCATGTTTATACATATTTATGAACGATGAAAACTAGGTGTTAATACCGAAATTATCGTTACCTCGGAAAGGACATAAATTGAGAAACACCCTAAAACACCTGAATTCATTTAAAATGGAATAAAGGAGAATAAAAAGGTAAAGAAAGAAACTAAGTGTGGGGAGAATGTACCAAGTTATTCAATTAAAAAAAAAACTATCTATCACATGTTTCTGTAAAGTTATTGTAGGTGCTTTTGTTTTGGACTAAATTGACTGTTTTACCTGCAATATTATAATAAAGATAAAAGAAAAGATGGATCTACACCATGAATCAATTCCATTATTAAAAGAAAGTAAAGTCTTCCGAAAAAGACACGCGCTTCTTGATTTAGGTCAGGAAGTTGTCGTCCAGACCAGCTGTAGGTTGACCAAAAATCTAGAAAAGTCATCTCTAAAATCAGCAGGAAATCCACGGACCTCAGCATCAAACAGGGTCGCCAAGTGGTCAGACTTATCCTAACCATGAGAGGATCTGTCTTGTAAAATGGGGAGGGCGCCGTGTAAATTAGCTTGATAAGACTAATGAATCAGACCTCCAGAAAGGAAAACCTCCTTAAAGATTAAAAATCAGCTTTTAAGCCTGATATTACTCAATCCTTGAGATTGACCTTAAAGATTGAGAATTACAAACTCATGGAATTCGATGATATCTAAACTCGAGCTTGAACGAGAAAATATTTTGATCAAAATTAAAACCGATTTGTTTTCTGAAAACCCATTTTCAATGCGTTCATTACCATTGAACATAAAATCCTAGGAATTCACCTGGAATTCATTAGGTCACCTGAACCAAATCAGGTGTCAACCGTAAGAACGGTGGTTGCATAGCATGGTCGGAGACAGGACCTTGTTCCAGACCAAAAAATTATAGGATGATCTTTACTATTGCTCCTACAAAGGATAGTAATAGCATCCGACACATTTTAGACCATGAACAAATGCATGTCATTAGACATTACCTTAACAGTTTCTTGTTCATCGCTTTCCTTTACAACCGGACGGTAGTTTGCCAAAAGGTAATATACGGGACAAGTAAACTGGACGTGTTGCTTTCCTAATACAAGGTTAGCAAGTGGGTAACACAAAACCGCAAGTGTTGAGCTAAAATTTTCAAATCTGAAACCCACAAAACCCACAAAAATATTTTGCAAACACCGGTGAAGGGTTATTCCGGAAAACTTATCTTGGGTAAAAGCTAGAATTTTCAAAAAGATCAAATGTTTTCATAAATATCCAATTTCCTTAAGGATCTAAATTTTCATTGTCACGTGCATATTAAATAAAGTGCACATGACTATGAAAATTTAGATCTAAATTTTCAAATGTGCACTTTGCTTTGGAAACCGAAAGTAAATCGGTTATTTGATTGCAAGTGTCGTTGACCTGAACCCGAGGCAACTGTGGATGACATGCCCACCTTTAACCATGGTTCTATCATTACTATCATTGTTTATACCGCCGTATCAAAATCACTGATGTATAAAGTGTGAGAATAAAAAAAAGTGATTCGAGGGAAGTGTGATTTTATTTCAAGTTATGTATTGCTTGAGGACAAGCAACGCTCAAGTGTGGGGATATTTGAGAGTGCTCCAAATGAACATATATTTAGTATCAATATCCT
This sequence comes from Rutidosis leptorrhynchoides, assembly GCF_046630445.1. Lineage (NCBI taxonomy): Eukaryota > Viridiplantae > Streptophyta > Magnoliopsida > Asterales > Asteraceae > Rutidosis > Rutidosis leptorrhynchoides. The sequence continues at coordinate 50,165,813 of NC_092343.1, forward strand.
TCCAATATGTAAAGTTTTCAGTTGCAATTGTTCTATTTCAAGTAATATTCATTTATATTAAATAAGTGCGAAGACAAAAGGCGAAAATGAAGATTTGAAGACGCAAACGTCCAAAAAGCTCAAATGTACAAGATACCATCCAAGTGGTTCAATTTATTGATAAGAAACGTCTAAAAATGACAAGAGTACAAGTTACAAAACGCAAAGTACAAGATATTAAATTATACGAAAGGACGTTCGAAAATTCGGAACCGGGACCTGAGCCAACTATCAACGCCCGACGCAACAGACCAAAAATTATGAGTCTACTATGCACAAGAATATAATATAATATATATATAATTATATAAAATTATATATATTATATTATATAATTAAATATAACGTCGACGAGCTAGCAAACAAAGCAATTGGGCATGGCCAGGCTGGCCATGCGATCGCATGAGATTAACACTGAGAACCTATGTGATCGCATGAGCCTCAGGATCAGACCACATCTTTAAATAGCCAGCCTTTCTGCTCGACTCTTTACATAATAATAATAATACTCCCCCTGTAATATATATATATATATATATATATATATATATATATATATATATATATATATATATATATATATATATTGGTTTAGTTTTATATTAGATTAGTTTGGGTTATGTAAAGGTTATTTTACGGGTTTTAAAGTCGAAGTTCTGTCTGTGTAAAGCTACGCGATAAATACTCAATGTAAGTTATATTCTCCTTTTTAAATTAATGTCTTGTAATTAAGTTATTATTATGTTTATTTAAATCGAAGTAACCATGATGTTGGGCTAAAATATTAAGATTGGGTAATTGGATTTTGTACCATAATTGGGGTTTGGACAAAAGAACGACACTTGTAGAAATTAGACTATGGGCTATTAATGGGCTTTATATTTGTTTAATTAAATGATAGTTTGTTAATTTAATATAAAGATTTACAATTGGACGTACCTATAAATAACCACATACACTCGATCGGACACGATGGGCGGGATATTTATAAGTACGAATAATCATTCATTTAACCGGACACGGGAATGGATTAATAGTTAATGGACTTATTAAAACAGGGGTGAATTATATACAAGGAAAATTGGTGTAATTATAGTTTAAGTCCCCTATTAGTTAGAATATTTGACTTCGGATATAAGGATAATTTGACGAGGACACTCGTATTTTATATTTATGACTGATGGACTGTTATGGACAAAAACCAGACGGACATATTAAATAATCCAGGACAAAGGATAATTAACCCATGGTAATAAACTAAAATTAACACGTCAAACATCATGATTACGGAAGTTTAAATAAGCATAATTCCTTTATTTTCATATTTAATTGCACTTCTAATTATCGCACTTTTATTTATTGTCATTGTATTTAATTGCACTTTTAATTAACGTACTTTTTAATTATCGCAATTTTATTTTATCGCAATTTCATTATCGTTATTTACTTTACGTTTTAAATTAAGTTATATTTATTTTTAATATTTTACATTAGGTTTTAACTGCGACTAAAGTTTTAAAATCGACAAACTGGTCATTAAACGGTAAAAACCCCCCTTTTATAATAATAATACTACTTATATATATTTTTGTATTTTTACAATTATAAGTTAAAACTAATATAGCGTTGAGCTTGTTTACTGTATCCCTGTGGAACGAACCGGACTTACTAAAAACTACACTACTGTACGATTAGGTACACTGCCTATAAGTGTTGTAGCAAGGTTTAGGTATATCCACTCTTTAAATTAATAAATAACTTGTGTAAATTGTATCGTATTTAATAATATTTTCTTGTAAAAATTAATACTATTTCCTAGTACACCTCGCACACATCAGTTTTCCCCAAATCTAATTTGTAAACAAAACTTTTTTATACGTTTTTCTTTAAGGAAATCAAGAGTCTCATTTGCTATCAAAGCTCCATTAATGATGTTTCTTCATTTTATGAATGCGCTTTGTTCACACCCAACAAGATTAAGAATAACTTTTTTTGAGACGGTTTGAAAGTAGTTTTGCAACTATTTTATAATAACTACCTATTAAGCTAATTGGACGATATTCATTTAAGCACATGGGATCCGCTTTTTTTGAATCAACGTGATAAACGGTGCATTACAACCCTATGATATCTCACCTTTACACCAAAATTCTTGAATAGCATCCATGAGATCAACTTTAACTATATTCCAAAATTTCCTGTAAAAACGGAGGTTAAAACCGTCTGGACCGGAAAATTGTTGCTCCCATAATCTTTTATTGCACAACAAATTTCCAATTCAGAGAATGGGTTCTCTGATTCAATTCATTGCATATTAGAGAGTTTGGAATCATCATGCCCAAAAGTATCATTCCAACCCAACAAGGATGGCCTGTTACAAACTTTTTTGTTAAACAGATTCTTATAATGCTCGAAAATTGCACCCTTTATTTCGCATGGATATTCAGACCACAAACCATTTAAATTCAAACCCCGAATGTTGCATTCATTATACCTCCTACGGATGGTAGAGTGAAAATACCTTAAGTTTTCATTGCCTTCCACGATCCACCGAATTCGAGCTTCTCCATCCAACGTCTCCTACAATCAAGTCACAACATCCAATCGGAGTCACTTAGTGATTGAGATTTCGACTTTATTTCCCATTCCGATGCCTCCTTTTTAAGATAATTTATCTCTTACTATCTATACTACCAAAAGTAATCGAGCTCCATTTTTAAGCGCGAATTTGATATTTTTAAACCTATCTGATCCCTAAACTTACAATCAATCCTCTTCTCCTTGATCGACATAGCCCAAGCTTCCCCAATAATACAATCCACTCCCTCTTTGTTAAACTATTCATCAAAAATTTAAAAGGTTTAGGACTGAAGTCTATGACTTTATCACGAAGAATAAGGGGACAATGGTTCGATAAGAATCTTTCTAAGGCTATAATAGAAAGATCATCCCAAAAGTGAATGAAGTTGTGCATGATGAGAAATCTATCAAGCTTGCTAAATTTGGTGCCATCATCACAAATGCGAGTGATATGCGTAAAACACATCTAATCTTATTGTAATATGATTATGAATTCGTCCACAGAGAGCGAGTGATTAAGATTTAAAAACTAATAATTATTCTGAAGATTAAGTTGTAAAAATGGAGGTTTTGATTTAAAACAAATTAATGCAAAGTAAACAAATACGAATTCAGCAGACAAAGGGGTATTCACTTAGATTCAGTTCCCTAGGATCTGGATTGCTTTTAATAAGATCAGTTAATTAGTAAGATAAGCTGGTGTCCCTCACTTAGATACTAATTCAAATCATGAAAGTGTCAGTTTTTCATGCTGGTTTCCCTCACGCTTTTGAAGAACACAATCAATCAATTTATAACTACTCAAGATTATGATTCAGTTGATGGGTAAATCGGTGTCCCTTCTTAGGCTTCACAATTACCTACTCAATTGATGGGTTAATTACTAAGTCTAATTACACTGGTGTCCCGCATGCAATTTAACTAATCTAATTATCGTTCAATAACCTAGACAAGTTCATTAATCTAGTAACTCTCTTTACATCAATCAATAGACAGGTAATTAATGGAATCAATTAATGGGAGTAATTAAGAATCATGGATCAAGAGTAGTTAATTATATAAACATAAAGATTAGCAATCCATCATTTATGTTCGATCATCTAAGTGAATACAAGGAATTTAGCTACTCATAGCAATAATAAAAGCAATTGAACAAAAGGATAAACAAGAATTCATCATAATATTAATCAAAATTAAAAATAAAAGAGTACCAATGATAATCTCTGATAAAAGTTGAAACCCCAATGACAAAAGCTCATAAAATAGCCTTCAAGAGCTGTAAAATTCGTAACCCCAAGTAAAAAAATCTTAACATAAAAAATTTCCCAAAGTTTAGGGGTTTAATCCCTATTCATAGGAAGCAAAATGAATCGCGAATAAATAAATGTATAAATGAGCCGATATCAGCGAGTAAATTTCTTTCCATTAATAGGGATCTCAATCAAGTTATTATTAGCTATGAACTCACTAAAACGATTTGCCCGACATTGATGAAAGATATTGTCAAGACCCTACTTTTTCCGTTATCTTTTTCTGTTAAGTATTTTACTTTCGTTAATTGGTATCCTTTCCATGTCATATAATGTGACTAGATTATATTCTATATAAACTAAATAATATTCCTATAATTTATTTCGTGAATTATTATTCTTCTCGCGTATCATAAATAGCGTAATGATCTAACTATAAGATCGAGTTCTTTTATCGTTCAGACCTAGGTCAAAAGGACAAGTTATTGAATTGGGCCAATTTAGCCCAATATAGCTGAATCACTTTGATGACCCAATGGGTTGTCCCATTTCTCCTTTTTAATTAAATCTAGCCCACTAATTAATATGAATAAATTAAATAAATGAGTATGGATTATATCTTGTTTTAACAAAAAATAAAAATAAAATTATAAATATGCATATAGGCTTCGGTCGAAAAAAAAGAAAAAAAATTTAAATTGCTTTTCTTATCCTCCAAATATTTACATTTAAATTCTTTATTTAATTTAAGATAACATCAAATTATATTAGGATAAGATTACATTTAACAAAAAAAAAGTATGAAAGGGTCGGCCGATTGGGATGGGATTAATTCCCAAAATGTTGCAATTGATTTATCCATTATTTGTATTATCATCTCATTCAAACCGGATAGTACTGAAACTTTTGATTTTGGGAATCGTGCCATAAGTTTATGATGAAACTTTGTTGCTCATGGTGTTCTTCTCAATGAGTAGTGCGAATTTGGTTTAAAATTCGAGTTAAACGGATGTACAGAACTCAAGATATAAATTTTTGAAATTTATATAAAATAAATGCATAAAATAATATTTATAGCTGACGTGACCTCAAAATTTGTGACTGATATGGACTGATTTGACAAGTTCATCTTGTCGGGATCGATGTTGCGACTCAAAAATATATAATATGCGTTAAAAACGGATGTACGGATTAAAAGATATGATTTTTGCAATTTTTAATATATGTATAATATAAAATCCAAAAAATTTCAGAATTGTGCATTGGGTTCCATGCCTGATGTGTAAGCTTATGTCGTAGGGTTTGTTCATACGATTCTAAGGACGAGAATTACATGTCAAACAGAGTTATAGATTATTTTATATGAATTTTTCTATAAATTAATTAAATGTAGAAGTAAACTAAATATATGAAATAATACTTTTGGTAAAAGAAATAAATAATAATAATTATTAATATTGTAAAATACTTATAATATAAAAATAATTATTAGTAAATAAAATCCAAATAATATTATTTATTATGTTAGTTAATAAATAAATATATAAATTAAATTCATGATTCATTTCTAAATAAGTAAATACTTATGTTTAGTAATAATTGAATATTGATAATATAAATTGATTATTATATACTTATGTTATAAATTAATTATTATTTAGTTAATTAAATACTTATAATAAAAGTTAAATTAATAATTAATTAATTAAAACTTATAATAAAAATTAAAGTATTAATTTTTATGACATAATCTAATTACTGAATTACTCATGATATAATAATTAAATTAAAAGAATTTATGTTATAATTAATATTTTAAAATTATATTAAAATATTTATATTATAACTAATATTTAATCATTAATTAAATACGTGTATTATATATGATTATATCATTTAAACTTATTATAAATTAATTAAATTCATTTGATTTAATTAAACTTATAATATAACTTATATTATATCAAGTAATGTTATAATAAGTGATATTAGGATTAAGTATACATTAAATAACAAAGTTGACTTAGGCTGACTGGAGTTGACTTTTAGTTGACTTTTCGGTTGACTTTATCTTCATTTGACTTAAGTTGACTTTCTAAATAAGGAAACCTTCTAAATAAGGGATTTTACGAAATAAAACATACAAAAAATAGAAACTTTCATAAAATAGAAACTTACTAAAAATGGAAACTTTCTAAAAATGTAAACTTACTAAAAATAGAAAGTACGCGTAATACTTTAACTTAATCGAATATATTGAAATCGAATTCTAAATCCACTTCAAGCACTAGGACTATCATACATTGACTTGACCTAAGTTAGATTATATCCTGACCTACTTTTATAATTAGGTTGGAGCCTATATCATCTCTGATCTTTGTTATTGTTATATCTGTGACTTATCTTTAGTGCATTCTAAGGTGAGTTATAGTCCCATTTTTTCTACTATTTTAATCTTTTTGGGATGAGAATACATGCTTTTCGATTTACATTTTAGACACAAGTAACCAAAATTGTAAATTTTTCATTGTGAGTTGAACGAAAATATACCTTAGTTTGGTAACTTGTAACTACGAGTCCCTGCATCGTAGGCGCGAATCCTATTGATAGATCTATTAGGCTTGACCACCCCATTCCTTGCTAGTCGCGCTAGTCTTTGAGGGAATGTCTAGTACTTCATAGAAGATACACCTGTTCAGTGTATGGTCCATATAAGGGTAGATAAAATGAGTTAAGTTGGGTTGCCAAATGCTCACGGAGAAAATGTAATAATATTTTAAGACGTTTCTCAACATTAAAACTTGTGGTCTAATTATATTCAAATTGTTATACTAAACCTTAACTCACTAACATTCTTATGTTGACAGTTTACTAGCATGTTTTATTCTCAGGTGATGATTGATTATTTGCTTCCGTTGGCTAGAGAGTCTGCATATTGTGTCGCAGATTTTATTTAAACATTTATCAATATTGCATTCAATTTTCATACAATTTACTATTATGGTTGTTGGTTGACATTAAGGGTCAACATTTAATACACCTGGGTTGTCTTTAAAATTTTCAAATGTTTGAATTTTCTTTTTTGGGAATCTCTTTTCAATAAATGATTGCAATGGTTGTTTAAATATATTTATATAGAGTTATCGATCAAGGTTGTGGGACCAAATAAACATTGGTCGTCAAGGGTTAAATTGACGGGATGTTTCAGATACAATTTAACCTATCATCTTGATCACACACCTAATTAAAATCACCGTAAAACAACCAAGTCGCGTTATAGCCTTTCATAAGTCCTTCTAATGATTTCCAAAATAATTTTTTTCGCATCATTATGAAGCCCGTAGACGTTAACTATAATTGACTCTTTCCCGCGCTTTTCCACCGACCCTTAATTTTCAAGAAATAATCACCACCAACAGCGTTATCAACCATGAAGCAATTTGTATCCCACGCTAGTAACATTCCCCCTCCCTCGGAATTCCCGACAGCCTCTTTTGAACAAATCCAAAATTATTACAGCCCCATAATGTTTGAACCCACCAGTCGCTTAAAGATTTAAAATTTGTTTCTTGGAAAGCTGCGATGTTTGGCCTTTCCTTTAAACTGATGCTTTTTCCCCACCCGAGTTTTCCTTCAACCGCGAACCCCTGACTATTTAAAGAAGGAATCTTCATTAAAAAAACTAAGATATAATGAAAAGGAGCAACCATAGAACTTACTGGCAATTGAGGTTGGGACACCTCAATCCGATTTGTTCGCCATATTGTTTCAACTCCGCCTGTTTGATCAGGGTCGTCTTGTCAAATTTATGGGCCCTGTGCGATAAATAAAAGTGGGCCCTTATATACACTAAATTTTCAATTATATAATAATAAAGTTTAATAATACTAATAAAGTTATAATTACTATGAACAATCAAAATAACAGACGTAGAAAACGGTATCAAATCCAATATAAAACGTAGCATGGTGTATTTTCTTTTTTAGTTTTTTAAATAATTAATTATCAAATGGACTCATGTATGGATAATGGGCCTAGGTATGCAACATTATGATATATTTTTTGGGCTCCCATAAATATTGGGCCCTTTGCGGTTGCACGGGTTGTACGGCTCAATATCCGGCCCTGTATTTGTTCCATGAAGGGTTCCATAAATTGACCCTGTTACTAGAATCAATTTTTGTTTCCTTCAGTTTCCTGGTCTTTGATTTTACTCCACACAATTTGCATCTCACCTTACACCCATCATCACAATTACCACCACACCTAACCATCTTTTTGAAACGCATAATTCTGGAAGAAGCCTTCCAGCTACCCACCGCTCTAAGATAATATTCATTGCAAAAAGATACCTCCTTGGATTTAGTACTGCAACTAGAATTTGGAACTGATCTTTTACCCGAAATACGTGAGCCCTCATCTTTATTTTTTTTTTACATTGAAAATCACTTGTACCCAAATGAGGCCCATTTTCATTACACTTTTGCTGCTTCGGCCTACTTACCCCACTATTGGATATATCAGCCCCATATTGCTGGGAGTTAGATGGTCCAATATTATTTTGATTGGGAGGCCCAAATTGGCAAGCCTTAGCTTGTATTAAATTATCGTTGATCATGTTTGGGCCAACATTTTCATATCCTTTAAATTTGAGCCTACCACCAGTTTGGGCAATATTCGTGTTACCTTGGGCCCATGATTTATCTTTATTGTTGGTTTCTAGATCCACGTTATCATCCGAAATGTGTGTGCCATTTACATTGCAGCACACGTTTAGGTTATTATTAATATCATTGGAATCAGGGTTACAATTATGACACTTTTCATTGGACACTACAACAAACTCTTCGTTATCCTCAAACAGGTCTCTTATCCTGAAACATACCAAATCTTCATCTTCCATAGTTGGTTCTGAAAAGACCCGTTCATATACATTATGAACGATTCACATTAGTTGATTACATCGCGAGGTATTTGACCTCTATATGATACATTTTACAAACATTGTATTCGTTTTTAAAAGATAAACTTTCTTTACATCTAAAATTTACAGACATACATACCATTTCATAATATCTACTATCCAACTATAATTGACTTAATAATAATCTTGATGAACTCAATGACTCGAATGTAACGTCTTTCAAAATATATGCCATGAGTGACTTCAAGTAATATCTTTAAAATGAGCTAATGCACAGCGGAAGATTTCTTTAATACCTGAGAATAAACATGCTTTAAAGTGTCAACCAAAAGGTTGGTGAGTTCATTAGTTTATCATAATCATAATCCGTCAATTCCATATTTTTAATAGATCACAAGATTTCATTTCCATTTCTCATAAATATAATCTCATATCAGGCATTTCGCACGACATAGAGATAAAAATCATTCATATGGTGAATGCTTGATAACCGAACTAACAGGATGCATATAGAATATCCCCATCATTTTGGGACTCTCATCGGACATGATAATCGAAGTACTAAAGCATTCGTAACCCAATGGGACGTGTCAAGGTCCATAGATCTATCTTTAGGATTCGCGTCAATTAGGGGCCATTTCCCTAATTCTTAGGCTACCAAGCTAAAAAGGGGCATATTCGATTCGATAATCCAACCATAGAATGTAGTTTCGATCACTTGTGTCTATTTCATAAAACATTTATAAAAGTTGCGCATGTATTCTCAGCCCAAAAATATAAAGGGTAAAAAGGGAAATGAAACTCACCTATTGTATTTCGTAGTAAAAATACACATAACGTTATTGAACAAGTGCAAGGTTGGCCTCGGATTCACGAACCTATATTAATTATATATATTTATGTTTTTGATCAATATCTGTCTAACAATTTAGGTCAAGTCGTAGTGTATCACAATCCTAATGCTCGAGACTAAATATGCAAAAGTCAACAAAAGTTATATTGACCAAAATGTCTTCCAAAATTTATACATGATTATTATATAGTTTAAATATCGTCATTTTATATTTTTAAATATTTAAAAAAATTATTAGAGTAAATAATATAATTCATTTATTATTAAAATTTATATAACAAAAATATACTTTTATATATCTAAAGTAATAAAATTTATAAAGTTCATTTAATATCATAAAAAAATAATATTAGAGGTAGTATTGACGTAATTATTTTACACGTAGTAAAATATCTTTATATTACATATTTATTTAATAAAATAACATTGATAATGATAATAAGTAAAAGTTGTATTATTTTTTAATAATAATAATTATTATTCTATTAATAAAAATATCAATATTTATATTTACTAAAAGTGATATTACGATAAAATGATAATTCTGCTTATGATAACCTTAATATTTACGATACTTTTTAATATTAACTTTAAAATAATAATTTTATTTAAAATGATAATAATAATGATATTTTATAATAACAATGACATTCCTATTAAAATGATAATTTTTGTTAAAATGATAGTTTTAATACTAACGATACTTTTAATAATAATAGTAATGATAAAAATAATAAGAATGATAATTTCATCTAAATCAATATCTTACAATATTTTAATTTCATTATGATACTCATACACATTATTTCCTAATCGGTTTGTTTAATAATTTTTAATCGTCTTTTATATCGCGTTCGTGTTAATCATAATAATAGTAATCATAATAATTAGGTGTTACTAATATTAATTTCTAGTTATAATAATACTAATGGTAATAAATATTATGATAATATTAATGATAATACTTAATTATAACTTTAACGATAATAACGATAGTAATAATAATAAAAATAACAATTTTTAATGATAATACTTTTTATTGATAATAATAATAATAATAATAATAATAATAATAATAATAATAATAATAATAATAATAATAATAATAATAATAATAATACTATAACAATTATAACGACGATAATAACGACGATAATAATAATCATTTTTAATAATAATACAAAGATTCAATTGACTATAACTTCTAATCCGATCATCGAAACCATTCGATATCTAAATGAAAAGTTCTTAATTTTCCAACGACATGCATATCTTATACCTTATCTCAACCGCATATGTAACTAACTCAAGATTCAACATATCCTATCTAATGGCAAAATCAAAAGTATAAGCATGCATAATCCTATATACTCGAGCAATAGTCAAGGATACACTATTAATATACAAAAGTTAAGTTATGAGTGCTCACGTATCAATATTGAGATTCAATATTGCAGGAAAAGTACGTAGACGCAACGGAGATGATAAACACTAAATTGACCTCACGAGCAAACCCATGGACCATACCCATCACCTCCATAGCTATAACCCATAATTTCCTTATCCCTATCCCGCTCATAAAACATGTTTGAAATAACTTGCCCATAACTTCATCGTAGTATTTTATGTAATAATAATAATAATAATAATACTCTTAATAAATAATAATAAGATTAATAAAAAAAATATTTATCTTAATAATAATAATATAAATAATAATAGAGAGAGTAATATGTAAAAGTGTATGTGTGTGTGCCTCTTAATCTGAATTCGTTCGAGACTTTAAACAACTTTTCCTTACCAAACATCTCATGTGATTGCATGATATATGCGAGGAGAACTCATGCAATCGCATGAACTCTCTTTCCAGCTCATGATCACTTAAACTATCTTGCCGACACAAGTATTTAGTTTATTTATTATATTAATTATAAATTATTATTTAATCTATATAATTAATTATATATTATATTATATTTATGTTTATGATAAAAATATAATTTTTACTCGAATGACACGGACGTTGTCACTCGACTCATGTACCACTTTCGGTTTTTCGAGCAACGTTTCGTACGCTGAGAAAACTAGTCTTTTACGTTTTGTGACTCGTACCATTATCAAAATTTAGTGTTAGTTATTGATAACTTATTTTATGAAAAATGTAACTTATATATTTGAGCGTTGTGGTCATTTTCTTCTATAAATCAGGGGTTCGTTGTTGGTCAAAATATGTTACTTTAAATCAGGACGTTTTATGACTATATAAGAATATATATATATAAGAATATATATATATATATATATATATATATATATATATATATATATATATATATATATATATATATATATATATATATATATATATATATATATATGTTTGAAATATTTATCTAAGGATATAATATTTAGTCCTCCAAAGTCAATTATATTTTCAAAGTTCGTTTTATATAATTTATCTCGTTTTTAAATAATAGTAGTTATTTTACCAAGTAGTGTTTTTAATATGAAAACTAGCTAGTTGATTATCAAAGGACACTAGTTAATCAAAGTAAGGTACACTTTTTGAAATTTATACAGAAATGATTACTAACTTTTGACTAACTCTCGTAAATGACATTTTTTTGTAAATCACTTTTACCAAATATTCCGTATGCCGTTAAAAAGGAAAGGTTTTCTAAAACAAAGTGGATCTCTTAACATAGACTCGTAATCATAATTCAATGTATCTGATGAATCAATCATTTGATATATCTTTTAATTCCATTGATAACTATTTGAATATATTAAGAAACAAATATGTTTATGTAAAGTATTATACGTCTAATACTTTGTTAAGGTTTTCAAGTTATAATATATACACATATACATATATAATCATATTCGTTCATATAATGGTTCGTGAATCATTGGAATTTGGTCGAGGTTAAATGAATGTATGAACACAGTTTCAAATTCTTGAGATTCAACTTAACAAACTTTGCTTATCGTATCGAAAACATATAAAGATAAAAGTTTAAATTTGGTCGGAAATTACTGGGTCGTCACAGTACCTACCCGTTAAAGAAATTTCGTCCCGAAATTTGACTGGGATGGTCATGGTTAACAATAAGTATGTTTTCATGACAATTATGAGATGTTAAATAGAGTTTTATTATCATTGAGTAATATGGATAAAATGATTCGATTATGTGAAGCATACGAGTGAAGCTGTCTCAAAAGGAATGAAATGAGAAATAAAGTTTCGTCTTAACTTTTGACGTTGTCTTGGTTGAATTCCGGAATTCAAGGGATTTAAAGAAAATCTTCGAAATCTAAAAGATTTGATTCTTCGGCGATTATGATCCTCTTCGATTTAATGCGATAATCCATCTCGATTTTTCTGTCGGATATTTTACTATAAATTAATTTCTTCCGTTCCATTACTTTTACCATTCCTATACCTAATTCCTAAATTCAAAAGATTATGAAAATGCTTAACCTAGTTCTAATCCTTGTCCTTATCCTTACTATCGTAACAATCATCCTCCTTTTCCATCTTCCACCAGAGGAATCTGTTTACTTCTACTTTGCCCTTGGGGTTATAGTGCTTTTAATTCTCCTGTGTCTTTATGTTGCGATCAACATTGATATACACAGTTTGTAATTTATGTGTTGTTATTGGGCTTTATATCTTCCCTGATATTTCGAAGTCCTTGCTTTTGTTTTCTATAATCATCGATATCCACAGTTAATGCTTTCTACTATTTTCTGCGATTTATACTCCAATTTCTATTTCAGAGCTTTGTCCCTTCGTTTCTTCTTCTTGCGATTAGGCATCGCTTGTAATGGTCCAGAATTTGCAGATATAATTTTCGTAATGAACATTGTTAATGTTCTAAGAAGGAAATGGTAATAGCACATTCTGACTTGTCAAATTACCAGAATTCAAGGAAAAGATAGGACTATCAAGAAAATATGTTCTTGATATATTTATAGATTAGACATAATGTAAGAGTCGTGTAACATGGCACACGATGATGTTATGATCTGTGAATCATCACGTTCTATTTAGAAACTCATCATGAATTACTGTAATATAATCACGTTGATCAAGTGTCATTATATTATACTAGTTCATGCTTCAGTTCCCAACACTACTTCAAAAACATTCATACTTTAAACTCGAAGGTTTCAAAATTTAGAAACTAAAACAGTTTCTTTTATGATATGATACAGATGACACGAGGAGATAAATAATTTCAGATAAGAATAGTTATGAAAATATCTTCAGATATATGGAGGATATTTATAATGAAAGATAAGATGATATCTTACAATGTCTAAGATCAGAGGATGATGAAGAATATTGTCCACAAGAGTTTTAAAGTAAGGAGTAAGATATTCGCTAAAGACTTCAGCAGACACTGAATCATTTGGATTCTTTGAAGGCAGATTTAGTCTTTGTGATTTGTCCACAGCTTCCTTCATACTTTGCTCAATCCGTTTTCCCGTACCAATTTTTTTTTTGAGTTTTTTCAATTTTCTATTCTTTATTATCAAACTTCTGACCGTAATTGCTTTCTACAGTCCTTGCCACTTCATCACCCTTTTTTAAAACTTCATAGTACTGATTCGTAGGCTGTGGTGTTTTTCAGAAACTTCACATTTGAAATACGTAAGTTTAGGAGATAGATGTTATATGGATATATATATATATAACTGTTGAAGTGAAAACGCTGCGAGATTTCAAAATACTGATTGCTGATTCCCGGTAATTGGTATGGCAATTCTTGTTACAAGATGCTGATGAGTAAATGATAGGGTTTTAATAAATAAATATAATGACTTTTCAGAGAGGCTAAAGTCAAAGGGTAATAAAGTTACTGGTACATCTGCTGATAATGTGGTGAAATATAAAAGGTTTCCCGGTAACGATGGTGTATATCTCATGGTTATAATAAGGTTAGTCTGACTGAAAAGTCGAAGTTGACTTGTTGGAGCTGTGACAAAATTTGCTATTTTGAAAAGAAATCGCAGGGTTATTTTTGCTAATAAATGAAAAAAAGGATCTGTTACAGATACCTGTTAAACTAGGACTTTGGTTTCGAGAGTCTTTCAGGTACATAACTGTGGATAACATATGGCTGGATCATCATCTCGATTGTTCATCGTTTGAAGTGTCTTCAAGAATTTCGAAGGGTTTGAACACCGATTGTAATCGTTAATATATATATGATGTTCTAACACAGTTTTGAAGTCAAAGTATAGCTTCGAAAGATGTAGAAATCTAAGAGTGATGATTTTGGTTATATCTCGAGTTGAATTCCGAGATTTAAAAATCAGAATGTGTAATTGAATCTTGAATGAATATGGTTATTTTGATTATGAAAGAATGTTTATTGTTGAGAAAATAGTGAGTATAGTTGATGACTGCTGAATCAATTTCGAAGAATGTAATATATTAATTGTGAATATATATATATATCTCTCGGGTATTACCTACCCGTTAAAAAAATTTCACAATTAATATTTTGTACAAAAGAATTTTATTACAGTCTTTATGAAAAAATATATATATATACATATATTCTCTTCAGATGTAACATAGATTTCAATGAGTCAATACTAAATTAAACTCATTCGATTTACGGTTGGATTTAGAATTGAATAATCCCTTGAAAGCTTTAGAGATTACATAAGTATTTCTTTAATAATATTGAAATTATGAATCAATACTTCGTTATTTGTTGAGATATGATGTTGGTTTTCGTTAAATTCTTATGAACTTCGCAGAGTACGAATGATGTTATCTGAAAAGTTTCGGTTACATCAATGATGAAGTGTAAAATCAAATATATACTTGATTTATTAGGAATTGGAATTTGTTTAATTGAGACAGATATTGTAGTTAACGATGGTTAAGTCGCGGGCAAGGGACGTACATTATTGCATATTTGTAATATGAATTAACCAAGTAGTTAAGATTCACACACAATAGCTTCACACGGAAGGATTTATTTTTATTTCAAAATATATATATAAAATATAAATATAATTTCTTCAGAGGGAATGAGTTAATTCTTCATAACTTGTTGATACAATATACCCGTTATTGATTCGTAATGATGTCCACAGTAATTCTTGAACTGACAGAGTTTGTGATGTTATAGGTGTTGTTGATTCTGATGTTGACTGTACTGGCGATGCTGGTGACACTGACGGTACTGTTGATGCTGTTAGTAAAACAAGTTTAGCTTGTTAATCACACATCATTTTTTTCAGAGTCTCCACTCTTACTTTTATCATTTTGGTTCACTTAACTGATTTATGGTTAAGGCTAGATTAGATAATCTCAAAGACTTTAGACATTACATAATCGCCGCGGAATGTTTCTCCAATGAAGTTATGAGTTAATACTTTGTCAGTTATTGTTGTTGGTACTTCTTAATATCTATGGTGCGTATGACGTTGATGCTCGTAGGACATATTGTGAAGTTGAGGTTTATGACGCGGTTGTGGTTGGAGGTGGTAATGGTACTGTTGGCGTTAATGATGGTGGTACTGGTTATGCTGCTGGTGCTGCTGCTGGTGTTTGTAATCTCTGCACCATATTCTCCAAAGCCACTACCCGAGCGCGAAGCTCGTTGACTTCTTCTATTACACTGGGGTGATTGTCGGTTCGGACGAGTGGATAAATAAAATCTAAAATTTGATGTAATATATAATCGTGACGAGATACTCTGGAAATGAGAGAGAAAATGGTGTTTCGGACAGGTTCGCCGGTAAGTGCTTCAGGTTCTTCGTCAAGAGGGCAATGTGGTGGATGGAAGGGATCACCTTCTTCTTGTCTCCAATGATTGAGGAGGCTACGAACCCATCCCCAATTCATCCAGAATAGATGATGACTGATTGGTTGATCCATTCCAGTCACACTGCTTTCGGAGCTTGAGTGGGATTCCATTTCGGAATCCGAATGACTTGAACTGATGACAAATTCCATTTCG
The DNA here is from genome assembly GCF_046630445.1 of Rutidosis leptorrhynchoides. NCBI lineage: Eukaryota > Viridiplantae > Streptophyta > Magnoliopsida > Asterales > Asteraceae > Rutidosis > Rutidosis leptorrhynchoides. The sequence continues at coordinate 50,182,445 of NC_092343.1, forward strand.
TACGATTGGATAAAGGATTTTTCGATATAAAATGATTTTCCGGCTATCGGGTGGTATTCTATTTACATAGGATATCTATCTATATATATAGAGCAAAAGATTTCGTAAATTACGAAGGAATTTACGGAATATATCAGGCAAAGTTTAAGGCAACATATACGATAAGATATGATTTAGCAGATACGCTAAGATATGAATTTTTGTCTATACACTATTTATGCAATTAATGTAGCAAGACGTGTCTAGACTAATAATGATAAGCAGGTAATTTCCTAAGGATGATAAGCAGATGATTTCTGACTAGAAATGATAAGCAAAACTTTTAACATGCAGACACGGTCGAAGTCCAGACTCACTAATGCATCCTAACGACTTATCAGTTAGACACACTAATGCAGACCTGGTTCGCTAAGACCACCGCTCTGATACCAACTGAAAGGACCCGTTCATATACATTATAAACGATTCACATTAGTTGATTACATCGCGAGGTATTTGACCTCTATATGATACATTTTACAAACATTGCATTCATTTTTAAAAGATAAACTTTCTTTACATCGAAAATTGACAGGCATGCATACCATTTCATAATATCCACTATCCAACTATAATTAACTTAATAATAATCTTGATGAACTCAATGACTCGAATGCAACATCTTTCGAAATATATGCCATGAGTGACTCCAAGTAATATCTTTAAAATGAGCTAATGCACAGCGGAAGATTTCTTTAATACCTGAGAATAAACATGCTTTAAAGTGTCAACCAAAAGGTTGGTGAGTTCATTAGTTTATCATAATCATAATCCGTCAATTCCATATTTTTAATAGACCACAAGATTTCATTTCCATTTCTCATAAATATAATCTCATATCAGGCATTTCGCAAGGCATTGAGATAAAAATCATTCATATGGTGAACGCTTGATAACCGAACTAACAGGATGCATATAGAATATCCCCATCATTCTGGGACTCTCATCGGACATGATAATCAAAGTACTAAAGCATTCGTAACCCGAATGGGACATGTCAAGGTCCATAGATCTATCTTTAGGATTCGCGTCAATTAGGGGCCATTTCCCTAATTCTTAGGCTACCAAGCTAAAAAGGGGCATATTAGATTCGATAATCCAACCATAGAATGTAGTTTCGATCACTTGTGTCTATTTTGTAAAACATTTATAAAAGTTGCGCATGTATTCTCAGCCCAAAAATATAAAGGGTAAAAAGGCAAATGAAACTCACCTATTGTATTTCGTAGTAAAAATACACATAACGTCATTGAACAAGTGCAAGGTTGGCCTCGGATTCACGAACCTATATTAATTATATATATTTATGTGTTTGATCAATATCTGTCTAACAATTTAGGTCAAGTCGTAGTGTATCACAATCCTAATGCTCGAGACTAAATATGCAAAAGTCAACAAAAGTCATATTGACCAAAATGTCTTCCAAAATTTATACATGATTATTATATAGTTTAAATACCGTCGTTTTATATTTTTAAATATTTAAAAAAAATTATTAGAGTAAATAATATAATTCATTTATTATTAAAATTTATATAACAAAAATATAATTTTATATATCTAAAGTAATAAAATTTGTAAAGTTCATTTAATATCATAAAAATAATAATATTAGAGGTAGTATTAACGTAATTATTGTACACGTAGTAAAATATCTTTGTATTACATATTTATTTGATAAAATAACATTGATAATGATAATAAGTAAAAGTTGTATTATTTTGTAATAATAATAATTATTATTCTATTAATAAAAATATCAATATTTATATTTACTAAAAGTGATATTACGATAAAATGATAATTCTGCTTATGATAACCTTAATATTTACGATACTTTTTAATATTAACTTTAAAATAATAATTTTATTTAAAATGATAATAATAATGATATTTTATAATAACAATGACATTCCTATTAAAATGATAATTTTTGTTAAAATGATAGTTTTAATACTAACGATACTTTTAATAATAATAGTAATGATAAAAATAATAAGAATGATAATTTCATCTAAATCAATATCTTACAATATTTTAATTTCATTATGATACTCATACACATTATTTCCTAATCGGTTTGTTTAATAATTTTTAATCGTCTTTTATATCGCGTTCGTGTTAATGATAATAATAGTAATCATAATAATTAGGTGTTACTAATATTAATTTCTAGTTATAATAATACTAATGGTAATAAATATTAATGATAATACTTAATTATAACTTTAACGATAATAACGATATTAATAATAATAAAAATAACAATTTTTAATGATAATACTTTTTATTGATAATAATAATAATAATAATAATAATAATAATAATAATAATAATAATAATAATAATAATAATAATAATAATATAACAATTATAACAACGATAATAACGACGATAATAATAATTATTTTTAATAATAATACAAATATTCAATTGACTATAACTTCTAATCCGTTCATCGAAACCATTCGATATCTAAATGAAAAGTTCTTAATTTTTCGCTAGCTTTTCAACGACATGCATATCTTATACCTTATCTCAACCGCATATATAACTAATTCAAGATTCAACATATCCTTTGTAATGGCAAAATCAAAAGTATAAGCATGCATAATTCTATATACTCGAGCACTAGTCAAGGATACACTATTAATATACAAAAGTTAAGTTATGAGTACTCACGTATCAATATTGAGATTCAATATTGCAGGAAAAGTACGTAGACACAACGGAGATATAAACACTAAATTGACCTCACGAGCATACCCATGGACCATACCCATCACCTCCATAGCTATAACCCATAATTTTCTTAGCCCTATCCCGCTCATAAAACATGTTTGAAATAACTTGCCCATAACCTCATCGTAGTATTTTATGTAATAATAATAATAATACTCTTAATAAATAATAATAATAATAAGATTAATAAAAAAAATATTTATCTTAATAATAATAATATAAATAATAATAATAGAGAGAGTAATATGTAAAAGTGTATGTGTGTGTGCCTCGTAATCTGAATTCGTTCGAGACTTTAAACAACTTTTCCTTACCAAACATCTCATGCGATTGGATGATATATGCGAGGAGAACTCATGCAATCGCATGAGCTCTCTTTCCAGCTCATGATCACTTAAACTATCTTGCCGACACAAGTATTTAGTTTATTTATTATATTAATTATAAATTATTATTTAATCAATATAATTAATTATATATTATATTATATTTATGTTTATGGTAAAAATATAATTTTTACTCGAATGACACGGACGTTGTCACTCGACTCATGTACCACTTTCGGTTTTTTGAGTAACGTTTCGTACGCTGAGAAAACTAGTCTTTTACGTTTTGTGACTCGTACCATTATCAAAATTTAGTGTTAGTTATTGATAACTTATTTTATGAAAAATGTAACTTATATGTTTGAAATATTTATCTAAGGATATAATATTTAGTCCTCCAAAGTCAATTACATTTTTAAAGTTCGTTTTACATAATTTATCTCGTTTTTAAATAATAGTAGTTATTTTACCAAGTAGTGTTTTTAATATGAAAACTAACTAGTTGATTATCAAAGGACACTAGTTAATCAAAGTAAGGTACACTTTTTGAAATTTATACAGAAATGATTACTAACTTTTGACTAACTCTCGTAAATGACATTTTTTTGTAAATCACTTTTACCAAATATTCCGAATGCCGTTAAAAAGGAAAGGTTTTCTAAAACAAAGTGGATCTCTTAACATAGACTCGTAATCATAATTCAATGTATCTGATGAATCAATCATTTGATATATCTTTTAATTCCATTGATAACTATTTGAATATATTAAGAAACAAATACGTTTATGTAAAGTATTATACGTCTAATACTTTGTTAATGTTTTAAAGTTATAATATATACACATATACATATATAATCATATTCGTTCATATAATGGTTCGTGAATCATTGGAATTTGGTCGAGGTTAAATGAATGTATGAACACAGTTTCAAATTCTTGAGATTCAACTTAACAAACTTTGCTTATCGTTTCGGAAACATATAAAGATAAAAGTTTAAATTTGGTCAAAAATTCTCGGATAGTCACAGGTTCTACCATCCGTGAGCATCTGGACCTCTTCTCTGGCAAGTTATCGCCGGAATCTGATCTTTTGACATGATCCTCAACATTTGGTGAAGGTTCATTTGCCTCAAACTACTTAAACTCGTAATCTAATGGAACAATAAATTCATCACTGCAGGATATATCATCCGAATCAATAAACTTCGTACTGTAATAAGATTCATCTTTATCGACACACATAGAAGATGATAGACATATAGTTATTTTTCAAATTAGATAATTTTTATTTGAAAGTGAAGTATACCAATCGGTTTCTATGAAGTTATATCAACTCTGATTTTCTTTTGGTACTTGTAACCTAGGTTGGATTCTTACTCAAAGTGATGGAGTTTTCAACCTTTGATGATACTGACCACATCAATATGATTTGGAAAGGTCTCTAAGGGGGGTTTTCCCAACCTTCGATGGTGCTGCTAACATCATCCCGAATAGGGTTTCCTTCTAACGCGTGTATGAGTGACAAATGAGGGCATTTGATGTCGTTAATAGATATATACTAATAAAAAAAAAACAAATTCAGTATGTGGATTAAATAATAAAAAATAGCTTAATGATCTTGATGATTAATTGAAGAGCATCACGAAGATTTGAATAATTTACGGCGCATATTATTATTATTATTATTATTATTATTATTATTATTATTATTATTATTATTATTATTATTATTATTATTATTATTATTATTATTATTATTATTATTATCAAATTAATCGAATATCGTTTTTAACTCTTATGATCTTTTATGTATTACTCATTTACAAATTTGTATAGTCTTTTGTATGTTTCAAAACTTGATTTATACTCTGAGTTCAATTATTTATTTGTTCTTATTTGTGGTTTATTCAACAAGTCTAATATTTGTGAAACACTATTAGGGTCGGTATTGATATGGTTTTGATCTGAATTACTTCTAGCTAATAATCACATCTTTCGGGGCATTGAGGATTTGACATTAGGTGTGACGATCTGATTCGTTCATGTACACAATTTATAGAATTTTGTTGAATTTGGTGTGGGTCGTAAGGAAATAAAGTATATATTCATCTAAGGAAGACAACTGGTCGGATATGGGTCGGGTATAGGTAATACTCACCGCGAAAATAATTAAAAACTCTGTCCCAAACCCGGATGTATATCCAACGGTCTCCATTTACTTATTAACTATCGGGTTAACGGGTTCCTCATCATCAATATCTTTTGACGTGTGCTCTTGTTAACAAGAGCTTTCAATTTAGTATTAAACAATGTTTTAGCCCTGCGAAAGTGCGGGTTATAAACTATCTAGTAACAGTAGTAGTAACATGAGATCGTTAATAAACCTATTCCTATAAACAAAAAATTATCAAAACAAACACTATATGACAACTACTTCGTGGAATCGTAGTTTGTTAAACATTTTTACAATTAATTAATGTGCAAGTTTCTAGTTTTACCGACCCTCATTCATTTGGGCCTTCATAAGCGCACGTTTCACTCCTTTGTTCCCTAATTTGGGCCGCCCACGTCATCCTTCGATCCTGATCCATTTTCTTCCGTTCCAACTCGGCCAACTGGACCTCCCATAATTGTTTCCACCTTGTCTTCTCCTGAAATCCCGCATCAAATCGTGACCCCAAAAAAGCCACGTGTAACCCTTTTGCCATACAACTATCATACATAGCTCGAGATTTAGGGTCAGATAACGTCTCATACGCTTCTTGTACCATGATAAATTTCATTGTATACTCATCGGCCAGTTCAACTGGTGACACGTCAGGGTGGTACTTTAACGCCATTTGTTTGTAAGCCCGTTTGATCTCTAAGAGTGTCACATTTTCTGATATACCTAATAATTCGTACAACGTTTCATGTGTCAACGATTTAGTGTGGAACTCGTTTATGGTGGCGGACTTAGGTATCAAACTAGGGCTCGGTTTGATTGAAAGTATTCGGTTTGTGTGATTTGTGTTTGGGAAGTTGTAGTAAGCTTGATCTGATGGAGTTAGTGAAGTTTTGTGTGAATTTAAGGGGTGATGAAATGGGTTTTGAATTGTTGAAGAAATGGAGTTTGAATTAATCATTTTTGCTCAAGGTGTGCTTGTTTAGTGGGGAATATATATGTATTTATAATGGTTACAAACTATTAATTTATTATGTTATGACTTTATATTGCGTGCCAACGAAAAATAAGGAACAAGTCATGGATGTAACAAATATAAAATATTAAAATAGACGCCTTTCGAAAAAATTAAATAAAATAGACGCCTTTCGAAAAAATTAAATAAAATAGACGTAAGATATTTAGTTATTTAACTTATTTCTAGATATGTCATGACTTTATTTTTTTTAACAGACAAAATTTCATTAACTAACAACCCACTAGCAAACACTGGGCATTCAAACAAACGGAACAAAGAATTATAATGACTTAATAAGTCAACTCTTCCATCTAACATCAATCTTATCTCTACTACTAATTCAAGAAAATGAATAACTACAAACGGAGTATAAAATTAACGATTTCTTCATCACTTATTTGGAAAATAAAACACTATTTCTAAACCTCCAAATATGCCAAACAATAATCGCAACAATCACGAACAACTTTGGCTTCAAGACTTCGTTCGTTCTCCAATCATCGAACCAAAACAAAAATTCGGTCCAATATGCAAAAAAGGAAGAGGCACATCGATCCATACTCTTTTCTTTCGCAGAAGCTTCGATGCTACTTGACACCCGAAGAAGATATAGTTTGACAACCCGATGTTATTATCACAATATATGCACCCAATATCCTTATTTTATAATACTCTTCGTGATAGATTTAATCGTGTCGGTAATCTATCTAACGCCAAACGCCATAAGAAAACATTAATTTTTCGAGGGGCATATTTATTCCAACTTGTCGCCAAATCATTTGTTGGAAGCAGCTTATCATCAATGTACAACCTTGTGTTGCCAACTGAGAACTCGACTTCATTAAGGATAACCTACTACCATGAGTCCACTTCGTTCGACAAATGGATGTTGCCCAACTCATTGATCAATTCAGCGAGTTTCACATCATCCCTTGGCCCAATATTATGTTTTCAGGCCCAAGTCCATCTGGTTGAGGAGCATCGATCCACAAGCAAACAATCTTCATTCGAATCTAAACGAAATAGCCTACCAAATCTATCTCGTAGAAGCCCATTACTAGTCCAATTATCTTTTCAAAACCGTATTGAGCAACCATTACCCACTTAACCCGGAGTAAATTATTTGGAATGAGACATTTACTCTTCACTTTTCAAAAAACATTTACAATGTCAAACTAAATACCTTTGCAACAAATCGGCTAATCATCCAACCCGACATTAGACCCATATAGCGCACCTACAACCGAGCTCCACATTGCATTCGGTGCCTTTACAAACCTTAATATCCATTTAAAGAGAAGGCCATAGTTAAATGAACGGAGACTTCCAACCTCTAAACCACATTTGTCACACAAAATCAATATTTGGTTCGAACTAACCCAATGCATCTTCTTATTAGATTCAGTACTACCCCAAAAGAACTCAACCCATAATCTTTTCAATTTATCCAAAACCGTTTACGGACATTTAAATAACGATGCATAATACACACCCAAACTTCTCAACACCGATTTTATAAGAGTCAAACGTCCCAATCGAAAGAAGAATAGCTTTTCAACCCGGTAACTTTTTGCAAACTGAATCTCAAGTTCCTTCCAATTCGCAGTGACTCCTATCCTAGGTCCCAAATACCCCAAATACGAACATGGAAAGGTACCTTTTGAACATCCAAGCTCATGAACATACTCCTCTAATTGCATATCATTAAAACCAAGACCAAACAATTTAGATTTTGCCATTTATTTTCAAACCCGAGACACGAAAAAAATCGTTAAGCACCACAAGCGCATTAAGAAGACTTTCTTTATTTCATTCAGACAAAATAATAGCATCATATGCATAAAACAAATGTGAGATAATAATATCCAAATTTCCCACCTTCACACCAATTATCGCACCCAACTCTACTTTTGCTTTGAAACATAAATGTAATCCTTCCATAACAATTAAAAATAGAAAAAGGGCTAAGTGGATCACCTTGGCGAAGACATAAGTGTAATTGAAATTATCCTTTTGGGCTGCTGTTTACAAGAATCGATGTTCTTGTATTTACCAAACACATTCAAATCCAGTCTCGCCACTGTTGGCCGAATCCCAACACCATAAACATGTGGTACAGAAAATTTCAATTAACCGTATCATAAGCTTTTTTAAAATCCACTTTGAAAAACATCGAATTTCTTTTCTTTAGTTTATTTCAACTAGCAAGCTCACTAACTATCATCGGGCCACCAAGAATCTGCCTATCTTTTATGAACGTCGATTGCTCCTTTGAGATAATTTATACAATCACATGTGTCAAACAATTCGCCAACATTTTCGAAATGATTTTATTTTGCACCCTAATCAATGATATTGGCTTGTAATCTTTGATGCACAAAGGATTCGACACCTTAGGAATTAACATGATGAAGGCCGAAACAATCCCTCTCGGTAATACCCTTGATTCGAATGTATCCCTTATCGAACTTCACAAATCCACTTCCAGCAAATCCCAATCGTTGAACCACAACAATGACAACGATGCATTGTGTAACCATTGTCATACGCTTCTTGGTGATTGTTGTGGGGTAAACAACAAAGAAGACTACGGAGATTGATGGATTTGATTGGTCAGTCTTTTTTTTATTTCTTTATTAACCCGATATTAATTATATTTTATCACATCACCCACAACATCACCACACAATATTTACCAAAGCGCCCGTTCCATCCCAAAATAATATTACATCAGCAAAAAACCCTTCCACAACACTACAACATATTACTTTCCCAAAACAAATGGTCAATGAGATATAATGCTTTAATGATTTAACATTCACCAATGAAATATTCATAAATGAAAGACCCTCTTAAGCGTTAAACACATAAATTTCTAGTAATATGATACTTAAATTATCAAGAACGCAAATATTCAGAACATAACTTTGTGGACATATGCCTATACGTGTGTACGTGTGTGTGTGTGTGTGTATGTATATGTGTGTGTGTGTGTGTGTGTGTCACCTGTCATGTTTTGAACCTATCTCATACTAGGTCCATATCAGGCCATAAGATCAAGTGTAGAACTCACGTTCAAAAGTTAACTTGAAGGTGAAGAGAACACCTAAACTTATAAATCATCTTTTGGTTTGCTCCCGATTTGAAGTGAGATCATAACAATACCTCAACCTTCAAAAGTCAACCTCCTTGTTGGTCATGTCTATGTTGGTCACGGTTGGCACCTCATCTCCGAGTCCAAGTCACCACTTCATATGCCACCACTCTGATGCCTAGTTGGTCACGACTATACATGTTGGTGACGGTTGGCGCCACTTCTTCGAGTCTAAGCCATCACTCCATAGGCTACCTCTCTGATGTGTTATGACTCGATAGATAGGTTACTCTGATATTATTTGCAGGGACGGATATAGTGTATGCCGAGTGGTTGCACGAGACACCATTGAAATATGCGATGTAGTGGAAATTTTTTTGGGTTTTTAACTAATGATACCAGTAGATAGTGTAAATTTTTTTGAATGACACTATTAAAATAAACCATGTAGTAGAGTTTTTTTTTTTTTTTGGGTTTCAACCGTTGACAACAGTGACTACCAAACCTAGATCCGTCATTGATCATTTTTTATGAACATATCACATACTTGGTCGATATCAGCATAAGATTAACTATAGAACTTCTAAACTAGTTTCAAGGAGGAGAAAATACCTAACTTATAAACTATCTTTTAAAGTACACTAGATCCCAATGTGAGATCAGAGTACTACATGTTTTAAGGATTTATGAATCCTGAGCCGGTCCCGAGAATTTAAGGGTCTAGAACGAGTTGAAAAAAGACCATTAGGCCCTAACGAATAAAATAAACTATTAAGAAAATGCATTTTCGGCCTTGCTAAAATTCTAGTGGACTTTGATTTTTTTTTTTTGCCTTTGATTGTTGTTTTTTGACCTAATGTGCTTTGTCTTCGCTACTTTAGTTGTGTTTCTAAATTGCTCGAAGTACACATAATTATCATCATAATATCCTCCTACATTCGTTGTGTTATGATGTGTCATACCCCGTCCTAATCCATCTGGACGAATACATTACATTTGGTTACATCGCGAGGTACTTGAACTCTATATGATACATTTTACAAACATTGCATTCGTTTTTGATGTGTGCAGCGGTGTATACGAAATACTATTATTTTTACTACGAAATACGTTACAAATTACACAAGTTTTATATATTTATTTACAGATGGGATATACCTAAACCTTGCTACAACACTATAGGCAGTGTACCTAATCGTAGAGTAGTATAGTTTTTAATAAGTCCGGTTCGTTCCACAGGGAGACGGCTTATTGCGTACACTATATTTTTAAACAATTATATTTGTATAAATATATATTTTTATATATAATAATAATATAAAAGGGGGTTAACCGTTTAATGACCGGTTTGTCGATTTTATATTTTAAGTCACAATTAAAACCTAATGAAAAATATAAATGACGATAATTTAAGTATGTAAAATAAAATGCGATAAGAAATAAGATAAAATTATTATACTTATTTAAACTTCCGTAATCATGATGTTTGACTTTTTGATTTTAATTAATTATCCTGGGTTAATTGTCTTTTGTCCTGGATTATTTAATATGTCCATCTGGTTTTTTGTCCATAACAGTCCATCAGTCATAAATATAAAGTGCGAATGTCCTCATCAAATTATCCTTATATCCGAAGTCAAATATTCCAACTAATTGGGGACTTAAACTATAATTACACCAATTTTCCTTGTATGTAATTCACCCCTGTTTTAATAAGTCCATTGACTATTAATCCATTCCCGTGTCCGGTTAAATGAACGATTATTAGTACTTATAAATATCCCGCCCATCGTGTCCGATCGAGTGTATATGGTTATTTATAGGTACGTCCAATTGTAAATCTTTATATTAAATTAACGAACTATCATTCAATTAAATAAATATAAAGCCCATTAATAGCCCATAGTCTAATTTCCACAAGTGTCGTTCTTTTATTTAAACCTCAATTATGGTACAAAGCCCAATTACCCCATCTTTAATATTTAGCCCAACATCATGATTACTTCGATTTAAATAAGCATAATAATAACTTAGTTACAAGACATTAATTTAAAAAGGAGAATATAACTTACATTGAGTATTTATCGCGTAGCTTTACACAGACAGAACTTCGATTTTAAAACCCGTAAAATAACCTTTACATAACCCAAACTAATCTAATATAAAACTAAACTAATATATAATATATATATATATATATATATATATATATATATATATATATATATATATATATATATATATATATATATATATATATATATATATATATATATTACAGAGGGAGTATTATTATTATTGTGTGTAATTCGTTCGACAAAACTGCCTTTTTATAGCAATGTGGCCAGCTACAGGCCTCCATGCGATCGCATGGAAATTGGTCATGCTAGCCATACGATCGCATGGCCCAGGAATCTAGCTCATATCATTTTATTTTCTAGCTTGTCGACGTTATTTTTGTTGGAAAATAAACTTGATTTTGGGCTATGTGTTTTGGATTTGGGCTTGCAAGTATCAAGTCTTTTGGATCAAGATCATAATCCATTATGTAGAAACTTCTTGTAAAATGTAGTAGACAAAGTGTGTAGAAAGTGTGTAGAATGATCTTATAAAATATCTAGGTCTAGAAGTATCATAATACTAAGAAATATCTAGATGCTAGTAGATTGTGAAGTATTATAGACTACTCCATTGAGTAGTATAAATAGAGAGCTCCACCCCTCATTTGTAAATAAGCAACAAAGCAATTCAATAAGCAATAAAAGAAAAGCTTTCAATATCAATCAAACTTCTAAATCATCAATCCTCTCTTCCACAAATAATATACATAACCTCCTATTTCTAACAAATTGGTATCAAGAGCTTGGTTCGACAAGATGATGGCCAACAATGTCATCACATTTCCTCGCCTCACAAAGGATAATTATGATCGATGGAGCATCCAAATGAAGACCTTCCTAGGTGGACAAGACCTATGGGAGATTGTGGAGGAAGGCTATGAGGAACCTACAGAAAAAGGTTCTCTCAGTAAGGAGAAAAAGTTATTGAAGACCAACGATCAAAAGGCTCTTTCCATCATCCAACAAAGTGTAGATGATGGAGCTTTTGAGAAAATTGCAAGTTCAACCACCGCCAAGAAAGCATGGGAGATCTTGGAGAATTCTCACAAAGGAGTTGATAAGGTGAAAAAGGTTCGACTACAAACACTACGAGCTGAGTTCGAATCCTTAAATAAGAAAGATTCAGAATCAATCTCTGATTATTTTACAAGAGTCTTGGCGGTTGTTAATCAATTAAAAAGGAATGGTGAAACTCTAAGTGATGTAAGAGTCATTGAGAAGATTCTTAGATCATTAGATTCAAAATTCGACTATATAGTCGTAGCCATTAAAGAATCTAAAGATCTAGAATCAATGACTATCGATGAACTCATGGGTTCACTACAAGCACATGAAGAGAGGTTTAATAAGAAAAGTAAAGAGCCTTTGGAGCAAGCTTTACAAGCAAAACTCTCTTTCAAGGAAGAGAAGAGTGAAAAGACTCTCAAACGAGTCAACGAGGTCGTGGTCAAGTACGTGGCCGAGGACGAGGGCAAGGATATATCAAACGTGGAGGTTATAGTTCTTACAAAAATGAAGAAAGAAGTCAAGATTTTCACCCGACAAGAGGTCGCGGGAGAGGCAACACAAGTAGAAGGCCAAGGTATGACAATTCTCAAACCAAATGCTATAATTGTCATAAATTTGGCCACTATGCTTCAGAATGTGAGAAGTCAAACAATTACGTGCAAGAAAGAGCAAATTTTGCACAAGAAGATACTGAAGCTGTGGAAAACACTTTGTTACTAGCATGCAAAGGTGAAGATAACAGAGAATCAAATTTGTGGTATCTCGATACGGGTGCAAGTAACCATATGTGCGGTGACAAAATATGTTTGTGGAGTTAGACGAGGTAATAAGTGGAAATATCACCTTCGGAGATTCCTCTAAAGTCCCGGTTAAAGGCAAAGGTAAGATCCTCATCCGCTTGAAAAATGGAAAGCATCAATTTATCTCTAACGTGTATTATGTGCCCAATATGAAGACAAATATACTGAGTATTGGACAACTCTTAGAGAAAGGCTATGATATTCACATGATAAATCATAGTCTTTATCTAAGAGACCAAAAAGGAGGTTTGATTGCTAAGGTGCCAATGTCAACGAATAGGATGTTCATACTAAATATTCAACATGACATTCCAAGATGTTTAAAAGCATGTTTCAAAGATAATTCTTGGCTTTGGCACATGAGATACGGGCACTTAAATTTTGGAGGCTTAAAATTATTATCAAGTAAAGGAATGGTGAAGGGTTTGCCTCCAATTAATCATCCGGATCAAATATGTGAGGGATGCCTTCTAGGAAAGCACTTTCGAAACAGTTTTCCAACAGAAGCTTCTAGTAGAGCGAAGAAACCTCTAGAACTTATTCACACGGATGTGTGTGGACCCATAAGCCCACCGTCTTTTGGTAAAAATAGATATTTTCTTCTATTCATTGATGATTTTAGTCGAAAGACATGGGTCTATTTTCTAAAAGAGAAGTCGGAAGCTTTTGGAATGTTCAAGAAGTTTAAAGCATTTGTGGAGAATCAAAGTGGTCTCACCATAAAGGCAATGAGATCCGATTGTAGAGGAGAGTTCACATCCAAGGAATTTAAGGAATTTTGCGACAACAATGGGTTACGACGTCCTCTAACTCTTCCGTATTCACCTCAACAAAATGGTGTTGCAGAAAGAAAGAATAGGACCATTCTTGATATGGCTCGGAGTATGTTAAAGAGCAAAAGGATGCCTAAGGAGTTTCGGGCTGAGGCAGTGGACTGTGCGATCTATCTAGCAAATCGTTCGCCCACTAGAAGCGTTAAGAACAAAACGCCCATTGAAGCTTGGAGTGGAAGGAAGCCCGGTATCTCACACCTTCGAGTGTTCGGAAGTGTGGCATATGCTCATGTTCCAGATCATAAGAGGATGAAGCTCGATGATAAAAGCGAGAAACTCATATTCGTGGGCTATGACTCAAGTTCGAAGGGTTACAAGTTATACAATCCCAAGACCGGTAAAGTAATCTCAAGTCGAGATGTGGTGTTCGATGAAGAAGCAACATGGGATTGGAATATTCCCGAAGAGGAGAACTACGACTTTTTCCCTTATCCATTTGAGAGTACTGCAAGGAACCAAGAATATCTAGAAGTTCAAGAACCTTCTAGTACACCATCTCCGCACTCACCACGTACTCCAACCACTACACCTAATGAAGTGACACCAACATCAGGAGGAGAATCAAGTAGGCTACAACATCACACAAGGAGCATTAGGGAGTTGTACGAGGTAACCCAGCCTATGGAGGATCTATCATTGTTCTGCCTTCTTGCCGATTGTGAGCCAATAAGTTATGAAGATGCAGCAAAAAGCCAAAAGTGGAAATGTGCTATGGACGAAGAGATTCAAGCAATCGAGAAGAATAATACGTGGGATTTTGCCACACTACCAAAGGGACATAAGGCTATTGGTGTAAAGTGGGTGTACAAGGCAAAGAAAAATTCCAAAGGTGAAGTTGAAAGATACAAAGCAAGGTTGGTGGCGAAGGGATATAGTCAACGAGTTGGCATAGACTATGAAGAGGTATTTGCTCCCGTCGCTCGTCTAGAAACTATAAGATTAATAATCTCACTTGCGGCTCAGCATAATTGGAAGATTTATCAAATGGATGTCAAATCTGCGTTCCTTAATGGCCACTTAGAAGAAGAAGTCTATATAGAACAACCTTTGGGATACATCGTGAAATGCCAAGAGAATAAGGTGCTGAAATTGAAAAGGGCCTTATATGGGTTGAAGCAAGCACCTCGAGCATGGAATAGCAGGATAGACAAGTATTTTCGGCAAAATGACTTTACAAAATGCTCACATGAGCATGCTCTCTATACCAAAGTAAGCAAGGAAGGAGATGTTATGATTGTGTACCTATATGTGGATGACTTGATATTCACTGGTAGTAATCCCAAAATGTTCGAGGAGTTCAAAAAAGCAATGGTTCGGGAGTTCGAGATGACCGAAATTGGACTTATGGCTTATTATCTTGGGATCGAGGTGAAACAAAAGAAAGAAGGAATATTCATATCCCAAGAAGGGTATGCGAATGAGGTGCTCAAGAAGTTTAATATGAATGACTGCAAGTCAATGAACACACCGGTGGATTGCAATCTCAAATTGTCAAAAGATGATGAAGGATACTTGGTGGACCCAACACAATACAAGAGTTTGGTTGGAAGTCTGAGGTACCTAACCTGCACGAGGCCAGATATTCTATACGAAGTTGGACTAGTAAGTCGATACATGGAAGCACCTACAATAAATCACTTGAAGGAGGCCAAGAGGATACCTCGCTACATCAAAGGTACGATTGACTATGGCCTATTTTATTCGCCTTCTGAGCACTTCAAGCTAGTTGGATACAGTGATAGTGATTGGGCTGGAGACATAGATGATCGTAAGAGTACGAGTGGTTTCGTGTTCTATATGGGAGATACGGCGTTCACATGGAGCTCGAAGAAGCAACCCATTGTGACTCTGTCAACGTGTGAAGCCAAGTTTGTAGCAGCAACATCATGCACCTGTCATGCAATATGGCTCAGGAAGTTACTAAATGAGCTTAAGTTTTTTCAAAAGGACCCTACAGAGATATATGTGGATAACAAGTCTGCGATTGCTCTAGCAAAGAATTCGGTCTTCCATGATAAAAGCAAGCACATCGATACGAAATACCATTTCATCAGGGAGTGTGTTACAAATAAAGAGGTACAGATAAAGTACACGAAGTCATTTGACCAAGTTGCTGATATTTTCACAAAGCCTCTAAAACATGAGACATTCCAGAGATTACGGAATATGCTTGGAGTGACGAAATTAAGTTTAAGGGGGGCTGTTGGAAAATAAACTTGATTTTAGGCTATGTGTTTTGGATTTGGGCTTGCAAGTATCAAGTCTTTTGGATCAAGATCATAATCCATTATGTAGAAACTTCTTGTAAAATGTAGTAGACAAAGTGTGTAGAAAGTGTGTAGAATGATCTTATAAAATATCTAGGTCTAGAAGTATCATAATACTAAGAAATATCTAGATGCTAGTAGATTGTGAAGTATTCTAGACTACTCCATTGAGTAGTATAAATAGAGGGCTTCACCCCTCATTTGTAATTAAGCAACAAATCAATTCAATAAGCAATAAAAGAAAAGCTTTCAATATCAATCAAAATTCTAAATCATCAATCCTCTCTTCCACAAATAATATATACATAACCTCCTATTTCTAACAATTTTTAAATATATATAATATATAAATAATTTATATAATTATTTAAATATTATATTCTATTTTTGTGCATAGTTGACTCATGATTTTCGCTCCGTTGCGTCGCGCGTTGATAGTTGGCTGAGGTCCCGGTTCCGGATTTTCGAACGTCCTTTCGTACTATATAATATCTTGTACTTTGAGTTTTGCAATTTGTAATTTGCACAAAAAATTATTTTTCTTAACTCCCAAAATCCGCGCAAGTCTTTAACTCACTTTTAGTGGCACTTTTGAGTACACTATGGCTTTAGTGGCACTTTTCAGGCTTTAGTGGCACTTTTTCTTTAATTCTTTAATCTTCGTGCTTTGTCTTCACATTTATTTATTTAAATGATTACAACTTAAAAATAAAATAATTACAACTAAAAACTTTACATATTGGGATGATATTGCGACTAAATATATGTTCATTTGGAGCACTATCAAATATCCCCACACTTGAGCGTTGCTTGTCCTCAAGCAAATACAGAACTTGAAATTAAATCACACGAATCACTTATTTATTCTTTACACTTTATACATTAGTGATTTTGATACGGCGGTATAAACAATGATAGTAATGATGTGGTTTACAGTCCTACATGACTATAAAAATTTAGATCCTTAAGGAAATTGGATCTTTATGAAAACATTTGATCTTTTGAAAATTCATTCTAGCTTTTACCCTAGATAAGTTTTCCGGAATAACCCTTCACCGGTGTTTGCAAAATGTTTTTGTGGGTTTGGTGGGTTTCAGATTTGAAAATTTTAGCTTAAAACTTATGGTTTTGTGTCACCCACTTGCTAACCTTGTATTAGGAAAGCAACATGTCCAGTTTACTTGCTCCGTATATTACCTTTCGGTAAACTACCGTCCGGTTGTAAAGGAATGCGTTGAACAAGCAACTGTTAAGGCAATGTCCTGTGACATGCTTTTGATTATGGTCTATATCGTGTTGGATGCAATTACTATCCTTTGTAGGAGCAATAGTAAAGATCACCCTATAGTTTTTTGGTCTGGCACAAGGTCCTGTCTTCGACCATGCTATGCAACCACCGTTCTTACGGTTGACACCCGAATTGGTTCAGGTGACCTAATGAATTCCAGGTGAATTCCCAGGATTTTACGTTCAATGGTAATGAACGAATTGAAAATAAGTTTTCAGAAAACAAATCGGTTTTATTTTTATCAAAATATTTTCTCGTTCAAGCTCGAGTTTAGATATCATCGAATTTCATGAGTTTGTAATTCTCAATCTTTAAAGTCAATCTCAAGGATTGAGTAATATCAGTCTTAAAAGCTGATTTTTAATCTTTAAGGAGATTATCCTTTCTGGGGGTCTGATTCATTAGTCTTATCAAGCTAATTTGCACGGCGCCCTCCCCATTTTACGAGACAGATCCTCTCATGGTTAGGATAAGTCTGACCACTTGGCGACCCTGTTTGATGCTGAGGTCCGTGAATTTTCTGCTGATTTAAGAGATGACTTTTTAAGATTTTTCGTCAACCTACAGCTGGTCTGGACGACAACTTCTTGACCTAAATCAAGAAGCGCGTGTCTTTTTCGAAAGACTTTACTTCCTTTTAATGATGGAATTGATTCATCGTGTAGATCCATCTTTTCTTTTATCTTTATTATAATATTGCGGGTAAAACAATCAATTTAGTCCAAAACAAAAGCACCTGCAATAACTTTACAGAAACATGTGATAGATAGTTTTTTAATTAAATAATTTGGTACATTCTCTCCACACTTAGTTTCTTTCTTTGCCTTTTTATTCTCCTTTATTCCATTTTAAATGAATTCAAGTGTTTTAGGGTGTTTCTCAATTTATGTCCTTTCCGAGGTAATGATAATTTCAGTATTAACACCTAGTTTTCATCGTTCATAAATATGTATAAACATGATTTTGAATTCATTTATTTGAAATTTTTTAAAATTTTCACAAAATTTGGCAAATAAACCAAGTGCAAACCTGAGAGAATTTATAACCCTTCCCCACACTTGAGATCATGCAATGCCCTCATTTGCATGAAATTAGACTATAATTATAAATACCCAGTTTGTAATTACAAAGCTCGTCGAATGATAGATGGCGCGCCTCATCGTTCATTCCTTCTTGTTTTATCACACATGTTTTTCTTCAAAAACGGTTGCTTTTCTGAACTGTTTGCTAATCTTTGAAAATGCGTCTTTTACCCTAACTTATTATGCATGTTTATTAACGAGTTATGCACTAACCCGAACCCCTAATTTAACGTTAAGTGGGGTTAGACTTCCCCATACTTAGCTGACGACATGTGAAGTCGGTAGAATAAGTTCCACGAATTAAAATAGTGAGCCAGTTATTTACATCTCGGGTGGTATAAAATATATTAATGGGTTTAAAGTTTAGACCCACCCGTTCATCACTACTTAATTCTTTTTTAAGTGTAGCTTTTAATAAATGGATATATCTCTTTTCTGGTTCTTGGTCAAATGGATCGATATACACCGACATACATATTTCTATAGGGTGGACAATTCCTAACATTTCCTTCCGTTTATTCTCGGGATCAAAGTTTTCACCTCTATTACCCAATTGGGTGAAATTCGAGGTGTCAATATCTATTACAGCTTGTAGTTCATCTTTGGTAGATGACTCGTCTATTGAGAATATTGGGTTGGAAGGTTGTGGAATGGTGAATTTTGGGATCGAAGCAAATTCTTCTTCATTAATGGTACTTATCGGTCCCACCATTTTGGTCTCGGGGGTAAAACTTTCAACGTTATCGTAAAATAACCTTTACATAACCCAAACTAATCTAATATAAAACTAAACGAATTTATATTATATATAATATATATATATATATATTACAGAGGGAGTATTATTATTATTGTGTGTAATTCGTTCGACAAAACTGCCTTTTTATAGCAATGTGGCCAGCTACAGGCCTCCATGCGATCGCATGGAAATTGGTCATGCTAGCCATGCGGTCGCATGGCCCAGGAATCCAGCTCATATCATTTTGTTTTCTAGCTTGTCGACGTTATTTTTAAATATATATAATATATAAATAATTTATATAATTATTTAAATATTATATTATATTCTTGTGCATAGTTGACTCATAATTTTCGATCCGTTGCATCGCGCGTTGATAGTTGGCTCAGGTCCCGGTTCCGGATTTTCGAACGTCCTTTCGTACTATTTAATATCTTGTACTTTGCGTTTTGCAATTTGTAATTTGTACAAAAAATTAGTGGCACTTTTCAGGCTTTAGTGGCACTTTTTCTTCAATTCTTTAATCTTCGTGCTTTGTCTTCACATTTATTTATTTAAACGATTACAACTTAAAAATAAAATAATTACAACTAAAAACTTTACATATTGGGATGATATTGCGACTAAATATATGTTCATTTGGAGCACTATCAGTTTTCTAAAAGACAAACTTTCATTACATCAAAAGTTGACGGCATGCATACCATTTCATAATATATCCAACTATAATTGACTTAATAATAATCTTGATGAACTCAATGACTCGAATGCAACGTCTTTTAAAATATGTCATGAATGACTCCAAGTAATATCTCTCAAATGAGCAAATGCACAGCGGAAGATTTCTTTCATACCTTGGAATAAACATGCTTTAAAGTGTCAACCAAAAGGTTGGTGAGTTCAATAGTTTATCATAATTAATCATTTCCAATAATATAATAGACCACAAGATCCTCATTTTTCATAAATATCATTACACTCGCAAGTGTATAAAATCCATTCGTATGATGAACACCTGGTAACCGACATTAACATAATGCATATAGAATATCCCCCGCATACTCGCAAGTATGCCATAAATATTGGCAATCGCAATCACCATTTAAATCGAAGTACTAAAGCATTCCAAATTTCAGAATGGGGTTTGTTAGGCCCATAGATCTATCTTTAGAATTCGCGTCAATTAGGGGCCATTTCTCTAATTCTTAGGTTACCAGACTTGAAGGGGCGATATTCGGTATAGTAATCCAACCATACAATGTAGTTTCAAGTACTTGTGTCTATTTCGTAAAACATTTATAAAAGCAGCGCATGTATTCTCAGTCCCAAAATATATATTGCAAAAGCATTTAAAAAAGGGAGCAAATGAAACTCACAATCCAATATTTTGTAGTAAAAATATTCATACGACGAAACTGAACAATGCAGGGTTGGCCTCGGATTCACGAACCTATATCATTTATATATTTATTAATATACATAATTGTAATCGAACACGCATATATATTAATTTATTAGTTATATCCTTTTTATATATCTTTGTAGTTATTTAGGATTTATTCTAAACTTCATTAAAAACATATTCTTTATTTATGTAAATCATATCTTAACTTATATGTTATATGGGATATTATTTTAATCATAGTAAATATAATAAGTATCTTTTACGAAACTAATATTTATTTGTTAAAAATGGTAGTTTTGATAATAATAAGTTACTACTAATAATAATAATAACTTTATTAGTAATGATAATACTAATAATAATAATAATAATAATAATAATAATAATAATAATGATATTGTTGATAATGATACTTATGTTAATGATAATAATACTAATAATTATAAAAGTGATACTAATACTAATATTAGTGAAAATAATAATAAGTTGCATCATTTTCTTAATAATAATATTAATCATGGTATTTATGTTTACATAATAATAATGATAATACATATATTAGTTGTTAATAAATATAATAATAATAATAATAATAATAATAATAATAATAATAATAATAATAACAATAAAAATAATAATAATAATAACAATACTCTTAATTATAACTATAATCAAAATGGTAATAATGATAACTAATGCTTAAATGTCAAAATTTATAATAATGAATACATTAATTATGTTAATAATAATAATAATAATGGTTATATTCTTATAATTACGTTTTTAATATTAAATATGATACTAATAATAATTATAATACTTGTAATAATAACAATAACAATAACAATAATAATAATAACAACAACAATAATAACAATAATAATAATAATAATAATAATAATAATAATAATAATAATAATAATAATAATAATAATAATAATAATAATAATAATAATTTTAAAAATTGAAATCTACCTTTATAAAGCTTTTCTAAAAAAAAATTCCCTGAACTGGGCTCGAACCCGCGACCTCCCGATCACCCACAAACACTCTTAACCATACCACCAATTCCATTTTTCTGAAATATTACATCACCCCTTTATATTTACCCCTTTTTCTTCTGTTTCTATTCCTCTTCTTCTTTATCTTCAATTCGCAACAAACTGACCAAATTTTCCCACGAGTTAAATTACTTAGTATTTTTTATTTTAGGATTCAAACTTGATACAGAATTAATTAATGGTGATTAGCTTAATTTTAAAAAAATAAAAAAATTTGACAAAAACACATAGCTGCTGTCGCAGTTTTTTTTATTTATTTAATTTTTATGATTTCAATTTCGAGCCCGTTTTAGACGATTATTACAACATGAAATAGATTCTAAATTGATCATATAAACTTTCTAAATCATCAATTTCAATAGAAACATTAAAACGATTACGAATTTTGCGATGAACACAATTTTTGACTTTTTAAGAATTTAACTTTGACTTCAAAATTTGAGATCGTTACGAGGAATTGGAAACTCAAACTTTGCAGATAGTTTGAGTGGATGATTTCTAACTAGATGACATTAACACGTTTTGGAAATTCGTTTGAAATTGATATATGACCGAAAAGTGTAAGAACAGAGGTTTTAAGCTTTTTATTTATTTTTCTCCTTGATTTCATCGTGAATTGCAGAATAATACTTATATAGAGGGATTGTATTATTAAAGGTTTTCAGTATTTGATTGACGGAATTGACAGGTAACAAATTTCAGACAAGAAGTACGTAATTATCAATCAGGAGGAAATAAAAAAATAAATAGATAGAGATGTTCAACTAAGTTTGTATGTAATAATATTTTTTTGGATTTGATTTGTAACGGATTAGAGATAGAAACAAAAAAATGAAATAGTCTGATCGTGATGCAAATTGATTCCGCATATCATATTTTTTTATATGATTAATATTAATATTAATAATTAATAAATATAAATATTTTACTAATAGTAATATTATTAGAAGTAATAAAAATACTGATAATTATAACAATAGAAATAATAATATTACTAATCTAAGTGATACTTATAATAGTAGAAATAATAATAATGATAATATTGTTAATAATACTAATATTAATGATAATAAATAATGATAATTATAATAATAATTATAAGAATGGTAATGATCATATTATTAATGATAATAATAAAAATAATGATTTTTAATGATAACACTTGATAATAATACTAGGAATAACAAGTTCATGTTTCATTTTCATATCTATATAGTATATATTATAATAATACTAATAATACAATTAGTAATATTACAATTAATATTATTAATAATAATGAGAGTAATACTAATAATATAGATATATCACTATATCTAAACTTGTAATTTTTATTTAATTTATTAATATTACATATGCCATTTAATATTTATACACTTTATATATTATAATATACATACAACATTAATTTTGTATAGAATTATATATATATATATATATATATATATATATATATATATATATATATATATATATATATATATATATATATATATATATATATATTCATTTTAATAGTAACTTCATTATTTGGTATACTATTTTACAGAATTAACTCTAATGATTAAATTATATTTTATTATTTCAATTTATTATATTTACTTACTTTTATACTTATATATATATATATATATACATATTTATTTACTAACAATTGTTCGTGAATCGTCGGGAACAGTCTAAGTTAAATAAATGTATGCAAACAGTTCAAAAATTTTTGTGACTCAACATTACTGACTTTGCTTATCGTGTCGAAATCATATAAAGATTAAGTTTAAATTTGGTCGGAAATTTCCGGGTCGTCACAGTACCTACCCGTTAAAGAAATTTCGTCCCGAAATTTGAGTGGAATCATCATGGCTAACAATAAGAATGTTTTCCTGACGAATATGAACTGATAATTATAGTTTTATTACTGTTAAGTAATATGGATAAGATAATTCGACTACTCGAAGAGTACGAGTGAAGCTATCACAAAAGAATGAAATGAGTAAATGCAAGTTTGTCTTAACCAGTGACGTAGTCATGGTTGATTTTTCGGAATTTAAGGGATTTAAAGAAAATCTTCGTAATCTGAATAAGATATGATCCTTCAGAATTTAAGGAAATTAGGATCCTCTTTGGTTGAATGCGATAATCTGTTTCGATTGCTCTGTCGGATATTTCACTATAAATTCATCCCCTTCGTTTCCTTTATATTTTTGGAGTTCCATACTTTTGTTTTCTCTCCCCGACTTTAAGTCAAGCGAATAATCGTCCAGAATTCATAGATATGAAGTTTCGAATGACCATGGCTCATGTTTTAAGAGAGAGATTGTAATAGCACGATCTTGATCGGTTAAATTACCAGAATTCAAGAGAAAAGATAGAACTATCAAGAAAATATGTTCTTGATATATTTATAGATTAGATAGAATGTAAGAGTCGTGTAACATGGTACATGATGACAATATGGTCTGTGAATCATCATGTTTCATTAGAAACTCAACATGACTTACTGTAATATAATCACGTTGATCAAGTGTCATTATATTATACTAACTCATGCTTTAGTTCCCAACACTACTTCAGAATTCATTCGTAGTTTATACTTAGATTTTACAGAAATTTCCAATATAATGCATTACAGATAGCACGAAAAGGTAAATAATTTCGGACGAGAATATTTATGAAAATATCTTCAGAAGTATCGAAGATATTTATGATGATATTTTCGAATTTATAAGTTCGAGAGTTGATAAGGAAAAAATTTTCGCAAGATTTTAACATGACTTCGGAGCAGGATATTTTCTAAAGATTTCATCGGGTCCAAAATTACATGGATTCTTTGAATATAGGGTTTGGTCCTTGTATTTGTCCTTGGTCTCCTTCATAGTTAGCTCAATCTGTTTTTCAGTACTAAATTTTCTATCGAGCGTTCCCAACATTCCATTCTTTATTATCAAACTTTTGGCCGTTTAGACCATCTAAAATTTTGCTGTTTCCTCTGCATTTAATGCTACCATATCTGAATCATTGGTTATCAATTCGAGGTGGTTTCAAGAGAATTGTGTTTTTAGATGATTAAACGCTGATGATAATATGGTGAAATATGAAAGGTTTCCCGGTAACAATAAAAGAGCACGCACATATATCAAGATTATAATAAGGTTGTTTCGAACGAAAAGTCGAAGTTGACTTGCTGGAGCTGTGACAAAATTGGCTAATTTGGAAAGAGATTGCAAAGTTATTTTCGGTAATAGTAATGCTAAAGGAATTAGCACAGCTACGCGTTAAACGTTTACTCAGGTTCCGAGTCTAACGACCCGTCCTAATCCATCCGGATGAATACATTACAATTGATTACATCGCGAGATATTTGACCTCTATATGATACATTTAACAAACATTGCATTCGTTTTTGAAAAGACAATTTTTCATTACATCGAAAGTTGACGGCATGCATACCATTTCATAATATATCCAACTATAATTGACTTAATAATAATCTTGATGAACTCAACGACTCGAATGCAACGTCTTTTGAAATATGTCATGAATGACTCCAAGTAAGATCTCTAAAATGAGCTAATGCACAGCGGAAGATTTCTTTAATACCTGAGAATAAACATGCTTTAAAGTGTCAACCAAAAGGTTGGTGAGTTCATTAGTTTATCATAATCGATCATTTCCACAATTTTAATAGACCACAAGATTTCCTTTATTCAATAATCATACACTCGCAAGTGTTTAAAAATTCATTCGTATGGATTGAACACCTGGTAACCGACATTAGCAAAATGCATCTAGAATATCCCCATATATAAATATCAAAGTACTAAAGCAGTTCAAATTCTCTGACTGGGGCTTGTCAATGGCCCATAGATCTATCTTTACGATTCGCGTCAATTGGTGGCAATTATAATAAACACCAATTCTTAGGTTACCAAGTTCACCAAGGGTGATATCCGGTATAACGATTCAACCATAGACTGTAGTTTCGATTACTTGTGTCTATTTCGTAAAGCATTTATAAAAGCAGTGCATGTATTCTCAGTCCCAAAAATATATATTGCAAAAGCATTTAAAAAGGAAGCAAATGAAACTCACAATACAATATTTTGTAGTAAAAATATTCATACGACGATACTGAACAATGCAGGGTTGACCTCGGATTCACGAACCTATATCAGTCGTATATATATATATTAAAACATATACTTGTAGTTGAACAAATATATATATTATTATTGGTGATTTACTGTTATTTTAATAAGTTATGAGCTCCATTAGTAACTTAAATATCTTTATTTTTATATATCTTAAATAATTAATTAATATAGTAATAAAGTTAGGTTATATATATTAGATATGGTTTTATATAGCTAATTTTATTATTATAATAATAATAATATTAATAGTAGTATTGATAATAATAATATAGTTAAGTTATGTGTATTTTTATATAAATCATCTTTATTTGATATATTACTAATACTTAATCATAATAACAATAATAATAATAATAATCATAATAATAATAATAATAATAATAATAATAATAATAATAATAATAATAATAATAATAATAATAATAATAATAATAATAATAATAATAATAATAATAATAATATTAATAATAATAATAATAATAATAATAAATTAATACTAATTTTGATAAACTCATGATATTTCTTAATAATGATAGTAATAACAATTTCAATCGTAAATTGGTAAGTTTGATAAAAATGTTAATTTCGACGGTAATACTAATTTTTAATAAAAATTGTAACATTAAAAATAATGATACATTTAGTAATAATGATAATAATAATAATATCTATAATACTAATACTTTTAAAAATAATGATAATAATACTAGTGATAAAAGTAATGATAATAATAATAATACTAATAACTATAATTGGTACTAATACTCATATTAATGATAATAATAATACTAATAATAATAATAATACTTAATAACGATACTATTAATAATAATAATCACAATAACAATAATTATTTTTAATAATAATAATAATAATAATAACAATAATAATAAAATTTTTATTAATGATAATAATGATAATAATTTTAATATTGATAATACTAATAATGTTTACTCATTTAAATAATAATAATCTTAATAATATTCATAATACTAATAATACTTTATAATTATACTTAGTAATAACTATAATGATATTATATTAATATTAATTATATTATTGATAGTAATAATAGTAATAATATTTCTATCACACTAACTAATAATAATAAATGATAATAATAATAATAATAATAATAATAATAATAATAATAATAATAATAATAATAATACGTAATAATAATAATAATGATAATAAAAATAATAATACAATAAAATGAGACTACCTCACATGAAATAAGCTTCAAAAAGAATAGAACGCCATTGCCAAGGCTCGAACCCTCGACCCCTCGCTAACCCATAAACACCCCAAACCATCGAACCAATTTTGTTTTTCTGATCTAAATCCAGCCTCTTTTAAATATAACCCTTAATAATTATCTCCTATTTTCTTCTTCAATCCAATTCAGATGACCAGAGATCGAAATCCTTTACTAGCTATTTTATTAAGATTTATGATGTATACAGAAACATTTATGTATTGACCAAATTAGTTTAAAACAGAAAACGAATTATAAGGAAGCTGTAACAGCTTTTTTTTTTTTGAACGCGAAGAACACACCATCCAAAATCAAATTCTACGGAGTTTTTGACAAAAGTTATAACACGAATTGTGTTGCAAATGCTTCATAAAAACTTTATAAATCATTAATTTGACTTAAAGCATCGAATTCAAATTGAATTTTGCCATGAACAATTACTTTAACTTTTTTGAAGATAATCTTTGACTCCAAAATTTGTAATCGATATAAAGAATTGGAACGTATAAATTTGCAGATAGTTTGGCTAAACGATTCCTAACAAATCTGTATTCATGGATTTTGAAATGGTTTTCGAATTGGAGTTTTGGCAATGAAGTTACAATAACAGAGGTTGGGAACTTTGTTTTTATTTTTATTTTTTTATTTTTCTGTGTTTTGATTCTCCATTGCAGTGATGGATATATAACGTGATATATAATTGAAGTAGAATTCATAAGGTGATTTCCTGAGGTCGACTTGTAACGAATTAGACAAAAAGTACAATATTCTTCAATCAGACAATTTTAATAAGAAAAAGAATTAAGAAAAGGCAATCGACTCATATCAGATTTTGGTTGTATTATAGATTGATATTCGATTATTAAATCAGATTAGAGACATAAACAAAATAATCTACAGCTCGATAGCTACTGGTAACAGTTTGTACGATTTTCAAGCTTTCTTTTATAATTTGTATTTATATAATAAATAACAATAATTAATAAATATATTATTATTAATAATAATTATATTAATAATAATTATAAATAATAATGATACTATAAATCATAAAAATGATAATAATTATATTATTAGTGATAATAATAGTAGATTGTATTATTTTCTAATGAATATAACTATAATAATACTAATAATAGTAATAATATTGGTAAACAAAATAATAATATCAAAATAGTCATAATAACTTAGAATTATAATTTTACTACAAATTTTAATGATATAACAATTTAAATGTATCAATTTCTATATATTATACTATATAATAATATACTAATATTAATACTTATATTATTAATACTAATATTAATAATGAAAGTAAATATAATATAGTTAATATAACATTTATTTTAACTTGTAATTACTTTTAATATATTGAAGTTACGATTTATTATTTATGCAATGTTTATTACTTATATATATATATATATATATATATATATATATATATATATATATATATATATATATATATATATATATATATATATATAAAATTGAATATTTATACATTATATATATTACAATATACATTCAATTACACATAGAATCATATCTATTTATACATAGATTCATTTTAACATAATTTTTTTGTATTTTATTTACATATTTAATTCTAATGTTTAATTCATATTATTTCCAATTATTATATATACTTACATTTAGGTATATATATACATATATTTAAATCTATATATATTTATTTGCAAATAGTTGTTCGTGAATCGTCAGGATTTGGTTGGGGTCAAATGATTACATGAAACAGTTCAAAGATTTTTAAGACTCAATATTACAGACTTTGCTTATCGTGTCGAAAACATATAAAGATCAAGTTTAAATTTGGTCGGAAATTTCTGGGTCGTCACAGTACCTACCCGTTAAAGAAATTTTGTCCCGAAATTTGAGTGAGGTGGTCATGGCTAACAATAAAAATGTTTTCATGATGAATATGAGTTGATAAATAGAGTTTTATCGTCATTGAGTGATATGGATAAAACAATTCGATTATTCAAAGAGCACGAATGAAGTTATCACAAAAGAGTGAAATGAGACAAGCAAGTTTCTTCAACCTTTCACTAGTCATGGTTGAATTTCGGAATTCAAGGGATTTAAAGAAAATCTTCGAAATCTAAAATATTTGATTCTTCAGCAAATAAGGAAATTAAGATCTCTATAATTAATTACGGTGATCTGCCTCGATTACTCTGTCTGATATTTCCATTATAAATTAAACTCTTCCGTTCCATTATTCTCACCATTCCTATACTTTCTGTCTTAGTTCATACACCCAGAAGATTGTGAAAATGCTTAATCCAGTTCTAATCCTTGATATTTTCCTATTTATCATTTCTGTCATCCTTCTTTTCTATCTTCCACCAGAAAAATTTGTTTACTTCTATTATTACCTTGGGGTGATACTATTATTAATTCTACCGTGTCTTTATATTGCTATTCGTATTAATATCCACGGTTTGTAAACTCCGTGTTGCTATTGGGCTTTATATTTTCTCTTATATTTTGGAGCTCTTTGCCTTTTTATTCTCCTCTCGTCCTCTAGTAAAGCGAGTAATGGTCCGGAATTCGTAAGTATGAAGTTTCGAATGAACTTAATGTTCTAAACGAGAAAGAACGTAATAGCACGATTTAATTTGTCAAATTACCAGAATCACTGAGAATAGAACTATCAAGAATATATTTTCTTGATATGTTCAGAAGTTAATCAGAATGAAAGAGTTATGTAACATGACACATGATGATGTTATAATCTGTGAATCATCATGTTCCATTTAGAAACTCAGCATGACTTACTGTAATATAATCACGTTGATCAAGTGTCATTATATTATACTAACTCATGCATCAGTTCCCAACATTACTTCAATGAAATTCATATTTTAAGCTTGAAAGTTTACAGAATATAGAAACTAACAGTTTCTATATGATGTAACACTGATAGCACGAAGAGATTAATGATTTCAGATAAGAATAGTTATAAAAATATCTTCAGAAATATGGAGGATATTTATAATGAAAGATACGATGATATCTTGGAATTTCTAATATCGAAGGATGGTGAAGAAAATTTGTTCGCTAGAGTTTGGAGTCAGAAGCAAGGTATTCGCTAAAGATTTCATCAGAAACAGAATCATCAGGATTCTTAATGTACAAGTTTAGTCCTTGTGATTTGTTCAGAGACTCCTTCGTAGTTTGCTCAATCAGTTTTTCAGTTTCAAACTTCTTCTGAGCTTTGCCAACATACAATTCTTTATCATCAACTTTTGGCTGTTGAGGTCGTTTACAGTTTTTATTGCTTCATTCAACTTTTCAAAATTCAGAGTATTAATTCACAGACTGGGTGCTTTTCAGAATTTCAGAATGGAAGATCATAGTTTTAAGATATAAATGTTATATGGATACATATAACTGTTGATGTGGAAACATTGCGAGGCTCACAATACAGATTTGCTGATTCCCGGTAATTGGTATGGTAATTCTTGTTACAAGATGCGGATGAGCACATGATGAGACTTCAATAGATAATTATAGTGATTTGTCAGAGAGATTTAAACCAAGGAGCGACGAGGTTGCTGGTACATCTGCTATTAATATGGTGGAATATAAAAGGTTTCCCGGTAACAATAAAAGAGCACGCATATATATCAAGGTTATAATAAGGTTGTCTCGAACGAAAAGTCGAAGTTGACTTGCTGGAGCTGTGACAAAATTGGCTAATTCTGGAAAGGGATTGTAAAAATTATTTTCAGTAATAACAACGCCAAAAGAGCTATCACAGATACGTGTTAAATGTTTACTCAGGTTCCGAGTGCTTTCAGGTGCCTAACTATATGCAATCAATCTTTTCTTCCGTAGATGAAGTGCGGTTGGTTCATCTTCTCGACCGAGGTGTTTTCAAGAAAACTGAAAGGTTTGAACGCAGATTGTAATCGTCAAGATACAAATGAGGTTTAAGATGAAATCAAGTGGCAAACTTGAAGAAATGTTTAGTTTCATATGTTATAATCGATATTTTAATTCATTTTAATTATCCAATGTTATTAGTCCACAGTCGATAGTCCACAGTTAACAGTCCAATAATTCATATATAGTTTAATATATAATATTTGAATTAATTAATACGTATCGTGACCCGTGTACATGTCTCAGACTCGATTACAACTCAAAGTATATATATTATTATAGAATCAACCTCAACCCTGTATAGCTAACTCGATCATTACTGCATATAGAGTGTCTATGGTTATTCCAAATAATATATAGAGATGCGTCGATATGATATGTCAAAACCTTGTATACGTGTCCCGATATTTAAAGTGCGTAAAATAAATAACAGAAATTAAATGACGATAAATAAAATTGTGAGAATATAAATTGCGATAAATAACTTGCGATAAATAAAATGTATTCAGTTAGCTAGGAACAGTTAGCTAGGATTTTGTTAGCGTGGATCCTTAAAAAAATTTCTCATAGTTAATTTGTTTGTTTCTAACAAATTTTATTCTGTCTAGTGTTTTCTTCATTATGCCACTTGTTGGATTCTGATAAGTCAAAATCCAAATATGAAATCGAATGAAAATGGTTATTCTGCAGTGAACGGATACGTATATCTGTGGGTGTAAGTAGGATAGTAGATGACCGTTGAATCGGATTGGAAGAATGTACAGTGTAACTTATTAATGTGAAATCTAAATATTTCTCGTGTATTACCTACTCGTTAAAATGTTTTCACCATTAACAGTTTGTACGAAAGAATTTTTAATTACAATTTTATGGATATATATATCCATATATATTTTCTTCAGATGTAATCATGGATTTAATAAGTCAATATGATATCAGACTCATTTGATTTACTGTTAGAACAAGGATATATAATCTCTAAAACATTAGAGATTACATAATTACCATGTCGAACGTAGATAATTTTTGTAGAATGATACGTAATATGATGATTATAATCGAGGTACAGAATGAGATGTTGAGGCATGTGATGTTGAAACTTGGGTTGTTGGTGGTACTATTCGTGTTGGTGATGTTGCTGAAGCTGGTAAGTTTTGCTCCGTATTTTCCAAATTGATTACTCGAGCGCGAAGTTCGTTGACTTCTTCCATTATTTCGGGATGATTGTCGGTCGAAACGAGTGAATGAATAAGATCTAGAATAGTGGATAGAATATAATCATGACGAGCTACCCTGAAAATGAGGCTGAAAATGGTGTTTCAGTTAGGTTCGCCGGTAAGTGCTTCAGGTTCTTCACCAAGAGGTGAATTTGGTTGATGGAAAGGAATTGCTTTCTTCTTATTTCCGTTGATTAAGTCGACTACGAACTCATCAAATGAATTGGGTATGGCTGATTGGTTGATTCATTCTGGTGACGCTGCTTCCGGAGCTTAGATGAATATCCATGTCAGAATAGTTGTCGGAATAACTATAGAATAGCTATCGAAATCTGGGGGACTCGAACTGGTTAAGGGATTCATCTCGTACGATCAGATGAAGGATTTTCGATAAGAAATAGATTATAGGATGTAGATTAGTACCCTGCAATACATAGTTTACATATGCATATATAATACTAAAATTCCATAAGTTACGAAGGAATCTATGAAAGTTGTCAGGCAAAGGTAACAATAATAGATACGCTAAGGTATGAATTTATCTATACACTGTCTATGCAATAGAGGCAGTAAGACGTGTCTAGACTTTAAGGATGATAAGCAAATAATTTTCGACACGAAATGATAAGCAAAACTTTTGACATGCAGACACGGTCGAAGTCCAGACCCACTAATGCATCTAAACAACTATCAGTTAGATATACTAATGCAAGACCTGGTTCGCTAAGAGCACCGCTCTGATACCAAATGTCATACCCCGTCCTATTCCATCTGGACGAATACATTACATTTGGTTACATCACGAGGTACTTGACCTCTATATGATACATTTTACAAACATTGCATTCGTTTTTAAAAGACAAGCTTTCATTACATCAAAAGTTGACAGCATGCATACCATTTCATAATATATCGAACTATAATTGACTTAATAATAATCTTTATGAACTCCATGACTCGATTGCAACGTCTTTTGAAATATGTCATGAATGACTCCAAGTAATATCTCTCAAATGAACAAATGCACAGCGGAAGATTTCTTTCATACCTGAGAATAAACATGCTTTAAAGTGTCAACCAAAAGGTTGGTGAGTTCATTAGTTTATCATAATTAATCATTTCCAATAATATAATAGACCACAAGATCCTTATTTTTCATAAATATCATTACACTCGCAAGTGTATAAAATCCATTCGTATGATGAACACCTGGTAACCGACATTAACATAATGCATATAGAATATCCCCCGCATACTCGCAAGTATGCCATAAATATTGGCAAGCGCAATCACCATTTAAATCGAAGTACTAAAGCATTCCAAATTCCAGAATGGGGTTTGTTAGGCCCATAGATCTATCTTTAGGATTCGCGTCAATTAGGGGCCATTTCCCTAATTCTTAGGTTACCAGACTTGAAGGGGCGATATTCGGTATAGTAATCCAACCATACAATGTAGTTTCAAGTACTTATGTCTATTTCGTAAAACATTTATAAAAGCAGCGCATGTATTCTCAGTTCCAAAATATATATTGCAAAAGAATTTAAAAAGGGAGCAAATGAAACTCACAATCCAATATTTTGTAGTAAAAATATTCATACGACGAAACTGAACAATGCAGGGTTGGCCTCGGATTCACAAACCTATATCATTTGTATATTTATTAATATACATAATTGTAATTGAACACACATATATATTAATTTATTAGTTATATCCTTTTTATATATCTTTGTAGTTATTTAGGATTTATTCTAAACTTCATTAAAAATATATTCTTTATTTATGTAAATCATATCTTAACTTATATGTTATATGGGATATTATTTTAATCATAGTAAATGTAATAAGTATCTTTTACGAAACTAATATTTATTTGTTAAAAATGGTAGTTTTGATAATAATAAGTTACTAATAATAATAATAATAACTTTATTAGTAATGATAATACTAATAATAATAATAATAATAATGATATTGTTGATAATGATACTTATGTTAATGATAATAATACTAATAATTATAAAAGTGATACTAATACTAATATTAGTGAAAATAATAATAAGTTGCATCATTTTCTTAATAATAATAATATTAATCATGGTATTTATGTTTACATAATAATAATGATAATACATATATTAGTTGTTAATAAATATAATAATAATAATAATAATAATAATAATAATAATAATAATAATAATAATAATAATAATAATAATAATAATAATAATAATAATAATAATAATAATAATAATAATAATAATAATAAAAATAATAATAATAATAACAATACTCTTAATTATAACTATAATCATAATGGTAATAATGATAACTAATGCTTAAATGTCAAAATTTATAATAATGAATACATTAATTATGTTAATAATAATAATAATAATGGTTATATTCTTATAATTACGTTTGTAATATTAATTATGATACTAATAATAATTATAATACTAGTAATACTAATAATAACAATAACAATAATAATAATAATAACAACAACAACAACAACAACAACAACAACAATAATAATAATAATAATAATAATAATAATAATAATAATAATAATAATAATAATAATAATAAAAATTTTAAAAATTGAAATCTACCTTTATAAAGCTTTTCCAAAAAAAAATTCCCTGAACTGAGTTCGAACCCGCAACCTCCCGATCACCCGCAAAAACTCTTAACCATACCACCAATTCTGTTTTTCTGAAATATTACATCACCCCTTTATATTTAACCCTTTTTCTTCTGTTTCTATTCCTCTTCTTCTTTATCTTCAATTCGCAACAAACTGACCAAATTTTCCCACGAGTTAAATTACTTAGTATTTTTTATTTTAGGATTCAAACTTGATACAGAATTAATTAATGGTGATTAGCTTAATTTTAAAAAAAATAAAAAAATTTGACAAAAACACATAGCTGCTGTCACAGTTTTTTTTTTTAATTTTTTTTTTATGATTTCAATTTCAAGCCTGTTTTAGACGATTATTACAACATGAAATAGATTCTAAATTGATCATATAAACTTTCTAAATCATCAATTTCAACAGAAACATTACAACGATTACGAATTTTGCGATGAACATAATTTTTGACTTTTTTAGAATTTACCTTTGACTTCAAAATTTGAGATCGTTACGAGGAATTGGAAACTCAAACTTTGCAGATAGTTTGAGTGGATGATTTCTAACTAGATGACATTAACACATTTTAGAAATTCGTTTGAAATTGATATATGACCGAAAAGTGCAAGAACAGAGGTTTTAAGCTTTTTATTTATTTTTCTCCTTGATTTCATCGTGAATTGCAGAATAATACTTATATAGAGGTATTGTACTATTAAAGGTTTTCTGTATTTGATCGATGGAATTGGTATGTAACAAATTTCAGACAAGAAGTACGTAATTATCAATCAGGAGGAAATAAAAAAATAAATAGATAGAGATGTTTAACCAAGTTTGTACGTAATAAGATTTTTTTGGATTTGATTCGTAACGGATTAGAGATAGAAAAAAAAAATGAAATAGTCTGATCGTGATGCAAATTGATTTTGCATATAATATTTTTTTTATATGATTAATATTAATATTAATAATTAATAAATATAAATATTTTACTAATAGTAATATTATTAATATTATTAGAAGTAATAAAAATTCTGATAATTATAACAATAGAAATAATAATATTACTAATCTAAGTAATACTTATAATAATAGAAATAATAATAATGATAATATTGTCAATAATACTAATATTAATGATAATAAATAATGATAATTATAATAATAATTATAAGAATGGTAATGATCATATTATTAATTATAATAATATAAATAATGATTTTTAATGATAACACTTGATAATAATACTTGGAATAACAAGTTCATGTTTCATTTTCATATCTATATAGTATATATTATAATAATATTAATAATATAATTAGTAATATTACAATTAATATTATTAATAATAATGAGAGTAATACTAATAATATACTAATAATATAGATATATCACTATATCTAAACTTGTAATTTTTATTTAATTTATTAATATTACATATGCCATTTAATATTTATACACTTTATATATTATAATATACATACAACATTAATAATTATGTAAAATAGTATACCAAATAATGAAGTTGCTATTAAAATGAATATATATATATATATATATATATATATATATATATATATATATATATATATATATATATATATATATATATATATATATATATATATATACATATACATATTTATTTACTAACAATTGTTCGTGAATCGTCGGGAACAGTCTAAGTTAAATGAATGTATGCAAACAGTTCAAAAATTTTTGTGATTCAACATTACTGACTTTGCTTATCGTGTCGAAATCATATAAAGATTAAGTTTAAATTTGGTCAGAAATTTCCGGGTCGTCACATGATGAGATTAGTGGTTGTTAGTAATATTCATTCGATTAAAAGATGGTTCAAGGCAAAAATAGTCCAAAAGTCCAAATTTATGCAAAGAGATCAAGACTTGAGCCAAAATAATGAACTAAGTGAAGTGATGGAGTGAAATGAAGTTCCGGGTCAGAAGGGACGCTTCAAAGGTCCAAAGCGCCGCACCAACGCACTAAAATATTAGAATTCGAAGTCAAAAGCAATGGCAGTAGACAGGAGCGGCCTCCTCCATTTAGAAGCGGCGCACCACTTTCGAAGTATTAAGGAGCGGCGTTGTGTAAAGTTGGAGCGGCGCTCCAGCCGATGAACCTGTCCAGTTTTTTGGCCTTGTATAAAAGGAAAAGTGGGGGTTTTGAGGAAGCGGAGCTGCGATTGGGGTCCAAAATGGAGCCCTAAAAGGCTCCCTTTCAGGATTCTATGAAGATCAAAGCTCAATTTATGATCCAAGTTGAAGATTAGTGAAGTTAGATGCTAGATCTCCATCATCCATTTGTGTAATTTCTTTCTTTTTTAGTAGTTGTTCTTATTTCATCTAGTTGTAATGTTTAATACTCCAGTTTTAATTGATTTTGTTTTTGTTTTGGTTATAATGTTAGCTTAGTTTAGTTATGTTCATTTAATTGTAAGACTTGATGCTTGGATTTTGCCATAATTAATGATGATTAATATTTGAATGAGTTGTTAATTGTTGAGTTTGATTGAAGATCCATTACTATGATTTTCTTAAGCTTTACTTTGATTAATATATTGTTTAGCTTTTCTTAGTGATTTGATTGGTGATACAATTTGTGCTTCAATACCTTTGGTGATATTGACAACTAAATTAAGGATTTCAAGTGATTGTATCTTTGGTTTGGGTTGGTTTTCAAATGGTTTTTAGTCAACATGATAATGGTAGTCATTTCAAGTGATTGTCAGGATTAAGGAGTTTAAGTGATTTTAATTCAAGATTGAGTCTCAATGATTTTACTTAAAACTTATTTTTGATCTTTTAAAGTGAGTCTGCGTGAGTTAATGAGCTTTGATCGATTAAGGTTTTATGGATATTGACGAATTGAAATGAAACTACATGTTTTAAACATCGTTGTGTAATGTATGAAAGGGGTAATCCATGTTAAAAGGTTGAACCAGTCAGGTGGACACGTTTTCTCTTATTTGATATTCTCTTCTAGTTTAATATTTGTTTAATCAACATCTTTTATCAAAACCCCCATCTCTTAAGATAATTATTAGTTTTGAAATCTCAATTTAACCGCTCTCTGTGGAATGAACTTGGACTTGATATTAGCTCTACTACACGATTAAGACTAGATGCCTATTTTTTTTTTTTTTTTTTTTTTTTTGAAAAGCAAGCAATATTATTGATAAAATTGAAGATACAATGGTGAGCCTTACATACAACTAGGCCACACCATAACTCGATAAGTTACATACTCAATAATTTGGTTGCAGAGAGAGCAAACCCACACAAAGCTATACATTAATCTATTTTAAGATACATACTAGGATCGTTTAGCCAACTAAGACAATCAAGACGACGCCCCTTCGAACGTTTTGAAATCCACTCAAAACTTTTGATTTGAATTTCATTCAACCCGACCGAAGAGACCCATTTTTTCCCTCGAAAGATCATGTTGTTTCTATTCTTCCAAATTAAGTAGGAGCAAACCCATTCGACGGCTTGCCATACTTTTTTTTATACCAAAAATCGTATAGTGTATCAGACAATTACCACGACATATTTCATTTAGCCTAAGATTCAACATATTGCCAAACCCCCACCACGCGAAGACCTTATCCCAAATCTCCATAGCTTCTTTGAAAAATACTAGAGAGTGTGATATGGTCTCCAAAACTTCATCGCACAACGGACATCTTACGGTATGAAGACCAATCCTACGATTATCGAGCTCAACCCTAACCGGAAGGCGACCTTGTATCGCACGCCATACGGAGATTTCTAATTTCTTTGGAACAAAATTATTTCTCATTGTCTCACCATTGGAATTATTAATTATGAATTCCTTTTCCTCGATAAGTTCAGTAACCTTTTTAACACTCGGCAGCCCATTTGACGAAATAGCCCAACTCCACGTATCCCTGCCAGACCCGTTGAAACTGTAACCCGATATCAGTGTCATCAATGCGTCGAATTCTGCTTGTGTTCTTCCAGTAGGATTTCTTAGCCATGCCCAATTGAACAGCAGCAAATCATCCCCTTTAGTAACTCATTCAGACAGTAGCGCACTTTTCTTAACCTCAAGCTGATACAATCTTGGAAAAAGCAGCCACAATTTTTCACCCCCAACCCAGATTTCATCCCAAAAAAGTGTTGAAGAACCGTCTCCAACTAATTTAACGAAGGACCCCTTGAAGTTGATGTTCATAGCTTCGATCTCATTACCTTCCATAACAATATTTCTCCAGGTGCTTGTTTTGGAGAGCGAAAAGAATCGCTATCCAACCCCAAGGCACCACACGAAAATAAAGACTTTGAATGATTTTGACCCAAAGTGATTCGGTTTTGGTTTTAAACCTCCACCACCACTTACCCAATAAAGTAAGATTTTTGTGTTTTTAAAGCCTAATATTTAGCCCCCCCCCCCCCCCTCCCCCAGGAAACATAAGGTGAAACAACACGATTCCATTTGACCCAAGAAATTTTTGAACTCGAACCCGACCCGCCCCAAAAAACTCTCACCTCACTCTCTCAAGTAATTTAAGGATACAATTCGGGGCACGAAAAGTGAGAAATAATACAACGGAAGACTATTAAGAACCGACTTGATAAGTACTACCCCTCCACCAAACGACATCGATCGTATTTTCCAATTCGAAAGTCGCATTTTTATTTTGTCAATAACCGGATCCCAACTTTTCTTCTTATTCATATTGGCACCAATAGGCATCCCGAGATACGTAAAGGGGAATGATCCCACTTGGCAATTAAATTGATTTTCCATACGGTTCATCTCATCTTGACTGACACCGATACCATAAATACAAATTTTTTGGAAATTGACTTTTAATCCCGAGGCCAATTCAAAACATTTAAGAAAATTTTCGAGACTCAAAGCATTCTCTCGAGACCATTCACTGATAAAAATTGTGTCATCCACATATTGTAAATGGGAAACTAATACTTTATCATTCCCGATTTCAACCCCTTGAATAAACCTTTTTCGATAGCTGCTTTTGCTAAAATATTTAAGCCTTCTGTCGCAAGGATAAAAAGAAATGGGGAGAGTGGATCCCCTTGACGGATGCCTCTAACTAATTTAAACTCACGTGTCAGGGATCCATTTACTAAAATAGATAGTGAAGCTGATTTAAGACATGAATGGATCCAATTTATCCACTTTACCCCGAATCCCATACATTTCATAACATCCAAAAGAAAGTCCCAATTAAGACAATCAAAGGCCTTCTCGAAGTCGACTTTGAAAAGGATGCACTTTTGTTTCTTATCTTTTAGGTATCCAACGCTCTCTTTTAAAATAAGAGCTCCATCCAAAATATATCGACCTTTAATAAAGGCACTTTGCTCCGTACCAACAAGGGATGGGATAACATGTCGTAATCTATTTGACAACATATTTGCAATTATTTTATAATAGCTACCAATCAAACTAATAGGTCGGAAGTCACCAAGGCCTAGAGGATCCGATTTCTTTAGAATCAAGGTAACGGAAGAAGAATTACACCCCCAAGAAAATTCACTTTTTTCCCAAAACCACCTAATGGCGTCAACAAGATCCGTTTTAATAACGTCCCAATATTTTTTTTATAGAAAAACATGTTGAAGACATCGGGTTTGGGTACCTTGGAGCTCTCACAATCTAATGAGGCATCTCGTATCTCATTTTCATTGAAGGATTGTTCCAGCATGCTAGCAGACTCAGTTGACAAAAAGGGGTATGACAAATCCTCCATTGATGGTCTTTCAAAGTATGTTTCCGCGAAAATGCCTTTAAAATGATTGTAAATTTCCTCCTTTATGTCAGCAGGTGACACATTCCAAGTACCATTAATCGTCAGATCTCGAATACTACTCTTATTGTTTTTTCTTTTAATTACCAAGTGAAAATACTTTGTGTTTTTGTCACCTTCTACCACCCATTTAATACGCGCTTTTTGTTTCAACATCTCGGACTTTATTCTTTTCTTTTCTAACCATTTTTCCGGGACTCTTTCCATAAAGTTTGTTCTGAATCATCTAATGAAGTGCTCTCTGCTTTTAGCTCCAAATTAATAGCTACACTTTTAAAAGCTTCAATATCTCCATCTATTCCTTTCATGTTAATATTGCACCAATCCTTTTAGGCATTTTTAACATTTTTTAAGCGGTTTCTTAACATACAATCCTAACAATGAATCACCGGCACTGTAGCATTCCATGCATCATGAACTATCTTATCTACACCCTCTTCACTAAACCAAACATCGAACACCTTGAAAGGTTTTGGATCGAAATTCCTTTCATCGTCTTTTAGTACAATTGGACAATGATCCGAATATTTTCTCTCTAGAGCAATCGCAATAAGATCACACCATATTAGATGACATTTATCGGATACTAGGAACCTATCAAGCTTACTAAATTTAACCCCATCATCTCTAAATCGAGTAAAATTCCGCCCACCCAATGGTATATCAATCAAACTATTACTTGTGATGAAATCATTAAATCTCCTAGCTCTATGTTCAAGGAATTCGCAATTGAACCTATCCGATTCTTCTCTAACCTCATTAAAATCCCTGCAATGTATCCACACCTCGTTTTCTTTTCCATCTAACATTCTACTCATATCATCCCACAACTTGATTTTTTTGACATCATCATGGGGGCCATATACGTTTACAATATTAATCAACTCATTTGTATGCTTTAGTGTACCATGTATTCCAATCACTGAATCGAAAATGAAACAATCTGTGGCCTCAAAGAAACTTGTATCTCATATTAGCAACTGCCTCCACCCTTTCCTACATTCTCTTTCTGT
Organism: Rutidosis leptorrhynchoides; assembly: GCF_046630445.1. Lineage (NCBI taxonomy): Eukaryota > Viridiplantae > Streptophyta > Magnoliopsida > Asterales > Asteraceae > Rutidosis > Rutidosis leptorrhynchoides. The sequence goes on from NC_092343.1 coordinate 50,224,453, forward strand.
ACAAAATTACAATCTGACGAGCCCCAAAGTTTGTGAAACCACCTATATTCAACTAGTTTCAGTCGTGTTTCTTGTAGTGCTAAAAAGGACGATTTCTCACTAGAAATTAATCTTCTAAATCACCCAAACTTATCAATTTTACCCCCGAGACAAAAACCCCTAATGTTGAGTGAAACTATCTTCATGGATTACAGTTATTGAATGATTTGGAACAGATGAATCCTAATGGGAAGGTTTTCCTTCCCTCCACTTAAGACCTAACTTAGTCCCATACTCCTTAATTCCAGCCGATGGAACAGATTGCTGGGACCCACGAGAATTCCCAGTTACAGAATTAAAAGAATTACAGTTGGAACTTTCAGATGGTAACTTACTTTTTGCGCACAACTAGAACACTACGAACGTAGAAGTTTATCTTCATGCTTTGATTTTTGTGGAGAGTTCTTCAAATTCATCATCGTAGACAAGGATTTCCAACGACGTATGTTTGACCAACAACACTTTCGATCATTCTCACCAATTTGAACCTTCTTTTCTGTTTTAGTTTGCAAATAAAAGTTGGAACAGATATAGGATTTTTGTTATTTGCTTCAGTGGGCTTACATGTGTAGTTTTTATGATTTGACTCGTTGCTGTTAAGTCCATGAGAATCTTCGTTAGTGGACAAGCCCAAGTTAATTTTGATTGGGCTGTGTACACTTCCCAACCCCTTTTCCATACAGTTGCCCACTGGTGTACCATTGGCATCCACAACTGGCCCATTATCATCTTGCTTTGCATTCTTTTCAAGGCTCAAAGGTGTTTCAAGAGGCCTAAAAGAATTTTGAACTAAAGTTGGACTTGGGGACTAACCAATGTGACCGATATTGCTCAAAATATACATATTTATCTTCGCAATATCTCCCTACTTTCGTGCCATTTCGATGCGGGTTGTGATGATTAGTGAGCGATTTGTGGTATTTAGTCGTGTCTGGAAAAAAGTGGTTTAAAAGTTCATATTTATGCTAAGGAATCAACCCTTGGGCCAAAAGAATGAAGCAAGTGAAGTTTTGGAGTAAAAATGAAGTTCCAGGGTCAAAAGCGGTGCTCCTAAGGTCAAAAGCGGTGTTCCTATGTGCTAAAACGAGAGTTAATAAGATCAGTACCCAAAAGCGCCGCTTCTGACGCTGATTCAGCCAAAAAAATCAGCCGACCTATAAAAGCATATTTGGGGTTTTTGAGTGAGAGAGCTGCAACTTAGGGCCATTTTGGAACCCTAAATAGGTTCCAATCATGATTCCATCAAGATGAAGCTCAAATTCATGCTCCTAACTCCAATTACATGAAAATTAATGATAGATTCACATCATCCATTCTCCATTTTAGTGTTTCTTCTCCATTTTGATAGTTGCTTTTCAACATTTTAGTTGTAATGGTGAATGGTTTTTATTTCTTTGATTTATTTCTTGTTTATGCAATGATTATAGCTTAGATTACTTGTGTTCACTTAATTTGTAAACTTGATGCTTAGATTTGCCTTAATCTATGAATTGGGTGTTTGAATAAGTTGATGATTATTGTGCTTGATTGATGATCCATTGCTATGCATTTATTTATGGCTTTACTTTGATTACATAGATTGTGTAACTCTCTAAGTGATTTGAGAAGTGAAACAATTTGTGCTTCAACACTCTAAGTGATCTAGACAACTAAATTGAGAATTTCAAGTGATTGTGTTCTTAGTTTATATTGGTTTTCAATTGGCCTTTAGTCAACATAGTGGTTTTCGATTATCTTAAGTGATTTTGATAGTTGAAGGGTTCTAAGTGATTTTAATCCAAGATCAAGTCTCAATGATCTCACTCAAAACATTGTTTAATCTTTGCAATGAGTCTATGTGAATTAACGAATTTCATTTGATTGAGGTTTTATGGAAGTTGATGAATGGAAATGAAACTATATGTTTAAACATTGTTGTGTAATGAATGAATTGGGTAAACCATGGCAAAAGGTGGAATAATCAAGTGGACACATTTTCCTCTTATTTTTTAATCTCTCTTAGGTTCATATTAGCTTATCAACACTTTATCAAAAATCCCCCAATCAAACAAAACCTAGGACAATTAATAGTTTCAATTATTCAACTTACACCGCTCTCTTGGGATGAACTTGAAACGAATACTTGCATTAAATTACTATAATAACCGGGTCTTAAGTGCTCGTTAGTTGTGTATGCTTATTTGTAGTGTTTGAATCTTGTACAAATTTTGAGGGTAATTGATGTACTGTGCAACACGCATCATCAGTGATGATATAGCCAAAACGGACAATTTTATTCGTGCGGTGTTGTTAGGTCGCAGGGCGTCAGATTCGGTATAGCATACAGAGGTGTTCGTTTAATTTATATTGTGTGGGGCCTAAATTTACTTTAACTTTCTAATGTAGAAGGTGTAAGTTAACCTAGGGTCGTGCTTTTGAATGGCTTAACGAATTGAAGATCAAGTGGATAATTGTCTTTTATTTAAATTACCTGGATAAAGGATAGTAGTTGATTTAAGCTAACGTCCTAATTGCGGAAAAGTAAATAAAGCGGGAGGATGTTCGGAGTATGCAGATCAAGGAAATGTTGACCAAGATATTAGTTTGGGCTAGGGAAAAGTAATTACGTTGATATTTAAGCTTGTGATTAAAATGGTGTAGATCTGGTTGGATGAGCCAATTAAACAGACCTACTTATCTCTAGACTCTCAGAGTTCTCGTTGAGTAGTGAAAAGTATGTCACGTGGTTGTATAACTGAAACGTGACTATACCTCGGAGGTTATCCATAGTAAAGCACTAGGTTTATTAGTAAGTTTAGTTCTAATCCTAATCCTCATTATCAGTTTGGTTAAACTGAATAACAACGTGCCGTGTTGATTGAACACTGATCATAAACAGAAGGAGTCCATTGGATTAAGTTGACAAAACCTTAATTGAAAACTAACAACCATTTCATCATTCTAATGAGATCAAACCAAGATAAACATTATACAACATTAAAGTTAATATACTGATAGTAAAGCAGATAGAAACCTAACAGGTACCTAAACAGTTGATATGGCTTAATTCTAAGGCAGCAATCAAACAAGAACATGCAATAGGTTTGGGTCATATAGTCAGGGCACTAGCTAGATCTTAACAGCTCCTAAGAGGTCTCTTTGGAACAGTCAATAGGCATACTATGTCATTCATCTCTCAATTCCTAGGTTTCATGTCCTAAAAGCGCATCAGATGCCTCTCGGGAACTCCGGCCATACCGAGTTCATAGAATCTTCAGATACAGTATAACCAGGGGTCTAATCCTATGAATTAGCTAAGTTCATATAGGTAGACAAGTCCTGATCACAACCTAAGTTGGTCAATCCTTAAAATACTAGCATACAAATCTATCAGACTTCCAAATTTAGCATAACAACGATAACCGTACTAATTTAAGATAACTACGCTAACCCAAACTTCAATCATGGCAACATACAGATTAATTAAGCTATCATGGTAATATCAGAACGCATTATTAAACATAAAAGGTGAGAGTACATGTTTAATACAAAAGATAAGCGTTTCGAATAAAAACCTGAAAAGGCCGAAGAAATCTGCCCGAGATCGTAGGGACTGATGTCGTGCGAGGTGTATATAAAATAGCTTTTAAATTTAGCAGAAAATACTATTAAATACGATACAATTTTACACAAGATATTTATTTATTTAGAGAATGGATATACTTAAACCTTGCTACAACACTTATAGGCAGTGTACCTAATCGTACAGTAGTGTAGTTTTTAGTAAGTCCGGTTCGTTCCACAGGGAATCTTTTTACAAAGCTTAACGCTATATTAGTTTACTTTTATAAAAATACAAATATATATATAAGTAATATTATTATTATAAAGGGGGGGTTTTTACCGTTTAATGACCGGTTTGTCGATTTTAAAACTTTAGTCGCAGTTAAAACCAAATGTAAAATAATAAATAAATACAAGACTTAATTTAAAGTGTAAAGTAAATAACGATAATGAAATTGCGATTAATAAAAATGCGATAAAATAAACTTGCGATAATTAAAAAGTACGATAATTAAAAATGCAATTAAATACAATAACAATAAATAAAAATGCGATAATTAGAAGTGCAATTAAATATAAAATAAAGGAAATTAAATATGAAATAAAAGAATTATGCTTTTTTAAACTTCCGTAATCATGATGTTTGACGTGTTGATTTTAGTTTTATGCCCATGGGTTAATTGTCCTTTGTCCTGGATTATTTAATATGTCCGTCTGGTTTTTGTCCATAACAGTCCATCAGTCATAAATATAAAGTGCGAATATCCTTGTCAAATTATCCTTATACCCGAAGTTAAATATTCCAACTAATCGGGGACTTAAACTGTAACAAGATTTTTATACTTTGTTTAATAATTACACCAGGATGTCGACTGACTGTAATCCAAGGTTTTAATATTTTGTTATCAATTATACCAAGTGTCCTTGTACATAATTTCTCCCCTGTTTTAATTATTCTAGTGGCTATTAATCCATTCCCGTGTCCGGTTAAATGACCGATTATTCGTACATATAAATACCCCGCCCATCGTGTCCGATCGAGTGTATATGGTAATTTATAGGGACGCCCAATTGTAAATTTTATATTAACATTAACAAACTATCATTTAGTTAAACAAATATAAAGCCCATTAATAGCCCATAGTCTAATTTCCACAAGTGTCGTCTTTTTGTCCAAACTCCAATTATGGTACAAAGCCCAATTACCCAATTTTAGTAATTAGCCCAACATCATGATTACTTCGGATTAAATAAGCATAATAATAACTTAGCTACGAGACATTAAATTAAAAAGGTTGAACATAACTTACAATGATTAAAAATAGCGTAGCGTTACACGGACAGAATTTCGACTTACACCCTTACAACATTTGCTAACATACCCTTATTATTAGAATTATAATTAAAATTAAAATTAAAATTAAAATAGAAATTATAAATATAAATATTACGATATAGATAGAGAGATGGATATATGAGTTATGAAAAATGATCAGAATTCGGTTGGCTTTATAGGGAGTTTCAAACTTTGGGTCTCCGCGACTCGCGGCCCATTTTGCCTTCAAACTCCGCGAGTCGCGGAGTTTGTAAATACAGCTCACCAGCTTTTGGCTCTTTGTTTGCCGACGATTTATTTTATAATTATAATATATATATAATTAATATAATTAATTATATATTATATTATATTTATATATATAATTAACTTGTAATTTTTAGTCCGTTGCGTCGAGCGTTGAGAGTTGACTCTGGTCCCGGTTCCGGATTTTCGAACGTCCTTGCGTACAATTTAATATCTTGTACTTTGAGTTTTGAATCTTGTATTATTGTAATTTCGAGACGTTTCTTATAAATAATTGGAACCTCTTTGATTGTCTTTTGTACTTTTGAGCTTTTTGGTCGTTTGCGTCTTCAATTCATCGAATCTGTCTTTTGTCTTCACCTTTTATTATTTAAACGAATATCACTTGTAAATAGAACAATTGCAACTAAATGCTTGTCTTTCTTGAGGAATAATGCTATGAAATATATGTTCGTTTTTAGCATTATCAAATATTCCCACACTTGAGGGTTGCTTGTCCTCAAGCAATATCGTCTTGAAATATTAGAATCACTTCTTTATTCTTCACACTTTGTACATCAGTGATTTCTATACGGTGGTATAAACAATGGTAGTAACGATATGGTTTACAGTCCCACATAACTATAAAAATTTAGATCCATTAAGGAAATTGGATCTTTATGAAAACATTTGATCTTTTGAAAATTAAATCTAGTTTTTACCCTAGATAAGTTTTCTGGAATAACCCTTTACCGGTGTTTGCAAAATATTTTTGTGGGTTTGGTGGGTTTCAGATTTGAAAATTTTAGCTCAAAACTTATGGTTTTGTGTCACCCACTTGCTAACCTTGTATTTGGAAAGCAACACGTCCAGTTTACTTGTCCCGTATATTACCTTTCGGTAAACTACCGTCCGGTTGTAAAGGAAAGCGTTGAACAAGCAACTGTTAAGGCAATGTCTAATGACATGCATTTGATTATGGTCTATAACGTGTCGGACGCAATTACTATCCTTGGTAGGAGCAATAGTAAAGCTCACCCTTATGATTTTTCGGTCTGGCACAAGGTCCTGTCTTTGACCATGCTATGCAACCACCGTTCTTACGGTTGACACCCGATTTAGTTCAGTTGACCTAATGAATTCCAGTCGAATTTCTAGGATTTTACGTTCAATGGTAATGAACGCATTGAAAATAGGGTTTTCAGAAAACAAATCGGTTTGTAATTTTGATCAAAATATTTTCTCGTTCAAGCTCGAGTTTAGATATCATTGAATTCCATGAGTTTGTAATTCTCAATCTTTAAGGTCAATCTCAAGGATTGAGTAATATCAGGCTTAAAAGCTGATTTTTGATCTTTTAAGGAGATTATCCTTTTTGGGGGTCTGATTCATTAGTCTTATCAAGCTAATTTGCATGGTGCCCCCCATTTTACGAGATAAATCCTTCTCATGGTTAGGATAAATCTGACCACTTGGCGACCCTGTTTAATGCTGAGGTCCGTGGATTTCCTGCTGATTGTAGTGATGACTTTTCTAGATTTTTCGTCAACCTATAGCTGGTCTGGACGACAACTTCTTGACCTAAATCAAGAAGCGCGTTTCTTTTTCGGAAGACTTTACTTCCTTTTAATGATGGAATTGATTCATAGTGTAGATCCATCTTTTCTTTGCTTTCATCGGGTAAAACAGTTTAGTTTAGTCCAAAGCAAAAGTATTTTCAGTTATTTGTTACAGATATATGTGACATATGTTTTGAATAACTTGGAGAATTTTCCCACACTTGGCTTTTATTTTCCTTTTTATTGTCCTCTATTCCATTTTAAATGAATTTTAACATTTTGGTTTGTTTCTCAATTTATGTCCTTTCCGAGGTTACAATAATTTCGGTGTTAAAACCTAGTTTTATCGTTCATAAATATGTATAAACATGATTTTGAGTTCATTTAATTGAAAATTTTGAAAATTTTTACTAGAATTGGGTAGTCAGTATATAAGACTAGGGCTGTTCTTTATTATCAGAGAGCACTAGATTCTAATACAACTACTACTTTACTAGTATTTTTAATGGTAACCAAGTGTATAAAGTAAAAATTTTAAAATCCGAAAGAATTTAACCCCTTCCCACACTTAAGATCTTGCAATGCCCTCATTTGCAAGAAATCAGTAACAATTTAAATTATTGAGGGTGATTTGTGTGAAAATGATTAAATTTTACCAAAGTTTCCAAACATATTGGCGTTTGTTTGCTGAATGATAAATGGTGCACATCATTTGTTCATTCCGTCTTGTTGTTATTTCACATATATTTTGCATCTTGTCGTCAAAATTAGTTGCTTTTGCTGAACTTAATGCCAGTCTTTGAAAATGCGTTGTTTTACCCTGTTGTGTACATAAGATAAACTGCAAACATATATACATATTTTTGAAGTTTGGTATATTACCCCACATTCAAAAATTATTAAAATCTAAGAATAAAAGTTAGAAAATTATAAAAACTATTACAATATTAACATAAGTATTAAACGTATCAACATTACAAATTACAAAATAAATAAAACTAAGTAGACTAGGGATGATACTGGTACCAATAGGGGTTCCAAGCATAACCATAGGTGCTATAAAATGCTTCGGCAGGGTTATACGTAGGATACGGTGGTTGCATCTCTATAGACCAGGGAGGGAATATGGGTTTTGGAGTAGGAATATAGTTTCTACCTATATGTTGGCAATGAGCTATGATTTGGTTTTGATGAACTTGCCAATCTTCAAATGCTCTCTGTCTAGCATTTTCGTACTCCTGTGAAGCTATAAACCTTTGCATTTCATTTCCCCCTCCTACATTACCTTGCTGTTGGTTTCTCTCAACCTGTGGATGTCTACCATGGTATTGTACTGCGGCGTTATTTCGCCTCTTCAAAACTTTCGCACCATGGTATACATTTAAACCTATAGTATCGCGGGGTTCTGGTTCTTCGACTAATAATCCCCCCCGACTTATATCCACACCGAGATATTCAGCAATCAAAGTAATAAAAATACCACCTCCTATTATGCTATGCGGTCTCATCCCCCTAACCATAGCTGATAAATAATAACCCACACAATAAGGTATACTTACAGCGCTTTGTGGGTCTCGAATACACATATGGTAAAACAAATCCTGTTCATTTACCTTTTCCTTGTTCTTACCTCTTTGTGTAATCGAATTAGCTAAAAACCTATGAATCACTCTTAATTCAGCTCTATCTATATCCAAATAAGAGTAATTCCCCCCTTTGAATCGGTGATGGCTTGTCATTCGACTCCATACACCATGTGTATCAAAATTTTCATCTATTTTTCTACCATTTAGTATCAACCCTCTACAATCGGCAGATGCTAACTCCTCAGGCTTATATATACGTAAAGCCTGAGCCATGTCTAGTAAAGACATGTGGCGCATCGAACCTCCTAACAAAAATCTAATAAAAGATCGATCGGTTAAACTAGCTACCTGATCATTTAATTCTATACTACACAACAATTCTTCACACCATACTTTATATACAGGTCTACGCATGGTGAATAAACGTACCCAGTCATTAAAAGTAGAATTACCATACCTCTGTGCAAGTAATTCCCTAATTGGCCCGGCCAATTCTACAGCTTCTAATGGTCCCCATTCTATGACCCTAGGTACCTCAACAACTTTAGAATGAAGAGTATGCAAACCCCTTTGGTATTTTGGATAATCTATCCAAAGTCTGTCAAATCTCAAGTTCGGATGCAAATCTTCCAAGTGCATATCAGAAAATGTCATGACTGGATGAGGTATATCTTGCTTGTAGTTGTTATCCACCTCCTGTTGTTCTGCATTCTCAGCAGGAGCATTGCGAGCTTGGGATGAAGATTCACCCCTTTCAGTGTGCAAAACACATCAAGTACAATTTTTGTGCATTCAAATATGCATTAGTGTCAGCAAAATCATCAATCAAAATAATTACAATGACATGATCAATTTATATCAAACTTAAGCTCATTTTCACATTTTTATCAAATCTACACTTTTTCAAATAAGCATATACGAAAATGTTCGCCAAGTTCATAAGCATTCAACTCAAATAACATGTCAAAATAATCATTACTAACGATTAAACAAGTTTCAAATGGCATTATCTCTCAAAAATCAAGTTCATGACTTTTAGACTTGAAAAAGTCCACTTTAATTCTCAAAATCATGTTTAGGCTCAAAGTTTGGATCATTTAACTACCTAAATATGTTACACTACTTAATTTAGCAACAATTCATGACAAAAATCGGCCATAACCTGTTTATATCAAAAAGCCCCAAATTTGCTCAAGAACACAAACCCTAGATTACTCAAAATTTGAAGTTTAAGGCTTCTAATCATGTTAAATAGCATCAATTTAGGTTATACAAGCATAATACATAAACAATTTAAGCATAATTACACTAAAAAGCATCAAAATCAAATTGGGGAAAAAATTGCTCAAGAACACTAATTTTCGGATTAAATGGTGTTTAGGTGTAGAAATTTACCATTTTTCTTGAGTAATTCCTTGATAGCATCCTTCTCAACATGATTTTAGTAAAAGATTTAATGATTAACGGTTAAAAATTGTGATTTTGGGGGTGTATTTTCGTGTATTTTCGGCAGTATTTTCGCAGTGTTTTTTTTTTTGTGGTGTGTGGACTGAAGATACTGATCAGTTCGTTCAGCCTTTATTTTTTTTTCTGGATTTTGCAAGCTCCGCGAGTCGCGGGGTTTTTACTCTTCAAACTCCGCGAGTCGCGGAGTTTGTATTTTTTTTATATATCTTATACTAATTAAAACAATTAAGTAATTAATTTTAAAATTTTGTTTCCCTTGTTATTTAGGACGAGGTCGTTTCGGATTGATGTCCTAGTCCGTCCTTCGACAAAATTTTAAAATTTGTCTTTTTGTAGCGATTGTTTTAAAAGCTAAGATTTTTGGGTTTTTTTTTTTTTTTTTTTGCATACTTTAATTCAATAAGATTAAAAATAATGATAATAAAAGTTCTCGTCCCTCCCTCGGGTAAAGCAATTTCGGTTCAAAGACCTAGTCTTCAACTTACGACGAATTTTAAAAATCATATTTTTAACTTAATGAGATAAAGTAAATTTTTGTTTTTAAATTCACACAATTTAAATATAAAATTCAAAATTAATATTAAAAATTCACACCAAACTTAAAATTTGAAATGCATAAAATTAAAAATTCATATTTTAAAAATTAAAAATTCACACCAAACTTAATTTTAAAAATTCATATTATAAATTCACACCAAACTTATATTAATTTTTCAAATATTTACAGTTTTAAATATATTGTTTTTACAAAGTTTACAATATTAATTTAAGATTTAAATATTAATTTTAAAAACATGGTAAAAATAAAATTAAAAATCTTTTTTGCTTTTTATCCCACTTTTATCAATCAAATATTATCAAAAATATGCGCCCCTCTTTTCGGTAAAGTAATTTCGGTTCCAAGACCTAATTTAACTCATGACGAATTTTTGAAATATTTTGGGTTGATTGATTAAAGATATTTATACCTTAAGAATAAACGTTAAATTTCGCAGTGATGTAATAAATTTTTGAATGATATCAATAATTTCGGTCGCCAAACCTAATTTTATTCAATACCAATTTAATACTTTATAGCGAACAAATTAGCGTTTATTATCAAAAGGTTAAAAATAAAAAAAATAAAATCAGTACAGACTTACCTGTGAGATAGTATTCTTAGTTATATGATCTATCCCATTCATAAGATAGTCGGTTTAATTGGTTTTCCATGGCTACATAGGCGTAACCTCGAGCAGTCAGTGTCTTTTCTTCTAAACATATGAACGGTCCGTCTCTGCATAAAGTAACAAATTCGGTGTTTGAATAGGTTTGATTATTTGAACATTTACCTCCATGTGACCATTTTCCGCATTTGTGACATCTTTCTAGGTGTCGTGCTCTTCTTTTTGCTGCGGATTTTGATTTTCCTTTACCAAATTGTAACTTATTATCTTCGCATCTGGATTCTTTTCTAACTCCGTCCATTCTTTCTCTGATTACTGATACTATTTCACTCGGAAGTGTGTCATTATTACGTTTAGTGATCAAAGCGTGTAGCATTAGACCATGGTTTAGTTCACAGGCAGTCTTCATTTCCTAAAAAAAATAAAAATTCAGAATGGGGGGAGAAGACTAGTTCTTTAGGGTCTGCTAGGGAAAGACCATTCGGGTTCCATTTTCGAGAACTACACGAAAACAGACAATCTAACTCTAACAGAAATACATATTATCCTTTAAAGACTTGATTCTCCCCACACTTAGTTAGCTGTGGTGTCAAAATTGTGATTAACTTCGTTGTCAACTTCCATCGGACTATCTATGTAGTGTATAACTCTGTGACCATTAACTTTAAATTCAATCCCATTTGAATTTATTAATTCTATCGTTCTGTATGAGAAAACTCTTTTGACTATGAATGGTCCAGACCATCTTGATTTCAATTTTCCAGGAAATAGCTTGAATCGTGAATTGAAAAGAAGAACTCTGTCTCCTTCCTTAAATTCTTTTGAACTTCTGATTCTTTTATCATGCCATTTCTTCGTTCTTTCTTTATAGATTAACGAATTTTCGTATGCTTCATGTCTTAATTCTTCTAATTCGTTTAGTTGACTTAATCATAGACGTCCGGCTTCATGTAAATCAAGATTACATGTCTTCAAAGCCCAAAATGCTTTGTGTTCAATTTCTACTGGAAGATGACATGCTTTTTCATAAACAAGTCTAAAAGGTGTGGTTCCAATTGGAGTTTTGTAGGCTGTTCTAAAAGCCCAGAGTGCATCCTCCAATTTAATGGACCATTCCTTCGGATTTGATCCTACGGTTTTCTCTAGAATACGTTTTAAAGCTCGGTTGGTATTTTCAACTTGTCCACTTGTTTGTGGATGATATGCGGTGGAGATTTTATGAGTTACTCCATATCTTTTAAGAACTTTCTCAAGTTGATTATTACAGAAATGAGTACCCCGATCACTTATTAAAGCTTTCGGTGTTCCAAACCTTGCAAAAAGACGTTTTAAAAAGTTGACTACAACTCGTGCATCGTTAGTTGGGAGAGCTTGTGCTTCCGCCCATTTAGATACATAATCAATGGCTACGAGTATATATAGATTATTATGAGATTTTGGAAATGGACCCATAAAGTCAATACCCCAAATGTCAAATACTTCACATACTTGGATGACATTTTGTGGCATTTCATCACGTTGACTTATTTTTCCGGCCCTTTGACAAGCATCACAGGATTTGCAAAGAAGGTGTGCGTCTTTGTAAATTGTAGGCCAATAGAATCCAGAATCATAAACTTTTCTTGCTGTTAGTTGAGGCCCATAATTGAAATGTCCCGTTCTTATTGATTAAAAACGTTCCATATTAATTGATTTCGTTGCGAGGTTTTGACCTCTATATGAGACGTTTTTCAAAGACTACATTCATTTTTAAACAAACCATAACCTTTATTTCATCAATAAAGGTTTAAAAAGCTTTACGTAGATTATCAAATAATGATAATCTAAAATATCCTGTTTACACACGACCATTACATAATGGTTTACAATACAAATATGTTACAACAAAATAAGTTTCTTGAATGCAGTTTTTACACAATATCATACAAGCATGGACTCCAAATCTTGTCCTTATTTAAGTATGCGACAGCGGAAGCTCTTAATAATCACCTGAGAATAAACATGCTTAAAACGTCAACAAAAATGTTGGTGAGTTATAGGTTTAACCTATATATATCAAATCGTAACAATAGACCACAAGATTTCATATTTCAATACACATCCCATACATAGAGATAAAAATCATTCATATGGTGAACACCTGGTAACCGACAATAACAAGATGCATATATAAGAATATCCCCATCATTCCGGGACACCCTTCGGATATGATATAAATTTCGAAGTACTAAAGCATCCGGTACTTTGGATGGGGTTTGTTAGGCCCAATAGATCTATCTTTAGGATTCGCGTCAATTAGGGTGTCTGTTCCCTAATTCTTAGATTACCAGACTTAATAAAAAGGGGCATATTCGATTTCGATAATTCAACCATAGAATGTAGTTTCACGTACTTGTGTCTATTTTGTAAATCATTTATAAAACCTGCATGTATTCTCATCCCAAAAATATTAGATTTTAAAAGTGGGACTATAACTCACTTTCACAGATTTTTACTTCGTCGGGAAGTAAGACTTGGCCACTGGTTGATTCACGAACCTATAACAATATATACATATATATCAAAGTATGTTCAAAATATATTTACAACACTTTTTAATATTTTTTGATGTTTTAAGTTTATTAAGTCAGCTGTCCTCGTTAGTAACCTACAACTAGTTGTCCACAGTTAGATGTACAAAAATAAATCGATAAATATTATCTTGAATCAATCCACGACCCAGTGTATACGTATCTCAGTATTGATCACAACTCAAACTATATATATTTTGGAATCAACCTCAACCCTGTATAGCTAACTCCAACATTCACATATAGAGTGTCTATGGTTGTTCCGAAATATATATAGATGTGTCGACATGATAGGTCGAAACATTGTATACGTGTCTATGGTATCTCAAGATTACATAATATATATTACAAGTTGATTAAGTTATGGTTGGAATAGATTTGTTACCAATTTTCACGTAGCTAAAATGAGAAAAATTATCCAATCTTGTTTTACCCATAACTTCTTCATTTTAAATCCGTTTTGAGTGAATCAAATTGCTATGGTTTCATATTGAACTCTATTTTATGAATCTAAACAAAAAAAGTATAGGTTTCTAGTCGGAAAAATAAGTTACAAGTCGTTTTTGTAAAGGTAGTCATTTCATTCGAAAGAACGACGTCTAGATGACCATTTTAGAAAACATACTTCCACTTTGAGTTTAACCATAATTTTTGGATATAGTTTCATGTTCATAATAAAAATCATTTTCTCAGAATAACAACTTTTAAATCAAAGTTTATCATAGTTTTTAATTAACTAACCCAAAACAGCCCGCGGTGTTACTATGACGGCGTAAATCCGGTTTTACGGTGTTTTTCGTGTTTCCAGGTTTTAAATCATTAAGTTAGCATATCATATAGATATAGAACATGTGTTTAGTTGATTTTAAAAGTCAAGTTAGAAGGATTAACTTTTGTTTGCGAACAAGTTTAGAATTAACTAAACTATGTTCTAGTGATTACAAGTTTAAACCTTCGAATAAGATAGCTTTATATGTATGAATCGAATGATGTTATGAACATCATTACTACCTTAAGTTCCTTGGATGAACCTACTGGAAAAGATAAAAATGGATCTAGCTTCAATGGATCCTTGGATGGCTCAAAGTTCTTGAAGCAAAATCATGACACGAAAACAAGTTCAAGTAAGATCATCACTTGAAATAAGATTGTTATAGTTATAGAAATTGAACCAAAGTTTGAATATGATTATTACCTTGTATTAGAATGATAACCTACTGTAAGAAACAAAGATTTCTTGAGGTTATATGATCACCTTACAAGATTGGAAGTGAGCTAGCAAACTTGAAAGTATTCTTGATTTTATGAAACTAGAACTTTTGGAATTTATGAAGAACACTTAGAACTTGAAGATAGAACTTGAGAGAGTTCAATTAGATGAAGAAAATTGAAGAATGAAAGTGTTTGTAGGTGTTTTTGGTCGTTGGTGTATGGATTAGATATAAAGGATATGTAATTTTGTTTTCATGTAAATAAGTCATGAATGATTACTCATATTTTTGTAATCTTATGAGATATTTCATGCTAGTTGCCAAATGATGGTTCCCACATGTGTTAGGTGACTCACATGGGCTGCTAAGAGCTGATCATTGGAGTGTATATACCAATAGTACATACATCTAAAAGCTGTGTATTGTACGAGTACGAATACGGGTGCATACGAGTAGAATTGTTGATGAAACTGAACGAGAATGTAATTGTAAGCATTTTTGTTAAGTAGAAGTATTTTGATAAGTGTATTGAAGTCTTTCAAAAGTGTATGAATACATATTAAAACACTACATGTATATACATTTTAACTGAGTCGTTAAGTCATCGTTAGTCGTTACATGTAAATGTTGTTTTGAAACCTTTAGGTTAACGATCTTGTTAAATGTTGTTAACCCAATGTTTATAATATCAAAAGAGATTTTAAATTATTATATTATCATGATATTATGATGTACAAATATCTCTTAATATGATATATATACATTAAATGTCGTTACAACGATAATCGTTACATATATGTCTCGTTTCAAAATCATTAAGTTAGTAGTCTTGTTTTTACATATGTAGTTCATTGTTAATATACTTAATGATATGTTTACATATAATAATATCATGTTAACTATATATATAACCATATATATGTCATCATATAGTTTTTACAAGTTTTAACGTTCGTGAATCACCGGTCAACTTGGGTAGTCAATTGTCTATATGAAACCTATTTCAATTAATCAAGTCTTAACAAGTTTGATTGCTTAACATGTTGGAAACATTTAATCATGTAAACATCAATCTCAATTAATATATATAAACATGGAAAAGTTCGGGTCACTACAGTACCTACCCGTTAAATAAATTTCGTCCCGAAATTTTAAGCTGTTGAAGGTGTTGACGAATCTTCTGGAAATAGATGCGGGTATTTCTTCTTCATCTGATCTTCACGCTCCCAGGTGAACTCGGGTCCTCTACGAGCATTCCATCGAACCTTAACAATTGGTATCTTGTTTTGCTTAAGTCTTTTAACCTCACGATCCATTATTTCAACGGGTTCTTCGATGAATTGGAGTTTTTCGTTGATTTGGATTTCATCTAACGGAATAGTGAGATCTTCTTTAGCAAAGCATTTCTTCAAATTTGAGACGTGGAAAGTGTTATGTACAGCCGCGAGTTGTTGAGGTAACTCAAGTCGGTAAGCTACTGGTCCAACACGATCAATAATCTTGAATGGTCCAATATACCTTGGATTTAATTTCCCTCGTTTACCAAATCGAACAACGCCTTTCCAAGGTGAAACTTTAAGCATGACCATCTCTCCAATTTCAAATTCTATATCTTTTCTTTTAATGTCAGCGTAGCTCTTTTGTCGACTTTGGGCGGTTTTCAACCGTTGTCGAATTTGGATGATCTTCTCGGTAGTTTCTTGTATAATCTCCGGACCCGTAATCTGTCTATCCCCCACCTCACTCCAACAAATCGGAGACCTGCACTTTCTACCATAAAGTGCTTCAAACGGCGCCATCTCAATGCTTGAATGGTAGCTGTTGTTGTAGGAAAATTCTGCTAACGGTAGATGTCGATCCCAACTATTTCCGAAATCAATAACACATGCTCGTAGCATGTCTTCAAGCGTTTGTATCGTCCTTTCGCTCTGCCCATCAGTTTGTGGATGATAGGCAGTACTCATGTCTAGACGAGTTCCTAATGCTTGCTGTAATGTCTGCCAGAATCTTGAAATAAATCTGCCATCCCTATCAGAGATAATAGAGATTGGTATTCCATGTCTGGAGATGACTTCCTTCAAATACAGTCGTGCTAACTTCTCCATCTTGTCATCTTCTCTTATTGGCAAGAAGTGTGCTGATTTGGTGAGACGGTCAACTATTACCCAAATAGTATCAAAACCACTTGCAGTCCTTGGCAATTTAGTGATGAAATCCATGGTAATGTTTTCCCATTTCCATTCCGGGATTTCGGGTTGTTGAAGTAGACCTGATGGTTTCTGATGCTCAGCTTTGACCTTAGAACACGTCAAACATTCTCCTACGTATTTAGCAACATCGGCTTTCATACCCGGCCACCAAAAATGTTTCTTGAGATCCTTGTACATCTTCCCCGTTCCAGGATGTATTGAGTATCTGGTTTTATGAGCTTCTCTAAGTACCATTTCTCTCATATCCCCAAATTTTGGTACCCAAATCCTTTCAGCCCTATACCGGGTTCCATCTTCCCGAATATTAAGATGCTTCTCCGATCCTTTGGGTATTTCATCCTTTAAATTTCCCTCTTTTAAAACTCCTTGTTGCACCTCCTTTATTTGAGTAGTAATGTTATTATGAATCATTATATTCATAGATTTTACTCGAATGGGTTCTCTGTCCTTCCTGCTCAAGGCATCGGCTACCACATTTGCCTTCCCCGGGTGGTAACGAATCTCAAAGTCGTAATCATTCAATAATTCAATCCACCTACGCTGCCTCATATTCAGTTGTTTCTGATTAAATATGTGTTGAAGACTTTTATGGTCGGTATATATAATACTTTTGACCCCATATAAGTAGTGCCTCCAAGTCTTTAATGCAAAAACAACCGCGCCTAATTCCAAATCATGCGTCGTATAATTTTGTTCGTGAATCTTCAATTGTCTAGACGCATAAGCAATCACCTTCGTTCGTTGCATTAATACACAACCGAGACCTTGCTTTGATGCATCACAATAAATCACAAAATCATCATTCCCTTCAGGCAATGACAATATAGGTGCCGTAGTTAGCTTTTTCTTCAATAACTGAAACGCTTTCTCTTGTTCATCATTCCATTCAAATTTCTTCCCTTTATGCGTTAATGCAGTCAACGGTTTTGCTATTCTGGAAAAGTCTTGGATGAACCTTCTGTAGTAACCAGCTAGTCCTAAAAACTGGCGTATGTGTTTCGGTGTTTTCGGGGTTTCCCACTTTTCAACAGTTTCTATCTTTGCCGGATCCACCTTAATACCTTCTTTGTTCACTATGTGACCGAGGAATTGAACTTCTTCCAACCAAAATGCACACTTTGAAAACTTAGCATACAATTCTTCCTTCCTCAATACTTCTAACACCTTTCTCAAATGTTCACCGTGTTCTTGGTCATTCTTTGAGTAAATAAGTATGTCATCAATGAAAACAATGACAAACTTGTCAAGGTATGGTCCACACACTCGGTTCATAAGGTCCATGAACACAGCTGGTGCATTAGTTAAACCAAACGGCATGACCATAAACTCGTAATGACCGTAACGTGTTCTGAAAGCAGTCTTTGGAATATCATCTTCTTTCACCCGCATTTGATGATACCCGGAACGTAAGTCAATCTTTGAATAAACAGACGAGCCTTGTAGTTGATCAAATAAGTCGTCGATTCTCGGTAGTGGGTAGCGGTTCTTGATGGTAAGTTTGTTCAACTCTCGGTAGTCGATACACAACCTGAATGTACCATCTTTCTTCTTGACAAACAAAACAGGAGCTCCCCACGGTGATGTGCTTGGTCGAATGAAACCACGCTCTAAAAGTTCTTGTAATTGGCTTTGCAGTTCTTTCATCTCGCTGGGTGCAAGTCTGTAAGGAGCACGAGCTATTGGTGCAGCTCCTGGTACAAGATCTATTTGAAATTCAACGGATCGATGTGGGGGTAATCCCGGTAATTCTTTCGGAAATACATCGGGAAATTCTTTTGCAATGGGAACATCATTGATGCTCTTTTCTTCAGTTTGTACTTTCTCGACGTGTGCTAGAACAGCATTGCAACCTTTTCTTATTACTTTTTGTGCCTTCAAATTACTAATAAGATGTAGCTTCGTGTTGCCCTTTTCTCCGTACACCATTAAGGGTTTTCCTTTTTCTCGTATAATGCGAATTGCATTTTTGTAACAGACGATCTCTGCTTTCACTTCTTTCAACCAGTCCATACCGATTATCACATCAAAACTCCCTAACTCTACTAGTATCAAATCAATCTTAAATGTTTCGCTAACCAGTTTAATTTCTCGATTCCGACATATATTATCTGCTGAAATTAATTTACCATTTGCTAATTCGAGTAAAAATTTACTATCCAAAGGCGTCAATGGACAACTTAATTTAGCACAAAAATCTCTACTCATATAGCTTCTATCCGCACCCGAATCAAATAAAACGTAAGCAGATTTATTGTCAATAAGAAACGTACCCGTAACAAGCTCCGGGTCTTCCTGTGCCTCTACCGCATTAATATTGAAAACTCTTCCACGGCCTTGTCCATTCGTGTTCTCCTGGTTCGGGCAATTTCTAATAATGTGGCCTGGTTTTCCACATTTATAACAGACTACATTGGCATAACTTGCTCCGACACTACTTGCTCCGCCATTACTCGTTCCGACACCATTTGTTCCTTTCGTTCTATTAACCCCTGGTCCGTAGACCTCACACTTCGCCGCGCTATGACCATTTCTTTTACACTTGTTGCAAAATTTGGTGCAGAACCCCGAGTGATTCTTTTCACACCTTTGGCATAGCTGCTTCTGATTGTTGTTGTTGTTGCGGTTATTATTGTTGTTGGGATGATTGTTGTAGTTGCTGTTGTTGTTGTTGTTGTTGTTGTTGGGCCGTTTGTTGTAGTTGCGATTGATGTTGCGATTGTTGGGATAATTGTTGCGATTATTGTTGTAATTGCTGTTGTTGTTGTATTGGTGATTCTTATCACCGTTTTCCTCCCACTTTCTTTTGACTTGCTTCACATTGGCCTCTTCAGCAGTCTGTTCTTTAATTCTTTCTTCAATCTGGTTCACTAGTTTGTGAGCCATTCTACATGCCTGTTGTATGGAGGCGGGCTCGTGTGAACTTATATCTTCTTGGATTCTTTCCGGTAATCCTTTCACAAACGCGTCGATCTTCTCTTCCTCATCTTCGAATGCTCCCGGACACAATAGGCACAATTCTGTGAATCGTCTTTCGTACGTGGTAATATCAAATCCTTGGGTTCGTAACCCTCTAAGTTCTGTCTTGAGCTTATTGACCTCGGTTCTGGGACGGTACTTCTCGTTCATCAAGTGCTTGAATGCTGACCACGGTAGTGCGTACGCATCGTCTTGTCCCACTTGCTCTAGATAGGTATTCCACCATGTTAACGCAGAACCTGTGAAGGTATGCGTAGCGTACTTCACTTTGTCCTCTTCAGTACACTTACTTATGGCAAACACCGATTCAACCTTCTCGGTCCACCGTTTCAATCCGATCGGTCCTTCGGTTCCATCAAATTCCAAAGGTTTGCAGGCAGTGAATTCTTTGTAGGTGCATCCTACACGATTTCCTGTACTGCTAGATCCAAGGTTATTGTTGGTATGTAGCGCAGCCTGTACTGCGGCTATGTTTGAAGCTAGAAAAGTACGGAATTCCTCTTCATTCATATTCACGGTGTGTCGAGTAGTCGGTGCCATTTCCTTCAAAATAGTTAAATGGAACAAGTTAATCATACAGAATATTAAGAGTAGTTAATAGTATTTCGTAGCATAATATGAACTCATTTATAAAAGCTTTTTCTTCATATTAGCGTTTTATAAGTTTAAATTCGGGTAGTACCTACCCGTTAAGTTCATACTTAGTAGCTAATATACAATTCAACTACTACAATTCTATATGAAAAACTGATTATAATAATATTTCGCGTTCAAACTTTTATACAATATTTTACAAACTTACAATACCGCTTATTTTACATAAAGCATGAAATATAGCACACAATAACTTTGATACAAGATAGTTGTGAAGATAATTCTAGCTAATACACAAGTCGTTCAGCAAAGGCAATAAAGACACGTAATTCATACGTCCAGAAACAAGTCATGCATTCTGGTTTTACTAGGACTACTTCCCATCCTTGGTCTTGTGCAACATAACCGTTATGGCCATTGATAAGACAGCGTGTTGTAACGTCATCAAAGGGACGAGGGTTACGTAATGTCCAACAGTCCCGTAATAATCTAAAAACCTCATTTCTTACCCCAATTACCGACTCCGTCACTTGTGGAAACGTTTTGTTTAATAGTTGTAGCCCGATGTTCTTGTTCTCACTTTGGTGAGAAGCGAACATTACTAATCCGTAAGCATAACATGCTTCTTTATGTTGCATGTTAGCCGCTTTTTCTAAATCACGAAGTCCAATATTCGGATATATTGAGTCAAAATAATTTCTTAACCCGTTGCGTAAAATAGCATTTGGGTTCCCCGCAATATATGCGTCAAAGTAAACACATCGTAACTTATGGGTTTCCCAATGTGATATCCCCCATCTTTCAAACGAAAGTCTCTTATAAACCAAGACATTCTTGGAACGTTCTTCGAATGTCTTACAAACTGATCTCGCCTTAAATAGTTGTGCCGAAGAATTCTGGCCGACTCTAGACAAGATTTCATCAATCATGTCTCCGGGTAGGTCTCTTAAAATATTGGGTTGTCTATCCATTTTGTGTTTTTAAACTGTAAAATAGACAAGAGTTAGATTCATAAAAAAATACTTATTAATACAAGCAATTTATACATATATCATAAAGCATAAGAACACTATATTACATATATTACACCACACGAATACAACTATCTTATTCCGACTCGCTCGTTTCTTCTTCTTCGGTTTTGGTTCGTTTTTCCAAGTTTCTAGGGATATATGATGTTCCCCTGATACGAGCCGTCGTTGTCCACATTGGTTTAGAAAAACCTGGTGGTTTAGAGGTTCCCGGGTCATTGTTACAACTTAAGGACTTCGGGCGTTGACGATACATATAAAGTTCATCGGGGTTGGAATTAGATTTCTCTATTTTTATGCCCTTTCCCTTATTATTTTCTTTTGCCTTTTTAAATTCAGTTGGGGTAATTTCTATAACATCATCGGAATTCTCGTCGGAATCCGATTCATCGGAGAATTGGTAATCCTCCCAATATTTTGCTTCCTTGGCGGAAACACCATTGACCATAATTAACCTTGGTCGGTTGGTTGAGGATTTCCTTTTACTTAACCGTTTTATTATTTCCCCCACCGGTTCCGATTCTTCTTCCGGTTCCGATTCTTCTTCCGGTTCCGATTCTTCTTCCGGTTCCGACTCTTCTTCCGGTTCCTCTTCGGGAACTTGTGAATCAGTCCACGAATAATTCCAATTTACATTTGACTCTTCATTATTATTAGGTGAGTCAACGGGACTTGTTCTAGAGGTAGACATCTATCACATAATATCAAACACGTTAAGAGATTAATATATCACATAATATTCATATGTTAAAAATATATAGTTTCCAACAAAAATGTTAAGCAATCATTTTTAAAGAAAACACGGTCGAAGTCCAGACTCACTAATGCATCCTAACAAACTCGATAAGACACACTAATGCAAATTTTCTGGTTCTCTAAGACCAACGCTCGGATACCAACTGAAATGTCCCGTTCTTATTGATTAAAAACGTTCCATATTAATTGATTTCGTTGCGAGGTTTTGACCTCTATATGAGACGTTTTTCAAAGACTACATTCATTTTTAAACAAACCATAACCTTTATTTCATCAATAAAGGTTTAAAAAGCTTTACGTAGATTATCAAATAATGATAATCTAAAATATCCTGTTTACACACGACCATTACATAATGGTTTACAATACAAATATGTTACAACAAAATAAGTTTCTTGAATGCAGTTTTTACACAATATCATACAAGCATGGACTCCAAATCTTGTCCTTATTTAAGTATGCGACAGCGGAAGCTCTTAATAATCACCTGAGAATAAACATGCTTAAAACGTCAACAAAAATGTTGGTGAGTTATAGGTTTAACCTATATATATCAAATCGTAACAATAGACCACAAGATTTCATATTTCAATACACATCCCATACATAGAGATAAAAATCATTCATATGGTGAACACCTGGTAACCGACAATAACAAGATGCATATATAAGAATATCCCCATCATTCCGGGACACCCTTCGGATATGATATAAATTTCGAAGTACTAAAGCATCCGGTACTTTGGATGGGGTTTGTTAGGCCCAATAGATCTATCTTTAGGATTCGCGTCAATTAGGGTGTCTGTTCCCTAATTCTTAGATTACCAGACTTAATAAAAAGGGGCATATTCGATTTCGATAATTCAACCATAGAATGTAGTTTCACGTACTTGTGTCTATTTTGTAAATCATTTATAAAACCTGCATGTATTCTCATCCCAAAAATATTAGATTTTAAAAGTGGGACTATAACTCACTTTCACAGATTTTTACTTCGTCGGGAAGTAAGACTTGGCCACTGGTTGATTCACGAACCTATAACAATATATACATATATATCAAAGTATGTTCAAAATATATTTACAACACTTTTTTATATTTTTTGATGTTTTAAGTTTATTAAGTCAGCTGTCCTCGTTAGTAACCTACAACTAGTTGTCCACAGTTAGATGTACAGAAATAAATCGATAAATATTATCTTGAATCAATCCACGACCCAGTGTATACGTATCTCAGTATTGATCACAACTCAAACTATATATATTTTGGAATCAACCTCAACCCTGTATAGCTAACTCCAACATTCACATATAGAGTGTCTATGGTTGTTCCGAAATATATATAGATGTGTCGACATGATAGGTCGAAACATTGTATACGTGTCTATGGTATCTCAAGATTACATAATATATATTACAAGTTGATTAAGTTATGGTTGGAATAGATTTGTTACCAATTTTCACGTAGCTAAAATGAGAAAAATTATCCAATCTTGTTTTACCCATAACTTCTTCATTTTAAATCCGTTTTGAGTGAATCAAATTGCTATGGTTTCATATTGAACTCTATTTTATGAATCTAAACAAAAAAAGTATAGGTTTCTAGTCGGAAAAATAAGTTACAAGTCGTTTTTGTAAAGGTAGTCATTTCATTCGAAAGAACGACGTCTAGATGACCATTTTAGAAAACATACTTCCACTTTGAGTTTAACCATAATTTTTGGATATAGTTTCATGTTCATAATAAAAATCATTTTCTCAGAATAACAACTTTTAAATCAAAGTTTATCATAGTTTTTAATTAACTAACCCAAAACAGCCCGCGGTGTTACTATGACGGCGTAAATCCGGTTTTACGGTGTTTTTCGTGTTTCCAGGTTTTAAATCATTAAGTTAGCATATCATATAGATATAGAACATGTGTTTAGTTGATTTTAAAAGTCAAGTTAGAAGGATTAACTTTTGTTTGCGAACAAGTTTAGAATTAACTAAACTATGTTCTAGTGATTACAAGTTTAAACCTTCGAATAAGATAGCTTTATATGTATGAATCGAATGATGTTATGAACATCATTACTACCTTAAGTTCCTTGGATGAACCTACTGGAAAAGATAAAAATGGATCTAGCTTCAATGGATCCTTGGATGGCTCAAAGTTCTTGAAGCAAAATCATGACACGAAAACAAGTTCAAGTAAGATCATCACTTGAAATAAGATTGTTATAGTTATAGAAATTGAACCAAAGTTTGAATATGATTATTACCTTGTATTAGAATGATAACCTACTATAAGAAACAAAGATTTCTTGAGGTTAGATGATCACCTTACAAGATTGGAAGTGAGCTAGCAAACTTGAAAGTATTCTTGATTTTATGAAACTAGAACTTTTGGAATTTATGAAGAACACTTAGAACTTGAAGATAGAACTTGAGAGAGTTCAATTAGATGAATAAAATTGAAGAATGAAAGTGTTTGTAGGTGTTTTTGGTCGTTGGTGTATGGATTAGATATAAAGGATATGTAATTTTGTTTTCATGTAAATAAGTCATGAATGATTACTCATATTTTTGTAATCTTATGAGATATTTCATGCTAGTTGCCAAATGATGGTTCCCACATGTGTTAGGTGACTCACATGGGCTGCTAAGAGCTGATCATTGGAGTGTATATACCAATAGTACATACATCTAAAAGCTGTGTATTGTACGAGTACGAATACGGGTGCATACGAGTAGAATTGTTGATGAAACTGAACGAGAATGTAATTGTAAGCATTTTTGTTAAGTAGAAGTATTTTGATAAGTGTATTGAAGTCTTTCAAAAGTGTATGAATACATATTAAAACACTACATGTATATACATTTTAACTGAGTCGTTAAGTCATCGTTAGTCGTTACATGTAAATGTTGTTTTGAAACCTTTAGGTTAACGATCTTGTTAAATGTTGTTAACCCAATGTTTATAATATCAAAAGAGATTTTAAATTATTATATTATCATGATATTATGATGTACAAATATCTCTTAATATGATATATATACATTAAATGTCGTTACAACGATAATCGTTACATATATGTCTCGTTTCAAAATCATTAAGTTAGTAGTCTTGTTTTTACATATGTAGTTCATTGTTAATATACTTAATGATATGTTTACATATAATAATATCATGTTAACTATATATATAACCATATATATGTCATCATATAGTTTTTACAAGTTTTAACGTTCGTGAATCACCGGTCAACTTGGGTAGTCAATTGTCTATATGAAACCTATTTCAATTAATCAAGTCTTAACAAGTTTGATTGCTTAACATGTTGGAAACATTTAATCATGTAAACATCAATCTCAATTAATATATATAAACATGGAAAAGTTCGGGTCACTACAATAATGCCCTCCTGTTGGTCCTGTGTGACAATGGTTTAATATTTTACTAGCTTCATCTCCAAATACACATCGGCGTATTATTCCATCGGGACAACTTTTAAACAGATGTGGATCTTCCCAAAAATAGTGTTTTATATCACTGAAGAATTTCTTTCGTCTTTGGTACAATAATCCTTTTTCAAGGAATCCACATACTAAATAGTTTGCATAGTCTGCAAACCATGGAATTTCTTTATAATCTATCTTCAATAGATATTCATCAGGAAAGTTGTCTTGTATGACCGATTCATCTAGAACTTCTAATTTGGGATTTTCAAGACGAGAAAGATGATCAGCGGCGAGATTTTCTGCTCCTCTTTTATCTCGGATTTCAATATCAAACTCTTGTAAGAGTAAGATCCAACGGATTAATCTTGGTTTAGCATCTTGTTTTGAAAATAGGTATCTAAGAGCAGAATGGTCGGTATAGACCACCGTTTTTGCTAGAACGAGATATGATCGAAATTTGTCAAATGCAAAGACAATAGCAAGGAGTTCTTTTTCAGTAGTTGTATAGTTCGTTTGTGCTCCTTGTAACGTCTTACTAGCATAATATATAGGTTGAAATCGTTTTTCAATCCTTTGTCCTAAAACGGCTCCCATTGCAAAATCACTTGCATCGCATATTAGTTCAAATGGTAGATTCCAATTTGGTGTTATCATGATCGGTGCATTAGTGAGTTTCTCTTTAAGAATATTAAAAGATTTGATACACTCATCTGAAAAGATGAATGGAGCATTCTTTTCTAGGAGTTTATTCATAGGAGTGGCAATTTTAGAAAAATCTTTTATGAAACGTCGGTAAAAATCGGCATGCCCTAGAAAACTCCTAACTCCTCTAACATTGGTGGGATGTGGAAGTTTAGCAATTACATCTACTTTAGCTCTATCCACTTCAATTCCTTCTTTTGAAATTTTATGTCCAAGAACGATGCCTTCTTTAACCATGAAATGGCATTTCTCCCAATTAAGTACTAGATTTGATTGTTCGCATCTAATAAGTATTCGTTCAAGATTAGCTAGACATGATTCAAATGTATCACCGAAGACTGAAAAGTCATCCATGAAAACTTCCATGCATTCTTCTATCATGTCATGAAAAATCGCTATCATACACCTTTGAAAGGTTGCAGGGGCGTTACAAAGTCCAAATGGCATGTGTTTGTAAGCAAAAGTACCATAAGGGCACGTGAATATGGTATTCTCTTGATCTTCGGGTGCTATTGGAATTTGAAAATATCCAGAAAATCCATCTAGAAAACAATAGTAACTATTTCCGGCTAATCTTTCCAACATTTGATCAATGAAAGGTAAGGGAAAGTGATCTTTTCTGGTGGTGTCATTTAATTTTCTATAATCAATACATACACGCCATCCTGTTACAGTCCTAGTAGGAATAAGCTCATTTTTCTCATTTGTAATGACAGTCATGCCACCCTTCTTAGGCACGCATTGGACTGGGCTTACCCATGGACTATCAAAAATTGGATAAATTAAACCTGCATCTAGCAGTTTAATAATCTCTTTCTTAACTACATCTTGCATATTAGGATTTAGTCTTCGTTGGCGTTGCACATACGTTTTATGACCTTCTTCCATAAGGATTTTATGTGTGCAATACGAAGGACTTATTCCTTTAATATCATGAATCTTCCATGCAATGGCTGGTTTATGGGCTTTCAACACAGAAATGAGTTGTGATTTCTCATTTTCAGTAAGAGAAGACGATATTATTACAGGTAATTCAGATTCACCATGTAAATAATCGTATTCCAAATGGTTTGGAAGTAGCTTTAACTCTAATTTCGGAGGTTCTTCTATCGATGATTTGTATAGATATCTGTCTTCTTCTTTTAGCATTTGGATTTCTTCTGTTGTTAGTTCATATCCATTAGCTATAAGTGTAGCTAACATTTCAGCTTCATCAATTGGTTCATTACCTTCTCCTTAAGAACATTCTCCTGTTCCTTGTAATTCTGGAAATTCTTCTAATAATTCTGCATGTGCATCTATAGTTTGAATATAATAACATGTATCATCTGCAGATTGTGGTTGTTGCATTGCTCTATCAACTGAAAAGGTAACACTCTCATCCTCTATACTTAGGGTCAGTTTCTTACCGAACACGTCTATCATTGCTTTAGCCGTATTTAAGAATGGTCTTCCTAATATGAGAGGAACTTGAGAATCTTCTTCCATGTCCAGAACAACAAAATCTACTGGAAATACTAAAGTACCAACTTTAACTAGCATGTTCTCCATTATTCCTCTAGGATATTTTATTGATCTATCGGCTAGTTGTATGCTTATTCTGGTTGGTTTCAATTCTCCAAGGTCTAGTTTAGCGTATAGTGAATACGGCATTAGATTTATACTAGCACCTAAATCTGCTAATGCTTCTATTGAACTAAGACTACCCAGAAAACATGGAATCGTGAAACTTCCTGGATCAGATAATTTTTCTGGTATCTTATTCAACAGCACTGCTGAACAATTAGCATTCATAGTAACAGCCGAGAGTTCTTCCATTTTCTTTCTATTTGAGATTAGATCTTTCAAGAATTTAGCATATCTAGGCATTCCTGAAATTACATCAATGAAAGGAAGATTTACATTTAACTGTTTAAACATATCCAAGAATTTGGATTGCTCGGCTTCAAGTTTCTCTTTCTTCATTTTACTCGGGTAAGGAAGTGGTGGTTGGTATGGTTTAACATAAGGTTTATCCTTAGCTGTGTTATCTTCATTAACCTTTTCAACTACCGGTTCTTTTTCCTTATCTTGATCAGGTTGTGGTTCTTGTGGAGTAGGAATAGCTTCATCAGAAGTTACAGGTATTTTCGGTGGTTTAAGTGTTGTACCACTTCTTGTGGTAATAGCTTTAGCTGTTTCATTCCGGGGGTTAGCATTTGTATCACTAGGTAGACTTCCCGGTTTTCTTTCACCTATTAACCTTGCTAGGTTACTTACTTCTTGTTCCAGATTTTGAATAGAAGCTTGTTGATTTCTAAATGCTTGAGCATTTTGTTCATTAGTTTGTTTCTGAGATGTGAAAAACTGCGTTTGAGTTTCAACTAGCTTCGTCATCATATCTTCTAAATTCGGCTTTTTATCATAGGTTTGTTGTGGTGGTTTGTTTTGAAAATTAGGTCTTTGCTGATTGTAATTATTATTGGATACTTGTTGATTGCTAGGACCTTGTTGGTTGTTGTATGGAATATTTCGGTTATAATTCTGGTTTTGATTGTAAATCGGTCTTGGCGGTTGATAATTATTCTGATAATTATTTCCAGGCCTTTGGTTTATGTATGAAATATTCTCTCTTTGTTCCATTGTTAATTCAATACTGAGACAATCTTTTGTCAAATGTGGCCCTCCACACTGCTCACAACTAATTCGTATTGAGTGAATATCTTTAGTCATCTTTTCCATTCGTCTCTCGACAGCATCTATCTTTGCGGAAATGGAATCTAAGTCATGGCTAGAATCGGCTCTAGCTGCTTTAGATGATCTAACGATATCTTTTTCTTGGTGCCACTCATGTGAGTGGGAAGCAGTGTTATCAATAATTTTGTAAGCATCAGTTTCGGTTTTCTTCATAATAGAACCACATGCTGCTATATCTATGTCTTTCCTTGTAGTGATGTCGCATCCTTGGTAGAATATTTGTACTATTTGACAGGTGTCTAAACCATGTTGCGGACATCCTCTTAACAACTTTCCAAATCTAGTCCACGCTTCATATAGAGTTTCATTCGGCTTCTGTGTGAACGTAACAATTTCTGCTTGAAGTCTTACGGCTTTAGATGCAGGAAAGAATTGTTTAAGAAAATTTTTAACTAAAACATCCCATGTATCGATCGCCCCTTCAGGTAACGATTCCAACCAATTTTTGGCTTCTCCCTTTAAAGTCCAGGGAAATAACATAAGTTATATCTGTTCATCCTCCACTTCTCGGATTTTAAATAGTGTGCAGATCCTATTAAAGGTACGTAAATGTTCATTTGGATCTTCCTTCGACGCACCACTAAATTGGCATTGATTAGTCACCATGTGTAGAATTTGTCCTTTGATTTCATAATCTGGCGCATTAATGTCTGGATGAGTAATTGTGTGACCTTGGCCAGTGCGTTTAGCTCTCATTCGGTCTTCCATACTTAAAGGTTCCAGATTCTCCATAATTGAATTTGTTGAATCGGAATCACTAGAGGATTCTGATTTAATGGTTCGTTCCTCAACAATCTCTGTTTGAATGATTGGTGGTTCCGGAGGAAAATTTAGTGGTTCAGGATCTACGAACCGTTCCTGAATATTCTCCGGATTCTCAATTGTGAGGTCGGGTTCAAAAAATGGATTATCGGAAATTTGAACTGGAGTACTTGGTCGACAGGATGACGATTCTAAAGAAAAATCAACGGTAGTAATATTTGCTAAATGTCTTGATCTAGTTACAGGTGGTGAACGTACAAAAGGTGGTGAACGTCTTGCTCGGTGCATTCACTGAATATCCCATTAGTTTTTAAAAGGAAAGAAAAATTATAATAAGTTATCCAATCAATAGACTTTTCTGATTTTGCCCACGTTTCGAATAGCCAAAAGATGCAGCAGAGGGGCAGGATTCGTTTGGTCTCAATATAATTGAGGACTGTTTGGCTCCAATAACCCGGTCCACGTACAAATCCAACTATTACTACGAACCAGAAAATTTTGATGTCTATCAATTTAACCACTTAAAATAAATTTTCATAATTTTAAGAAATTTAGATAAGAAGTAGAATAAAAATCTATGTCCTAAAAACTAGAATAGCGTGAAATAAGAAAGAAAATGAGTTCGTCGGAAAAAGATCGAATAAGAAAAATGGTCGAAAAATAAAAGGTGACGGAAAAATAAAAGAAACTTATAAAACTTAAAAATACTTGACTAACCTAACCTTATTACTACAACTAACTTAAAATTATAATCGCAAATTGAGATTACTAATTGGAATGATAATTGATACATAGGTAAAAGTCGTCTAAAAATATTAAAGCTTACAGGAAAAACTAAATCCCAAATGGAAATAACTTAAAAAAAACTAAAACTTAAAAAGGCGTCGCAAAATTCTAAAGCACCTAAATCTTAGTCTAAAGAAAAAGCACTTCAGGGATTTTATGGCAAAGCCTAAAAATCTAGAAGTAAAAAAAACTATTGCAAAAACTAAGTTTAAAACTAAATATGAGCTAAATATACAAATATTACGATAAAACAATTAAAAAGGGACAAAATATAAAAATAAACTAAAAGTTGTAAAAATACAATTTTTATAAAAATATTATTTTTATATTATTTATTTATTAAAACTACTAATTTTACAATTTAATTAAACTAATTTAACTAAAATATAAATTAAATAAAAAGTAAAACTTTTAAAATAAAACTAATTATAATAATAATAATTATTTAGGGTTAATAATAATAATAATTAATAATTACCCTTAATTAATGCTGAATTAGGGTTCTATCGGTGTCAGAGTATCTCCGCGAGTTGCGGTGCCCGATGCAGAAAACTCCGCGAGTCGCGGGGTTCCAGAATTCAACTCAGGTACAGTTTTTTATTCGACGTTTTTTTTTTATTTTTTTTTATTTTTTTATTTTCTGTTTTATATTTTTCTGTTTTAAAATCTAATTAAAATATTTATATAATTTAAATAAAACTTATCTTTAATAACTTAAATAAAAATAGAACTACTTTATAATTTTAAAAATATCTTAAAAATAGATTTATATATATTAAATTTGTTTTTTCTTTTAATGTTTTAAATGAAAACAAAATACTTAAATAAAACTTATATAAAAATAAAGAAACTTTATAAAACTTAAATATTTAACAAAATCTTAAAAATACTTATATTTTTGTTTTTCTTTTTATATTTTTGAATAATTAAAAACGTATTTTTATAAAAACGAATTTTAATAAAAGTAAACTAAATTTTTTTTTTTATATTAGCGTTGCGCTTCCGGCGTTTAAGAGTTCCCCGGCAGCGGCGCCAAAAATAACTTGATGTCGTGCGAGGTGTATATAAAATAGCTTTTAAATTTAGCAGGAAATACTATTAAATACGATACAATTTTACACAAGATATTTATTTATTTAGAGAATGGATATACTTAAACCTTGCTACAACACTTATAGGCAGTGTACCTAATCATACAGTAGTGTAGTTTTTAGTAAGTCCGGTTCGTTCCACAGGGAATCTTTTTACAAAGCTTAACGCTATATTAGTTTACTTTTATAAAAATACAAATATATATATAAGTAATATTATTATTATAAAGGGGGGTTTTTACCGTTTAATGACCGGTTTGTCGATTTTAAAACTTTAGTCGCAGTTAAAACCAAATGTAAAATAATAAATAAATACAAGACTTAATTTAAAGTGTAAAGTAAATAACGATAATGAAATTGCGATTAATAAAAATGCGATAAAATAAACTTGCGATAATTAAAAAGTACGATAATTAAAATGCAATTAAATACAATAACAATAAATAAAAATGCGATAATTAGAAGTGCAATTAAATATAAAATAAAGGAAATTAAATATGAAATAAAAGAATTATGCTTATTTAAACTTCCGTAATCATGATGTTTGACGTGTTGATTTTAGTTTTATGCCCATGGGTTAATTGTCCTTTGTCCTGGATTATTTAATATGTCCGTCTGGTTTTTGTCCATAACAGTCCATCAGTCATAAATATAAAGTGCGAATATCCTCGTCAAATTATCCTTATACCCGAAGTTAAATATTCCAACTAATCGGGGACTTAAACTGTAACAAGATTTTAATACTTTGTTTAATAATTACACCAGGATGTCGACTGAGTGTAATCCAAGGTTTTAATATTTTGTTATCAATTATACCAAGTGTCCTTGTACATAATTTCACCCCTGTTTTAATTATTCTAGTGGCTATTAATCCATTCCCGTGTCCGGTTAAATGAACGATTATTCGTACATATAAATACCCCGCCCATCGTGTCTGATCGAGTGTATATGGTAATTTATAGGGACGCCCAATTGTAAATCTTTATATTAACATTAACAAACTATCATTTAGGTAAACAAATATAAAGCCCATTAATAGCCCATAGTCTAATTTCCACAAGTGTCGTCTTTTTGTCCAAACTCCAATTATGGTACAAAGCCCAATTACCCAATTTTAGTAATTAGCCCAACATCATGATTACTTCGAATTAAATAAGAATAATAATAACTTAGCTACGAGACATTAAATTAAAAAGGTTGAACATAACTTACAATGATTAAAAATAGCGTAGCGTTACACGGACAGAATTTCGACTTACACCCTTACAACATTTGCTAACATACCCTTATTATTAGAATTATAATTAAAATTAAAATTAAAATATAAATTATAAATATAAATATTACGATATAGATAGAGAGATGGATATATGAGTTATGAAAAATGATCAGAATTCGGTTGGCTTTATAGGGAGTTTCAAACTTTGGGTCTCCGCGACTCGCGGCCCATTTTGCCTTCAAACTCCGCGAGTCGCGGAGTTTGTAAATACAGCTCACCAGCTTTTGGCTCTTTGTTTGCCGACGATTTATTTTATAAATATAATATATATATAATTAATATAATTAATTATATATTATATTATATTTATATATATAATTAACTTGTAATTTTTAGTCCGTGGCGTCGAGCGTTGAGAGTTGACTCTGGTCCCGGTTCCGGATTTTCGAACGTCCTTGCGTACAATTTAATATCTTGTACTTTGTGTTTTGAATCTTGTACTCTTGTAATTTCAAGACGTTTCTTATCAATAATTGGAACCTCTTTGATTGTCTGTTGTACTTTTGAGCTTTTTGGTCGTTTGCGTCTTCAATTCGTCGAATCTGTCTTTTGTCTTCACCTTTTATTATTTAAACGAATATCACTTGTAAATAGAACAATTGCAACTAAAAGCTTGTCTTTCTTGAGGAATAATGCTATGAAATATATGTTCATTTTTAGCATTATTAGGGACTAGCCGGGATATCCTCCGGAAAATAAAATCTAAGCTAGCTACTACTAAACACTAACCAAAAACTTGAAAATATAAAATGAATTGTAAATTGAGTGTGTGTTGAAATGGATGGAGAAGGCCCTATAAATAGACCTGGAATTCTGCCTCCAAACGGCTGGCTGGCCGTTTGCCAAGGTCGTTTGCCAGGCAAGCTGTTTGCTTGCCCCATTTGCTGAAGCCATTTGGCAGGATGTTTCTGAGCCTGGCAAGCCGTTTGGCATGCTATTTGGCTTGCCAGGTCAGCCTGATTTCCTGGATCGTAACTTGTTTTCTTGTCTTTCACCGTTTTCGCTCTAGAGTCTTTGATTTAGCTCCGTTTTACATGATTCTTCTTGCATCGCCTTTGTATTTACTTAATCTACAAAATCAACCAACAAAGCGATTATTTTTACGATAAAGTTTGGAACTTTATGGATTTTAGGACTCAATATTGGGGGTAAAAACGTGACTTTTTGCCCGATATCAAATACCCCACACTTAGCTTTGCTTGTCCTCAAGCAAATAGCTGGAATATAATGATATTTCTAATGGATTCTCCCTCGTCTATCCTCAGTTCTTTTATTATGCCTTCATCAGAAGTCGTCATATCTTTCGAAAGTATTAGAAAAAGTTTCGAACTTCGATGGTTTTAGTTGCTAGATTCCAGTCACGTCCATAGCGAAAAAGGCGTACTTTCCAACTCTCAGAGGTAGAGTATACATGACCAGGCTTCTTACTAACGGATCACTCATATCACTCAAGTGTTTAGGGTGCCCTAATCTAGTTGTATTGTCGCTCAGAAGCCAGTCGTATATCAGTTTTTATCATAGGCTTGGTAACGCATCGATATCTCCACCGGTTAAGTAAGGATGGCACTGATCTTCTTTCTAGGCATTCTTTCAAGAGGAAGACGGGTTAAAGGGTTTGGAAATTTTATGGATTGGTGAAAGTTATCCAGATCTTTTGACTTTTGAGAGAATTGATAGATTTCGATTCTTCAGGGTATCCTTTTTAGATAGAGAACGGCTTGAGAATTCGTAAGAGTTTTCCTCAGAAGATGCGGATTTCGCTAAGACTTTGTCTAGAATTTTCTCGACTCTTCCAGTAGTTCTTTTCTGGACAACTTCTTGGGTTTTTCTAGCCTTTATTAGAGACTTTGCTCTTTCATAATAATTTTTTTTTTTTTTGCATACCCTTCCTTCATAACTTTTGTTATTTGTTCCTGGTGCCCAGAGAGGAAGTGATATTTCACCGAAAATAGGTCTTTGACCTATCAAAAACAGTCGGGGATTCGGAATCTTTTCAACAAGTGCTTTTGAAGCGAATTTGATCAATCTATCTCTTCATCAATCTCTAGATCTCTTGATAAATGGAAAGGAGGTGAATGGGTAGTGTATTTTTTGGGGTGAATTTGGGGTGAATATTTCTGATTCATCAACTCTTTGTGTGAGTTGGTCGGGTTTAAATTACGTGGAGTGGAAACGGAAACGGATGACTTTTTGTCTTTCTCTATTCAGAATAATTTCGGAAGGAGTATCGCACCTACACCACGTATGGCGCTTACTAACCATTGGCCTCGAAACGAATGTCAAAACCAAGTTCTAACTTGAACCGTACACCGGCATGCTCATCAATTGAATTGATAAAGTGCTGTAGATTTGATGGATCATACAGACACTTTGGGTCCAAAAGTCCTCACTTTTTGGGAGTAGGGGTCGTGCTTGGTCATGCGTAGCCTTTAACATATTTTGTCTAAAGAAATCTTTTAACGTAAACCATGAGTTTTTAACTTAATCGTTCCGTTCTAGTAAATGTTTCGAAAACTAATTTCTAGCAATTTTATAGAATCTTTGGGTAAAACGAGGTAAGAATTTTTTGAAATTACCGAAATAGTCCTTGCTAGTTACTTTTAGACAAAAGAATTTTTTAAAACTCTGGCGTTTTTACGGTTACTTATCCTTAAATCTTTACCCAATACCCCACACTTAGAGGAACATTGTCCCTAATATTCTCTGGAATAGAATATTTAATATTTAATAAATTAAGGACAGCGCCTCTAGAATCTCTAAGTTTGGTGAGGATGACCCCACACTTAGAGATTTTAGTGCGTGATAATTGAAAGAGATTTGAGGAAAGATTACTTCCCTACGGTTTAGGTTATTCTCCTAGTGTTGTGCTTTTCTACGGCCAGGGCTCTCCTAATGCTGGAAAGGACCAGTCTCTCGATAAATTTCTGCATGAAGATCAAAAAGAGAAAGGCAGCATTTCCACTATATATAACTTTACATACAATGCTTTAAAAAAGATAAAATTAAAAATAAAGTAAAGTAGTCTACAAAATACTATCCTGGCCAATCTGCTGAGCGGTGTCTGTGAAGTATCCGAAGAGATCATCGTCATCCTCAAGTGTCAGCAAATACCCTAATGGTTGCCCTACATCCATCTCGGGACTCAGAAGCATGTCTAGGCAAAGGTTCGATGGCAACTACAGATGTGACAAACTCGGAAACGGCTCTTCCTCAGGAATGTTCCCGATAATCTCAAAAACCTGAGCCATGGGTGGCTCTACTGATATGGGCACTGTCACTAAGTAGCAGGCCTCTGATAGCTCATGAGTGGGGACCGTATCCAGTACCGGGGAAGGTGAAATGGCAAGCACAGGCGGCATAATGGGAGCAGTGTGAGTCGGAACGGCGACTGGTGTGGCTGAACAAACCGAGACTGGAGTGGAATGGCTGTGGGTAGCTTGTCGTGTTGGAGGGACACGGCGTGCTAGCCTAAACGATGAAGGTCTCAGAGTACTCTTAGGCATTCCTTCACGATGAAGGTACGCTCGGAAAGCTCGATAAAGTCTCTGCTGGTCTTTAAGTACTACCCAAGTAACATCTGGATTGTTCAAAGTGGCTCCATAGTGAATCACAGTCTGTGGCTCACGTATCTCTGGTAACTCTGCAAACTCAGCTGGTCTCGATTCTATATGTCGGGAGCGTCGCACCGGAGGAGCTAGTGGTGTCGTACTAGTGTCTTCCTCAACACTCTCAAGGATCATACGTCTTGGACCTAACTGTCCTGTGGATGGCCTAAACTGATCTGCACTGCTTCCTGAGGAGTAAACTCTGAGAGTTCTTCTCCTTCGAACTGGAATGCAATAAGAAGCTCCTGAACTTGGCATTTTTGCCTGAATACATTCAACAAACTTATAAGTACTAAGCACAAGTATGGCGCTTAGGGATAGTGCTCAGAAATAGTATATTTGTAGACTGAAAATAATTTGAAAATAAAATAAGTAAAATAAAAAGGATAAGCAAGGGGTGCCTCCCAAGAGCGCTTTGTTTATCAAGTCGTTACAGCTCGACTTTCCTGTCAGATCCTCAAAATGGATCGAAGGAGAAGAGGTGCTCCTCCTTGTTGTGGTCTTCTAGGTAAGCTTTTAACCAGTGGCCGTTGACTTTGAAATTGCCAGTGGGTCCTTCTAATTCTATGGCTCCGTGTAGAAAAGCGTGAATAAATTTGTATGGGCCACTCCATCTTGATCTGAATTTTCCAGCGAACTTTTTGAATCGGGAATTGAAGAGTAGAACTTTATCTCCAGGAGCGAGCTTTGTAGGAATCAATTTTGTATCATGCGTCAGCTTCGTTCATTCCTTGTAGATGTATGACGTTTCGTAAGCTTGGTCTCTTAATTCAGCGAGTTCATTCAGTTGCATTTTCCTATGTTTAGCGGTTACTGAAGGATCGAGGTTACAGGTTTTCAGTGCCCAGAGAGCTTTATACTCTAGTTCCAGCTGAAGATGACAAGCTTTTCCATAGATCATTCGGTAGGGTGTAGTTCCTAGAGGATTCTTGTAGGCAGTCCGGAATGCCCACAGAGCATCATCTAGTTTTTCGGCCCATTTATTTCCATGATGACCGACGGTACGTTCTAGAATTCTCTTGAGTGATCTGTTTGTGACCTCTGCTTGTCCGTTTGTCTGCGGGTTATAGGCAGTGGACAATTTGTGGGTAATTCCGTATTGTTGCATCACTTTCATAAACTGGGTGTTACAAAAGTGCGTGCCTCTATCGCTTATTATAGCGCGGAGAACTCCGAATCGGCAGAAGAGTCTCTTCAGGAAGTTGGTGATGACTTGGCATCGTTAGTTGGAAATGCTTGGGCTTCGACCCATCTGGAAACGTAATCTACTGCTACGAGGACATATTCTTTCCCATTAGACTTCGGGAATGGCCTCATAAAGTCTAATCCCCATATATCGAAGATCTTGCAAGCATGGATATTAGTCCAAGGCATCTCATTCTTCATAGAGATAATACCTTAACTTTGGCATGCATCGCAAAGATTTACAAGCTCTTGCGCATCTCGGAATATAGAAGGCCAATAAAATCCTGATTCGTAGACTTTTCTTGCGGTTAAGTTTGCTCCATGATGACCTCCTGTTGGTCCATGGTGACATTGGTGAAGGATCTCTGTTGCTTGTTTCTCATCTACGCACCTCCTGATTATCTGATCAGGGCAAATTCTAAACAGGTAAAGATCTTCCCAGTAGTAGTACTTGGCGTCCCTGAAGAACTTCCTTCTTCGGGATGTGCTCATTCCTTTCTGTACTACTCCGGAAACTAGGTAGTTGGCCATGTCAGCATACCAAGGGGTATCAGTAAATTGCGATCCTATGTTAGCTTCTCCTAAGCTCATAAGCTGTTCTTTTGGAAATTTGTCTCTGATATCTTATTCAACAAGTTGTTCCATCGCTGGGTTCTCCAAACGACTAAGATGGTCTACTGCGACATTCTCTGCTCCTTTCTTATCTTTGATTTCAATATCGAATTCTTGTAGGAGTAAGATCCATCGTAGGAGTCTCGGTTTAGCATCTTGCTTAGTGAATAGATATTTAAGGGCTGAGTGATCTGTGTAAACCATAGTTTTGGACAGGATGAGATAGGAACGGAATTTGTCGAAGGCGAAAACTACAGCTAGCAGCTCCTTTTCCGTGGTGGTATAATTCTCTTGAGCTTTGGTTAAGGTTTTACTGGCGTAATAGATTGGATGAAAGTGCTTATCCGTCCGTTGTCCTAGTACAGATCCAAAAGCGAAGTCGCTCGCATCACACATGATTTCGAATGGTAAACTCCAATCGAGAGCAATCATGATGGGTGCATGTGTGAGCTGTTCCTTCAGATAGTTGAACACTTTTCTGCATTCTTCGTCGAAGACAAACGGAACTTCCTTTCCTAGGAGATGAGTGAGATGTCGTGTGACCTTTGAAAAATCTTTAATGAAACGTCGGTAAAAACCAGCATGTCCTAGAAAACTCCTTACCGCTTTTACTATGGTAGGCTCTGGAAGTTTAGTAATGATCTCAATCTTAGCCTTATCAACTTCTATTCCTGCTTTTGAAATCTTATGTCCTAAAACTATGCCTTCTTTAACCATGAAGTGACATTTTTCCCAATTCAGAACTAAATTCGAATCCTCACACCGGGTGAGCATCTTGTCAAGGTTAGAAAGGCACGAATCAAAGGTACTACCAAAAACTGAGAAGTCATCCATGAAGACTTCCATACAACATTCAATCATATCGTGGAATATTGCTACCATGCATCGCTGGAATGTAGCTGGTGCATTGCATAGCCCAAAGGGCATGCGTAGATAGGCAAATGTTCCATAAGGACAGGTGAAAGTTGTTTTTCTTGGTCCTTTGGATCGAGAGGAATTTGAAAGTAGCCGAAAAAACCGTCAATGAAATAATAGAATTCATTTCCTAATAGACGTTCCAACATTTGATCGATGAAAGGTAATGGAAAATGATCCTTCCTGGTTACATCGTTTAGTTTATGATAGTCTATGCAAACCCTCCAACCGGTGACCTCCCGTGTTGGAATAAGTTCATTATTCTCATTTTGGATTACAGTCATTCCTCCTTTCTTGGGTACGACTTGAACAGGACTGACCCACGGTGAATCGAAAATAGGATAGATCAGACCGGCGTCCAGAAGTTTGATTATTTCTTTCTTGACGACTTCTTGAATCATAGGATTGACCCTTCTTTGCCTCTGAACTGATGGTTTGAAATCATCTTCCATAAAGATTTTGTGAGTGCAATAGTTGGGACTGATTCCTTTTATGTTAGAAATCTTCCAAGCAATCGCTTTCTTATCTGATTTCAGAACGTGAATCAGCTTCGCCTTCTCCTGTGGCGAGAGGTCTTTCGAGATAATTACAGGGAGTTGCGATTCTCCTTCTAAGAATGCATACTCCAGATGTTCGGGTAACTTTTTCAATTCTAATTCCGGAGGTTCCTCGATAGATGGCTTCATTCTTGCTATTTCTGCTCTGTCTAACGAGTCATACCTCTCTTGGAATTCTGATTCTTCATCCTTAGTGGCGGTCGCTGATGCTATCTGTTCTTCGGTTCTGGAAATTGTCCTTCTTAAAGCCTATTCTTCTGAAACGCCTTCCTTAGTTTCGAAGATAGGATTTTCCACACAGTCTTCTTCTGACTGGGGTTCTTGAAATAACGGAATGAAATCTGATTGTTCATTCGGTCTTCTCCTTAAAAGAGGTAGAGGAATGCCTTGACCTAGTGGTGCTACTTGGATTGTCTTGCGGAGAAAGTTACTTTCAGAGAGGGGAGATTTATTGTGACCAAGATCTATGGCTAAATGAGTGTCGAGATTTCTGTAACGACCCAACCCGTATTAAAGCCGGCCCATAAAATTTATTCCTTTTAATACGCGTTAAATAGTACTTTAGGTCCCAATACACAATTTCCAAAACATATTTGTTACCGAAGTAAGTTCAACGAACTTAAAACATACATTAATAATTTAAACTCCTTAATACATTAATATGTTATTTAGAACATAAACCGAGCATGGTGATTTGGGACTATGCTACCCAAATCCTAATCAAGTACAAAAGCAAGATCTTCTAAAGCAAACTAGCCAAGATCTCTAATCACCATGCTTACCCGAGCCACCATCATGCGAACCTATAAAAAATATCAACAACGAGAGGGTAAGCTAACGCTTAGTGAATGATAATATACTACATACATATATATATATAAAATGGACACACTACACAAATATCAAATACCGCATACCGAAGCATCCATGTATAAGGCAACTACCCTAAGCATACCGTACGATCTCTAAGCAACAAGCTAAAGATATCAACAAGTAAGTTCACCAACGACGATGTGAACAACGCCAATAAGCTACACCCGGAGGGTTAGCTACAACACAACAATACATTATTATATATAACAATATAAAACGAATAAGGTTAACCCCTTAACCCATTATCGAATACCAAACGCCACAATGAATATTGGGCGAACTACACGAGCCTTAGTAATCTGAACCCACACGAGATTACTATCTTCACAACATCGAGGTTGGCCGAACTACACGAGCCTTAGTAATCCGAAACCACACGAGATTACTACCTCAATAAGATGACCGAACTACACGAGTCATCGTGAATCCGAACTACACGCGATTCACTTCTTAACATCAAAACCCACGGTCACGGGATTATAAAATCCACCACATCGGGGTTATCCAAAACCACATCACAATATATGTGATAACGTACACTCAAGTGTACACCTCGCCGAAAGGAGGTCAACCAAAACGCACAACCGTGCCAATTGGACCTATACACAAGTCCATCAAATCCACCTATATGTGAAGTGAGCTCTATAACCGAGAACCACTTCACCCGACCCGCACCCATCCTACACATACATATGCATATAGGATATTAACACTCACCTTGTCGCCTTGAAGAAATGCTTCCAAGTAATCCGCAACTCGTCAATAGAAAGTACCTAATCCATTATCACAAATTCAACAACACACTTAGATTGGATTTACAAACCAACCCAATTTGACGTTTAGTGCAAATTCGACCCAAATGCACCTCCAAGTACAAACCGCGCCCAAACTAACCAATAATCACTAACACAAGTGATAATGGTCCTAATATGCCAATTAAACCCGAACACAAGTGTTAAACACTTATCGTTCTCAAAATCGCCTATAAACCCTAATTTTGACCCATAAGGTCAAAATCTCACCATTTACAAGTTTTGACACCAAAACATGTTTAACTCAGTTTTATACTTCAATTTAATCCATTTTAAGTTTATAAACCTTATTAAATCAACAATCGGGTCAAAATCATCATCAAACCCTAATTTTGGCTCTAGTCAAAATTAGTCAACCCCATGAACCCTAATTGCTTCCAACATCTCAATAATCACTAAATGCTAGTGATTTCACCCAAATTGCAAGTCTCACAAGTATGAACTTGTACACCAAGCCCAAAACCCGCCAATAACAACAATAAACCCGAATATTGGTGTTAATCTCCAATTAACAACTAAATGGGTTCTATCTATGAATCATACAATCAAAAGCCCCAAAATTGAATGAAGAACACAAAAACGAATTTCAGAGTTTGAGCTTACCACTAGTATCACCGTGTAGCTAAGAACGAGGAGAACCCACTTGTCAACTACGCCAAAGATCAACTCCCGATCCTTCCTTTCCAAAAATCCTTTTGAATCCAATTGGGTGTTTGAGTTTGAGAGGAAAAATGAAAAGAAAAGGGAAATTAAAATGAGAAATGAAATGAATGGATGAGGTTAAAGCCTCAAATCTGGCTCAAACGTGAAAAGAACAAATTGCCCTTGAACTTCATTTAAAATTACAAGAATTCGGTGCCTGCTCGCACAGTTTGCCGCGCCGCGGCCTAATTCGTCGCGCCGCGACCTATAACTAGGTCTGGGGTCATTTTTTTGTCCTACTTCTGATCTCAATTTCAGTCCATTGCGGCGCCGCGGCCTCCTTTGTCGCGCCGCGACACAAGGCACGATCTGAGTCATCTTCTCCTCACACAAGACTTAACACTAGAAAATGTCCCGAACCCTTCATACGCCTATCGTACATACCCAATTCACCTATAAATCATATACGGGGAAAAACGGGGTGTTACAACTCTCCCCCACTTAGACTCGATCACGTCCTCGTGATCTTCGTCACTTAACAAAATGGACCACATTCACGGTCCTCAAACATAAGTCCCAACCGACTTTCCTAAGCAATTCTTCCCAATGAATTGCCTTTACCAACTAAATCGTCACCCGCGATTTATCAATTCCACAATCCGAGCACTAAAACTTGCTCAATCCCTCACATCGGGAAACTCTCAACCAATCTCGAACCAAGATTCCAACCCTCTAGCGTACCATTACCAAGTACAATGCGAAAAGCAACCAAGTCTCAACCTAAGGTCAACAACCCAAAACGATGAAGACCGAACCAAACGAATCCTTACGGATAACACCAATCACTAAACATCCCTTATAGTGCGTAATACGACCAATACGCAACTACCGTAACATCATAATCTAACGGTTAAAACCGGTAGCGCCCAAAACGACTATGGAAACGCGAATCTCAAGGTGTACAAAATCAACTATTGTCACACCCGTAACAACACGTGAGCGAAACACGGCTATCGCATCACTAATTAAACGACATGGTCCTTACGACCCCACCATTGGTGTATCAAACAACCAATAGATCAAACAACCCGAAGGCTGGCCGAAAACACACGCGCCTTAGTGAATCTGAACTACACGCGACTCACTACCTTCACCATAACAACAATCGGGATTGGCCGAACTACACGCGCCATAGTGAATCTGAACTACACGAGAGTCACTATCCCGGAGGAATGACCGAACTACACGAGTCATTTGTGAATCCAAACTACACGAGACTCACTCCTCAATACAATGACCGAAACCACATGAGTCATTTGTGAATCCGAACTACACGCGACTCACTTCCACAATAAGATGACCGAAACCACACGCGTCATCGTGAATCCGAAACCACACGCGATCCACTACTATGATGAAGTCAGCGGACCCCGAAGGTCATGCTTCACCAATCTCAACACCGGATGAAGTCAGCGGACC
This sequence comes from Rutidosis leptorrhynchoides, assembly GCF_046630445.1. NCBI lineage: Eukaryota > Viridiplantae > Streptophyta > Magnoliopsida > Asterales > Asteraceae > Rutidosis > Rutidosis leptorrhynchoides. The sequence goes on from NC_092343.1 coordinate 50,268,201, forward strand.
CCGAAAGTCATGCTTCACCTATATAACACTACGCCTATGATGAAGTCAGCGGACCCAGAAGGTCATGCTCCACCAATCACGTACTCCCATGATGAAGTCAGCGGACCCCGAAGGTCATGTTCCACCAATCAACAATGCCATGATGAAGTCAGCGGACTCCGAAAGTCATGTTTCATCAATCAACGCCCTTTTGGCCTCGAACAACGAGTAGCGTAACATCGCGCTCTTCTACGCCATAGTGAATCCTAACGGATACCACTAACCATTCACACAATCGAGCAAGAACCGCCTATATCAAACATAGGTACCCAACAATAATTCTCCAAAAGAGAACCCGTCTCAAACACATCCCTTAACCGAGGGATTTCACCTTGCTCACCAAACACGTCCATCATCTCTCAAAGAGATTTACCACATTACCACCTCGGTGATAATTCAAATCCAAACCATAAGTACAATATATCCGAAATTGTAATCTACCAAAAGCATCATCCGAAATCTCACACTAAAACTTCCTCGTGCGGGAGTGTAACTCCCCCACTTGGAACTACGTCCCATATCCATAACTCGTACAACCGTACAATGCTACCAAGGGTAGACTTTACAAACGATTGGGCTCACACGACCCATCACCATATCTTGCTCCAGCCTTGAGCACACGAAGGATTTCAATCAATCCTTAAACACTTCGAACAAAAAGTGTACCACGATTACACAAACCACACCCTCGCAATCATCCAATTGCTCTAGTTTGTCAATTTCCACTTAGTCACTCATGTACCTAAGGGTTTCACTCCGGTACCCTAAGTACAATGTAACCACAACATAATCGGATTCGAACACCACGCTAGTAGGTATAAAAGGGCACCTAATGTCGCGTCACGTAGACTCCTTTACCAACATACATCGAGATTCAAAACACTCGATCTCAAGGGTTCCAATCCACCCGACGAACCCCATGGTTCATTGACTTCAACACGAGAGCGAACACGCTCTAACAACTGAACACCAAAGCCCATTCCCAAAGCTTGGTAGAAACATTTCCCAAATACTATGAAAGGACCCGTTCATATACATTATAAACGATTCAAAATAGTTGATTACATCGCAAGGTATTTGACCTCTATATGATACATTTTACAAACATTGCATTCGTTTTTAAAAGACAAACTTTCTTTACAACGAAAGTTGACGGCATGCACACCATTTCATAATACATCCAACTATAATTGGCTTAATAATAATCTTGATGAACTCAATGACTCGAATGCAACGTCTTTCAAAATATGCCATGAATGACTCCAAGTAATATCCTTAAAATGAGCTAATGCACAGCAGAAGATTTCTTTAATACCTGAGAATAAACATGCTTTAAAGTGTCAACCAAAAGGTTGGTGAGTTCATAAGTTTATCATAACAATCATTTCAATATATTAATAGACCACAAGATCTCCGTTTATAAATATATGTACACTCGCAAGTGTATAAAAGTATTCTATAAGTTGTAGGCACCCGGTAACAAGCCTTAACGTTCATGTTTTACCCTCTGAAGTACACCAGATCAGGTGTGTTTAAAATAACCTCGAAGTACTAAAGCATCCCATAGTCAGGATAGGGTTTGTCAGGCCCAATAGATCTATCTTTAGGATTCGCGCCTACCGTACATAGACAAGTAGTTTAATGTTACCAAGCTAAGGGTATATTTCTGGTTTAAACCCACGTAGAATTAATTTTAGTACTTGTGCCTATTTCGTAAAACATTTATAAAAACAGCGCATGTATTCTCAGTCCCAAAAATATATATAAAAGGGAGCAAATGAAACTCACAATACTGTATTTCTTAGTAAAAATACATATAACGTTATTTAACAAGTGCAAGGTTGGACTCGGATTCACGAACGTATCAATATTGAGATTCAATATTGCAGGAAAGTACGTAGACGCAACGGAGATGATAAACACTAGATTGACCTCACGAGCATACCCATGAACCATACCCATCACCTCCATAGCTATAACCCATAATTTCCTTAGCTTCGACTCATTCAAAAAAACTATTTTGAAATCACTCGGACAGCACTCCTTCGTAATATTTTATGTATACTAATAATATCTTGAAATAATACAAAGAAAATATATATATGTAATTCGATTGAGAGAGTTTAGAGAAATATATTTTCAAGTTTCTATCAAATAATGAAACCTATTGAATTCTATTTATAACAGATTTTTGAATTATTAAAGTGAATTATTAAAATATGAATTATTAAAGTGAATTATTAAAATATGAATTATTAAAGTATGAATTATTAAAGTGAATTATTAAAGTGAATTATTAAAGTATGAATTATTAAAGTGAATTATTAAAGTGAATTATTAAAGTATGAATTATTAAAGTAAATTATTAAAGTGAATTATTAAAGTATGAATTATTAAAGTGAATTATTAAAGTATGAATTATTAAATTGAATTATTAAAGTATGAATTATTAAAGTTAAAGTAAAATAAAAGTAAAGTAAATGTAAAGTTAAAGTATAGTAAAAGTATAAAACTATATACATATAATACGCGTATAAGTATATATAATATTAATTTAAATCGTTATATATATTTAATAAAATAAAATATAAATATCGTTATCTTTATCATACTGGTTAAGTAATGAGTTGTTAAAAGTGGTTCTAGATATTTATAAAAGATATATACGTTTTAATAATAAAGTTCTTTTTAAACTAAAAACGTTTTTTGTACTTTTGAAACTAAATTAATAGAATATTATGGAAACCAATTCTCCACTAACTTTTGTCTAACTTTCGTAAATGACACTTTTTGTTTTTATTTATAAATAGCTTTACAAATTATTCTGAATATCGTTAAGAGGAATAGATTTTCTTAAATCATAGTGGACCTCTCAACAGACACTTGTAATCATAATTCAATGTTTCTGATAATTCAATCATTTAATATATTTTTTTAATTTCATCGAAAATCATATTGAAACAAATACGTTCGTGTAAGGTATTATACGTTTAATACTTTATTAATATTCTCAAGTTATAATATATATATATGCATATACATATCTATTTATATATAACGGTTCGTGAATCGTCGAAATTTGGTCGAGGTTATAATGAATGTATGAACACAGTTTAAAATTCTTGAGATTTAACTTAACAAACTTTGCTTATCGTGTCGGAATAATATAAAGATTAAAGTTTAAATTTGGTCAGAAATTTCCGGGTCGTCACAGTACCTACCCGTTAAAGAAATTTCGTCCCCGAAATTTGATAGAGGTCGTCATGACTAACAATGAGAATGTTATTATAACGATTATAGAGTTTTAACATGTTCAAGAAGAATGGATAAAATAATTCGATTAATAGAAACGTGTGAGTGAAGTTATCGTAAATGAATGAAATAAGATAATATTGATTCGTCGTATCTTTTGACATCATCACGATTGATCTCCGAAAAGAAAATCTTTGTAATCTATATTGGATTTGATTATTCGGCGATTAAGGAAATTATGATCCTCTTCGAATTAATGCGATAATCCATTTTGATTTCTCTGTCGAATATTTCACTATAAATCCACCTCATTTGTTTTCTTACAACTCACACCTTCTCAACTCATATTTTAAAGTATTTGTCAATATGCTTCATCCAGTGCTGATTCTTGATATACTCCTCACTTTCATATCTGTCGCTCTTCTTTTTCATCTGCCTCCGAAAGAATCTATTTACTTCTACTATACTCTTGGTTTTATAGTGTTTTTAGTTCTCCCGTGTCTTTATATTGCTATATGCATTGATATATACGGTTTGTGATTTCTGGGTTGTTGTTGGGTTTTATATCTTCCCTTATATTTCAAAGTCCCTGCTTCTTCTATAATCATTGTCATCCCCAATTAATGCTCTCTTTTATTTGCTGCGATTTATACCCCAATTTCTATTTCGGAGTTTTGTCCTTTCGTTTCTTCTTCTTGCGATTAAGCACCGCTTGTAATGGTCCAGAATTCGCATATATGAATTTCGGAATGAACATTGTAAATGTTCTAAGAAGGAAATTGTAATGGCACGATCTTGACTTGTCAAATTACTAGAATACCTCGAAAAAGGCCGAATCATCAAGAAATATTTTCTTGATATTTTAGAGGTTAAAGAGAATACAAGAGTCGTGTAACATAGCACATGATGACGTTATGATCTGTGAATCATCACGTTCCATTTAGAAACTCAGCATGACTTACTGTAATATAATCACGTTGATCAAGTGTCAATATATTATACTAGTTCATGCTTCAGTTCACAACACTACTTCAAAAATATTCCTATTTTAAATTCGAAAGTTTCAAAATTTAGAAACTAAAATAGTTTCTTTTATGATGTAATACAGACAGCATGAAGAAGTAAATGATTTCAGATAAGAATAATTATGGAAATATCTTCAGAAATATGGAGGATATTTATAATGAACGATACGATGATATCTTAAAATTTCTAATATCAGAGGATGATGAAGAATATTGTCCGTAAGGGTTTAGAGTCAGGAGCAAGGTATTCGATAATGACTTCAGCAGACACAGAATCATTTGGATTCTTTGAAGGTAGATTTCGTCCTTATGATTTATCCACAGCCTTCTTCATGGTTTGCTCAATCCGTATTTTTCAGTACCAAATATTCTCTTTTTCTGAGCTTTGCCAACATACTACTCTTTATCATCAAACTTTTTACTGTTAAGGTCGTTTATAGTTTTTGCTGCTTCATCAGTATTTCGAGAACTAGTTCGCAGTTTAGGGTGTTTTTCAGAAACTTCACATTCAAAGTATATAAGTCCAGAAGATAGACACATATAATTGTTAGCGTAGACATGCTGCGAGATTTCAAAATACTGATTGCTAATTTCTGATGATTCGTATGGAAATTCTCGTTACAAGATGCAGATGAGTAAATGATGGGGTTTTGATAAATATAAAGATTTTTTGGAAAGTCAAAGATCAATGAAGTTATTAATAAGTTTACTGCTAATGTGGCGAGATATGAAAGGTTCCCCGGTAATATTGATGAAGAGGTAATCATTATAATAAGGCTTATTCGATTGAACAATTGAAATTGGTTTGCTGGAGCTGTGACAAAACCGTCTATTTTTAAAAGGGATTGAAAAGTTATTTTAGCTAGTAAATGCCAAAAGGTCTGACATGGATACATGTTAAATTATGACTTTGGTTTCAAGAGTTTTTCAGGTACGTAACTGTGGATAACATGTGGTTGGATCATCATCTCGATTGTTCATTATTTGAAGTGTCTTCAGGTAATTCGAAGGGCTTGAACACAGATTATAATCGTTAATATACATACGATGTTCTAACACGGTTTTGAAGTTAAATTATAGCTTTGAAAGATGTAAGAATCTAAGAGTGATGATACCGGTTATAACTTGAATTGAATTCGGAGATTTCAAAATCAGAATATGTAATTAGATTTTTGAATGAGTATGGTTGTTTTGATTTCTATAAAAGAATGTATATTGTTGTGAAAGTAGGGAGTATAATGGATGATTTGCTGAATCAGATTCGAAGAATGTAACATATTAATTGTGAATTTATATATCTCTCGGGTATTACCTACCCGTTAAAAAAAATTGTCACAATTAATATTTTGTACAAAAGAATTTTATTACAGTCTTTATGGAAATATATGTGTATATTTCTTCAGATGTAATATTGATTTAATGAGTTAATATTAAATTAAACTCACTTAATTTATGGTTAAGGCTAGGATAGATAATTTCTAAACTTTAGAAATTACATAATCGTCATAGAATGTTTTCCCAATGAAGTTATGAATCAATACTTCATCGTTGTGGTATTCCTTAGTATCTACAGGGCGTATGACGTCGATGCTCATGGGACAGATTGTGAAGTTGAGGTTTGCGATGCGGTTGTTGTTGGTGGTGGTAATGGTACTGTTGATGTTGTTGATGGTGGTACTGGTTATGTTGTTGGTGCTGCTGCTGGTGTTTGTAACCTTTGCACCATATTCTCCAAAGCCACTACCCGAGCGCGAAGCTCGTTGACTTCTTCTATTACACCGGGGTGATTGTCGGTTCGGACGAGCGGATAAATAAGATCTAGAATTTGGTGTAGTATATAATCATGACGAGATACTCTGGAAATGAGAGAGAAAATGGTGTTTCGAATAGGTTCGCCGGTAAGTGCTTCAGGTTCTTCGCTAAGAGGGCAATGTGGTGGATGGAAGGGATCACCTTCTTCTTGTCTCCAATGATTAAGGAGGCTACGAACCCATCCCCAATTCATCCAGAATAGATGATGACTAATTGGTTGATCCATTCCGGTCACACTGCTTTCGGAACTTGAGTGGGATTCCATTTCGGAATCCGAGGGACTTGAACTAATGACGAATTCCATTTCGTACGATTGAATAAAGAATTTTTCGATATGAAATGATTTTCCGGCTATTAGGTGGTATTCTAATTATATAGAGCAAAAGGTTTCGTAGATTACGGAGGAATTTACGGAATATGTCAGGCAAAGTTTACAGTAACAGATACGCTAAGATATGAATTAGCAGATACGCTAAGATATGAATTTTGTCTATACACTATTCATGCAATCAATGTAATAAGATGTGTCTAGACTAAGAATGATAAGCAGATAATTTCCGACAAAAATGATGAGCAAAACTTTTGACATGCAGACACGGTCGAAGTCCAGACTCACTAATGCATCCTAACGACTATCAGTTAGACACACTAATGCAGACCTGGTTCGCTAAGACCACCGCTCTGATACCAACTGAAAGGACCCGTTCATATACATTATAAATGATTCACAATAGTTGATTACATCGCAAGGTATTTGACCTCTATATGATACATTTGACAAACATTGCATTCGTTTTTAAAAGACAAACTTTCTTTACAACGAAAGTTGACGGAATGCACACCATTTCATAATACATCCAACTATAATTGGCTTAATAATAATCTTGATGAACTCAATGACTCGAATGCAACGTCTTTCAAAATATGCCATGAATGACTCCAAGTAATATCCTTAAAATGAGCTAATGCACAGCAGAAGATTTCTTTAATACCTGAGAATAAACATGCTTTAAAGTGTCAACCAAAAGGTTGGTGAGTTCATAAGTTTATCATAACAATCATTTCAATATATTAATAGACCACAAGATCTCCGTTTATAAATATATGTACACTCGCAAGTGTATAAAAGTATTCTATAAGTTGTAGGCACCCGGTAACAAGCCTTAACGTTCATGTTTTACCCTCTGAAGTACACCAGATCAGGTGTGTTTAAAATAACCTCGAAGTACTAAAGCATCCCATAGTCAGGATGGGGTTTGTCAGGCCCAATAGATCTATCTTTAGGATTCGCGCCTACCGTACATAGACAAGTAGTTTAATGTTACCAAGCTAAGGGTATATTTCTGGTTTAAACCCACGTAGAATTAATTTTAGTACTTGTGCCTATTTCGTAAAACATTTATAAAAACAGCGCATGTATTCTCAGTCCCAAAAATATATATAAAAGGGAGCAAATGAAACTCACAATACTGTATTTCGTAGTAAAAATACATATAACGTTATTTAACAAGCGCAAGGTTGGACTCGGATTCACGAACGTATCAATATTGAGATTCAATATTGCAGGAAAGTACGTAGACGCAACGGAGATGATAAACACTAGATTGACCTCACGAGCATACCCATGAACCATACCCATCACCTACATAGCTATAACCCATAATTTTCTTAGCTTCGACTCATTCAAAAAAACTATTTGAAATCACTCGAACAGCACTCCGTCGTAATATTTTATGTATACTAATAATATCTTGAAATAATACAAAGAAAATATATATATGTAATTCGATTGAGAGAGTTTAGAGAAATATATTTTCAAGTTTCTATCAAATAATGAAACCTATTGAATTCTATTTATAACAGATTTTTGAATTATTAAAGTGAATTATTAAAATATGAATTATTAAAGTGAATTATTAAAGTATGAATTATTAAAGTATGAATTATTAAAGTGAATTATTAAAGTGAATTATTAAAATATGAATTATTAAAGTGAATTATTAAAGTGAATTATTAAAGTATGAATTATTAAAGTAAATTATTAAAGTGAATTATTAAAGTATGAATTATTAAAGTGAATTATTAAAGTATGAATTATTAAATTGAATTATTAAAGTATGAATTATTAAAGTTAAAGTAAAATAAAAGTAAAGTAAATGTAAAGTTAAAGTATAGTAAAAGTATAAAACTATATACGTATAATACGCGTATAAGTATATATAATATTAATTTAAATCGTTATATATATTTAATAAAATAAAATATAAATATCATTATCTTTATCATACTGGTTAAGTAATGAGTTGTCAAAAGTGGTTCTAGATATTTAGAAAAGATATATACGTTTTAATAATAAAGTTCTTTTTAAACTGAAAACGTTTTTTGTACTTTTGAAACTAAATTAATAGAATATTATGGAAACCAATTCTCCACTAACTTTTATCTAACTTTCGTAAATGACACTTTTTGTTTTTATTTATAAATAGCTTTACAAATTATTCTGAATATCGTTAAGAGGAATAGATTTTCTCAAATCATAGTGGACCTCTCAACAGACACTTGTAACCATAATTCAATGTTTCTGATAATTCAATCATTTAATATATTTTTTTAATTTCATCGAAAATCATATTGAAACAAATACGTTCGTGTAAGGTATTATACGTTTAATACTTTATTAATATTCTCAAGTTATAATATATATATACATATACATATCTATTTATATATAACGGTTCGTGAATCGTCGGAATTTGGTCGAGGTTATAATGAATGTATGAACACAGTTTAAAATTCTTGAGATTTAACTTAACAAACTTTGCTTATAGTGTCGGAATAATATAAAGATTAAAGTTTAAATTTGGTCAGAAATTTCCGGGTCGTCACATACTAAGGAATGCTTGGTTGCACCAAGTCTTACGCCCTTCGCCCGACAATCAAATGTCACCATATGGTACTTCCATTAGGAACGTCACCCATAACAATAATATGCACAACACAAGGCATTTAATCCACTCACATTCAAACAGCACTTAAGGAATAATCAAAGGGCATATTTATTAAAACGAAACGTACCTTAACGTCACCTTGCCTCACCCGTCCCCTCTAAATCGGGACATTCCGACTTACGATGTCCTTCTTCTCGGCAATTGAAGCACACCACACCATCACCCTTTGGCACCGAACATTCTAAAGACTTGTGACCCCTCATGCCACAATTGTAACATCTAGATGCACTAGAATCCGGTATACCCGTACGCGTACCACCCGTGCTCACACTCGGACCCTTAGTCAACTTACTCGGAGCACCATACGAAACAACCCTTCTCTCACTTGAAGGTTCACCAATCTTTGATCGCGTATACGACTCGAAACCTCTAGCCACGACGAATAATTCCGCAAACGATTTCGCGTGACCCCGGCTAATCTTATTCTTCAAGTCATCATTCAAGGTTCGATAGAAATCTTGTATCAACAAATTATCATTCCCCAAATACTCAGGGCAAAAACGAGCCTTCGCCATAAAGGTCGTCTTGAGAGTATTTAAATCCATAGAACCCTGTTGCAAATTTCGCAACTCATTACGCATTTCTGACAAATCGGCTGAAGTCCAGAACTCCTCGAAGAATTCCTTCTTAAACCCGTCCCATGATAACGCCATAAACGGTTCACCACCGACAAGATCAATCTTATCATCCAGCCAATCCTTTGCCCTACCCCGCAACAAACTAGTAGCGAGTCTCGTCTTCTTCTCAGGAGCGCATTCAATAGTACAAAAACACCCTTCGACATCCGAGATCCAAGTTGTGCTTACCAAAGGATTCGATTTCCCGTCATACATCGGAGGTTTAGTCCTCATGAAGCTCTTAAGACAACGCTCCATTTCACTACTACCCCGAAATTCGGAATACTTCCTATCCATTTCTTCTCGAAACACACTCATTTGCTCCGCAACGGCGGCCGCAACTCTAGAGTTAAACTCCTCGTCATTCATCTCGATCTCGTTTCACGTCATCATTCATTAGTCCACGAACGTATAAAACAACACGCATAACACCGCCCCATCTTGCTCAACACTCTTCGTACATCACTTGTTAGACACGATTTGCACCCGTAATAAGGTTTGCAAGTCCTTATTACGCACACACGTCGTCTCAACTCGTTAGTACAACGACCGCCTCGCTCGATGATATAACTAACACAACGATGATTCCACGCGATATAAACACACGCAAGGGAATAGCATCACAACACAAGCCAAAAATCCTAGTTAGTCCACCTATAAATAAGGCACTAACTATAACCCGTTCCGACCCGTTCACCTACAAGTCCCGCAACAAATAAGCACACACAAAAGTCTAAGTCTAGGCACCTATCTCAAGTCACCTAAATCCCTTAGACCATGCTCTGATACCACTTGTAACGACCCATCCCGTATTAGAACTGGCCCATAAAATTTTTTCCTTTTAATACGCGTTAAATAGTACTTTAGGTCACAATACACAATTTCCAAAACATATTTGTTACCGAAGTAAGTTCAACGAACTTAAAACATACATTAATAATTTAAACTCCTTAATACATTAATATGTTATTTAGAACATAACCCGAGCATGGTGATTTGGGACTACGCTACCCAAATCCTAATCAAGTATAAAAGCAAGATCTTCTATAGCAAACTAGCCAAGATCTCTAATCCCCATGCTTACCCGAGCCACCATCATGCGAACCTATAAAAAATATCAACAACGAGAGGGTAAGCTAATGCTTAGTGAATGATAATATACTACATACATATATATGTATAAAATGGACACGCCACACAAATATCAAATACCGCATACCGAAGCATCCATGTATAAGGCAACTACCCTAAGCATACCGTACGATCTCTAAGCAACAAGCTAAAGATATCAACAAGTAAGTTCACCAACGACGATGTGAACAACGCCAATAAGCTACACCCGGAGAGTTAGCTACAACATAACAATACATTATTATATATAACAATATAAAACGAATAAGGTTAACCCCTTAACCCATTACCGAATACCAAACGCCACAATGAAGATTGGCCGAACTACACGAGCCTTAGTAATCCGAACCCACACAAGATTACTATCTTCACAACATCGAGGTTGGCCGAACTACACGAGCCTTCGTAATTCGAAACCACACAAGATTACTACCCCAATAAGATGACCAAACTACACGAGTCATCGTGAATCCGAACTACATGCGATTCACTTCTCAACATCAAAACCCACGGTCACGGGATTATAAAATCCACCACATCGGGGTTATCCAAAACCACATCACAATATATGTGATAACGTACACACAAGTGTACACCTTGCCGAAAGGAGGTCAACCAAAATGCACAACCGTGCCAATTGGACCTATACACAAGTCCATTAAATCCACCTATATGTGAAGTGAGCTCTATAACCGAGAACTACTTTACCCGACCCGCACCCATCCTACACATACATATGCATATAGGATATTAACACTCACCTTGTCGCCTTGAAGAAATGCTTCCAAGTAATCCACAACTCGTCAATAGAAAGTACCTAATCCATTATCACAAATTCAACAACACACTTAGATTGGATTTACAAACCAACCCAATTTGAAACTTAGTGCAAATTCGACCCAAATGCACCTCCAAGTACAAACCGCGCCCAAACTAACCAATAATCACTAACACAAGTGATAATGGTCCTAATATGCCAATTAAACCCGAACACAAATGTTAAACACTTATCGTTCTCAAAATCGCCTATAAACCCTAATTTTGACCCATAAGGTCAAAATCTCACCATTTACAAGTTTTGACACCAAAACATGTTTAACTCGGTTTTATACTTCAACTTAATCCATTTTAAGTTTATAAACCTTATTAAATCAACAATCGGGTCAAAATCATCATCAAACCCTAATTTTGGCTCTAGTCAAAATTAGTCAACCCCATGAACCCTAATTGCTTCCAACATCTCAATAATCACTAAATGCTAGTGATTTCACCCAAATTGCAAGTCTCACAAGCATGGACTTGTACACCAAGCCCAAAACCGCCAATAACAACAATAAACCCGAATATTGGTGTTAATCTCCAATTAACAACTAAATGGGTTCTATCTATGAATCATACAATCAAAAGCCCCAAAATTGAATGAAGAACACAAAAATGAATTTCAAAGTTAGAGCTTACCACTAGTATCACCGTGTAGCTAAGAACGAGGAGAACACACTTGTCAACTACGCCAAAGATCAACTCCCGATCCTTCCTTTCCAAAAATCCTTTTGAATCCAATTGGGTGTTTGAGTTTGAGAGGAAAAATGAAAAGAAAAGGGAAATTAAAATGAGAAATGAAATGAATGGATGAGGTTAAAGCCTCAAATCTGGCTCAAACATGAAAAGACCAAATTGCCCTTGAACTTCATTTAAAATTACAAGAATTCGGTGCCTGCTCGCACAGTTTGCCGTGCCGCGGCCTAATTCGTCGCGCCGCGACCTATAACTAGGTCTGGGATCATTTTTTTGTCCTACTTCTGATCTCAATTTCAGTCCATTGCCGCGCCACGGCCTCCTTTGTCGCGCCGCGACACAAGGCACGGTCTGAGTCATCTTCTCCTCACACAAGACTTAACACTAGATAATGTCCCGAACCCTTCATACGCCTATCGTACATACCCAATTCACCTATAAATCATATACGGGGAAAAACGGGGTGTTACAATTTCCTTCAGGAGGTGTAAAGAACAGATCCTTAAAAATTTGATCTCGACTGCATACAGCCATGGTTTCTTCCAGGTATTCATTGACGAGTTTTTGAAATGAATCAGAGAGATTGATATCTTCTTCGCGGGGGTGGCTCATGAGTCGGTCGACATTAAATGTTAGTTCTTCACTTCCAACTCTTAGTTTCAATGATTTGTCGTGAATATCGATTACGGCCTTGGCAGTATTTAGGAATGGTCTGCCAAGTATGAGTGGGACCTTTGTGTCTTCCTCAATATCCATAATGACAAAATCGACGGGAAATGCGAACTTATCCACTCTGACTAGGACATCCTCAGCTATTCCTCGAGGAATCTTAACTGATCTATTCGCGAGTTGGATAGTCATTCTGGTTGGTCTTAAGTCTTTTAATCCTAGATTTTTGAATAACGAATAGGGCATTAGGTTTACACTGGCTCCTAAGTCTGCTAAAGCATTACAAATCTGGGCATCTTGCAGGTAGCAAGGTACTGTAAATCTTCATGTATCTCCTAACTTAGGGGGAATACCATGTTGTAACACTAATGAGCATTCTTCACTTAAGGGCAAGCTAACTATCTCTCTTAGTCTCTCTTTGTTTGAAAGCAATTCTTTGAAAAATTTAGCGCAGTTTGGCATTTCTACTAAAGCATCTACTAGTCGCACATTCAAATGTAAATTCTTAATAATATCCCAATACTTAGCGAATTGCGCATCTTTTTTTTCCTTCCTAAGCCTACCTGGTAAAGGTATACGGGCGCGCGGAATGATTTCTGGGGCCTTAGGAGAGATAGGTTTTGGTGGATTGACAACTGGGTCAATTGGCACAGGTTCCTTATCGAAAAAATCTTATATGGGTATATTAACAGTTGTTTCCTTCCCACCTCTAGTTATTACTAGGGCATCAAACTCACTACTCTCTAATTCAGTTTTAGCGGTTAAACATTTAAGTGTAAGCTGAAAATTGATGATTAATTCTTCAAAAGTCTTTATCAAGGTATCAAATTTGTTCTAGCATTCTATGACTTGAAGGTTTATCGTGTATTGCTTTTTCATAAATTCAACTAAAGCTTCTTTAGAGAGTGATAGTGCTCCAAATGAACATATATTTAGGCACAATATCCTTCCAATATGTAAAGCTTTTAGTTGTAATTGTTCTATTTTTATGTAATATTTGTTTAAATAAATAAGTGCGAAGACAAAAGAAGAAAACGACGATTTGAAGACACAAATGACCAAAAAGCTCAAATGTACAAGATTTAATTCAAGTGGTTCAATTTAATGATGAGAAACGTCTAAAAATTACAAGAGTGCAAGCCGCGAAATGCAAAGTACAATATATCTACACGTACGAAAGGACGTTCGAAAATCCGGAACCGGGACCTGAGCGAACATCAACGCGCAACGCAACGGACCTAAAATTACAAGTCAACTATGCACAAGAATATAATATAATATATATATAATTAATATAAATTATATATATTTAAATAAAACATCGGCAAACTAGAAAACAAAGTGATTGAGCTGGATCCAGATGGCCATGCGATCGTATGGCCTGGCTGCCTTATTCCCATGCGATCGCATGGCTGGGAAATGGTGGCCAAGTCTATAAATTCAGCATTTTCGGACGAGTTTTAACACATCTTTTTCTTTTCCTTCTCTGTAACGAAAACATAATATATATATATATATATATATATATATATATATATATATATATATATATATATATATATATATATATATATATATATATATAATATTAAGTTTAAATTAAGTTTAATAATAATTGGGTTAATGTAATAAAAGTTTTAAGGTTTTGTAAGTCGAAATTCTGTCCGTGCAACGCTACGCAATTAATCACCACTGTAAGCTATGTTCTTCCTTTTTAATTTAATGTCTCGTAACTAAGTTATTAGTATGCTTATTTGAGCTAAAGTAATCGTGATGTTAGACTAAATATTAAGACGGGGTTATTAGATTTTGTACCATAATTAACGTTTGGACAAAAGACCGATACTTGTGGACATTGGACTATTGACTATTAATAGATAGGGGGTATTGTCTAATCGAATGACAACTCATTAGAATCTGTCGAACCTATCTTCAAATTAGTTAGTCTAATAATTATTAAAATGATTATGCATGTCCTATTTAGTGACGTTTATACGACATCTTTTACGATCATTTAATTAATTATTCGGGTTGGGTAATTGATTATTCATTCTGATCAAGTGGGTAAATTAATATTCATATCTAATTAAAACAGGGGTGGATTACATACAAGGATAATTGGTGTAATTGTTAACAAAGTATTAAAACCTTGGATTACACGCAGTTGATAACCTGGTGTAATTATTAACAAAGTATTAAAACCTTGTTACAGTTCGAATCCCTAATTAGTTGGAATATTTGACTTTGGGAATAAGGTTAATTTGACGAGCATTTTATAATTATGACCGATGGACTATTATGGACAAAAACCAGATAGGTATCAAATAAACCAGGACAAAGGACAATTAACCCGGGTAACAATTAATTAAAATCAAAACGTCAAACATCATGATTACGGAAGTTTAAATAAGCATAATACTTTTATTTCATATTTCATCGTACCTTTATTTACTGTCATTTTAATTACTGCAATTTACTTTATCGCAATTTAAATTCTGTCAATTATATTATCGTCATTTATCTTTACGATATAAAGTTGACAAACCGGTCATTAAACGGTAAAAACCTCATTTTATAATAATAATAATACTACTTATATATATATATATATATATATATATATATATATATATATATATATATATATATATATATATATATATATATATATATATATATATATAGCGTTAAACTCAGCTAGCTCCCTGTGGAACGAACCGGACTTACTAAAAACTACACTACTCTACGATTAGGTACACTGCCTATAAGTGTTGTAGCAAGGTTTAGGTATATCCATCTATATAAATAAATAAAACTTGTATCATATTTCGCCGTATTTCGTAGTAAAATATAATCTATTTCGTACTACACCTCACACACAACAAGTTGGCGCCGCTGCCGGGGACTCGGTGAAAAACGCTATATTTTTATAAAAATATATTATTCTTATTTCTTAAAAATATTTTGTATTTATAATAAGTGTTAAAAATAAATAAATAAATAAAAAGTTTTAAAAAATATATTTTTCGAACTTTATATATAAAATTAATAAGTATTTTTATTTTTAAAATTTAAAAATATAAGTTTATATAAATATTTTGTAATATTTAGAAAATTAAAATCATAATAATAATTAAATTGAAGTTGGGCCGAAGTCTGCCAGAAGCTCGATCCATTTCTGTATTATTGGGCCATGCGATCGCATGACCCTGAAGAGTAATACTCATGCGGTCACATTAGGTATACTGACAGGCCAGAAACCTCGGACTTATTTATTACGCGTAGGGTTTTAATATTTTAATTATTATTAATTAGGGTTTTATATTTTATTATTTAGTTTTAATTTTAGTTTTAATTTGTAAAATTAAGTTTTATTAGTTTTATTAATTATATAAATTTAGTAATTTTATATAAATAATAAAAAATAATATTTTTATAAAATTTGTATTTTTATCATTTTAGTTATAATTTGTATTTTTATTATTTAGTTCGTTGTTTTTAATCGTATCGTTCGTAATTATAGTTTTAAGTTTAGTTTTGCCATAGTAATTTTATATTTTTAGATTTTCAGGCTTTGCCGTAAAATCCCTTAAGTGCTTTTTCTTTAGAATTAAGATTTAGGAGCTTTAGAATTTTGCGACGCCTTTTATATATTTTAGTGCCTTTTAAGTTATTGCCGTTTTGGATATAAATTCCTTTTAAGCTTTAATACATTTAGGCGCAACTTTTTAGATTTAGTTTTTAGAATTTTAAGTTTCGACGCTTTTCTTTCTTATTTTTATTTTTCGATTTTTATTTTTCGACGTTTTTCGACGCACTCTTTTTCTTTCTCATTTCTACACTCTAGTTTTTAGGACATAGAATTTTCTTTATCTTCTTAAAACTTCGACGAGAAAAATTATTTTAAGCGGTTAAATTGATAGACATCTAAATTTTCTGGTTCGTAGTAATAGTTGGATTTGTCAGTGGCGAGTTGTGGGCTTCCGATTTAAAGGGTCCTGGCTACCTGCTGCATCTATTGGCTATTCGAAACGTGGGCAAAATCAGAAAAGTCTATTAATTTGATAGCTTATATAATTTTTATCTTTTATAACTAATAAGATATTCAGTGAATGCACCGAGCAAAACGTTCACCACCATTCATCCGTTCACCACCTGTAACTCGATCAAGACATCTAGCCAACATTGTTTCCGTTGATTTTTCTTTAGAATCGTCATCTAGTCGACCAAGTACTCCAATTCAAATCTCCGATAATCCATTTTTTGAACACGACCTCACAAGTGAGAACCCGGAGGATATTCAAGGACAATTCCAAGATCCTGAACCACTAATCATTCCTCCTGAACCACAAACCGTTAAATCAGAATCCTCTAGTGATTTGTATTCAACAAATTCAAAAACAGAAGTAACGGAACCTCTAAGTATGGAAGACCGAATCAGAGCCACATGCACGGGCCAAGGTCACGCCATTATTAAGCCAGACATTAATGCGCCAGATTATGAAATCAAAGGACAAATCCTACACATGGTAACTAATCAATGCCAATATAGTGGTACGCCAAAAGAAGATCCAAACGAACATCTTCGAACCTTTAACAGGATCTGTACTCTATTCAAAATCAGAGAAGTTGAGGATGAATAGATCTATCTCATGTTATTTCCCTGGACTTTAAAGGGAGAAGCCAAAGATTGGTTAAAATCGTTACCTGAAGGGGCGATTGATACATGGGATGTCTTAGTTGAAAATTTTCTTAAACAATTCTTTTCAGCATCTAAAGCTGTGAGACTTCAAGGAGAAATTGTTACGTTCACGCAAAAGCCAAATGAAACTCTATATGATGCGTGGACAAGAATCGGAAAATTGTTGAGAGGATGTCCTCAACACGGTTTAGATACTTATCAAATAGTACAAATATTCTACCAAGGTGTCGACGTTGCTACACGAAAAGACATCGACACAGCAGCTGGTGGTTCCATTATGAAGAAAACCGCAACTGAAGCTCAAAAAATTATTGATAACACGGCCTCCCACTCACATGAGTTGCATCAAGAAAAAGATATTTTTCGTTCTAAAGCGGCTAGAGCCGATTCTAGCCATGACTTTGATTCCGTTTCTGCAAAAATAGATGCTTTCGAGAGACGAATGGAAAAGATGACTAAAGATATTCACGCAATACGAATCAGTTGTGAGCAATGCGGTGGACCACACTTAATAAAAGATTGTCACATCGAGCAAACGATGAAACAACGTGAGAATGTTTCCTACATGAACCAAAGGCCGGGAAATAATTATCAAAATAATTATCAACCGCCAAGGCCAAACTTCAATCGAAATTAAAACATTCTTTACAATCCAAATGGACCTAACAATAACTCGTACAACCAACAAGGTCCGAATAACCAACCAACTCAAAACAACACTTTCAATCAACAAAAACCTAGCTTGTATAAACCACCACAACAAACTGAGGAGAAAAAGTCAAATCTGGAAGAAATGATGGCAAAGCTAATGGAATCTCAAACACAATTTATTACATCTCAAACCCAAACAAATGAGAGGTTTGATCAGTCATTAAGAACTCTACAAGCTTCCATTTTGAATCTATAAAAACACGTAGGAACTCTTGCTAGCATGATGAGTGAGAGGGAACAAGGAAAGCTACCGAGTAATACTGAAGTAAATCCTCGGAATGAGAATGTTAATATGGTTTCAACGAATTCTGAAAAACCAGCATCAGAAGATGGGAAGGTTTTTGATGTGAGTAACAATGAAGAAGATACAACACTACCACCACCTGAGTATGTAAAGCCAGTGGTGGCACCATACAAACCACCCATCCCGTTTCCAAGAAAAGGAGTTGAGTATGAGAAAGCAATAAGTAATAAAGTTTGTGATACCTCTGGAAAGAAGAAGAAGAATAAGAAAGTACAAGAAACAAAAACCGTAAAGTTAAACCTGGTGAAGACAGTTCCACCAAAACCTCCACCCAGGGTGGGTGATCCGGGTGAATTTATTGTTCCTTGTCTACTTAGTGATTGTGTCATGTATGATGCACTAGCATATTTAGGTGCAAGTGTGAGTGTTATGCCTCTTTCATTATATAAGAGATTAGGAGTAGGTGAGTTAAGTCCAACGGAAATGAGTGTTTGACTCTTTGATCAAACCATTAAGCACCCAGTTGGAATTGCTGACGACCTACCCGTTCAAGTGGGTAATTTAACCTTTTTAGTCGAATTTATTGTCATTGACATAGAAGAGGACCCAAACATTCCTCTAATTTTAGGTCGACCATTCTTAGCGTCTACCGGGATGTTATTTGATGTAAGAAAAGGTAGAATGACACTTAGTAATGATGAAAAATCAATCACCTTTGTGACTCGAAAGTCAAAATCTCCACCAACCAAACCGTTGAACCAACAAAAATGATTGGTAAGAACCATATTGTTTTACCAACTCTAATGGTAGTGCTTAGCAATAATAAAACACCTAAGTGTGGGGAAAATGAAGTAACACCTAACGATGACTTGATAACAAAGAACCCTGTTGTTGATACAAAATTAAATGACTCTGTTATTAACAGTTCAATGAAGAAACTTATTAAACGGATTCGCTATGCCAGAATCAAGGGGAACTTTAAGTTATGTAACTGGTTAGTATCCAATCTATCGCCTAAAGAAAAGGAAAAACTAGTTGAATTTGTGGATATTACACAGGAATCCGACCAATGGCTTAAAGAAAAAGTCACAGATATGCAAGTTGATTATGGTCCAAAAGAAATTAACAATGAAGTTAATCACAAATTCGATACCACAGCTATCTGAGTGTGGGGAGATTCAAATGTTCTAAGAAATAATGCTGTCTAGGGTTAGTTGTTCTGTTCTCGTGTAGTTCCGAGAATGGAATCCGATTGGTCTTTTCCACTAGCAGACACTAAAGAACTAGTTTTCTCCCCCCATTCTGAATTTTTGTTTTGTAGGTTTTGTATGAAATTAATATGCATTTTTAAATTTAAGTTTTATGTGAATTTAAAAACAAAAAATTACTTTATTTCATTAAGTTTAAAAAATGATTTCTAAAATTCATCGTAAGTTGAAGACTAGGTCATGGAACCGATACTGCTTTACCCGAAGGCGGGGCGAAAAATTTTGTTATCATTATTTTTTATTTTATTGATATAAAGTATAAAAAAATTTTAAAAACCAACAAAATCTTTGCTTTTAAAACAATCACTTTAACGACAAATTTTAAATTTTGTCGAGGGACGGACTAGGTAAACATACCAAAACTACCTAAAGTAAAAGGAAACAAAATTTTAAAAAATTATTCATTTAAATTGTTTTAATAGATAAAGATTTTATAAATAATAATAATAATAATAATAATAATAATAATAATAATAATAATAATAATAATAATAATAATAATAATAATAATAATAATAATAATAATAATAATAATAATAATAATAATAATAATAATAATAATAATAATATTATGTATGTTTGTAGTTTATCTTATGTACAAAACAGGGTAAAACAGCGCACTTTCAAAGACTGACATTAAGTTCAGCAAAAGCTACTAATTTTGACGACAAGACGCAAAATATCAAATGTGATATAAAATAATATGTTGCAAACTCGGTATATTTAATCACTTTTCTACACTAATCACCCTCATGAATTTATAATTATAGTCTGATTTCATGCAAATGAGGGCATTGCAAGATCTCAAGTGTGGGGAAGGGTTATAAATTCTCTCGGGTTTACACTTAGTTTAATTGCCAAATTTTGTGAAAATTTGAAAAATTTTCAACTAAATGAATTCAAAATCATGTTTATACATATTTATGAACGATAAAACTAGGTGTTAATGCCGAAATTATTGTTACCTCGGAGAGAACATAAATGGAGAAACAACCCAAAATGTTAGAATTCATTTAAAATGGAATAGAGGAGAATAAAAAGGCAAAGAAAAAAATAAATAAAAGCTAAGTGTGGGAAGAATTTACTAAGTTATTTAAAACTCATATCACATATGTTTGTACAAGATTATTACAGGTACTTTTGTTTTGGACGATTTTAATCAGTTTTACCCGATTTACTATAATATATTTGAAAGAAAGATAGATCTACACGATGAATCAATTCCATCATTAAAAGGAAGTAAAGTCTTTCGAAAAAGAAATGCGTTTTTTGATTTAGGTCAAGAAGTTGTCATCCAGACCAGTTGTAGAATCTACGAAAAACCTTGAAAAGTTTTCTCGAAAATCAGCTGGAAATCCACGGACCTCAGCATCAAATAGGGTCACCAAGTGGTCAGACTTATCCTACCCATGAGAGGATCTGTCTCGTAAAATGGGGAGGGCGCCGTGCAAATTAGCTTGATAAGACTAATGAATCAGACCCCCGAAAAGGATAATCTCCTTAAAAATTAAAAATCAGCTTTTAAGCTTGATATTACTCAATCCTTGAGATTGACCTTAAAGATTGAGAATTACAAACTCATGGAATTCAATGATATCTAAACTCGAGCTTGAAAGAGAAAATATTTTGATCAAAATTAAAATCGATTTGTTTTCTGAAAACCTATTTTCAATGTGTTCATTACCATTAAACGTAAAATCCTAAGATTTCACCGATATTCATTAGGTCACCTGAACCAAATCAGGTGTCAACCGTAAAAACGGTGGTTGCATAGCATGGTCGAAGACAGGACCTTGTGCCAGACCGAAAAATTATAGGGTGATCTTTACTATTGCTCCTACAAAGGATAGTAATTGCATCCGACACGTTGTGGACCATGAACATCTGCATGTCATTAGACATTGCCTTAACAGTTGCTTGTTCAACGCTTTCCTTTACAACCGGACGGTAGTTTACCGAAAGGTAATATACGGAGCAAGTATACTGGACGTGTTGCTTTCCTAATACAAGGTTTGCAAGTGGGTGACACAAAACCGCAAGTTTTGAGCTAAAATTTTGAAATCTGAAACCCACAAAACCCACAAAAATATTTTGCAAACACCGGTGAAGGGTTATTCCGAAAAAATTATCTAGGGTAAAATCTAAAATTAATTCTTAAAAGATCAAATGTTTTCATAAAGATCCAATTTCCTTAAGGATCTAAATTTTATAAGTCATGTGAGACTGTAAACCACATCGTTACTATTGATGAGGTAGCGGAAGTGTACGAAATATTATTATTTTTATTACGAAATACGATACAATTTACACAAGTTTTATTTATTTATATAGATGGGATATACTTAAACCTTGCTACAACACTTATAGGAAATGTACCTAATCGTAGAGTAGTGTAGTTTTTAGTAAGTCCGGTTCGTTCCACAGGGAGCTAGCTGAGTTTAACGCTATATTTTTAAACTATATTTGTATATATATATATATATATATATATATATATATATATATATATATATATATATATATATATATATATATATAAGTAGTATTATTATTTATAAAAAGGGGTTTTTTTTACCGTTTAATAACCGGTTTATCGATTTTATATTTTAAGCGTAAAGATAAATGACGATAATATAAAAGACAGAATTTAAATTGCGATAAAGTAAATTGTAGTAATTAAAATGACAGTAAATAAAGGTACGATGAAATATGAAATAAAAGTATTATGCTTATTTAAACTTCCGTAATCATGATGTTTGACGTTTTGATTTTAATTTATTACTCTTAGGTTAATTGTCCTTTGTCCTGGATTATTTGATACCTATTTGGTTTTTGTCCATAATAGTCCAACAGTCATAATTATAAAATGCTCGTCAAATTAACCTTATTCCCGAAGTCAAATATTCCAACTAATTAGGGATTCGAACTGTAACAAGGTTTTAATACTTTGTTAATAATTACACCAGGTTATTGACTGTGTGTAATCCAAGGTTTTAATACTTTGTTAACAATTACACCAATTATCCTTGTATGTAATCCACCCCTGTTTTAATGTGATATGAATATTAATTTACCCACTTGATCAGAATGAATAATCAATTACCCAACCCGAATAATTAATTAAATGATCGTAAAAGATGTCGTATAAACTTCACTAAATAGAACATACATAATCATTTTAATAATTATTAGATTAACTAATTTGAAGATAGGTTCGACAGATTCTAATGAGTTGTCATTCGATTAGACAATACCCCCTATCTATTAATAGTCAATAGTCCAATGTCCACAAGTGTGGGTCTTTTGTCCAAACCTTAATTATGGTACAAAATCTAATAACCCCGTCTTAATATTTAGTCTAACATCACGATTACTTTGGCTCAAATAAGCATAATAATAACTTAGTTACGATACATTAATTTAAAAAGGAAGAACATAGCTTACAGTGGTGATTAATCGCGTAGCATTACACGGACAGAGTTCAGACTTACAAAACCTTAAAACATTTCTTACAATAACCCAATTATTATTAAACTTAAATTAAACTTTAAATTATAAATATATATATATTATCGTTACAGAGAAGGAAAAGAAAAAGATGTGTCATTCGTCCGAAAAACTACGAAATTTATAGATGTGGCCAGAGTTTGGGAGCCATGCGATCGCATGGCTTTCCCTTGTAATTCCCATGTGATCACATGGACAGGCTGTCCAGCTCCAAATGGTTCCAAAACGTGGGCTGCTGTGTATTATTTAATAATTATAATATAATATATATAATTATATATATTATATTATATTCATGTGCATCGTTGACTTGTAATTTTAGCTCTGTTGCGTCGCGCGTTGAGAGTTGACTCTGGTCCCGGTTCCGAATTTTCAAACGTCCTTGCGTACTATTTAATATCTTGTACTTTGCATTTTGCGGCTCGTACTCTTGTAACTTTTAGACGTTTCTTATTAATAAATGGAACCACTTGAATTATATATTGTTCATTTGAGCTTTTTGGTCATTTGCGTCTTCAAATCGTCGTTTTCTTCTTTTGTCTTTGCACTTATTTATTTAAACTAATATTACATAAAAATAGAACAATTGCAATTAAAAGCTTTACATATTGGAAGGATATTGTGCCTAAATATATGTTCATTTGGAGCACTATCAAATATCTCCACACTTGAACGTTGCTTGTCCTCAAGCAATACATAACTTGAAATAAAATCACACTTCACTAGAATCACTTTTTTTATTCTCACACTTTATACGTCAGTGATTTTGATACGGCGGTATAAACAATGATAGTAACGATGTAGTTTACAGTCCCACATGACTATGAAAATTTAGATCCTTTAAGGAAATTGGATCTTTATGAAAACATTTGATCTTTTGAAAATTCAATCTAGCTTTTACCCTAGATAAGTTTTCCGAAATAACCCTTCACCAGTGTTTGCAAAATGTTTTTGTGGGTTGTGTGGGTTTCATATTTTAAAATTTTAGCTCAAAACTTGTGGTTTTGTGTCACCCACTTGCTAACCTTGTATTAGAAAAGCACACGTCCAGTATACTTGCTCCCTATATTACCTTTCGGTAAACTACCATCCGGTTGTAAAGGAAAGCGTTGAACAAGCAACTGTTAAGGCAATGTCTAATGACATGCAGATGTTCATGGTCTAAAACGTGTCGGATACAATTACTATCCTTTGTAGGAGCAATAGTAAAGATCACCCTATAGTTTTTCGGTCTGGCACAAGGTCCTGTCTTCGACCATGCTATGCAACCACCGTTCTTACGGTTGACACCCGATTTGGTTCAGGTGACCTAATGAATTCCGGTGAATTCTTAGGATTTTACGTTCAATGGTAATGAACGCACTAAAAATGGGTTTTCAGAAAACAAATTGGTTTGTAATTTGATCAAAATATTTTCTCTTTCAAGCTCGAGTTTAGATATCATTGAATTCCATGAGTTTGAATACTCAATCTTTAAGGTCAATCTCAAGGATTGAGTAATATCATTCTTAAAAGCTGATTTTTGATCTTTAAGGAGATTATCCTTTCTGGGGGTCTGATTCATTAGTCTTATCATGCTAATTTGCACGGCGCCCTTTCCATTTCAAGAGACAGATCCTCTCATGGTTAGGATAAGTCTGACCACTTGGCTACCCTGTTTGATGTTGAGGTCCGTAGATTTCCAGCTGATTTTTGAGAAAACTTTTCAAGGTTTTTCGTAGACTCTACAACTGGTCTGGACGACAACTTACTGACCTAAATCAAGAAGCGCGTTTCTTTCTCGGAAGACTTTACTTCCTTTTAATGATGGAATTGATTCATCGTGTAGATCCATCTTTCTTTCAAATATATTACAGTAATTCGGGTAAAACTGATTAGTTTAGTCCAAAGCAAAAGTACCTGCAATAATCTTGTATAAATTACGTGGAATATGTTTTAAAGAACTTGGTAAATTCTTCTCACACTTAGCTTTTATTTATTTTTTTCTTTGCCTTTTTATTCTCCTCTATTCCATTTTAAATGAATTCAAGCGTTTTGGGTTGTTTCTCAATTTATGTCCTTTCTAAGGTAACAATAATTTCGGCATTAACACCTAGTTTTATCGTTCATAAATATGTATAAACATGATTTTGAATTCATTTAGTTGAAAATTTTTCAAATTTTCACAAAATTTGGCAATTATACTAAGTGTAAACCCGAGAGAATTTATAACCCTTCCCCACACTTGAGATCATGCAATGCCCTCATTTGCATGAAATCAGACTATAATTATAAATTCATGAGGGTGATTAGTGTAGAAAAGTGATTAAAAATACCGAGTTTGCAACATATTATTTTATATCACATTTGATATTTTACGTCTTGTCGTTAAAATTAGTAGCTTTTGCTGAACTTAATGTCAGTCTTTGAAAGTACGCTGTTTTACCCTGTTTTGTACATAAGATAAACTACAAACATATATATATATATATATATATATATATATATATATATATATATATATATATATATATATATATATATATATATATATATATATATATATATATATATATATATATATATATATATATATATATTTTATAAAAACCTTTATTTATTAAAACAGTTTAGATGAATAATTTTTTTAAAATTATGTTTCCTTTTACTTTAGGTAGTTTTGGTATGTTTACCTAGTCCGTCCCTTGACAAAATTTAAAATTTGTCGTTAAAGCGATTGTTTTAAAAGCAAAGATTTTTTTTGGGTTTTTAATTTTTTTTGGTATACTTTAGATCAATAATATTAAAAATAATGATAACAAAATTTGTCGTCCCGCCCTCGGGTAAAGCAATTTCGGTTCCATGACCTAGTCTTCAACTTACGATGAATTTTAGAAATCATTTTTTTAAAACTTAATGAAATAAAGTAAATTTTGTTTTTAAATTCACACAAAACATAAATTTAAAAATGCATATTAATTTCATATAAAACCTACAAAATAAAAAAAAATTCAGAATGGAGGAAAGAAAACTAGTTCTTTAGTGTCTGCTAGTGGAAAAGACCAATCAGATTCCATTCTTGGAACTACACAAGAACAGAACAACTAACTCTAGACAGCATTTTCCTTTTAGAACATTTGAATCTCCCCACACTTAGGTAGCTGTGGTGTCGAAATTGTGATTAACTTTGTAGTGACCTGAACTTTTCCATATATATATATATATATATATATATATATATATATATTAAATGAAATTTTTATTTACATGATTAAGTGTTTCCAACATGTTAAGCAATCAAACTTGTTAAGACTTGATTAATTGAAATAGGTTTCATATAGACAATTGACCACCCAAGTTGACCGGTGATTCACGAACGTTAAAACTTGTAAAAACTATATGATGACATATATATGGATATATATATATAGTTAACATGATATTATGATAAGTAAACATATCATTAAGTATATTAATAATGAACTACATATGTAAAAACAAGACTACTAACTTAATGATTTTGAAACGAGACATATATGTAACGATTATCGTTGTAACGACATTTAATGTATATATATCATATTAAGAGATATTCATACATAATAATATCATGATAATATAATAATTTAAAATCTCACTTGATATTATAAACATTGGGTTAACAACATTTAACAAGATCGTTAACTAAAGGTTTCAAAATAACACTTACATGTAACGACTAACGATGACTTAACGACTCAGTTAAAATGTATATACATGTAGTATTTTATTATGTATTCATACACTTTTGAAAGACTTCAAGACACTTATCAAAATACTTCTACTTAACAAAAATGCTTACAATTACATCCTCGTTCAGTTTCATCAACAATTCTACTCGTATGCACCTGTATTCGTACTTGTACAATACACAGCTTTTAGATGTATGTACTATTGGTATATACACTCCAATTATCAGCTCTTAACAGCCCATGTGAGTCACCTAACACATTTAGGAACCATCATTTGGCAACTAGCATGAAATATCTCATAAAATTACAAAAATATGAGTAATCATTCATGACTTATTTACATGAAAACAAAATTACATATCCTTTATATCTAATCCATACACCAATGACCAAAAACACCTACAAACACTTTCATTCTTCAATTTTCTTCATCTAATTGATCTCTATCAAGTTCTATCTTCAAGTTCTAAGTGTTCTTCATAAATTCTACAAGTTCTAGTTTCATAAAATCAAGAATATTTCCAAGTTTGCTAGCTTACTTCCAATCTTGTAGAGTGATCATATAACCTCAAGAAATCTTTCTTATTTATAGTAAGATATCTTTCTAATACAAGGTAATACTCATATTCAAACTTTGATTCAATTTCTATAACTATAACAATCTTATTTCGAGTGGAAATCTTACTTGAACTTGTTTTCGTGTCATGATTCTACTTCAAGAACTTTCAAGCCATCCAAGATCATTTGAAGCTAGATCCATTTGTTGCTTTTCCAGTAGGATTATCCACAAAACTTAAGGTAGTAATGATGTTCTTAACATCATTCGATTCATACATATAAAGCTATCTTATTCGAAGGTTTAAACTTGAAATCAGTTTAGTTAATTCTAAACTTGTTCGCAAACAAAAGTTAATCCTTCTAACTTGACTTTTAAAATCAACTAAACACATATTATATATCTATATGATATGCTAACTTAATGATTTAAAACCTGGAAACACGAAAAACAACGTAAAATTGGACATACGCCGTCGTAGTAACACCGCGGGCTGTTTTGGGTTTGATAATTAAAAACTATGATAAACTTTGATTTAAAAGTTGTTCTTCTGAGAAAATGATTTTTCTTATGAACATGAAACTATATCCAAAAATCATGGTTAAACTCAAAGTGGAAGTATGTTTTTCAAAATGGTCATCAAGACGTCGTTCTTTCGACTGAAATGACTATCTCTTATAAAAACAACTTGTAACTTATATTTCTGACTATAAACCTATACTTTTTCTGTTTAGATTCATAAAATATAGTTCAATATGAAACCATAGCAATTTGATTCACTCAAAACGGATTTAAAATGAAGAAGTTATGGGTAAAACAAGATTGGATATTTTTTGATTTTTGTAGCTACGGGAAATATTAACAATTCTATACAAAACATATCCTAGCTAACTTATATTGTATTATAAATGTATTCTAATATATTATGTAATCTTGGGATACCATAGACACGTATGCAAATGTTTTGACATATCATATCGATCCATGTATATATATTATTTGGAACAACCATAGACACTCTATATGCAGTAATGTTGGAGTTAGCTATACAGGGTTGGGGTTGATTCCAAAAATATATATACTTTGAGTTGTGATCTAGCCTGAGACGTGTATACACTGGGTCGTGGATTGATTCAAGATAATATATATCGATTTATTTCTGTACATCTAACTGTGGATAACTAGTTGTAGGTTACTAACGAGGACAGTTGACTTAATAAACTTAAAACATCAAAATGTATTAAAAGTGTTGTAAATATATTTTGAACATACTTTGATATATATGTACATATTTGTTATAGGTTCGTGAATCGACCAGTGGCCAAGTCTTACTTCCCGACGAAGTAAAAATATGTGAAAGTGAGTTATAGTCCCACTTTTAAAATCTAATATTTTGGGATGAGAATACATGCAGTTTTATAAATGTTTTACGAAATATACACAAGTAATTGAAACTACATTATATGGGTGAATGATCGAAGCCGAATATGCCCCTTTTGCTTGGTAGCCTAAGAATTAGTAAACCGATCTACTAATTGACGCGAATCCTAAAGATAGATCTATTGGGCCTAACGAACCCCATCCAAAGTACCGGATGCTTTAGTACTTCGAATTCATTTTTATCATGTCCGAAGGATTTCCCAGAATGATAGGGGATATTCTTATATGCATCTTGTTAATGTCAGTTACCAGGTGTTCACCATATGAATGAATTTTATCTCTATGTATGGGATGTATATTGAAATATGAAATCTTGTGGTCTATTATTATGATTTGATAATATATAGGTTAAACCTATAACTCACCAACATTTTTGTTGACGTTTTAAGCATGTTTATTCTCAGGTGATTATTAAGAGCTTCCGCTGTTGCATACTAAAATAAGGACAAGATTTGGAGTCCATGCTTGTATGATATTATGTAAAAACTGCATTCAAGAAACTTATTTTTGATATAATATATTCTTATTGTAAACCATTATGTAATGGTCGTGTGTAAACGGTATATTTTAGATTTTCATTAGTTGATAATCTACGTAATGCTTTTTAAACTTTTATCGATAAAATAAAGGTTATGGTTGTTTTAAAAATGAATGCAGTCTTTGAAAAACGTCTCATATAGAGGTCAAAACCTCGCGACTAAATCAATTAATATGGAACGTTTATAATCAATATGAACGGCACATTTCAGTTGGTATCCGAGCGTTGGTCTTAGAGATCCAGAAAATTTGCATTAGTGTGTCTTATCGAGTTTGTTAGGGTGCATTAGTGAGTCTGGACTTCGACCGTATTTTCTTTAAAAATGATTGCTTAACATTTTTGTTGGAAACTATATATTATTAACATGTAAATATTATGTGATATATTAATCTCTTAACATATTTGATATTGTGTGATAGATGTCTACCTCTAGCACAAATCCCATTGACTCACCTAATAATAACGAAGAGTCAAATATATATTGGCAAGATTCACAAGTTCCCGAAGAACCGGAAGAAGAGGAAACGGAACCGGAAGAAGAGGAACCGGAAGAAGAGGAAGCGGAAGAAGAGGAACCGAAAGAAGAAGAGGTTCCGGAGGGGGGAATAGTAGGAACCACAGAAAACAGGTCAAATAAAAGAAAATTCTCAACCAATGGACCAAAGTTAATAATGGTCAATGGTGTTTCCGCTAAGGAAGCAAAATATTGGGAAAATTACCAATTTTCCGATGAATTGGATCCTGATGAGGATTCTGATGATGTTATAGAAATTACCTCGACCCAATTTAATGAGGCAAAAGAAAATAATAAGGGAAAAGGCATCAAAGTAGAGAAATCTGATTCCGACCCCGATGAACTTTATATGTACCGTCAACACCCGTATTTTCAATATCGTGACAATAACCCAGGAACCTCTAAACCACCAGGTTTTTCTAAACCAATGTGGAAAACGATGATTCGTATTAGAGGAACATTATATATCCCTAGAAGATTAGGAAAAAGAACCAAGTCCGAAGAAGAAGAAACCAGTGATTCAGATTAAAGGGGTGTGAGCATGTTGTGTAATAAATGTACTGTAGTGTGCTTGTACTTTTATGTTCTATGTAAAAATTGCTTGTATTGTTTATTATTACGAATCTAATCCTTGTCTATTTTACAGTATAAAAACAAAATGGACGTTAAGGGTAGACAACCAAATATTTTAGAAGACCTACCAGAGGATATGATTGAGGAAATCTTGTCTAGAGTCGGTCAGAATTCATCAGCACATTTAGTTATGGCAAAATTAACTTGTCAAACATTTGAAAGACTTTCCGAAAATGCCTTAGTTTATAAAAGGCTTTCCTTTGATAGGTGGGGTATATCACATTGGGGAGACCGTAAGTTACGCCGTGTTTTCTTTAAAGCATTAAATGCGGGGAACCCAAATGCAATTTTACGCTACGGGTTAAGAACCTATTTTGACTCAACATATCCCAACATAGGATTTCGTGAATTAGAAAGATCTTCTAACATGCAACATAAAGAAGCATGTTATGCTTATGGGTTAGTGATGTTCGCTTCTTACCAAAGTGAGAAAAAGAATATCGGATTGCAACTTTTAAATAAAACCTTCCCACAAGTGACAGATTCAGTAGTTGGGGTGAGAAACAAGGTTTTTAGATTATTACGGGGCTGTTGGACATTACGAAACCCTCGTCCTTTTGATGACGTTATAACATGCTGCCTAGCCAATGGTCATAACGGTTATTTTCCACAAGACCAAGGATGAGAAGTCGTCTTAGTAAAACCAGAATGCATGACTTGTTTCTGGACTTATGAATTACGTGTCTTTATTTTCTTTGCTGAACAACTTACGTATTAACTAGATTTATCTTCAAAACTGTCATGTATCATAGTGTACTATATTTCATGTTATATGTAATATAGCGAAGTTGTAAGTTTGAAGAATATTTGTATGTGATATATTATTATAATCAGTTTTTCATATGGAATTGTAGTAGTTGAATTGTATATTAGCTAATAAGTATGAACTTAACGGGTAGGTAGTACCCGAATTTAAACTTATAAAATGCTAATATGAAGAAAAAGCTTTTATAAATGAGTTCATATTATGCTACGAAATACTATTGACTACTCTTAATATTCTGTATGATTAACTCGATTCAGTTGTCTATTTTGAAGGAAATGGCACCGACTACTCGACACACCATGAATATGAACGAAGAGGAATTCCGTACCTTTCTTGCTGCAAACATAGCCGCAGTACAGGCTGCGCTACATACCAACAATAACGCTGAATCTAGCAATACAGCTAACGGCGCAAGAAATCGTGTAGGATGTACCTACAAAGAATTCACTGCCTGCAAACCTCTGGAATTTGATGTAAGTTCACACGAGCCCGCTTCTATACAGAAGGCAAGTCGAATGGCTCATAAACTCATAAATTAGATTGAGGGAAGAATTAAAGAGCAGGCGGCCAAAGAAGCCAACACGAAACAACTCAAGAGGAAGTGGGAGGAAAACGGTGACAAGAGTCACCGGTATAACAACAATAACAATTACAACCACAATCGCAACAACTATCCCAACAACCGCAACAACAATCGCAACAATAACCGAAATCCTAACAATAACTACAACAAACATCCCAACAACAACAACAACTACAACAACCATTTCAACAACAATAAGAATCCCAACAACAACCTCAATAACAACAATGGAAGCAAAAACCAAAAACAGCCATGTCATAGGTGTGAAGAAAATCACCAGGGGTTTTGCAAGACATTTTGCAACAGGTGTAAAAGAAATGGTCATAGCGCAACAAAGTGTGAGGTCTACGGACCAAAGTTTAACAGAACTAAGGGAGCAAATAATGCCGGAACAAGTAATGCCGAAATGAATAGTGTCGGAGCAAGTAATACCAACGCTGTTTGTTATAAATGTGAAAAATCGGGCCACATTATTAGAAATTTCCCGAATCAGGGGAATACTAATGGGCAGGGCCGTGGAAGAGTTTTCAATATTAATGCGGTAGAAGCACAGGAAGACCCGAAGCATGTTACGGGTACGTTTCTTATTGACGATAAATCTGCTTATGTTTTATTTGATTCGGGTGCGGATAGAAGCTATATGAGTAGAGAATTTTGTGCTAAATTAAGTTGCCCATTGACGCCTTTGGATAGTAAATTTTTACTCGAATTAGCAAATGGTAAATTAATTTCAGCAGATAATATATGTCGGAATCGAGAAATTAAACTGGTTAGCGAAACATTTAAGATTGACTTGATACCAGTAGAGTTAGGGAGTTTTGATGTGATAATCGGTATGGACTGGTTGAAAGAAGTGAAAGCAGAGATCGTTTGTTACAAAAATGCAATTCGCATTATACGAGAAAAAGGAAAACCCTTAATGGTGTACGGAGAAAAGAGCAACGCAAAATTAAATCTTATTAGTAACCTGAAGGCACAAAAACTAATAAGAAAAATTGCTATGCTATGCTAGCACACGTCGAGAAAGTCAATTCCGAAGAAAAGAACATCAATGATATTCCCGTCGCAAAAGAATTTCCCGATGTATTTCCGAAAGAATTACCGGGATTACCTCCACACCGATCCGTTGAATTTCAAATAGACCTTGTACTGGGAGCTGCACCAATAGCTCATGCTCCATACAGACTCGCACCTAGCGAAATGAAGGAACTTCAGAGCCAATTACAAGAACTTTTAGAGCATAGTTTCATTCGACCAAGAACATCACCGTGGGGAGCTCCTGTTTTGTTTGTCAAGAAGAAAGATGGTACATTCAGGTTGTGTATCGACTACCGAGAGTTAAACAAACTTACCATCAAGAACCGCTACCCACTACCAAGAATCGACGACTTATTTAATCAACTATAAGGCTCGTATGTTTATTCGAAGATCGATTTACGTTCTGGATATCATCAAATGTGGGTGAAGGAGGATGATATTCCAAAGACTGCTTTTAGGACGCGTTACGATCATTACGAGTTTATGGTTATGCCATTTGGATTGACTAACGCACCAGCTATGTTCATGGACCTCATGAACCGAGTGTGTGGGCCATATCTTGACAAGTTTGTCATTGTTTTCATCGATGACATACTTATTTACTCGAAGAATGATCAAGAGCACGAAGAACACATGAGAAAAGTGCTAGAGTTGTTAAGGAAAGAAAAACTGTACGCTAAGTTTTCAAAGTGTGCATTTTGGTTGGAAGAAGTTCAATTCCTCGGTCACATAGTGAATAAAGAAGGTATTCAGGTAGATCCAGCAAAGATTGAAACCGTTTAAAAGTGGAAAACCCCGAAAACTCCGAAACACATACGCCAGTTTTTAGGACTAGCTGGTTACTATAGAAGGTTCATCCAAGACTTTTCCAGAATAGCAAAACCCTTGACTGCATTAACGCATAAAGGGATGAAATTTGAATGGAAGGATGAACAAGAGAAAGCGTTTCAGTTATTGAAGAAAAAGTTAACTACGGCACCTATATTGTCATTACCTGAAAGGAATGATGATATTGTGATATATTGTGACGCCTCAAACCAAGGTCTCAGTTGTGTATTAATGCAACGAACGAAAGTAATTGCTTATGCGTCTAGACAATTGAAGATTCACGAACAAAATTATACGACGCATGATTTGGAATTAGGCGCGGTTGTTTTTGCATTAAAGACTTGGAGGCACTACTTATATGGGGTCAAAAGTATTATATATACCAACCACAAAAGTCTTCAACACATATTTAATCAAAAACAACTGAATATGAGGCAGCGTAGGTGGATTGAATTGTTGAATGATTACGACTTTGAGATTCGTTACCACCCGGGGAAGGCAAATGTGGTAGCCGACGCCTTGAGCAGGAAGGACAGAGAACCCATTAGAGTAAAATCTATGAATATAATGATTCATAGTAACCTTACTACTCAAATAAAGGAGGCGCAACAAGGAGTTTTAAAAGAGAGAAATTTAAAGGATGAAATACCCAAAGGATCGGAGAAGCATCTTAATATTCGGGAAGACGGAACCCGGTATAGGGCTGAAAGGATTTGGGTACCAAAATTTGGAGATATGAGAGAAATGGTACTTAGAGAAGCTCATAAAACCAGATACTCAATACATCCTGGAACGGGGAAGATGTACAAGGATCTCAAGAAACATTTTTGGTAGCCGGGTATGAAAGTCGATGTTGCTAAATACGTAGGAGAATGTTTGACGTGTTCTAAGGTCAAAGCTGAGCATCAGAAACCATCAGGTCTACTTCAACAACCCGAAATCCCGGAATGGAAATGGGAAAACATTACCATGGATTTCATCACTAAATTGCCAAGGACTGCAAGTGGTTTTGATACTATTTGGGTAATAGTTGATCGTCTCACCAAATCAGCACACTTCCTGCCAATAAGAGAAGATCACAAGATGGAGAAGTTAGCACAACTGTATTTGAAGGAAGTCGTCTCCAGACATAGAATACCAATCTCTATTATCTCTGATAGGGATGGCATATTTATTTCAAGATTCTGGTAGACATTACAGCATGCATTAGGAACTCGTCTAGACATGAGTACTGCCTATCATCCACAAACTGATGGGCAGAGCGAAAGAATGATACCAATGCTTGAAGACATGCTACGAGCATGTGTTATTGATTTCGGAAACAATTGGGGGACATCTACCGTTAGCAGAATTTTCCTACAACAACAGCTACCATTCAAGCATTGAGATGGCGCCGTTTGAAGCACTTTATGGTAGAAAGTGCAGGTCTCCGATTTGTTGGAGTGAAGTGGGGGATAGACAGATTACGAGTCCGGAGATAATACAAGAAACTACCGAGAAGATCATCCAAATTCAACAACGGTTGAAAACCGCCCAAAGTCGACAAAAGAGCTACGCTGACATTAAAAGAAAAGATATAGAATTTGAAATTGGAGAGATGGTCATGCTTAAAGTTGCACCTTGGAAAGGCGTTGTTCGATTTGGTAAACGAGGGAAATTAAATCCAAGGTATATTGGACCATTCAAGATTATTGATCGTGTCGGACCAGTAGCTTACCGACTTGAGTTACCTCAACAACTCGCGGCTGTACATAACACTTTCCACATCTCGAATTTGAAGAAATGTTTTGCTAAATAAGATCTCACTATTCCGTTAGATGAAATCCAAATCAACGAAAAACTTCAATTCATCGAAGAACCCGTCGAAATAATGGATCGTGAGGTTAAAAGACTTAAGCAAAACAAGATACCAATTGTTAAGGTTCGATGGAATGCTCGTAGAGGACCTGAGTTCACCTGGGAACAAGAAGATCAGATGAAGAAGAAATACCCGCATTTATTTCCAGAAGATACATCAACACCTCCAACTGCTTAAAATTTCGGGATGAAATTTATTTAACGGGTAGGTACTGTAGTGACCCGAACTTTTTCATGTTTATATATATATTAAATGAAATTTTTATTTACATGATTAAGTGTTTCCAACATGTTAAGCAATCAAACTTGTTAAGACTTGATTAATTGAAATAGGTTTCATATAGACAATTGACCAACCAAGTTGACCGGTGATTCATGAACGTTAAAACTTGTAAAAACTATATGATGAAATATATATGGATATATATATATATAGTTAACATGATATTATGATAAGTAAACATATCATTAAGTATATTAACAATGAACTACATATGTAAAAACAAGACTACTAACTTAATGATTTTGAAACGAGACATATATGTAACGATTATCGTTGTAACGACATTTAATGTACATATATCATATTAAGAGATATTCATGCATCATAATATCATGATAATATAATAATTTAAAATCTCACTTGATATTATAAACATTGGGTTAACAACATTTAACAAGATCGTTAACCTAAAGGTTTAAAAACAACACTTACATGTAACGACTAACGATGACTTAACTACTCAGTTAAAATGTATATACATGTAGTGTTTTAATATGTATTCATACACTTTTGAAAGACTTCAAGACACTTATCAAAATACTTCTACCTAACAAAAATTCTTACAATTACATCCTCGTTCAGTTTCTTCAACAATTCTACTCGTATGCACCCGTATTCGTACTTGTACAATACACAGCTTTTAGATGCCTGTACTATTGGTATATATACTCCAATGATTAGCTCTTAGCAGTCCATGTGAGTCACCTAACATATGTGGGAACCATCATTTGGCAACTAGCATGAAATATCTCATAAAATTACAAAAATATGAGTAATAATTCATGACTTATTTACATGAAAACAAAATTACATATCCTTTATATCTAATCCATACACCAACGACCAAAAACACCTACAAACACTTTCATTCTTCAATTTTCTTCATCTAATTGATTTCTCTCAAGTCCTATCTTCAAGTTCTAAGTGTTCTTCATAAATTCTACAAGTTCTAGTTTCATAAAATCAAGAATACTTCCAAGTTTGCTAGCTTACTTCCAATCTTGTAGAGTGATCATCCAACCTCAAGAAATCTTTATTATTTAAAGTAAGATATCTTTTTAATACAAGGTAATACTCATATTCAAACTTTGATTCAATTTCTATAACTATAACAATCTTATTTCGAGTGGAAATCTTACTTGAACTTGTTTTCGTGTCATGATTCTACTTCAAGAACTTTCAAGCCATCCAAGATCCTTTGAAGCTAGATCCATTTATCTCTTTTCCAGTAGGTTTATCCACAAAACTTAAGGTAGTAATGATGTTCTTAACATCATTCGATTCATACATATAAAGCTATCTTATTCGAAGGTTTAAACTTGAAATCACTAGAACATAGTTTAGTTTATTTTAAACTTCTTCGCAAACAAAAGTTAATCCTTCTAACTTGACTTTTAAAATCAACTAAAAACATGTTCTATATCTATATGATATGCTAACTTAATAGTTTAAAACCTGGAAACACGAAAAACACCGTAAAACTGGACATACACCGTCGTAGTAACACCGCGGGCTGTTTTGGGTTTGATAATTAAAAACTATGATAAACTTTGATTTAAAAGTTGTTCTTCTGGGAAAATGATTTTTCTTATGAACATGAAACTATATCCAAAAATCATGGTTAAACTCAAAGTGAAAGTATGTTTTTCAAAATGGTCATCAAGACGTCGTTCTTTCGACTGAAATGACTACCTCTTACAAAAACGACTTGTAACTTATATTTCCGACTATAAACCTATACTTTTTCTGTTTAGATTCATAAAATAGAGTTCAATATGAAACCATAGCAATTTGATTCACTCAAAACGGATTTAAAATGAAGAAGTTATGGGTAAAACAAGATTGGATATTTTTTGATTTTTGTAGCTACGGAAAATATTAACAATTCTATACAAATCATATCCTAGCTAACTTATATTGTATTATACATGTATTCTAATATATTATGTAATCTTGGGATACCATAAACACGTATGTAAATGTTTTGACATATCATATCGACCCATGTATATATATTATTTGGAACAACCATAGACACTCTATATGTAGTAATGTTGGAGTTAGCTATACAGGGTTGAGGTTGATTCCAAAAATATATATAATTTGAGTTGTGATCTAGCCTGAGACATGTATACACTGGGTCTTGGATTGATTCAAGATAATATATATCGATTTATTTCTGTACATCTAACTGTGGACAACTAGTTGTAGGTTACTAACGAGGACAGCTGACTTAATAAACTTAAAACATCAAAATGTATTAAAAGTGTTGTAAATATATTTTGAACATACTTTGATATATATGTACATATTTGTTATAGGTTCGTGAATCGACCAGTGGCCAAGTCTTACTTCCCGACGAAGTAAAAATAT
The DNA here is from genome assembly GCF_046630445.1 of Rutidosis leptorrhynchoides. Lineage (NCBI taxonomy): Eukaryota > Viridiplantae > Streptophyta > Magnoliopsida > Asterales > Asteraceae > Rutidosis > Rutidosis leptorrhynchoides. The sequence goes on from NC_092343.1 coordinate 50,306,820, forward strand.
GTGAAAGTGAGTTATAGTACCACTTTTAAAATCTAATATTTTGGGATGAGAATACATGCAGTTTTATAAATGTTTTACGAAATAGACACAAGTAATTGAAACTACATTATATGGGTGAATGATCGAAGCCGAATATGCCCCTTTTGCTTGGTAGCCTAAGAATTAGTAAACCGATCTACTAATTGACGCGAATCCTAAAGATAGATCTATTGGGCCTAACGAACCCCATCCAAAGTACCAGATGCTTTAGTACTTCGAATTCATTTTTATCAGATCTGAAGGATTTCTCGGAATGATAGGGGATATTCTTATATGCATCTTGTTAATGTCGGTTACCAGGTGTTCACCATATGAATGAATTTTATCTCTATGTATGGGATGTATATTGAAATATGAAATCTTGTGGTCTATTATTATGATTTGATAATATATAGGTTAAACCTATAACTCACCAACATTTTTGTTGATGTTTTAAGCATGTTTATTCTCAGGTGATTATTAAGAGCTTCCGCTGTTGCATACTAAAATAAGGACAAGATTTGGAGTCCATGCTTGTATGATATTATGTAAAAACTGCATTCAAGAAACTTATTTTTGATGTAATATCTTCTTATTGTAAACAATTATGTAATGGTCGTGTGTAAACGGTATATTTTAGATTATCATTAGTTCGTAATCTACGTAATGCTTTTTAGACCTTTATCGATAAAATAAAGGTTATGGTTGTTTTAAAAATGAATGCAGTCTTTGAAAAACGTCTCATATAGAGGTCAAAACCTCGCGACTAAATCAATTAATATGGAACGTTTATAATCAATATGAACGGGACATTTCAAATTTCATTGTCAATTTCTCTTGGATCATAATCAACTTGCATATCTGTCACTTTTGCTTTAAGCCATTGGTCGGATTCCTGTGTAATTTCCACAAATTCAACTAGTTTCGCCTTTTCTGTAGGCGATAGATTAGATATTAACCAGTTACATAACTTAAAGTTCCCCGTTTAATAAGTTTCTTCATTGAACTATTAATAACGGTGTCATTTAATTTCGTATCAACAACGGGGTTCTTTGTTATCAAGTCATCATTAGGTGTTACTTCATTTTCCCCACACTTAGGTGGTTTATTATTGTTAAGCACTACCGTTGGAGTTGGTAAAACAACATGGTTCTTACCAATCATTTTTGTTGGTTCAACGGTTTTGGTTTGTGGAGATTTAGACTTTCGACTTACAAAGGTGATCGATTTTTCATCATTACTAAGTGTCATTCTACCCTCTCTTACATCAAATAACGCTCCGGGAGACGCTAAGAATGGTCGACCTAAAATTAGAGGAATGTTTAAGTCCTCTTCTATGTCAATGACAATAAATTCGAATAGAAAGGTTAAATTACCTACTTGAATGGGTAGGTTGTCAGCAATTTCAACTGGGTGCCTAATGGTTTGATCAAAGATTCGGACACTCATCTCTATTGGACTTAAGTCACCTACTCCTAATCTCTTATATAATGAAAGAGGCATAACACTCACACTCGCACCTAAATCTGCTAGTGCATCATACATGACACAATCACTAAGTAGACAAGGAACAATAAATTCGCCCGGATCACCCAACCTGGGTGGAGGTTTTGGTGGAACTATCTTCACCGGGTTTATCTTTACAGTTTTTGTTTCTTGTACTTTCTTATTCTTCTTCTTCTTTCCAGAGGTATCACAAACTTTATTACCTATTACTTGCTCATACTCAACTCCTTTTCTTGGAAACGGGATGGGTGGTCTGTATGGTGCCACCACTGGCTTTACATACTCGGGTGGTGGTTGTAGTGTTGTAACTTCTTCATTGTTACTCACATCGAAAACCTTCCCATCTTCTGTAGCTGGTTTTTCAGAATTTGTTGACAGCGTATTAACATTCTCATTCCGAGGATTTACTTCAGTATTACTCGGTAGCTTTCCTTGTTCCCTCTCACTCATCATGCTAGCAAAAGTACCTACGTGTTTTTCTAGATTCAAAATGGAAGCTTGTTGAGTTCTTAATGAATGATCAAACCTCTCATTTGTTTGGGTTTGAGATGTAATAAATTGTGTTTGAGATTCCATTAGCTTTGCCATCATTTCTTCCAGATTTAGCTTTTTCTCTTTGATTTGTTGTGGTGGTTTATACAAGCTAGGTTTTTGTTGATTGAAAGTGTTGTTTTGAGTTGGTTGGATATTTGGACCTTGTTGGTTGTACGAGTTATTGTTGGGTCCATTTGGATTGTAAAGAATGTTTTGATTTCGATTGAAGTTTGGCCTTGGCGGTTGATAATTATTTTGATAATTATTTCCCGACCTTTGGTTCATGTAGGAAACATTCTTACGTTATTCCATAGTTTGTTCAACATTACAATCTTTCGTTAAGTGTGGTCCACCGCGTTGCTCACAACTGATTCGTATTGCGTGAATATCTTTATTCATCTTTTCCATTCATCTCTCAAAAGCATCTATTTTTGCGGAAACGGAATCAAAGTCATGGCTAGAATCGGCTCTAGCCGCTAAAGATGAATGAAAGATATCTTTTTCCTGGTGCCACTCATGTGAGTGGGAGGCTGTGTTATCAATAATTTTGTGAGCTTCAGTTGCGGTTTTCTTCATAATGGAACCACCAGCTGCTATGTCGATGTCTTTTCGTGTAGCAATATCGCATCCTTGATAGAATATTTATACTATTTGATAAGTGTCTAACAACTTTTCAAATCTTGTCCACGCCTCATATAATGTTTCATTTGGCTTTTGCGCGAACGTAACAATTTCTCCATGAAGTCTCACGGGTTTAGATGCCGGAAAGAATTGTTTAAGAAATTTTTCAACTAAGACATCCCATATGTCAATCGCCCCTTCAGGTAACGATTCTAACCAATCTTTGGCTTCTCCCTTTAAAGTCCAGGGAAATAACATGAGATAGATCTGTTCATCCTTAACTTCTCTGATTTTGAATAGAGTACAGATCCTATTAAAGGTTCGAAGATGTTCGTTTGGATCTTCTTTTGGCGTGCCACTATATTGGTATTGATTAGTTACCATGTGTAGAATTTTTCCTTTGATTTCATAATCTGGCGCATTAATGTCTGGCTTAATAACAGCGTGACCTTGGCCAGTGCGTTTAGCCCTCATTTGGTCTTCCATACTTAGAGGTTCCAGATTTTCCATGATTGAATTTGTTGAATCTGAATCACTAGAGGATTCTGATTTAACGGTTTGTAGTTCAGGAGGAATGATTAGTGGTTCAGGATCTTGGAATTGTCTTTGAATATCCTCCGGATTCTCAATTGTGAGGTTGGGTTCAAAAAATGGATTATCGGAAATTTGAATTGGAGTACTTAGTCGACTAGATGACGATTCTAAAGAAAAATCAACGGCGACAATGTTGGCTAGATGTCTTGATCGAGTTACAGGTGGTGAACGTATGAAAGGTGGTGAACGTTTTGCTAGGTGCATTCACTGAATATCCTATTAGTTATAAAAGAAAAAAATTATATAAGTTATCAAATTAATAGACTTTTCTAATTTTGCCCACGTTTCGAATAGCCAATAGATGCAGCAGGTAGCCAGGACCCATTAAATCGGAAGCCCACAACTTGCCACTAACAAATCCAACTATTACTACGAACCAGAAAATTTTGGATGTCTATCAAATTAACCGCTTAAAATAATTTTTCGTCGAAGTTTAAAGAAAATAAAGAAAATTCTATGTCCTAAAAACTAGAGCGTCGAGAAATAAGAAAGAAAAAGAGCGCGTCGAAAAACGTCGCAGAAAAAGAGCGTGTCGAAAAACGTCGAAAAATAAAAGAGCGAAAAATAAGCTTCGAAACGTAAAAGTCTAAAAACTAAGAATTAAAACTTACGTCTAAAGGTATTAAAGCTTAGAAGGAAATCTATATCCAAAACGGCAATAACTTAAAAGGCACTAAAATATATAAATGGCGTCGCAAAATTCTAAAGCGCCTAAATCTTAATCTAAAGAAAAAGCACTTAAGGGATTTTACGGCAAAGCCTAAAATTCTAGAAATATAAAGTAACTACGGCAAAATACTAGACTTAAAACTAATTACAAACGATAAATATACAAATTACGAATTAAATGATAAAAATAAAATAAATATTAAAAGAAACTAAAAATGATAAAATTACTAATTTTTATAAAAATATTATTTTTATTTTATTATTTTATAAAAGTATTAATTTATATATTAAAAAACTAATTAAAACTTAAAATACAAAATTAAATAAAAATAAAACTAATTATTATTTAATTAAAACCCTAATTACTAATTAATTAATAATAATTCTTAATTATCCTAACCCTAATCCGTACGTACTAGGATTCAGACTTGTCACCTCACTCCATGCGATCGCATGGAGTGTAGGTTGTTATGCCATGCGGTCGCATGGATCCAGAAACCATGCCAGGTAGTTGGGCTGCTACAGTTGGTGGCCCGAATACTTTTCTAATTTTTTTTCTGAGTTTTAAATTATAAAAATAATATATAAGTAATATTTATAATTATATTTTTAAGAACTAAAAAAAATACTTTTATACTTTTTATAAAATATATTTTCTTTTTTTTATTATTATTATTTTTTATATTGATATTTAAAACTTATATATAATTATGTTTTTACAAAAATAGTTTAAAAATATAGTGTTCGCTTTCGGCGTCCCTGGCAGCGGTGCCAAAAACTTGATGAGGTAGCGGAGGCGTACAAAATATTATTATTTTTATTACGAAATACGATACAATTTACACAAGTTTTATTTATTTATATAGATGGAATATACTTAAACCTTGCTACAACACTTATAGGCAGTGTACCTAATCGTAGAGTAGTGTAGTTTTTAGTAAGTCCGGTTCGTTCCACAGGGAGCTAGCTGAGTTTAAAGCTATATTTTTAAACTATATTTGTATATATATATATATATATATATATATATATATATATATATATATATATATATATATATATATATATATATATATATATATATATATATATATATATATAGTAGTATTATTATTTATAAAAAGGGGGTTTTTTTACCGTTTAATGACCGGTTTGTCGATTTTATATTTTAAGCGTAAAGATAAATGACGATAATATAAAAGACGGAATTTAAATTGCGATAAAGTAAATTGTAGTAATTAAAATAACAGTAAATAAAGGTACGATGAAATATGAAATAAAAGTATTATGCTTATTTAAACTTCCGCAATCATGATGTTTAACGTTTTGATTTTAATTTATTACTCTTGGGTTAATTGTCCTTTGTCCTGGATTATTTGATATCTATTTGGTTTTTGTCCATAATAGTCCATCGGTCATAATTATAAAATGCTCGTCAAATTAACCTTATTCCCGAAGTCAAATATTCCAACTAATTAGGGATTCGAACTGTAACAAGGTTTTAATACTTTGTTAATAATTACACCAGGTTATCGACTGCGTGTAATCCAAGGTTTTAATACTTTGTTAACAATTATACCAATTATCCTTGTATGTAATCCACCCCTGTTTTAATGAGATATGAATATTAATTTACCCACTTGATCAGAATGAATAATCAATTACCCAACCCGAATAATTAATTAAATGATCGTAAAAGATGTCGTATAAACGTCACTAAATAGAACATACATAATCATTTTAATAATTATTAGATTAACTAATTTGAAGATAGGTTCGACAGATTCTAATGAGTTGTCATTCGATTAGACAATACCCCCTATCTATTAATAGTCAATAGTCTAATGTCCACAAGTGTCGGTCTTTTGTCCAAACCTTAATTATGGTACAAAATCTAATAACTCCGTCTTAATATTTAGTCTAACATCACGATTACTCTGGCTCAAATAAGCATAATAATAACTTAGTTACGATACATTATTTTAAAAAGGAAGAACATAGCTTACAGTGGTGATTAATCGCGTAGCGTTACACGGACAGAGTTCAGACTTACAAAATCTTAAAACATTTCTTACAATAATCCAATTATTATTAAACTTAAATTAAACTTTAAATTATATATATATATATATATATATATATATATATATATATATATATATATATATATATATATATTATCGTTACAGAGAAGGAAAAGAAAAAGATGTGTCATTCGTCCAAAAAACTGCGAAATTTATAGATGTGTCCAGAGTTTGGGAGCCATGCGATCGCATGGCTTTCCCTTGTAATTCCCATACGATCGCATGGACAGGCTGTCCAGCTCCAAATGGTTCCAAAACGTGGGCTGCTGCGTATTATTTAATAATTATAATATATATATATATATATATATATATATATATATATATATATATATATATATATATATATATATATATATATATATATTATATTATATTCATGTGCATCGTTGACTTGTAATTTTAGCTCCGTTGCGTCGCGCGTTGAGAGTTGACTCTGGTCCCGATTTCGTATTTTCTAACGTCCTTGCGTACTATTTAATATCTTGTACTTTGCGTTTTGCAGCTCGTACTCTTGTAACTTTTAGACGTTTCTTATTAATAAATGGAACCACTTGAATTATATCTTGTTCATTTGAGCTTTTTTGTCATTTGCGTCTTCAAATCGTCGTTTTCTTCTTTTGTCTTCGCACTTATTTATTTAAACTAATATTACATAAAAATAGAACAATTGCAACTAAAAGGTTTACATATTGGAAGGATATTATGCAAAAATATATGTTCATTTGGAGCACTATCAACTATCATTGTTTATACCACCGTATCAAAATCACTGATGTATAAAGTGTGAGAATAAAAAGTGATTCGAGTGAAGTGTGATTTAATTTCAAGTTCTGTATTGCTTGAGAACAAACAACGTTCAAGTGTGGGGATATTTTATAGTGCTCCAAATGAACATATATTTAGGCACAATATCCTTCCAATATGTAAAGCTTTTAGTTGTAATTGTTCTATTTTTATGTAATATTTGTTTAAATAAATAAGTGCGAAGACAAAAGAAGAAAACGACGATTTGAAGACGTAAATGACCAAAAAGCTCAAATGTACAAGATATAATTCAAGTGGTTCAATTTAATGATGAGAAACGTCTAAAAATTACAAGAGTGCAAGCCGCGAAACGCAAAGTACAATATATCTACGCGTACGACAGGACGTTCGAAAATCTGGAACCGGGACCTGAGCCAACTATCAAGGCGCGACGCAACGGACCTAAAGTTACAAGTCAACTATGCACAAGAATATAATATAATATATATATATAATTAATATAAATTATATATATTATTTATATTTAAATAAAATGTCGGCAAACTAGAAAACAAAGTGATTGAGCTGGATCCAGATGGCCATGCGATCGCATGGCCTGGCTGCCTTATTCCCATGCGATCTCATGGCAGGAAATGGTGGCCAAGTCTATAAATTCAGCATTTTTCGGACGAGTTTTAACACATCTTTTTCTTTTCCTTCTCTGTAACGAAAACATATATATATATATATATATATATATATATATATATATATATATATATATATATATATATATATATACATATATATATATATATATATATATATAATATTAATTTTAAATTAAGTTTAATAATAATTGGGTTAATGTAAGAAATGTTTTAAGGTTTTGTAAGTCAAAATTCTGTCCGTGCAACGCTACGCAATTAATCACCTCTGTAAGCTATGTTCTTCCTTTTTAATTTAATGTCTCGTAACTAAGTTATTATTATGCTTATTTGAGCCAAAGTAATCGTGATGTTAGACTAAATATTAACACGGGGTTATTAGATTTTGTACCATAATTAAGGTTTGGACAAAAGACCGACACTTGTGGACATTGGACTATTAACTATTAATAGACAGGAGGTATTGTCTAATCGAATGACAACTCATTAGAATCTATAGAACCTATCTTCAAATTAGTTAATCTAATAATTATTAAAATGATTATGCATGTCCTATTTAGTGACGTTTATACGACATCTTTTACGATCATTTAATTAATTATTCGGGTTGGGTAATTGATTATTCATTCTGATCAAGTAGGTAAATTAATATTCATATCTAATTAAAACAGGGGTGGATTACATACAAGGATAATTGGTGTAATTGTTAACAAAGTATTAAAACCTTGGATTACATGCAGTCGATAACCTGGTGTAATTATTAACAAAGTATTAAAACCTTGTTACAGTTCGAATCCCTAATTAGTTGGAATATTTGACTTCGGGAATAAAGTTAATTTGACGAGCATTTTATAATTATGACGGATGGACTATTATGGACAAAAACCAGATAGGTATCAAATAAACCAGGACAAAGGACAATTAACCCGGGTAACAATTAATTAAAATCAAAACGTCAAACATCATGATTACGGAAGTTTAAATAAGCATAATACTTTTATTTCATATTTCATCGTACCTTTATTTACTGTTATTTTAATTACTGCAATTTACTTTATTGTAATTTAAATTCTGTCAATTATATTATCGTCATTTATCTTTACGATATAAAATCGACAAACCGGTCATTAAACGGTAAAAACCTCCTTTTATAATAATAATAATAATACTACTTATATATATATATATATATATATATATATATATATATATATATATATATATATATATATATATATATACAAATATAGTTAATAAAAATATAGCGTTAAACTCAGCTAGCTCCCTGTGGAACGAACCGGACTTACAAAAAACTACACTACTCTACGATTAGGTACACTGCCTATAAGTGTTGTAGAAAGGTTTAGGTATATCCATCTATATAAATAAATAAAAATTGTATCATATCTCACCATATTTCGTAGTAAAATATAATCTATTTTGTACTACACCTCGCACACATCAGAGAGGGTAACAGGTTGGTGTAGTGGGAGGAGTATATTAAAGTCCAAGCTATTCTGCTCTTTATGTGCCCTTTTAGGGTAAGGATACCTTAGACTGGTTCTAGTAGCATCGGTACTTTTAGGAATTGATAAACTTTGAAGAGCGAGGGTGAGATCTTGTAACCTGGTTTCCAGCATTTGTACCGTATAAGCGAAGACGTCATCCTTCTCAACAGCTTCATTGTTCCAATCCTCCTACTGTGCAGCTACTGTGTCCAAAAGATCCCATGCTTCGTCTGCTGTTCGTGACGTGAAATTGCTTTGCGAGGCCATGTCTAGGAGAGACTTATCATCCTTGGTCAAACCATTGTAAAGCGTGCAGATTATGTCTGGCTGACTTAACGAGTGATTCGGACATCTTTTAAGCATTACTTTTACTCTATTCCATGCTAGACACAATGACTCGTTTTCTTTTTGAGAAAAGTTGGCGATATCATTCTTCAAACAGGTTTGCAGGGAAGGTGGATAAAATTTGTTTAAAAAATTTAGTGGCTAATTCTTCCCATGAGTGTATTGAATTCGGGTAAAGACCATCAAACCATGTTAAATCGTGTGAAGACAGAGAATATTGGAAAAGATGAAGTTTCAAAAGGTTTTTCTCGTTTGCTTGCTTCTTAAAAGAGTCAACCAGACTGATAAATTTGTTTAAGTGAAAGTTTGGATCGTCAGTCGGTAATCCTTGAAATTTACAGATCATACTAACCAGCTTGATCATGTGTGAACTGATTTCAGGAGTTCCTTCGGTTCCTAAGGCGATTGGTCCTCCTCTTTCTTCTAAGCATGATTTTTGCATAGAAGCAAGGGTGTTTTGTTGTTCCATTTTTATGATTTTCTATTTAAAAAGACTTAAAAGTAACTTTTAGAAAATGTTACATGACTAAAAGGATCGATAATTTAATAAAAATAATTATTCTTGAAATTCGGTCGCTAACCTTTTATCGATATTCTAATTGATAGGATTTCTTACAGATTACTAGGTATCTAGGTGGTCAGGCCGACTACGGAGAGGCAGGATCCTTTTGGTTCCAATATAATTGGAGACTGTTCAGAGAATCCAACAACCAAGTCCGTGTATAATTGTCTTTCTTAGACACCACAAAATAATACTTTTGTCTGCTTAAAATCTTTCTCAACCAAAATATTCGATCCCCGGCAGCGGCGCCAAAAGATTCACTCTCACAATGATATAGACAAAACGGACGGTTTTATTCGTGCGGTTTCGCTAGGTCGCAGGGCGTAAGATTCGGTATAACAATGGTATCAATGGTATCACCCCAATGTTTTGCAATAGAGATGAAAACCGATTCAAACCAACATGTCACCGGGACCCTAGAAATATCAAGCCATGTAAGGCGTTTTGGGTATGTAACCTGTTTTCGAATAGGTTCACTTTACTGCACCATTTATGAATACTGCGATTTTTATTGTTTAACACTTGCATTGTGATATCGGCTAAAAAGTCACGTTTTCACCCCGGTATTAAGGCTCAAAAACAAGAAAAATTCGAACTTTGTCAGCAAAATACCCACTTCGTTGGTTAGAATTGAAGAATAAGTAATTACGAAGACGGTGCAAAAAGAATCAAGAGAATCGGAGCTAAAACGAAGATTCTAGAGCGAAAACGGTGAAAGACAAGAAATAATGTTACGATCCAGGGAATTCAGGCTGACCAGCAATCCAAACGGTCTGCCATACGGCCTGCCAGTATGAAAACGGCCTGCCATATACATGCTGCCACATGAGCCACCAAACGGCCTGCCTTGCATACGGCCTGCCAAATACGGCCTGCCAAACGGCCTGCCAGGCGTATTTGGAAATTTTCAAGTCTATTTAAAGGGTCTTTGTCATTCATTCCAACACACACTTCAATTCACTTCTTTCTCTCTCTTGTACAATATTAGTCATACTTTCAAGGCCTTCTCACCTCCAAGCGGGAAATTAAGTACCCGGAGGCGAACGCTGAAGATTGTATTATGAGCGGTCTGGAGTCTTGAAGTTGTCACTTTTGTATTCGGAACTCGTTTAATCTACTGGTACTTCTATCCTTTATCTTATATAATGTTTTATGATATTATTGCCATGATTAGCGAGTAGTTATCTTTAGTGTATGCTATGATGTAAGCACTTATAATGCCGAAATAATATTATGGTTTGTGTATGCTGTTGAAATTCTTTCCGATTATGCTTAAAACTCAATCGCTTTTCCAACTAATAGAACGTAGTTATAGGCTCTATTATTGGGAAGTCGCGAACCCCGATTCAGAGTACACTATCTGTGTCACCCATTGGTAAGAGAAGTCTATCGGATACAATGTAAGATCGACCGAGGTACACCGGTTATAGTAAGTCTATCAAGCTTTGTATTCCGACTTAGGACTCTTTCGTAGTGAAACATCTGACTAGACCCCTAGTACATTGTCGGTCCTAGACCATGCTAGTGTAGTCACCAAGCATATAAACTTCGTACGTGCACGCTGAAGCACAGCAGTTGTTGTAAGCTGTACCTCTGCTAAGTAAGGCCATGGAACACAGTTAGTGTTGACCAGTACACTGCACCATAACGCGGTCTCAAGCATTGCACCCCGCTTGAGGGATTCTTAGTTAATTAAGGAACTGTTTGTTTAGACACATAAAGGATTGGACCGTTAGGATAACCGGACGTGTTCATGGAAGTCATCTTGACTTGGCCATGGTGTTCTTTATGGTTGAACTCTTTTTAAGGGCCTAACTATCTCTTACCAATCATTAACGAAAGCATTGAAGCACATCACATCTATCGAATATGGTACACCATGTATTCTATTATGCTTAAGAAAGTTTAGACCATTTTGAATGTTAATACGTCATCCAACCGAGTCGCTCAATTAGATGAGCCGTCTGAACGTGTATGCCTGTAGTCAGACTGCATGGGCGTCGGGGGTAAGGGACGTTGCTGTCTATTCAGAATCTTTAAGCCTAACGCAGTACCCAGTGACATGTTTTATGACAGGGGCGTTTAGGACCAGTGTAATGAATACAGGGCCTCTGCCTATTCATGAGCCAGCATTCCATAATCTTGGCAGAATAACTGATGAAGTCATAGTATGCACTTACTTTAACCTTATCTGAATCACAAATTTTATCGCATTTACTTTATCTATCTTATAAATTAGAAAATCCTAAAATAAATATTCACTACTCCCTAACTATCTTAGGTTACAATATAGGTTCGATGTTACTGATATCTCTAAAATACGACTCTAGGTCATACTTCCCATACTTATAAGGAGTAGTAAGATTTAGGCCCCGCTAAATATAAATTTAAAACAAGTATCCTCTCCCACGAGTGGCTGATCCTGGCGAGCCGTGGCCTAACGACATCGCGCAAATAAAAACCATCCGTTTCGGCCATATCAGGAGAAGACCTGAGTTTTTTAAAAACTCTACTCTCCTTATGATATGGCCGAAACGGACGGTTTTATTTTCGCGGTGTCGTTAGGCTGCGGCACGTCAGAATCAGCTACCACAAGGAGGAGTAGTGGTTTGTTTTATCATTTATATTTAGCTGGGGTTCCAAGCTATAACTCACCTACTTGTCTTCCTTTTAACGAGTAAGTGGTAAATATAACTCAGGTACGTATTTTTGTATGTTTAATCAGTAATGTGGAACAAAAGTGTCTATATAGTTAACCCTAGGGACAAGAGGTGATAGATTAAGATTAACTAGATAAAATAGTAATTAAACAATAAAAGTAAAGATAGGTATGAAGAATAGAATTCTGAAGGGGAATTATCGCAAGAGTTCAACTTCCTAGGATAAACACTAAACCTCAATCAACTGGATGTGAACCTAACTGATTTATCACTAAGAGTTTAGGCTTTGAAGATTCTGGCTAAGACAGGTATCCCTATGTAGTGACCCGAACTTTTCCATGTTTATATATATTAATTGAGATTGATATTTACATGATTAAATGTTTCCAACATGTTAAGCAATCAAACTTGTTAAGACTTGATTAATTGAAATATGTTTCATATAGACAATTGACCACCCAAGTTGACCGGTGATTCACGAACGTTAAAACTTGTAAAAACTATATGATGACATATATATATATATATATATATATATATATATATATATATATATATATATATATATATATATATATATATATATATATATATATATATATATATATATATATATATAGTTAACATGATACTATGATAAGTAAACATATCATTAAGTATATTAACAATGAACTACATATGTAAAAACAAGACTACTAACTTAATGATTTTTAAACGATACATATATGTAACGATTATCGTTGTAAAGACATTTAATGTATATATATTATATTAAGAGATATTAATACATGATAATATCATGATAATATAATAATTTAAAATCTCATTTGATATTATAAACATTGGGTTAACAACATTTAAAAAGATCGTTAACCTAAAGGTTTCAAAACAACACTTACATGTAACGACTAACGATGACTTAACGACTCAGTTAAAATGTATATACATGTAGTGTTTTAATATGTATTTATACACTTTTGAAAGACTTCAATACACTTATAAAAATACTTCTACTTAACAAAAATGCTTACAATTACATCCTCGTTCAGTTTCATCAACAATTCTACTCGTATGCACCCGTATTCGTACTCGTACAATACACAGCTTTTAGATGTATGTACTATTGGTATATACACTCCAATGATCAGCTCTTAGCAGCCCATGTGAGTCACCTAACACATGTGGGAACCATCATTTGGCAACTAGCATGAAATATCTCATAAAATTACAAAAATATGAGTAATCATTCATGACTTATTTACATGAAAACAAAATTACATATCCTTTATATCTAATCCATACACTAACGACCAAAAACACCTACAAACACTTTTATTCTTCAATTTTCTTCATCTAATTGATCTCTCTCAAGTTCTATCTTCAAGTTCTAAGTGTTCTTCATATATTCTACAAGTTCTAATTACATAAAATCAAGAATACTTTCAAGTTTGCTAGCTCACTTCCAATCTTGTAAGGTGATCATCCAACCTCAAGAAATCTTTGTTTCTTACAGTAGGTTATCATTCTAATACAAGGTAATAATCATACTCAAACTTTGGTTCAATTTCTATAACTATAACAATCTTAATTCGAGTAAAAATCTTACTTGAACTTGTTTTTGTGTCATGATCCTACTTCAAGAACTTTCAAGCCATCCAAGATCCTTTGAAGCTAGATCATTTCTTGTCACTTCCAGTAGGTTTACCTACTAAACTTGAGGTAGTAATGATGTTCATAACATCATTCGATTCATATATATAAAACTATCTTATTCGAAGGTTTAAACTCGTAATCACTAGAACATAGTTTAGTTAATTCTAAACTTGTTCGCAAACAAAAGTTAATCCGTCTAACTTGACTTTTAAAATTAACTAAACACATGTTCTATATCTATATTATATGCTAACTTAATGATTTAAAACCTGGAAACACGAAAAACACCGTAAAACCGGATTTACGCCGTCGTAATAACACCGCGGGCTGTTTTGGGTTAGTTAATTAAAAACTATGATAAACTTTGATTTAAAAGTTGTTATTCTGAGAAAATGATTTTTATTATGAACATGAAACTATATCCAAAAATTATGGTTAAACTCAAAGTGGAAGTATGTTTTCTAAAATGGTCATCTAGACGTCGTTCTTTCGACTGAAATGACTACCTTTACAAAAATGACTTGTAACTTATTTTTCCGACTATAAACCTATACTTTTTCTATTTAGATTCATAAAATAGAGTTCAATATGAAACCATAGCAATTTGATTCACTCAAAACGGATTTAAAATGAAGAAGTTATGGGTAAAACAAGATTGGATAATTTTTCTCATTTTAGCTACGTGAAAATTGGTAACAAATCTATTCCAACCATAACTTAATCAACTTGTATTGTATATTATGTAATCTTGAGATACCATAGACACGTATACAATGTTTCGACCTATCATGTCGACACATCTATATATATTTCGGAACAACCATAGACACTCTATATGTGAATGTTGGAGTTAGCTATACAGGGTTGAGGTTGATTCCAAAATATATATAGTTTGAGTTGTGATCAATACTGAGATACGTATACACTGGGTCGTGGATTGATTCAAGATAATATTTATCAATTTATTTCTGTACATCTAACTGTGAACAACTAGTTGTAGGTTACTAACGAGGACAGCTGACTTAATAAACTTAAAACATCAAAATATTTTAAAAGTGTTGTAAATATATTTTGAACATACTTTGATGTATATGTATATATTTTTATAGGTTCGTGAATCAACCAGTGGCCAAGTCTTACTTCCCGACGAAGTAAAAATATGTGAAAGTGAGTTATAGTCCCACTTTTAAAATCTAATATTTTTGGGATGAGAATACATGCAGGTTTTATAAATGATTTACAAAATAGACACAAGTACGTGAAACTACATTCTATGGTTGAATTATCGAAATCGAATATGCCCCTTTTTATTAAGTCTGGTAATCTAAGAATTAGGGAACAGACACCCTAATTGACGCGAATCCTAAAGATAGATCTATTGGGCCTAACAAACCCCATCCAAAGTACCGGATGCTTTAGTACTTCGAAATTTATATCATATCCGAAGGGTGTCCCGGAATGATGGGGATATTCTTATATATGCATCTTGTTAATGTCGGTTACCAGGTGTTCACCATATGAATGATTTTTATCTCTATGTATGGGATGTGTATTGAAATATGAAATCTTGTGGTCTATTATTATGATTTGATATATATAGGTTAAACCTATAACTCACCAACATTTTTGTTGACGTTTTAAGCATATTTATTCTCAGGTGATTATTAAGAGCTTCCGCTGTCGCATACTTAAATAAGGACGAGATTTGGAGTCCATGCTTGTATGATATTGTGTAAAAACTGCATTCAAGAAACTTATTTTGTTGTAACATATTTGTATTGTAAACCATTATGTAATGGTCGTGTGTAAACAGGATATTTTAGATTATCATTATTTGATAATCTACGTAAAGCTTTTTAAACCTTTATTGATGAAATAAAGGTTATGGTTTGTTTTAAAATGAATGCAGTCTTTGAAAAACGTCTCATATAGAGGTCAAAACCTCGCAACGAAATCAATTAATATGGAACGTTTTTAATCAATAAGAACGGGACATTTCAGTTGGTATCAGAGCGTTGGTCTTAGAGACCCAGAATTTTGCATTAGTGTGTCTTATCGAGTTTGTTAGGATACATTAGTGAGTCTGGACTTCGACTGTGTTTACTTGAAAAATGATTGCTTAACAAATTTTGTTGGAAACTATATATTTTTAACATGTGAATATTATGTGATATATTAATCTCTTAACGCGTTTGATATTATGTGATAGATGTCTACCTCTAGAACAAGTCCCATTGACTCACCTAATAATAATGAAGAGTCAAATGTAAATTGGAATGATTCGTGGACTGATTCACAAGTTCCCGAAGAGGAACCGGAAGAAGAGTCGGAACCGGAAGAAGAATCGGAACCGGAAGAAGAATCGGAACCGGATGAAGAAATAGAACCAGTGGGGGAAATAATAAAACGGTTAAGTAAAAGAAAATCCTCAACCAACCAACCAAGGTTAATTATGGTCAATGGTGTTTCCGCCAAGGAAGCAAAATATTGGGAGGATTACCAATTCTCCGATGAATCGGATTCCGACGAGAATTCCGATGATGTTATAGAAATTACCCCAACTGAATTTAACAAGGCAAAAGAAAATAATAAGGGAAAGGGCATAAAAATAGAGAAATCTAATTCCAACCCCGATGAACTTTATATGTATCGTCAACCCCCGAAGTCCTTAAGTTGTAACAATGACCCGGGAACTTCTAAACCACCAGGTTTTTCTAAACCAATGTGGAAAACGACGGCTCGTATTAGGGGAACATCATATATCCCTAGAAACTTGGCAAAACGAACCAAAACCGAAGAAGAAGAAACAAGCGAGTCGGAATAAGATAGTTGTATTCGTGTGGTGTAATATATGTAATATAGTGTGCTTATGCTTTATGATATATGTAAAAATTGCTTGTATTAATAATTATTTTTTTATGAATCTAACTCTTGTCTATTTTACAGTATAAAAACACAAAATGGATAGACAACCCAATATTTTAAGAGACCTACCCGGAGACATGATTGATGAAATCTTATCTAGAGTCGGTCAGAATTCTTCGGCACAACTATTTAAGGCAAGATCAGTTTGTAAGACATTCGAAGAACGTTCCAAGAATTCCTTGGTTTATAAAAGGCTTTCGTTCGAAAGATGGGGGATATCACATTGGGAAATCCATAAGTTACGATGTGTTTACTTTGACGCATATATTGCGGGGAACCCAAATGCTATTTTACGTAATGGGTTAAGAAATTATTTTGACTCAATATATCCGAATATTGGACTTCGTGATATAGAAAAAGCGGCTAACATGCAACATAAAGAAGCATGTTATGCTTACGGATTAGTAATGTTCGCTTCTCACCAAAGTGAGAACAAGAACATCGGGCTACAACTATTAAACAAAACGTTCCCACAAGTGACGGAGTCGGTAATTGGGGTAAGAAATGAGGTTTTTAGATTGTTACGGGACTGTTGGACATTACGTAACCCTCGTCCCTTTGACGACGTTACAACACGATGTCTTATCAACGGCCATAACGGTTATGTTCCACAAGACCAAGGATGGGAAGTAATCCTAGTAAAACCAGAATGCATGACTTGTTTCTGGACGTATGAATTACGTGTCTTTATTGCCTTTGCTGAACGACTTGTGTACTAGCTAGAATTATCTTCACAACCATCTTGTATCAAATTTATTGTGTGCTATATTTCATGCTATATGTAAAATAAGCGTATTGTAAGTTTGTAAAATATTGTGTAAAAGTTTGAACGTGAAATATTATTATAATCAGTTTTTCATATAGAATTGTAGTAGTTGAATTGTATATTAGCTACTAAGTATGAACTTAACGGGTAGGTACTACCCGAATTTAAACTTATAAAATGCTAATATGAAGAAAAAGCTTTTATAAATGAGTTCATATTATGCTACGAAATACTATTAACTACTCTTAATACTCTGTATGATTAACTTGTTCCATTTGACTATTTTAAGGAAATGGCACCGACTACTCGACACACCGTGAATATGAATGAAGAGGAATTCCGTACTTTTCTAGCTTCAAACATAGCCGCAGTACAGGCTGCGCTACATACCAACAATAACCTTGGATCTAGCAGTACAGGAAATCGTGTAGGATGCACCTACAAAGAATTCACTGCCTGCAAACCTTTGGAATTTGATGGAACCGAAGGACCAATCGGATTGAAACGGTGGACCGAGAAGGTCGAATCGGTGTTTGCCATAAGTAAGTGTACTGAAGAGGACAGAGTGAAGTACGCTACGCATACCTTCACAGGTTCTGCGTTAACATGGTGGAATACCTATCTAGAGCAAGTGGGACAAGACGATGCGTACGCACTACCGTGGTCAGCATTCAAGCACTTGATGAACGAGAAGTACCGTCCCAGAACCGAGGTCAATAAGTTCAAGACAGAACTTAGAGGGTTACGAACCCAAGGATTTGATATTACCACGTACGAAAGACGATTCACAGAATTGTTCCTATTGTGTCCGGGAGCATTCGAAGATGAGGAAGAGAAGATCGATGCGTTTGTGAAAGGATTACCGGAAAGAATCCAAGAAGATATAAGTTCACACGAGCCCGCCTCCATACAACAGGCATGTAGAATGGCTCACAAACTAGTGAACCAGATTGAAGAAAGAATTAAAGAACAGACTGCTGAAGAGGCCAATGTGAAGCAAGTCAAAAGAAAGTGGGAGGAAAACGGTGATAAGAATCACCAATACAACAACAACAGCAATTACAACAATAATCGTAACAATTATCCCAACAATCGCAACGTCAATCGCAACTACAACAAACGGCCCAACAACAACAATAACAACAACAACAATAACAGCATCAACTACAACAATCATCCCAACAACAATAATAACCGCAACAACAACAACAATCAGAAGCAGCTATACCAAAGGTGTGAAAAGTATCACTCGGGGTTCTGCACCAAATTTTGCAACAAGTGTAAAAGAAATGGTCATAGCGCGGCAAAGTGTGAGGTCTACGGACCAGGGGTTAATAGAACGAAAGGAACAAATGGTGTCGGAACGAGTAATGGCGGAGCAAGTAGTGTCGGAGCAAGTTATGCCAATGTAGTTTGTTATAAATGTGGAAAACCGGGCCACATTATTAGAAATTGCCCGAACCAGGAGAACACGAATGGACAAGGCCGCGGAAGAGTTTTCAATATTAATGCGGCAGAGGCACAGGAAGACCCGGAGCTTGTTACGGGTACGTTTCTTATTGACAATAAATCTGCTTACGTTTTATTTGATTCGGGTGTGGATAGAAGCTATATGAGTAGAGATTTTTGTGCTAAATTAAGTTGTCCATTGACGCCTTTGGATAGTAAATTTTTACTCGAATTAGCAAATGGTAAATTAATTTCAGCAGATAATATATGTCGGAATCGAGAAATTAAACTGGTTAGCGAAACATTTAAGATTGATTTGATACCAGTAGAGTTAGGGAGTTTTGATGTGATAATCGGTATGGACTGGTTGAAAGAAGTGAAAGCAGAGATCGTTTGTTACAAAAATGCAATTTACATTATACGAGAAAAAGGAAAACCCTTAATGGTGTACGGAGAAAAGGGCAACACGAAGCTACATCTTATTAGTAATTTGAAGGCACAAAAACTAATAAGAAAAGGTTGCTATGCTGTTCTAGCGCACGTCGAGAAAGTACAAACTGAAGAAAAGAGCATCAATGATGTTCCCATTGCAAAAGAATTTCCCGACGTATTTCCGAAAGAATTACCGGGATTACCCCCACATCGATCAGTTGAATTTCAAATAGATCTTGTACCAGGAGCTGCACCAATAGCTCGTGCTCCTTACAGACTCGCACCCAGCGAGATGAAAGAACTGCAAAGCCAATTACAAGAACTTTTAGAGCGTGGTTTCATTCGACCTAGCACATCAACGTGGGGAGCTCCTGTTTTGTTTGTCAAGAAGAAAGATGGTACATTCAGGTTGTGTATCGACTACCGAGAGTTGAACAAACTTACCATCAAGAACCGCTACCCACTACCGAGAATCAACGACTTATTTGATCAACTACAAGGCTCGTCTGTTTATTCAACGATTGACTTACGTTCCGGGTATCATCAAATGCGGGTGAAAGAAGATGATATTCCAAAGACTACTTTCAGAACACGTTACGGTCATTACGAGTTTATGGTCATGCTGTTTGGTTTAACTAATGCACCAGCTGTGTTCATGGACCTTATGAACCGAGTGTGTGGACCATACCTTGACAAGTTTGTCATTGTTTTCATTGATAACATACTTATTTACTCAAAGAATGACCAAGAACACGGTGAACATTTGAGAAAGGTGTTAGAAGTATTGAGGAAGGAAGAATTGTACGCTAAGTTTTCAAAGTGTGCATTTTGGTTGGAAGAAGTTCAATTCCTCGGTCACATAGTGAACAAAGAAGGTATCAAGGTGGATCCGGCAAAGATAGAAACTGTTGAAAAGTGGGAAACCCCAAAAACTCCGAAACACATACGCCAGTTTTTAGGACTAGCTGGTTACTACAGAAGGTTCATCCAAGAATTTTCCAGAATAGCAAAACCCTTGACTGCATTAACGCATAAAGGGAAGAAATTTGAATGGAATGATGAACAAGAGAAAGCGTTTCAGTTATTGAAGAAAAAGCTAACTACGGCACCTATATTGTCATTGCCTGAAGGGAATGATGATTTTGTGATTTATTGTGATGCATCAAAGCAAGGTCTCGGTTGTGTATTAATGCAACGAACGAAGGTGATTGCTTATGCGTCTAGACAATTGAAGATTCACGAACAAAATTATACGACGCATGATTTGGAATTAGGCGCGGTTGTTTTTGCATTAAAGATTTGGAGGCACTACTTATATGGGGTCAAAAGTATTATATATACCGACCACAAAAGTCTTCAACACATATTTAATCAGAAACAACTGAATATGAGGCAGCGCAGGTGGATTGAATTGTTGAATGATTACGACTTTGAGATTCGTTACCACCCGGGGAAGGCAAATGTGGTAGCCGATGCCTTGAGCAGGAAGGACAGAGAACCCATTTGAGTAAAATCTATGAATATAATGATTCATAATAACCTTACTACTCAAATAAAGGAGGCGCAACAAGGAGTTTTAAAAGAGAGAAATTTAAAGGATGAAATACCCAAAGGATCGGAGAAGCATCTTAATATTCGGGAAGACGGAACCCGGTATAGGGCTGAAAGGATTTGGGTACCAAAATTTGGAGATATGAGAGAAATGGTACTTAGAGAAGCTCATAAAACCAGATACTCAATACATCCTGGAACGGGGAAGATGTACAAGGATCTCAAGAAACATTTTTGGTGGCCGGGTATGAAAGCCGATGTTGCTAAATACGTAGGAGAATGTTTGACGTGTTCTAAGGTCAAAGCTGAGCATCAGAAACCATCAGGTCTACTTCAACAACCCGAAATCCCGGAATGGAAATGGGAAAACATTACCATGGATTTCATCACTAAATTGCCAAGGACTGCAAGTGGTTTTGATAATTTGGGTAATAGTTGATCGTCTCACCAAATCAGCACACTTCCTGCCAATAAGAGAAGATGACAAGATGGAGAAGTTAGCACGACTGTATTTGAAGGAATTCGTCTCCAGACATGGAATACCAATCTCTATTATCTCTGATAGGGATGGTAGATTTATTTCAAGATTCTGGCAGACATTACAGCAAGCATTAGGAACTCGTCTAGACATGAGTACTGCCTATCATCCACAAACTGATGGGCAGAGCGAAAGGACGATACAAACGCTTGAAGACATGATACGAGCATGTGTTATTGATTTCGGAAACAGTTGGGATCGACATCTACCGTTAGCAGAATTTTCCTACAACAACAGCTACCATTCAAGCATTGAGATGGCGCCGTTTGAAGCACTTTATGGTAGAAAGTGCAGGTCTCCGATTTGTTGGAGTGAAGTGGGGGATAGACAGATTACAGGTCCGGAGATTATACAAGAAACTACCGAGAAGATCATCCAAATTCAACAACGGTTGAAAACCGCCCAAAGTCGACAAAATAGCTACGCTGACATTAAAAGAAAAGATATAGAATTTGAAATTGGAGAGATGGTCATGCTTAAAGTTGCACCTTGGAAAGGCGTTGTTCGATTTGGTAAATGAGGGAAATTAAATCCAAGGTATATTGGACCATTCAAGATTATTGATCGTGTCGGACCAGTAGCTTACCGACTTGAGTTACCTCAACAACTCGCGGTTGTACATAACACTTTCCACGTCTCGAATTTGAAGAAATGTTTTGCTAAAGAAGATCTCACTATTCTGTTAGATGAAATCCAAATCAACGAAAAACTCCAATTCATCGAAGAACCCGTCGAAATAATGGATCGTGAGGTTAAAAGACTTAAGCAAAACAAGATACCAATTGTTAAGGTTCGATGGAATGCTCGTAGAGGACCCGAGTTCACCTGGGAGCGTGAAGATCAGATGAAGAAGAAATACCCACATCTATTTCCAGAAGATTCGTCAACACCTTCAACAGCTTAAAATTTCGGGACGAAATTTATTTAACGGGTAGGTACTGTAGTGACCCGAACTTTTCCATGTTTATATATATTAATTGAGATTGATATTTACATGATTAAATGTTTCCAACATGTTAAGCAATCAAACTTGTTAAGACTTGATTAATTGAAATATGTTTCATATAGACAATTGACCACCCAAGTGGACCGGTGATTCACGAACGTTAAAACTTGTAAAAACTATATGATGACATATATATGGATATATATATATATATATATATATATATATATATATATATATATATATATATATATATATATATATATATATATATATATATATATATATATATATATATATATATATATATATATATATATATATATATATAGTCAACATGATACTATGATAAGTAAACATATCATTAAGTATATTAACAATGAACTACATATGTAAAACAAGACTACTAACTTAATGATTTTTAAACGATACATATATGTAACGATTATCGTTGTAAAGACATTTAATGTATATATATTATATTAAGAGATATTCATACATGATAATATCATGATAATATCATAATAATATAATAATTTAAAATCTCATTTGATATTATAAACATTGGGTTAACAACATTTAACAAGATCGTTAACCTAAAGGTTTCAAAACAACACTTACATGTAACGACTAACGATGACTTAACGACTCAGTTAAAATGTATATACATGTAGTGTTTTAATATGTATTTATACACTTTTGAAAGACTTCAATACACTTATCAAAATACTTCTACTTAACAAAAATGCTTACAATTACATCCTCGTTCAGTTTCATCAACAATTCTACTCGTATGCACCCGTATTCGTACTCGTACAATACACAGCTTTTAAATGTATGTACTATTGGTATATACACTCCAATTATCAGCTCTTAGCAGCCCATGTGAGTCACCTAACACATTTGGGAACCATCATTTGGCAACTAGCATGAAATATCTCATAAAATTACAAAAATATGAGTAATCATTCATGACTTATTTACATGAAAACAAAATTACATATCCTTTATATCTAATCCATACACCAACGACCAAAAACACCTACAAACACTTTTATTCTTCAATTTTCTTCATCTAATTGATCTCTCTCAAGTTCTATCTTCAAGTTCTAAGTGTTCTTCATATATTCTACAAGTTCTAATTACATAAAATCAAGAATACTTTCAAGTTTGCTAGCTCACTTCCAATCTTGTAAGGTGATCATCCAACCTCAAGAAATCTTTGTTTCTTACAGTAGGTTATCATTCTAATACAAGGTAATAATCATATTCAAACTTTGGTTCAATTTCTATAACTATAACAATCTTAATTCGAGTAAAAATCTTACTTGAACTTATTTTTGTGTCATGATCCTACTTCAAGAACTTTCAAGCCATCCAAGATCCTTTGAAGCTAGATCATTTCTTGTCACTTCCAGTAGGTTTACCTACTAAACTTGAGGTAGTAATGATGTTCATAACATCATTCAATTCATATATATAAAACTATCTTATTCGAAGGTTTAAACTCGTAATCACTAGAACATAGTTTAGTTAATTCTAAACTTGTTCGCAAACAAAAGTTAATCCTTCTAACTTGACTTTTAAAATTAACTAAACACATGTTCTATATCTATATGATATGCTAACTTAATGATTTAAAACCTGGAAACACGAAAAACACCGTAAAACCGGATTTACGCCGTCGTAGTAACACCGCAGGCTGTTTTGGGTTAGTTAATTAAAAACTATGATAAACTTTGATTTAAAAGTTGTTATTCTGAGAAAATGATTTTTATTATGAACATGAAACTATATCCAAAAATTATGGTTAAACTCAAAGTGGAAGTATGTTTTCTAAAATGGTCATCTAGACGTCGTTCTTTCGACTGAAATGACTACCTTTACAAAAACGACTTGTAACTTATTTTTCCAACTATAAACCTATACTTTTTCTGTTTAGATTCATAAAATAGAGTTCAATATGAAACCATAGCAATTTGATTCACTCAAAACGGATTTAAAATGAAGAAGTTATGGGTAAAACAAGATTGGATAATTTTTCTCATTTTAGCTACGTGAAAATTGGTAACAAATCTATTCCAACCATAACTTAATCAACTTGTATTGTATATTATGTAATCTTGAGATACCATAGACACGTATACAATGTTTCGACCTATCATGTCGACACATCTATATATATTTCGGAACAACCATAGACACTCTATATGTGAATGTTGGAGTTAGCTATACAGGGTTGAGGTTGATTCCAAAATATATATAGTTTGAGTTGTGATCAATACTGAGATACGTATACACTGGGTCGTGGATTGATTCAAGATAATATTTATCGATTTATTTCTGTACATCTAACTGTGGACAACTAGTTGTAGGTTTCTAACGAGGACAGCTGACTTAATAAACTTAAAACATCAAAATATATTAAAAGTGTTGTAAATATATTTTGAACATACTTTGATATATATGTATATATTGTTATAGGTTCGTGAATCAACCAGTGGCCAAGTCTTACTTCCCGACGAAGTAATAATCTGTGAAAGTGAGTTATAGTCCCACTTTTAAAATCTAATATTTTTGGGATGAGAATACATGCAGGTTTTATAAATGATTTACAAAATAGACACAAGTACGTGAAACTACATTCTATGGTTGAATTATCGAAATCGAATATGCCCCTTTTTATTAAGTCTGGTAATCTAAGAATTAGGGAACAGACACCCTAATTGACGCGAATCCTAAAGATAGATCTATTGGGCCTAACAAACCCCATCCAAAGTACCGGATGCTTTAGTACTTCGAAATTTATATCATATCCGAAGGGTGTCCCGGAATGATGGGGATATTCTTATATATGCATCTTGTTAATGTCGGTTACCAGGTGTTCACCATATGAATGATTTTTATCTCTATGTATGGGATGTGTATTGAAATATGAAATCTTGTGGTCTATTATTATGATTTGATATATATAGGTTAAACCTATAACTCACCAACATTTTTGTTGACGTTTTAAGCATGTTTATTCTCAGGTGATTATTAAGAGCTTCCGCTGTCGCATACTTAAATAAGGACGAGATTTGGAGTCCATGCTTGTATGATATTGTGTAAAAACTGCATTCAAGAAACTTATTTTGTTGTAACATATTTGTATTGTAAACCATTATGTAATGGTCGTGTGCAAACAGGATATTTTAGATTATCATTATTTGATAATCTACGTAAAGCTTTTTAAACCTTTATTGATGAAATAAAGGTTATGGTTTGTTTTAAAATGAATGCAGTCTTTGAAAAATGTCTCATATAGAGGTCAAAACCTCGCAACGAAATCAATTAATATGGAACGTTTTTAATCAATAAGAACGGGACATTTCACCCTACTCCCAACGCTAACCTGAAAGGTTTAAACGACCTTATGGATAGAATCCTAGGTACATGAACAAAGTGGTTTACCCAATAAAGGAACGTCTCAGCTTTTCTTAATCCTAGTTGGTCTAACTAAAGCAATATCCTACCACTAAATCACTATGCTATGCCTTAACATTAACAGATGTGCAATCTTAGATATTCTAAGGTACTACTATTTGGGATAGAAGTCTCTCCTTTGCGATCACATATTCAACCCCGGATCATCTTACAATATCTTAAGAACATTGCTTCTGACACGAATCATGCTTTTGAGTAAGCTAGTGTTCACTGAACTCTCTATTGCTAACTCTAACCACAATCTAAATGGGCAGCTCTTCTATGATGAACAAATGGTTATTCATATGTAGGTACTATATCTCTATTGTGACGTTAAGCACACATAACTACTTACCTTGTATCCTAGGGTTGATCAGGTCCTAATACTAGGTTATAGCCACGTGAATAAGCAGAAAGGGTGATCCATAAATTAAACCTCTAAACCGTCAAGGTTTCAGCATAACAAAATGATAAGTTTCAGATAAAATATTCAACACGTAATAAACAATTGTAACAGATAGATAATCATGCAAGATGAAAGCAACTCAAGATAATAACTTTATTAAATTAAGGAAAGCGTTCACCGTTTACAGATGAGATCTGGACCATTACAAGTGCTGACAACCTCTAGCCCGCTCCTATTACAATCTTCGGCGTTCGCCTCCGGGTACTTAATTTCCCGCTCGGAGGTGAGAAGGCCTTGAAAGCTCTAGTGGGAGAAAGTGTATTGTAGTGAGAGAATGAAGAGAGGTGTGTGTTGGAATGAATGACAAAGACCCTTTAAATAGACTTGAAAATTGCCAAATATGCCTGGCAGGCTGTTTGGCAGGCCGTATTTGGCAGGCCGTATGCAAGGCAGGCCGTTTGGTGGCTCGTATGGCTGCACGTATATGGCAGGCCGTTTCTATACTGGCAAGCCATATGGCAGGCCGTATGGTAGGCCGTTTGGATTGCTGGTCAGCCTGAATTCCCTGGATCGTAACTTGATTTCTTGTCTTTCACCGTTTTCGCTCTAGAATCTTCGTTTTAGCTCCGATTCTCTTGATTCTTTTTGCACCATCTTCGTAATTACTTGTTCTTCAATTCTAACCGATGAAATGGGTATGTTGCCGTCAAAGTTCGAATCTTTCTTGTTTTTGGGCCTTAATACCGGGGTAAAAACGTGACTTTTTAGCCGATATCAAATATCCCACACTTTAAAATAACATTGTCCTCAATGTTAAGGACATGGAGTATCCCACACTTTAGTTTTAAAGAGAGGCATTCGTTTTATTAAAAGTTTATGTTGGTGGGGTTGCCAATCCCACACTTAGTTTTTAAAGTGGTATAGTAATTGCGTATATTCTATTGGAAAGGTGATGAAGACGTAGTACTCCCCTATGGTGTCAAGATGTGCAATTGGATGGCGCGCTGCTTATGGATTCTTCAATTCTTGAGCCGGCGTCATCCTCATTCAAAGCATCCTTGCTCTAAGTTGTTTCCATCTCGTACGGTCTCGATCGTTGTTTGCTTTGCGATGTTTATTCATGCAATATTTATTCTAAAAGCAACCATACATACTAAATCATAAAAGTATCTATGCCCGAGACCAGGTGTACAGAAATGTAATTTAATGTATCATTAATAATAAAAGGTACGAATGTTCCAAAAGATAATCATGATTACGGCTGAGGTGCTGAATATG
Source organism: Rutidosis leptorrhynchoides (assembly GCF_046630445.1). Lineage (NCBI taxonomy): Eukaryota > Viridiplantae > Streptophyta > Magnoliopsida > Asterales > Asteraceae > Rutidosis > Rutidosis leptorrhynchoides. The sequence continues at coordinate 50,334,745 of NC_092343.1, forward strand.
GTAGAGAGTAGATCACGCTGTTACGGGCCCTGGTTGGGTTCCTCAATCTAGATTGACCCTCACTGGTCATCTCCTCGTCTGTGGTAAACTGGTCTGCCAACTCTGCTGTATTCATACCCGAGGATATTCTAAATTCTATCTCATCTGATCTAGCGATTAACCCAGTTAACGATGACGTGCTCGTATGAACCATAGGCCCTTCCTGCCAACCCATACTATCCTGTAAATCTCTACCTCTTCCCCACTACTGGTTCACGTCCATACTATCGATACCCTGTGCAGCCCCTGCAGTCGTACGCTGCTCCAATGCCTGTTCCCACCTAGGGTCCTGACCAACAGTAGACGTGTTAACGTTGAACAACTCTTCAACAAAATTCTTGGGTCCTGTAGTCTGTGGAGGTGGCGGTGTAGGTGCGATAACTGTACGCTGTGTGTAGTGATGAGTAGGTGGAGGTGTAGGTCCTGAAAACTGATGGCTCGGGTCTGCTCCCCTTGGATCACAGTGGGCTTTCATTACCGGATACTCATGTGGGTATGGTGGGATGCCGAACTGCCTCCCCGCATAATGCGCAAAGTGGTCCAAATTCTCAAGGATCGCGTGCTGGGAAAACCAACTCTCATGCCCAGGTAAATCTCCCATATGGTACTGGTAGCCATATGGTGGATATCATGGACAATCACCCTCGCCAACTGATGAGTGACGGCGAGTGTCAGTGGGCCGTCCATGGGCTGTGGGGTCATCCTCATCCACAGGTTCCTGGGAACCTCGTCTCTTACTACCATCCTGTGTCCTAGTATCAGGTCTGAATCCCTGAACTCTCACCCCTGGTACCGTCCGCTCTTCGGAACCGGGTATCTTTGGGTTTGCCTGGATGATCAACTGCTCACCCTCAACGCGAATATACTTCCAGTAGCTCAACAAATTATACCCAATCTCTTATGATACGGCCCCAATCGTATAGTTAAACCGTGCAACATCTCCCAAAACACGCATGCTCTTGAGCAACTTATTCACAACACCCCCTAAAACTGGCACAACCGTGCTTGCCGAATTCTTCTCGCTGGTGATAGCCTGAGCTAGGAGATGCGCTACCTGTAGATTCTGGTTGTTCATTATGGCATGCATCAGGCGCATGTCTCTGATTGTAACCGCACCGCCAAATCTGGCTTTAGGATGGAGGGTTTTGGTGATTTGGTGGTGGAGGATTCGGAGTACGGGGTTGGCGAATTTTGACGCCTTTTTACTTGACTGCCATGGCCCGTTATCTGTGGTGTGCTCTTGGCAGAAAGTCTGATGATCCATGTAATTCAAGGTGGTCAATCCATCTCTAAATATTGGCCGGGTGAGTCGTGATGATTTGTATAACTCTAGGTGTCTCGCAAACCGTGCGAGAGTCAAGTGATACATTCAGTTTTGATGTCGAAAATGGATGCATTCTTGATTATTATAATCCGCCGGATCAACTGTTGAATCAAAACTTCAGGTAGCCATAAACTCCGCATATGGCTCGTTATATGTTGTTTCGTTTAACTCAAACAATATTTTCCAGGCCCGGTGCGTTCTACCCGCGGCTTGAAAAGTCAACATTCTTCCGAGATCATCAGCCCAACCACACTGTTCCAATATCGTCCAATTTATATATTTATTACCCGCTTTATCTCGGTTAATCCGAACTCTCATAAAGGGCTCATTTTCCTCTGGGTTATCCTGCCCACGAAGACAATGGGGCAACTCGACATCATTTCGACGATTGGCCATCTACAAAAATCAAGTAAAATAGGTTATGCTCCAAAAATTAGGACTTAGAGTCCAAAAATGCCTAAATTTTTCGAAAAAAATTCGAAATGAGGGCTTTAAAAATGGGGTTTTCCAAAATCCTGTTATAGTCAAATATAGCCAAAATTACTACAAACAACATTTAAATGAACTACAACCTTACTTTTGAGCAAAATTCAAAGTGTACCCGTGATTACAATAAATAATGCAAATAAATAATACTTATAGTCATTTAGTCGTAATAAGCAATTTTTCAACCAAATGTGATGATTTTTAAGCATACAATGATCCTAAAGACCATTTTTAATTACCTTAAATATTTTTAAACATCAAAGTTGAGCTATAACATATTAAAGTCAAAGATTAGAGCCGTCTGACTGAAAAATATTTATTTTGATCAAAATGTACAAAATAAGGAAAATCAAGGATTAGGCTACATTTTCTCGAGCAAATTAATGATTTCGTCATTTTCACTAGTTTTAAGGTGATCCTAAGTTTTTAAAACGTTTTAACTATAGGAAAAACTGAAGTCCTAAATATGTGTAGTTTGACCAAAATACTAAATTCAAGCAAACTAGCCTTCTTTGTTCCAAATTCAGTTTCTAAACGTTCCTAATGAATCACCAAGCCTAACTAAGCTACCAAAACATCAAATTTCCAAGAATTTCACCAAATTTCACCCTAAAACCTCAAGTAACTAGTCTAGAGACAAAAACTATCCAAAATATCTCAATCAAGCCTAAAAACTAACACAAAATAATCACATTGTCTATCTAAGCATAAAGGAATTCATAATTGAGTCAAAAACTAATTTTTTCTAAAAAGTCAAAAATTTGACCCTAAGAGAAAATTCGAGTTTTCATCAAGAAAGAGTACCTTTCGTGCGAAATTGATGATGGAATCGAGTTTAGGAGGCTCGAGAGAACAAGTTTCAAGCTTTGATTCGTCGATTTTGGTTAACATTTGAGTGTAGTAAGGTGGTGGTGGTGGTGGTGCGACGGCTTCGAAGGGACAGAGGGAGAAAAAAAATCACAAAAATAAAAGAGAAGGAAGAAGAAAAGAGAAGGAAAAGAGAAAGAAAAATGCCTGTGTGGCTCGTTGGCTTATTTTCCCGACCCGACTCGCACAATTTTTAAGTTTTTATGATTTTAAAATTTAAAGGGTTTTAAGAGAAGACAAATAAAATAAAACCTCGGATTTTAATCCGGTTATTTTTATATTATTTCGTTATATTTTCTAAGATATATCACTAACTAAAATAAGAAAAGAAAAGACAACTAAAAATTAAAATATTTTATTTTTATTAAAAACACAAATTACACAGGTTCTACAACTAAATTTCAAAAATGACGCGAAAAGAAAGACAAGTTTAAAGCTTCCTTGACCATCCAGAGTAAATCAGCGGAGTGTATTGAGAATATTTCAAAATCACTTAACATTTTGCGCTCGCGCCTCTGTAATTCTCCGATATCGTCCATAAGTTTAACCAAAGCCCTTTTTACTTTCTTAGTATTTCAAATTCCGTCCCTTGACTCAGTATCTCTATAATTTAGTTCAAAAAGAAGTTTTGCCACTGTGTCTTGAAATAAAAGATCTTCCGCGCAGTCAGGATCACCGATAGTAAATTTAAAGTTTGAAGATATTTCTCGAATGATCTTCCTTTACGGGTTTGTAAATGGAAATTTTGACATAGTGAGGATTTGCACAAGTTCCGAGTATACTTCCTTTCTTTTTGCGAAGAAATTCTGATGTATTCTTTCCTTGGTAGAATCCGGAAAAGCTTCAATTAATCTTTTGATGAGAAATGAGGCTGGATCAAAGTAAAAGAAATCTCGGTTTTCGTAGGTTGAAATAGGATTAGGTGTCTTGCTTTCAATCCAAAATTTTAATTCAGAGATCATTGCCGAGACGTAACGGTTTATGTGAATTGGAGAAACTTTCTTATTGGTGAAATGAGGGAGAAAAGCAACAAATGACTCTAAATCGAATTTGAAATTGATTTCTACCTCCCGATACTTGATGAAAAGGTCATCCCCGCATTCTTTTATCAGTTTGTGAAGAGAACGAGTCTGAGAACGCAGCTCTTTTAACATATTGAGTTAAAATGTTGAAAATGGGAAGTCTGAGGAATAGAGGTGCCTAACGAATTCTCTATAGATGTCTAACCTTCTACTAGGATTTAACAGATTTCCAATAAACGGAGCTTTAGTTTTATCAGAGTTTCGTATCTCTTTAGGATTAAATTCGAACAAGTCTGGATAGTTGAAAATAGTTGGATATTCTTCCCTTATCTCATCTTCCATTATCAGGAGTTCGTTAAGACTGAGCCTCCCTTTTGGATCGTGAAGAGGGTCGAATCCTGGTGTATTTGAGTAAAACTTTTCTAAAAGCAATGAAATCTCTAAGTCAGATGAAATTATCCGGCTTCTTGGACTACAAGAATCAAGAACTAAGTCTTGATGAGATTCATCAGGGTTTAGATTTGTTTTAGGTTTATAAAGAAAAACTTCGCCGGTTTTCGAAGTCGTGGGAGAGCAACTGCCATTTGCACTTTCTTCGTAGACGGTTAAGTTTGAACTGGAAACTATAGAAATTAAAACCATAATTAATATTTTTGGTTTTATAATTTGAAAAGGGTTTACTATAATGGCGACTTTAAATCCTATACCGACAAACTCTCTGTTTGTTAAGCATGTGTGATTTTTGTCAATTTATCTTTGAAACAAGTGGCCAGGCAGACAACGGAGAGGCAGGATCCTTTTGGTTCCAATATAATTGGTGACTGTTCGGAAAATCCAATAACCAAGTCCGTGTATAATTATCTTTCTTAGACACCACTCAAGAATCTCAGATATCTTGATAGAATCAGTGATTACCTTAACAGACAGAAAATAAGTCCCCGGCAGCGGCGCCAAAAACTCTACTCTCCTTATGATATGGCCGAAAAGGACGATTTTATTTTCGCGGTGTCGTTAGGCCGCGGCACGTCAGAATCAGCTACCACAAGGAGGAGTAGTGGTTTGTTTTATCATTTATATTTAGCTGGGGTTCCAAGCTATAACTCACCTACTTGTCTTCCTTTTAACGAGTAAGTGGTAAATATAACTCAGGTATGTATTTTTGTATGTTTATTCAGTAATGTGGGACAAAAGTGTCTATATAGTTAACCCTAGTGACAAGAGGTGATAGATTAAGATTAACTAGATAAAATAGTAATTAAACAATAAAAGTAAAGATAGGTATGAAGAATAGAATTCTGAAGGGGAATTATCGCAAGAGTTCAACTTCCTAGGATAAACACTAAACCTCAATCAACTGGCTGTGAACCTAACTGATTTGTCACTAAGAGTTTAGGCTTTGAAGATTCTGGCAAAGACAGGTATCCCTACTCCCAACGATAACCTGAAAGGTTTAAACGACCTTATGGATAGAATCCTAGGTACATGAACAAAGTGGTTTACCCAATAAAGGAACGTCTCAGCTTTTCTTAATCCTAGTTGTTCTAACTAAAGCAATATCCTACCACTAAATCACTATGCTATGCCTTAACATTAACAGATGTGCAATATTAGATATTCTAAGGTACTGCTAATTGGGATAGAAGTCTCTCCTTTGCGATCACTTATTCAACCCCGGATCATCTTACAATATCTCAAGAACATTGCTTCGGACACGAATCATGCTTTTGAGTAAGCTAGTGTTCACTGAACTCTCTATTGCTAACTCTAACCACAATCTAAATGGGCAGCTCTTCTATGATGAACAAATGGTTATTCATACGTAGGTACTATATCCCTATTGTGACGTTAAGCACACATAACTACTTACCTTGTATCCTAGGGTTGATCAGGTCCTAATACTAGGTTATAGCCACGTGAATAAGCGGAAAGGGTGATCCGTAAATTAAACCTCTAAACCGTCAAGGTTTCAGCATAACAAAATGATAAGTTTCAGATAAAATATTCAACACGTAATAAACAATTGTAACAGATAGATAATCATGCAAGATGAAAGCAACTCAAGATAATAACTTTATTAAACTAAGGAAAGCGTTCACCGTTTACAGACGAGATCTGGACCATTACAAGTGCTGACAACCTCTAGCCCGCTCCTATTACAATCTTCGGCGTTCGCCTCCGGGTACTTAATTTCCCGCTCGGAGGTGAGAAGGCCTTGAAAACTCTAGTGGGAGAAAGTGTATTGTAGTGAGAGAGTGAAGAGAGGTGTGTGTTGGAATGAATGACAAAGACCCTTTAAATAGACTTGAAAATTTCCAAATACGTCTGGCAGGCCGTATGGCAGGCCGTATGCAAGGCAGGCCGTTTGATGGCTCGTGTGGCAGCACGTATATGGCAGACCGTTTCCATACTGGCAGGCCGTATGGCATGCCGTTTGGATTGCTGGTCAGCCTGAATTCCCTAGATCGTAACTTGATTTCTTGTCTTTCACCGTTTTCGCTCTAGAATCTTCGTTTTAGCTCTGATTCTCTTGATTCTTTTTGCACTGTCTTCGTAATTACTTGTTCTTCAATTTTAACCGACGAAGTGGGTATTTTGCTGACAAAGTTTGAATCTTTCTTATTTTTGGGCCTTAATACTGTAGTGACCCGAACTTTTCCATGTTTATATATATTAATTGAGATTGATATTTACATGATTAAATGTTACCAACATGTTAAGCAAACAAACTTGTTAAGACTTGATTAATTGAAATATGTTTCATATAGACAATTGACCACCCAAGTTGACCGGCGATTCACGAATGTTAAAACTTGTAAAAACGACATGACGATATATATATATGGATATACATATGGTTAACATGAGATTATGATAAGTAAGTATCTCCATAAGTATATTAACAATGAGTTATATACATATAAACAAGACTACTAACTTAAGGATTTCGAAACGAGACATATATGTAACGATTATCGTTGTAACGACATTTAAATGTATATATATCATATTAAGATATATTAATATATCATAATATCATGATAATATAATAATTTAACATCTCATTAGATATAATAAACAATGGGTTAACAACATTAATTGAGATCGTTAACTTAAAGGTTTCAAAACAACACTTACATGTAACGACTAACGATGACTTAACGACTCAGTTAAAATGTATATACATGTAGTGTATTTAGATGTATTAAAATACTTTTGGAAGACTTCAAGACATATATCAAAACACTCATACTTAACGAAAATGGTTACAGTTACTTTCCCATTCTTTTCTTGAAACAAGAATTCTAGTCGTATTCTTACCCGTATTATACACAGCTTCAAAACGTACTTACTATGGGTATATACCAATAGGAACTAGCATGGGATTCCACTCTTGATTATGTCATGTATGACTAATCAATTTTAACTTCTACCATGAGCTAGTCAACTAACTAGAACTCCTTTTAACCCCACTCACCACTCACCAATTACCACTCATCATTCACTCCATTTCACTTCCAATTCTCTTTCTAATTCTCTCTCAACACACACACACACTATTATGAACGTATTTTTCCAGTAGTTAATCATCATCTTCATCAAAAATCACTTCAAGCATCAAGCTATAATCATCATAGGAAGAACACTTCAAGAATACTTCAATAATCCCTTCAAGTTTACTAATTTACTTCCAAGCTTTCTAATCCATTCCAAGTAATCATCTAAGATCAAGAAACCTTTGTTATATATAGTAGGTTATCTTTCTTATTCAAGGTAATATTCATATTCAAACTTTGATTCAATTTCTATAACTATAAACTATCTTAATTCGAGTAAAAATCTTACTTGAACTTGTTTTTGTGTCATGATCCTACTTCAAGAACTTTCAAGCCATCCAAGATCCTATGAAGCTACATCATTTCTTGTCACTTCCAGTAGGTTTACCTACTAAACTTGAGGTAGTAATGATGTTCATAACATCATTCGATTCATATATATAAAACTATCTTATTCGAAGGTTTAAACTCGTAATCACTAGAACATAGTTTAGTTAATTCTAAACTTGTTCGCAAACAAAAGTTAATCCTTCTAACTTGACTTTTAAAATTAACTAAACACATGTTCTATATCTATATGATATGCTAACTTAATGATTTAAAACCTGGAAACACGAAAAACACCGTAAAACCGGATTTACGCCGTCGTAGTAACACCGCGCACTGTTTTGGGTTAGTTAATTAAAAACTATGATAAACTTTGATTTAAAAGTTGTTATTCTGAGAAAATGATTTTTATTATGAACATGAAACTATATCCAAAAATTATGGTTAAACTCAAAGTGGAAATATGTTTTCTAAAATGGTCATCTAGACGTCGTTCTTTCGACTGAAATGACTACCTTTACAAAAATGACTTGTAACTTATTTTTCTGACTATAAACATATACTTTTTCTGTTTAGATTCATAAAATAGAGTTCAATATGAAATCATAGCAATTTGATTCACTCAAAACGGATTTAAAATGAAGAAGTTATGGGTAAAACAAGATTGAATAATTTTTCTCATTTTAGCTACGTGAAAATTGGTAACAAATCTATTCCAACCATAACTTAATCAACTTGTATTGTATATTATGTAATCTTGAGATACCATAGACACGTATACAATGTTTCGACCTATCATGTCGACACATCTATATATATTTCGGAACAACCATAGACACTCTATATGTGAATATTGGAGTTAGCTATACAGGGTTGAGGTTGATTCCAAAATATATATAGTTTGAGTTGTGATCAATACTGAGATACGTATACACTGGGTTGTGGATTGATTCAAGATAATATTTATCGATTTATTTCTGTACATCTAACTGTGGACAACTAGTTGTAGGTTACTAACGAGGACAGCTGACTTAATAAACTTAAAACATCAAAATATATTAAAAGTGTTGTAAATATATTTTGAACATACTTTAATATATATGTATATATTGTTATAGGTTCGTGAATCAACAGTGGCCAAGTCTTACTTCTCGACGAAGTAAAAATCTGTGAAAGTGAGTTATAGTCCCACTTTTAAAATCTAATATTTTTGGGATGAGAATACATGCATGTTTTATAAATGATTTACAAAATAGACACAAGTACGTGAAACTACATTCTATGGTTGAATTATCGAAATCGAATATGCCCCTTTTTTATTAAGTCTGGTAATCTAAGAATTAGGGAACAGACACCCTAATTGACGCGAATCCTAAAGATAGATCTATTGGGCCTAACAAACCCCATCCAAAGTACCGGATGCTTTAGTACTTCGAAATTTATATCATATCCGAAGGGTGTCCCGGAATGATGGGGATATTCTTATATATGCATCTTGTTAATGTCGGTTACCAGGTATTCACCATATGAATGATTTTTATCTCTATGTATGGGATGTGTATTGAAATATGAAATCTTGTGGTCTATTGTTACGATTTGATATATATAGGTTAAACCTATAACTCACCAACATTTTTGTTGACGTTCAAAGCATGTTTATTCTCAGGTGAATATTAAGAGCTTCCGCTGTTGCATACTAAAATAAGGACAAGATTTGGAGTCCATGTTTGTATGATATTGTGTAAAAACTGCATTCAAGAAACTGATTTCGATGTAACATATTTGTATTGTAAACCATTATGTAATGGTCGTGTGTAAACAGGATATTTTAGATTATCATTATTTGATAATCTACGTAAAGCTTTTTAAACCTTTATTGATGAAATAAAGGTTATGGTTTGTTTTAAAAATGAATGCAGTCTTTGAAAAATGTCTCATATAGAGGTCAAAACCTCGCAACGAAATCAATTAATATGGAACGTTTTTAATCAATAAGAACGGGACATTTCAGTTGGTATCAGAGCGTTGGTCTTAGAGAACTAGAATTTTGCATTAGTGTGTCTTATCGAGTTTGTTAGGATGCATTAGTGAGTCTGGACTTAGACCGTGTTTACTTGAAAAATGATTGCTTAACAAATTTTGTTGGAAACTATATATTTTTAACATGTGAATATTATGTGATATATTAATCTCTTAACGCGTTTGATATTATGTGATAGATGTCTACCTCTAGAACAAGTCCCATTGACTCACCTAATAATAATGAAGAGTCAAATGTAAATTGGAATGATTCGTAGACTGATTCACAAGTTCCCGAAGAGGAACCGGAAGAAGAGTCGGAACCGGAAGAAGAATCGGAACCGGAAGAAGAATTGGAACCAGATGAAGAAATAGAACCGGTGGGGGAAATAATAAAACGGTTAAGTAAAAGAAAATCCTCAAAAAACCGAACAAGGTTAATTATGGTAAATGGTGTTTCCGCCAAGGAAGCAAAATATTGGGAGGATTACAGTATAAAAACACAAAATGGATAGACAACCCAATATTTTAAGAGACCTACCCGGAGACATGATTGATGAAATCTTGTCTAGAGTCGGTCAGAATTCTTCGGCATAACTATTTAAGGCGAGATCAGTTTGTAAGACATTCGAAGAACGTTCCAAGAATGCCTTGGTTTATAAAAGGCTTTCGTTCGAAAGATGGGGGATATCACATTGGGAAATCCATAAGTTACGATGTGTTTACTTTGACGCATATATTGCGGGGAACCCAAATGCTATTTTATGCAATGGGTTAAGAAATTATTTTGACTCAATATATCCGAATATTGGACTTCGTGATTTAGAAAAAGCGGCTAACATGCAACATAAAGAAGCATGTTATGCTTACGGATTAGTAATGTTCGCTTCTCACCAAAGTGAGAACAAGAACATCGGCCTACAACTATTAAACAAAACGTTCCCACAAGTGACGGAGTCGGTAATTAGGGTAAGAAATGAGGTTTTTAGATTGTTACGGGACTGTTTGACATTACGTAATCCTCGTCCCTTTGACGATGTTACAACACGCTGTCTTATCAGCGGCCATAACGGTTATGTTCCATAAGACCAAGGATGGGAAGTAGTCCTAGTAAAACCAGAATGCATGACTTGTTTCTGGACGTATGAATTACGTGTCTTTATTGCCTTTGCTGAACGACTTGTGTACTAGCTAGAATTATCTTCACAACTATCTTGTATCAAAGTTATTGTGTGCTATATTTCATGCTTTATGTAAAATAAGCGGTATTGTAAGTTTGTAAAATATTGTATAAAAGTTTGAATGCGAAATATTATTATAATCAGTTTTTCATATAGAATTGTAGTAGTTGAATTGTATATTAGCTACTAAGTATGAACTTAACGGGTAGGTACTACCCGAATTTAAACTTATAAAACGCTAATATGAAGAAAAAGCTTTTATAAATGAGTTCATATTATGCTACGAAATACTATTAACTACTCTTAATATTCTGTATGATTAACTTGTTCCATTTGACTATTTTGAAGGAAATGGCAACGACTACTCGACACACCGTGAATATGAATGAAGAGGAATTCTGTACTTTTCTAGCTTCAAACATAGCCACAGTACAGGCTGCGCTACATACCAACAATAACCTTGGATCTAGCAGTACAGGAAATCGTGTAGGATGCACCTACAAAGAATTCACTGCCTACAAACCTTTGGAATTTGATGGAACCAAAGGACCGATCGGATTGAAACGGTGGACCGAGAAGGTCGAATCGGTGTTTGCCATAAGTAAGTGTACTGAAGAGGACAAAGTGAAGTACGCTACGCATACCTTCACAGGTTATGCGTTAACATGGTGGAATACCTATCTAGAGCAAGTGGGACAAGACGATGCGTACGCACTACCGTGGTCAGCATTCAAGCACTTGATGAACGAGAAGTACCGTCCCAGAACCGAGGTCAATAAGCTCAAGACAGAACTTAGAGGGTTACGAACCCAAGGATTTGATATTACCACGTACGAAAGACGATTCACAGAATTGTACCTATTGTGTCCGGGAGCATTCGAAGATGAGGAAGAGAAGATCGACGCGTTTGTGAAAGGATTACCGGAAAGAATCCAAGAAGATATAAGTTCACACGAGCCCGCCTCCATACAACAGGCATGTAGAATTGCTCACAAGCTAGTGAACCAGATTGAAGAAAGAATTAAAGAACAGACTGCTGAAGAGGCCAATGTGAAGCAAGTCAAAAGAAAGTGGGAGGAAAACGGTGATAAGAATCACCAATACAACAACAATAGTAATTACAACAATAATCGCAACAATTATCCCAACAATCGCAACATCAATCGCAACTACACAAACGGCCCAACAACAACAACAACAACAACAACAACAACTACTACAACAATCATCCCAACAACAATAATAACCGCAACAACAACAACAATCAGAAGCAGCTATGCCAAAGGTGTGAAAAGTATCACTCGGGGTTCTGCACCAAATTTTGCAACAAGTGTAAAAGAAATGGTCATAGCGCGGCGAAGTGTGAGGTCTACGGACCAGGGGTTAATAGAACGAAAGGAACAAATGGTGTCGGAACGAGTAATGGCGGAGCAAGTAGTGTCGGAGCAAGTTATGCCAATGTAGTTTGTTATAAATGTGGAAAACCGGGCCACATTATTAGAAATTGCCCGAACCAGGAGAACACGAATGGACAAGGCCGCGGAAGAGTTTTCAATATTAATGCGGCAGAGGAACAGGAAGATCCGGAGCTTGTTACGGGTACGTTTCTTATTGACAATAAATCTGCTTACGTTTTATTTGATTCGAGTGCAGATAGAAGCTATATGAGTAGAGATTTTTGTGCTAAATTAAGTTGTCCATTGACGCCTTTGGATAGTAAATTTTTACTCGAATTAGCAAATGGTAAATTAATTTCAGCAGATAATATATGTCGGAATCGAGAAATTAAACTGGTTAGCGAAACATTTAAGATTGATTTGATACCAGTAGAGTTAGGGAGTTTTGATGTGATAATCGGTATGGACTGGTTGAAAGAAGTGAAAGCAGAGATCGTTTGTTACAAAAATGCAATTCGCATTATACGAGAAAAAGGAAAACCCTTAATGGTGTACGGAGAAAAGGGCAACACGAAGCTACATCTTATTAGTAATTTGAAGGCACAAAAACTAATAAGAAAAGGTTGCTATGCTGTTCTAGCACACGTCGAGAAAGTACAAACTGAAGAAAAGAGCATCAATGATGTTCCCGTCGCAAAAGAATTTCCCGATGTATTTCCGAAAGAATTACCGGGATTACCCCACATTGATCCGTTGAATTTCAAATAGATCTTGTACCAGGAGCTGCACCAATAGCTCGTGCTCCTTACAGACTCGTACCCAGCGAGATGAAAGAACTACAAAGCCAATTACAAGAACTTTTAGAGCATGGTTTCATTCGACCAAGCACATCACCGTGGGGAGCTCCTGTTTTGTTTGTCAAGAAGAAAGATGGTACATTCAGGTTGTGTATCGACTACTGAGAGTTGAACAAACTTACCATCAAGAACCGCTACCCACTACCGAGAATCGATGACTTATTTGATCAACTACAAGGCTCGTCTGTTTATTTAAAGATTGACTTACGTTCCGGGTATCATCAAATGCGGGTGAAAGAAGATGATATTCCAAAGAGTGCTTTCAGAACACGTTATGGTCATTACGAGTTTATGGTCATGCCATTTGGTTTAACTAATGCACCAGCTGTGTTCATGGACCTTATGAACCGAGTGTGTGGACCATACCTTAACAAGTTTGTCATTATTTTCATTGATGACATACTTATTTACTCAAAGAATGACCAAGAACACGGTGAACATTTGAGAAAGGTGTTAGAAGTATTGAGGAAGGAAGAATTGTACGCTAAATTTTCAAAGTGTGCATTTTGGTTGGAAGAAGTTCAATTCTTCGGTCACATAGTGAACAAAAAAGGTATTAAGGTGGATCCGGCAAAGATAGAAACTGTTGAAAAGTGGGAAACCTCAGAAACTCCGAAACACATACGCCAGTTTTTAGGACTAGCTGGTTACTACAGAAGGTTCATCCAAGACTTTTCCAGAATAGCAAAACCCTTGACTGCATTAACGCATAAAGGGAAGAAATTTGAATGGAAGGATGAACAAGAGAAAGCGTTTCATTAATTGAAGAAAAAGCTAACTACGGCACCTATATTGTCATTGCCTGAAGGGAATGATGATTTTGTGATTTATTGTGACGCATCAAAGCAAGGTCTCGGTTGTGTATTAATGCAACGAACGAAGGTGATTGCTTATGCGTCTAGACAATTGAAGATTCACGAGCAAAATTATACGACGCATGATTTGGAATTAGGCGCGGTTGTTTTTGCATTAAAGACTTGGAGGCACTACTTATATGGGGTCAAAAGTATTATATATACCGACCACAAAAGTCTTCAACACATATTTAATCAGAAACAACTGAATATGAGGCAGCGTAGGTGGATTGAATTGTTGAATGATTACGACTTTAAGATTCGTTACCACCCGGGGAAGGCAAATGTGTAGCCGATGCCTTAATCAGGAAGGACAGAGAACCCATTCGAGTAAAATCTATGAATATAATGATTTATAATAACCTTACTACTCAAATAAAGGAGGCGCAACAAGGAGTTTTAAAAGAAGGAAATTTAAAGGATGAAATACCCAAAGGATCGGAGCAGCATCTTAATATTCGGGAAGACGGAACCCGGTATAGGGCTGAAAGGATTTGGGTACCAAAATTTGGAGATATGAGAGAAATGGTACTTAGAGAAGCTCATAAAACCAGATACTCAATACATCCTGGAACGGGGAAGATGTACAAGGATCTCAAGAAACATTTTTGGTGGCCGGGTATGAAAGCCGATGTTGCTAAATACGTAGGAGAATGTTTGACGTGTTCTAAGGTCAAAGCTGAGCATCAGAAACCATCAGGTCTACTTCAACAACCCGAAATCCCAGAATGGAAATGGGAAAACATTACCATGGATTTCATCACTAAATTACCAAGGACTGCAAGTGGTTTTGATACTATTTGGGTAATAGTTGATCGTCTCACCAAATCAGCACACTTCCTGCCAATAAGAGAAGATGACAAGATGGAGAAGTTAGCACGACTGTATTTAAAGGAAGTCGTCTCCAGACATGGAATACCAATCTCTATTATCTCTGATAGGGATGGTAGATTTATTTCAAGATTCTGGCAGACATTACAGCAAGCATTAGGAACTCGTCTAGACATGAGTACTGCCTATCATCCACAAACTGATGGGCAGAGCGAAAGGACGATACAAACGCTTGAAGACATGCTACGAGCATGTGTTATTGATTTCGGAAACAGTTGGGATCGACATCTACCGTTAGCAGAATTTTCCTACAACAACAGCTACCATTCAAGCATTGAGATGGCGGCGTTTGAAGCACTTTATGGTAGAAAGTGCAGGTCTCCGATTTGTTGGAATGAAGTGGGGGATAGACAGATTACAGGTCCGGAGATTATACAAGAAACTACCGAGAAGATCATCCAAATTCAACAACGGTTGAAAACCGCCCAAAGTCGACAAAAGAGCTACGCTGACATTAAAAGAAAAGATATAGAATTTGAAATTGGAGAGATGGTCATGCTTAAAGTTACACCTTGGAAAGGCGTTGTTCGATTTGGTAAACGAGGGAAATTAAATCCAAGGTATATTGGACCATTCAAGATTATTGATCGTGTCGGACTAGTAGCTTACCGACTTGAGTTACCTCAACAAATCGTGGCTGTACATAACACTTTCCACGTCTCGAATTTGAAGAAATGTTTTGCTAAAGAAGTTCTCACTATTCCGTTAGATGAAATCCAAATCAACGAAAAACTCCAATTCATCGAAGAACCCGTCGAAATAATGGATCGTGAGGTTAAAAGACTTAAGCAAAACAAGATACCAATTGTTAAGGTTCGATGGAATGCTCGTAGAGGACCCGAGTTCACCTGGGAGCATGAAGATCAGATGAAGAAGAAATACCCGCATCTATTTCCAGAAGATTCGTCAACACCTTCAACAGCTTAAAATTTCGGGACGAAATTTATTTAACGGGTAGGTACTGTAGTGACCCGAAATTTTCCATGTTTATATATATTAATTGAGATTGATATTTACATGATTAAATGTTTCCAACATGTTAAGCAATCAAACTTGTTAAGACTTGATTAATTGAAATATGTTTCATATAGACAGTTGACCACCCAAGTTGACCGGCGATTCACGAACGTTAAAACTTGTAAAAACGACATGACGATATATATATGGATATACATATGGTTAACATGAGATTATGATAAGTAAGTATCTCCATAAGTATATTAACAATGAGTCATATACATATAAACAAGACTACTAACTTAAGGATTTCGAAACGAGACATATATGTAACGATAACGTTGTAACGACATTTAAATGTATATATATCATATTAAGATATATTAATATATCATAATATCATGATAATATAATAATTTAACATCTCATTAGATATAATAAACAATGGGTTAACAACATTAATTGAGATCGTTAACTTAAAGGTTTCAAAACAACACTTACATGTAACGACTAACGATGACTTAACGACTCAGTTAAAATGTATATACATGTAGTGTATTTAGATGTATTAAAATACTTTTGGAAGACTTCAAGACATATATCAAAACACTCATACTTAACGAAAATGGTTACAGTTACTTTCCCATTCTTTTCTTGCATCAAGAATTCTAGTCGTATTCTTACCCGTATTATACACAGCTTCAAAACGTACTTACTATGGGTATATACCAATAGGAACTAGCATGGGATTCCACTCTTGATTATTTCATGTATGACTAATCAATTTTAACTTCTACCATGAGCTAGTCAACTAACTAGAACTCCTTTTAACCCCACTCACCACTCACCAATTACCACTCATCATTCACTCCATTTCACTTCCAATTCTCTTTCTAATTCTCTCTCAACAGACACACACACTATTATGAATGTATTTTTCCAGTAGTTAATCATCATCTTCATCAAAAATCACTTCAAGCATCAAGCTATAATCATCATAGGAAGAACACTTCAAGAACACTTCAAAAATCCCTTCAAGTTTACTAATTTACTTCCAAGCTTTATAATCCATTCCAAGTAATCATCTAAGATCAAGAAACCTTTGTTATATATAGTAGGTTATCATTCTAATACAAGGTAATAATCATATTCAAACTTTGGTTCAATTTCTATAACTATAACAATCTTAATTCGAGTAAAAATCTTACTTGAACTTGTTTTTGTGTCATGATCCTACTTCAAGAACTTTCAAGCCATCCAAGATCCTTTGAAGCTAGATCATTTCTTGTCACTTCCAGTAGGTTTACCTACTAAACTTGAGGTAGTAATGATGTTCATAACATCATTCGATTCATATATATAAAACTATCTTATTCGAAGGTTTAAACTCGTAATCACTAGAACATAGTTTAGTTAATTCTAAACTTGTTCGCAAACAAAAGTTAATCCTTCTAACTTGACTTTTAAAATTAACTAAACACATGTTCTATATCTATATGATATGCTAACTTAATGATTTAAAACCTGGAAACACGAAAAACACCGTAAAACCGGATTTACGTCGTCGTAGTAACACCGAGGGCTGTTTTGGGTTAGTTAATTAAAAACTATGATAAACTTTGATTTAAAAGTTGTTATTCTGAGAAAATGATTTTTATTATGAACATGAAACTATATCCAAAAATTATGGTTAAACTCAAAGTGGAAGTATGTTTTCTAAAATGGTCATCTAGACGTCGTTCTTTCGACTGAAATGACTACCTTTACAAAAACGACTTGTAACTTATTTTTCCGACTATAAACCTATACTTTTTCTACTTAGATTCATAAAATAGAGTTCAATATGAAACCATAGCAATTTGATTCACTCAAAACGGATTTAAAATGAAGAAGTTATGGGTAAAACAAGATTGGATAATTTTTCTCATTTTAGCTACGTGAAAATTGGTAACAAATCTATTCCAACCATAACTTAATCAACTTGTATTGTATATTATGTAATCTTGAGATACCATAGACACGTATACAATGTTTCGACCTATCATGTCGACACATCTATATATATTTCGGAACAACCATAGACACTCTATATGTGAATGTTGGAGTTAGCTATACAGGGTTGAGGTTGATTCCAAAATATATATAGTTTGAGTTGTGATCAATACTGAGATACGTATACACTGGGTCGTGGATTGATTCAAGATAATATTTATCGATTTATTTCTGTACATCTAACTGTGGATAACTAGTTGTAGGTTACTAACGAGGACAGCTGACTTAATAAACTTAAAACATCAAAATATATTAAAAGTGTTGTAAATATATTTTTAACATACTTTAATATATATTTATATATTGTTATAGGTTCGTGAATCAACAGTGGCCAAGTCTTACTTCTCGACGAAGTAAAAATCTGTGAAAGTGAGTTATAGTCCCACTTTTAAAATCTAATATTTTTGGGATGAGAATACATGCAGGTTTTATAAATGATTTACAAAATAGACACAAGTACGTGAAACTACATTCTATGGTTGAATTATCGAAATTGAATATGCCCCTTTTTATTAAGTCTGGTAATCTAATAATTAGGGAACAGACACCCTAATTGACGCGAATCCTAAAGATAGATCTATTGGGCCTAACAAACCCCATCCAAAGTACCGAATGCTTTAGTACTTCAAAATTTATATCATATCCGAAGGGTGTCCTGGAATGATGAGGATATTCTTATATATGCATCTTGTTAATGTCGGTTACCAGGTGTTCACCATATGAATGATTTTTATCTCTATGTATGGGATGTGTATTGAAATATGAAATCTTGTGGTCTATTGTTACGATTTGATATATATAGGTTAAACCTATAACTCACTAACATTTTTGTTGACGTTTAAAGCATGTTTATTCTCAGGTGAATATTAAGAGCTTCCGCTGTTGCATACTAAAATAAGGACAAGATTTGGAGTCCATGTTTGTATGATATTGTGTAAAAACTGCATTCAAGAAACTGATTTCGATGTAACATATTTGTATTGTAAACCATTATGTAATGGTCGTGTGTAAACAGGATATTTTAGATTATCATTATTTGATAATCTACGTAAAGTTTTTTAAACCTTTATTTATGAAATAAAGGTTATGGTTTGTTTTAAAAATGAATGCAGTCTTTGAAAAACGTCTCATATAGAGGTTAAAACCTCGCAACGAAATCAATTAATATGGAACGTTTTTAATCAATAAGAACGGGACATTTCAAATACCGGGGTGAAAACGTGACTTTTTAGCCGATATCACATTGCTTCAAAAGTTAAGTTGAAAACCTATAGGACATCAAAACCACCAAGATACTTGATATCAGCATTGTTGATATCACCCAAATTATACATATATTACATCGCGATATCGGTCCTTTATTTTCATTTATTTGTGGAAATGTGAAGACTTTTGGTGATTAATTGAGATAAATTGGTAATACTAGCTCTAGAGGTCTTTGGTTTAATGTTTTGGTTGCTTTCTGCCAAGAATTGGTTATAATTAAGCTCATAGTATGTTTGTACATGAGAAATCAAAGTTTTACTGAGTCTGAAGCTGATCCCGGCCGCAACTGGTTGAATCCCGGCCGTAATACATTGGTAGAAATTGAAGAAATCAGAATCAGGTCAATCCCGGTCGCAACAAAATCATCGCGGTAGCGATGAAGAATCACCATCCCAGTCGCAATCCACCTATCACGGTCGTGACGGGGCCCGGTCAGATGACTTTTTGAGCACTTATAAATAGTCGAAGTTTTTAACCCCAAAGGTGTGTGCAGTTTTCCAGCTATGAAAAAGAGAGTTCTTTGAAGACCTAAACCCTACCATTGAAGTCTTGCTCATCTTTTACTTCTATTCGATTAATCATAACTTTCGGTACTTGTTTTTATCATCAGTTTATCATTGTAATCATGAATACTTCTAGTTTTTATTGTTTATTTGTTCCTTGCTACTTTAATATGCTAGGCTAAATTAGTTTAGTGTTTGCTTGAATGTGAAACTATGAATACTGGATTGTTCTATCATTCGAATTTAATGTTTTGTGGTTGAAATTGATTGTGTTTGATTAAAGATCCACTCTTATGCATGTTCTATGTTCTTAATTCAATTACATAGATTGTTAATCGTTTAATGTGAGTTAGATTTGAGATGCAATATATGCTTCAACATTTAGGTGATCTAGACAATTAGAGAAGTGATTTTAAGTGATTGTGTTATTGATTTAATTGGTAATTGAAAGACTTATGAACTGCATAATAGTGTAATTATTGCAAGTGATTGTGATAATTAGGATTTTACGTGAGTTTAGTCCAAATCAAGTCTCATTGGTTTCTATCAAATATAGTTTAATCTTTTGAAGTGTGTTTATGTGAGTTTACTTACTTTGACTTATTAGAACTTGGTGAGAAGTCATACAACTATATTAAAGACAAAATAATCGGTAATAACTGCAAGAACAACCCATATTAATAGTGAATCATTCAAGTGGACACTGTTTTATCTTTATTGTTAATTCATTTCATTTTACTTCACGTTGATTGCGTGAATTGAAATACAAACCAAATCTCTTAATTAAATCTCTAGGATAATTACTAGTGTTAAGATCTTGATTAAACTTCTCTCTGTGGAACGAACTGGTCAAATTACTTATAGATTACTGCATGATCAGGTTATAGTTGCTTGTAAGTGTGTGATAATTGTTAAGTTTTTAGCTAGTTATTTTAAGGTACGATATCACATATCAACTTTTTGGCGCCGCTGTCGTGGAGCGGTTCTACATTGGGATTTTAAGTTTGCTTTTAATTATTCGATCCTTTTGTGAGAAACAATTCTTACAAAAGTTACTTTATAGTTATTTTATAAAAATTTACGCGTGGTTTAGTTGTGGTGTGAATGCAGGTTAGGTACTAATAACTCTGGAACCGTCTAGAGTATACTATACACACAGCAAAGCTAAAGAAGAACAGGAAATCGCTGAAGGTTTCGCTGAATTACCTTTTTATATTCTGGATTTTGAGTATATTAAGGAAGAAGTTATAATGACTGAAGAAGGAGAAGGTCAAACGATGGAAGCAATGATGAAAGCCACGAGGGCTGGTAATGGACATGCCATTAGACAACCGGCAGTCACCACGAATTTTGAGGTTAAGGGACAGATTTTGAATATGATAACTCACTAGTGTCAGTTCAGGGGTACACCGAAAGAGGATGCATTTGAGCATCTTCGGAACTTCAAAAGCATTTGCAATTTGTTCAAGATTGCAAATGTTTCTGATACAATTATCTATCCGAGAGTCTTTCCTTGGTCCTTAAAAGATGATGCCAAGGACTGGTTAAAGTCATTGCCAGAGGGTGAGATTGATAGTTGGCCTACAATGGAAGATAAGTTTCTGCAGCGTTTCTTTCCAGCTTCAAAGGATGCTAAATTGCAGAGTGACATTAATCACTTTGTTCAGAAGTCAAATGAGACACTTTATAATACATGGACACGTTTTGGTAAAATGCTACACAATTGTCCTCAACACGGGTTGAATAACTTTAATAAGGTCTTAATTTTCTATAAGGGTGTCAATGTGCCGACAAGGAAAGAAATTGATATTGCTGTAGGTGGTTTGTTAATGAAAAGACCCCAGATGAAGCTTATGAAATCATCTCCGAAACTGCTACACATTCTTATGATTGGCATCAAGAGATGGATGTTTCTCGCTCTTCTCATGTTGCTAGTACCGAAACTAGTGACGAGCTTGCTTCAGTTAAAGCTCAACTTGCGACCTTTAAAAGACAGATGGATTCTATCACTAAAGAAATACACGCGATAAAGGTTGGTTGTGAGTTATATCAGGGACCACATCTTACGAAAGATTGTGATCAAGCGTCAATGGAGGAACAGGATAATTATTTGGGTTATGTGAAAAAGGGTGACTTTGCTCTTATTGAATTTCCAGGGGGAAGGCTGTTTTTCAACCAAGTGAGTAATACGAATGGTGACAATTATCAGAATGGTAATCAAGTTTATCAGGGTAATCAGAAAAAACAGGCCACCTGGATTTAATAACAGAAATCGGCAAGCACCGTCTAGAAATTTTCAGCAACCTATGCAACCAGTTCAGCAGCCAGAAAATAAGATGCCTCCGTTGGAAGAATTGTTAAGGGGTTTCATTATGAAAACGGACGAAAGTATCACTACTTTGAGACAAGATGGTGAATCAACAAAGCAGAAAGTTAGAAGTTGGTAAGCCTCGATTCAGAATTTAGAACGTGATGTGTGTCGTATTGCTCAGTCTTTATCGGAGAGACCACCGGGTACTCTCCCATCTAACACGCAGTCCAATTCGAACAATAAATGACCTATTAGAAATGAGCACGTTAACGCCATAACCACTCGAAGTGGTTTGGTCATTAATGAGGAGACTCTCAAGTCTCCACCTATTATTTCTCCTACTGTTTTGCAGGTACCAATTGATGAGGAGTCAAAGGATGAAAGTTCTAAGAATTATGAGCCAAAGGCCCAGGAGCAAAAGAAAGATGATCCACCGGAGATCATAACTAAGCCGCCATTGAAGGTGTACAAATCACCAATTCCATATCCTAAAGCTCTAAAGAAAGACAAGCTTGCGAATCAGTATAAGAAATTCTTAGATATGATTAATCAAATCAGCATCAATATGCCATTGGCAGAAGTGATTAAAGGATGCCTAACTATGAGAAGTTTCTAAAGGACCTAATCTCTTCGAAAGATAAATATCAAGAGGTGTGGGCCACATTCCTCAATGAGGCGTGTTCGGCCATTTTGCAAAAGCAAACGATTCCTCCAAAATTGGGAGACCCAGGTAGCTTTATTATTCCTTGTTTATTAGGTGATTCGGCAGTGTATGATGCACTAACCGATTTAGGGGAAAGCGTTAATTTAATGCCCTATTCGTTGTACTTGAAACTTGGCTTAGAAGATTTAAAACCAACTAGAATGGGAATTCACTTGGCCAACCATTCTTTTAACACTCCTATAGGTATTGCCGAAGACTTAATAGTGAGAGTTAGCCACCCTTGTCCAAATAAGGAACCATTATTCTTTCCGGCCGATTTAGTGATCCTTGAAATGAAAGAGGACACTAAAGTACCAATCATTCTAGGTCGACCTTTCCTAAACACCATTGATTCTATTATCCATGTTCAACAGAACCAAATTAGCATAGGCGTAGGTGATGAAAGAGTGATTTTCCATGTAGATAAGGCCATGAAACAACCCAAGTCCATTGATGATACTTGTTTCAAACTTGATGTAATAGACTTGTGTGTTGAGAATGAATTGAAGGAATTCTTGGAAGTCGATACTACAGGTTTTGTTCTCGTTGATAGTAGTGATGATTTTGATTTAGATGCTGAATTTGAAAACTTGTTGGAAGTTAATACTGATGATTATGACTATAATAAGGAAGATGATCCCAAGGAAGAGGAACTGATAGAAGAGATCAAAGAGGAAGATAAGTTCTGAATCAAAAATTCTTTGGAAGAACCACCCGTACTTGAACTTAAGGAACTCTGGGAACATTTAGAGTATGCCTATCTTCAAGGTACATCGCAATTACCGGTAATTATTTCTGCTACTCTTTCCGGTAATCAAAAGGGCCGATTAATTAATTTGTTAAGGGCTCACAAAAAGGCAATTGTCTGGAAAATGACCAACATACCGGGCATCAATCCCTCCTTCTGCACTCATAAAATCCTCTTAGAGGATGAGTACAAACCTGTTGTCTAAAGGCAGAGGAGGCTAAACCCGAATATGTAGGACGTTGTGAAAAAGGAGGTAGTCAAGTTACTTGACGCCGGGTTGATTTACCCAATCTCCGATAGCCTGTGGGTGAGCCCTGTACAAGTTGTGCTGAAGAAGGTGTAACATCCTCAATCGGACCTAGCTGTAAGATTACTAGATTGCCCTTAAGTTGTGTTGCGTTATTATATGTTTTTATTTTTTAATTAATATTTATTATTATTTGATGATGTGGTTAGGACCAGTTTGTGACAAGGGTCACAGAACAGGTTTGTTTATTTTATTTGGACTTCGTTTAGATTGCCAAATGACGTACGAAAGATATCAGATAGCTGATAAATACCGGTGTGTTGCACAGTGTGGGAATTAAACCCAATTAATTGGCTAGAGTTGTGTCCTTCTTTCCATTTCTAGACTTTTCTTCTCAAACACCGTACCTTCATCTCTTTCACCTAATCAAACCCTAATCTTTAATTCTTGTTTTATAGCTCAAATCATTTACATTATCTTGTTCCTTGTGTTTTACTGATTCTATCAAGGTAAGAATCATAGCATTTCATGCTTTAATCTTTGAGAAATTTGGGTTTTTGTGTTAGGTTTTACACAGTGTGTAATTTGGGTCAACATGGTTAGATTTGATGTTGTTTGAGTCTAAATTTAATGGGTTTATGTTTCTACATGTATAGTGTCTTCGATTTGATCAGTTTTGAGGTCGTAATCGAGCTCTAGAGCAAGAATTGGATGAATTTGGGTGAAACCCGTCACTTTATCTTCAGCTTCTGCAGATAAACACAGTCGGCCGAGTGTCTCCTGACACTCGACCGACCGACTCGACCATCGATCGAGTGTGTATGACCCACGGCCGAGTGAGTCTGTGAGAGACCATCGACCGAGTGACTAGACACTCGGCCGAGTGAGTGTAGACAGTCGGTCGACTGTCTCTGACAGTCGACCGAGTGTCTTTGGCAGTGAAATACTTTACTAAGTGTTGATTTTTAGCCATTATGATGCCCGTTTGTATATTGTTGATCAGGATGTAAATTTTGAAAATGCACAAGTGTTAAGCAAAAATTTTTAGCAGACGCTTTTTGATACAAAAATTTTTGTACTATGTTATTTGATGTTAATGGACAGTAACTAACTTGATTTACCTTATATTCAGGTGATAATGATAAAGAAGCCGCTCAGTAGTAGATTATCTGAGCTAGTTGCTGGTAATTGGTGAGTGGGACTAACTGGAGAACATAGTATAGAATAGCATGTTATATTATGATTGCCATACTTGTTAGGTATACTTATTGTTGTGGTTAGTTAGTACGTTGTGATGACTGCATGTTAGTTTATGCTTGTCTGCTGGAGCCCAGTGCGTCCCTATTGTGTGGTAGCCTCGGTAGGAGAGATCAACCTACGGGTTGGGTTCCTCATGTGGTAGCCTGGACAACCGAGGTGTATATATATGTGAATGACGCATCCATCACGTGTGGATTATATATATATATACACGGTGGTGGAGGAACTTCTGGTAAACCCCAGTCCGATCAGCTGGTGGTTAATGGTTTGGCCGAGCCTCCAGAGTCTCTGTAGACAGCACTTGGGTGATGTTTGTGTGTTAGTTTTGTGACATTATTAGTATAACTGTTCCTGTATACTATTGCCTGTAGTTAGTCGTACTCACTTAGCTTCGTGCTAATTCCCCTCCATCCTCTCCTTGCAGGTTGTTAGCTTTTGTAAATGATGCATTTTGGGGAGAAGACGGGCATGGTGATGTTATGTTTGACTATGAAGAAACTCTGATATGTCTTTTCCTTTAAAACTGGTTTTGGTTGTAATATCACGTGACACTAGAATCATTGTTTAATGTTAGCCATCAAATGATTTGGATATGTAATTAAATATGTTTATGTTATTGTAATGGTTAATTAATACTAATGCTTCCGCCACGTTTAAAAAAAAATTTATAGCGGTGTCACAGAAGGGGGGTATGACCTTTGTACTTAATGAAAAGAACGAACTTGTTCCTACACGCGCGGTTACGGGATGGAGAGTTTTTATAGATTATCGTCATTTGAATGATGCCACTAGGAAGGATCACTTTTCGCTACCTTTCATCGATCAAATGCTTGAACGATTAGCGGGTAAGGAGTTCTACTGCTTCCTAGATGGATTCTCGGGTTATTTCTAAATTCCAATCAACCCCCTAGATCAGGACAAGACCATATTCACTTGTCCGTTTGGTACTTTTGCTTATCGATGCGTGCCTTTTGGGTTATGCAATGCACCTGGTACTTTTCAAATGTGCATGATTGCGATCTTCCATGACATGATCGAGGAGTGTATGGAAGTCTTTATGGATGACTTCTCCGTCTTTGGGGACTCCTTCGATTCATGTCTTGCTAATCTTGAACGTATGCTAATTCGATGCGAGAAAGCCAATTTAGTCTTAAATTGGGAAAAATGCCACTTCATGGTGAAGGAAGACATAGTTCTATGCCATAAAATATCTCGTTCAGACATTGAGGTAGACCAAGCTAAAATTGAGGTGATATCTAAACTACCCGAACCTTCGAATGTCAAGGCCATTCGTAGTTTTCTTGGTCATGCGGGTTTCTATAGGCGATTCATAAAAGACTTTTCAAAAATAGCCCGCACCATGACCAAAATTCTTGAGAAGGACACTCCTTTTGATTTTAATGACGATTGTAAAAACGCCTCCTCCATTCTGAAAACCAAACTTACACAGGCTCCAATAATTGTTTCGCCCGATTTCAGTTTACCTTTTGAGCTCATGTGTGATGCTAGCGATTATGCGTTGGGAGCCGTCTTAGGGCAACGGCACGATAATCATTTCCGTCCAATTTATTACGCAATACGGAAAAAGAGCTTTTCGCAGTTGTCTTTGCATTTGATAAATTCCAACCTTATTTGGTGTTGTCTAAGACTATTGTTTATACCGATCATTCAGCCCTTAAGTACCTTTCCGCTAAGCAAGATGCTAAGCAACGTCTCATTCGTTGGGTTCTTCTTCTACAAGAATTCAACATTGAGATTCGCGATAAAAAGGGGGCCGAGAACCTTGTTGCTGAACATCTTTCTCGACTTGAGAATCCTAATTTAGAAAAATTCAATGAGTCAAAAATTAAGGACACGTTTCCTGATGAGTTTTTAATGCGGGTCGACAATGACCCAAAAGTTCCTTGGTTTGTGGATTATGCAAATTATCTAGCCTCGGGTGTTCTTCAGAAAGGGTTTTCTTATCAGCAAAAGAAGAAATTCTTTGCGGATTTGAAATATTACTTTTGGGATCACCCTCATCTTTTTCGATTTTGTGCGGATCAAGTAATTCGCCGGTGTGTGTACGGAAAAGAAGCTCAACAAATTCTTGAGCATTGTCATCATGGCCCCACCGGTGGTCACTATGGACCTAGTCATACTGCTAGAAAAGTTTTTGGTTCGGATTTTTATTGGCCCTCAATCTTTAAAGACTCTCATGCGTTTGTCCGCACTTGCAATTCATGCCAAAGAAAGGGCACAATCACCAAACGTGATGAAATGCCACAAACCGGCATCCAAGTGTGTGAAGTCTTCGATGTTTGGGGAATTGACTTTATGGGTCCCTTCCCGAGCTCTCACAACTGCAAATATATCTTAGTAGCTGTCGATTATGTGTCCAAGTGGGCGGAGGCCAAAGCTCTACCCACTAATGATGCACGGGTCGTGGTGAATTTCTTGAATAATCTCTTCTCGCGCTTTGGAATCCCAAAGGCGCTCATTTTGGATCGTGTTGTGGGCTTTCCGAACAGCATTCAAAATGCCTATCGGAACCACACCGTTTTGACTTATCTACGGAAAAGCATGCCATCTTCCGGTCGAGTTGGAACATAGAGCATATTGGGCGTTGAAGAATTGTAATATGGATTTAGAAAAAGCGGGGGAAAGTAGGATGTTGCAATTAAATGAGTTAGATGAATTAAGGCTAGACGCATATGAGAGCTCGAATTTATATAAAGAGAAGACAAAACGGTGGCATAATGGCCGTTTGAGAGATAAGAAGGAGTTTGCTCCGGGGGATAAGGTTCTTGTTTTTAATTCGCGATTTAAGTTTTCCCCCGGAAAGTTGAAGTCCCATTGGACGGGACCTTATGAGGTAAAGAGAGCATTCCCGACAGGTTATGTTGAATTAATAGGGAATGTCAATACGTTTAAGGTGAATGGTGATCATTTAAAATTCTATTATGATGGAGTTGTTCTTGACAAGTATGATGACATCACCTTGTACCCGAAAAGTTAACTAACACGGGTACGAGTCGCATGATAGACTCCTTAATAAATTGTCACACTTGTACTTTTTGTTCATCTAGAATTGCATGCTTAGATTTTCATTTCATTTTATTTTCCTTTATTTTTATTACACGCATTTTTAAAACAGAAAAACCATAAAAAGTATAAAAATTTTTTTTTAAAAAGCTGGGGACTGTATCGCGGCCGCAACTCAGTGTGTCGCGACCGTGGTGTATTGATAGAAGTTGGGTTTCCAGCAAAAGGTTCGATCGCGACCGGGACACAACCAATCGCGATCGCGATCCAAGAAATCGGAAAAAACTGGTATCAGGTACCACTTGATCGCGACCGGGATATACCCCATCGCGACCGCGACGCGGCTCCAGCCCAAACTCGTTTTTTTGCTTTTTATTTGCTGTTTTGTTTTCAAATTCACACACACACATACACCCGCCGAATTTTGAGCTCCCACACATAAACCTTAATCAATTTTTACTTCAAATCAACATCAAATCCATCCTTAATCATGCCTCCTAAGACTAAGGTAATGATTCTAACACATATTTTAATTTTAGTTTCTTCTAATTTTGATTTCTAATGGGGTGTTCATATGGGTTTTTTTGAAATCAAGTGTGGGGGTGTTTATTGGTTTAATTTAGGCCGAATTTGTTATTTATTATGATTATATAACATGCTGGAATGTAGTTTAATATGCTATTTGTTCTAAAATTGTTAGTTTTGATTCTAGGCTTCTTGAGTATTTGAAAGTTTGGTATTTATTTTAATTTTGATGTTATTTGCTATTATTTGATGTAGTAATGATAGTTATTGAGTTTGTTAGTTGTTAATTGTCATGAATCATTCGATTGCTCGATTTTTAAATTTAGAGTTCATGTCAATTTGGGTTAGTTGACTGAGATTGACTCAGTTTGATTTTTAAAATTGGGATTGAATTGTGAGATTGTAATATGCCTAGTTCATGTGTTATCCGTTAATTTGATTATATTTATGATTGCATGAATGATTTTATTGGCATTATGAAAGTATGATTTTTGAACGTTTATGAGATGATGAGGTTTTTGTTATTGAGTTTTTGAACATGAAGATACTTGTCAAACATGAAAGCGAATGGGGAAATTGAAATATTATTTGGTTTTTAACTAATGCTAACATTTTTCTTTTTCCATTTGGTTTCTTGTGAATGTGGTTATTTTTTGTAGGGAGCTAAAAGACCAAGTTCTTCACAAAATGTATCTATGGAACCCATTCATCCGAGGGCTCATAAGCTTTCTAGGGATTTGCATCCTTACTTGGTTTAGGATCGTACTAATGAAAACTATATGGAATGGATGGATGTTTTAACTGAGATAGAGGACCGTAAGTTCTTGTCTACTTGTTATCCTGATTGGGAACCTCTTGAGGAGGTTGATTTAGCTGAAGACGTTCGTGATATGTTGGTTCAAACATATATTACAAGTAATCGGGAACGTATTGGGTTTAACGATTGGTATGAGTTCTTCGATCTTGATCGTCTGATTTACAACGTGTGGTGTTTAGAGTTCTTCTCAACTCCTAAGTTCTTCCCCAATGCAATACGTAGTACTTATGTATTGATGACTTTTCAAATGGGAGGTCAAATGCGTTCCATGACTATCATGGACATGGATAATGCACTTACGATTTATGAGGGTGCTCAGGTGGATGAGAATACTGTGGGGTATTATTTAAATTCGGCCAGACGTTTCACTGGTTCTTTTGAGCATGAGGTAGCTTGGTACAATATAACTCATAAGCAAAGTTACAAACCAACTTGCAGCTCATATACTCTAATCAAGGATAATCGTCTTCGCATCATTCAGCGGTTCATTGCAAATACAATTAATCAGAGATGGCAGAATACGGAGAAAGTCAGCATTGCTGATTTGTTTTATCTTAGTTGTTTGCGAGATGATGAGAATGTCAACATTCCTTATGGTGCTGCTAAGTCTCTTTGCGGGCAGGGTCACAATCTTAAGCCCAGCAGCCCGTTGAGCAGTGGAGTTTATGTTACCTTGATTTTCGAGTTTCTGAACCTTTCTTTGACGCCTCTGCATGTTAGGCATATTCAGGCTGCTAAGATTGAGAACGAGGGTACACGTGCGCTGGGTGCCCAGGTTTATGAGGGCTGTAAAGTGTTGGTGCGAAAGAAGAAGAAAATTTATAAGTATACGGGTACGCATGCTCAATCTGAGGCAGATTTAACTGATCCGGATGAGGAGGAGGATGTGCCTCCGGCTGCTGATGTGGAAATGACCGAGGCTGGTAGTTCTAGTGGTCCTGGTTTGACTTGTGATTTTATTACAAACCAGTTTAGTGGGATGAGACTTCATACTGAGGGGCAGTTTACGGGTATGAGAGAGTACGTTGATGGTCGTAGTCGGGATGATCGAGCGAATTATGACGAGCAGAATCGATTGCTTTGTCAGCATGTTGATCAGGGTTTTGAGCAGACTTGAATCAAGCAGGTATCAGGCGAATATGCAATGGACTCAACATTCCTTTGATCTCTACCGCCGTGACTTCATTCAAGTAAACTGTAAAAATGCATGCAGACTCTCTAACACAGCGGAAGCCCAAATAATCAAGTACCTGTGAAAACATGCTAGTAAACTGTCAACAAAAATGTTAGGTAAATTATAGGTTTAAATAAACGAATAAGTTTTAGATCACAAGATTTAAAATGTTAGAAAATATTAAAATATTATTCCATTAATCCATGAGTCACCTGGTAACCACTTAACCATTTTCATACCCTTACCAAACACAATATACACTGAAGAGGTGTATCTTCAAATAACGAAGTACTAATACATTCTGATTATAAATTGCTAGCGCGACTAGCTCGAAATGGGGTTGTCAAGCCCGATAGATCTATCCATAGGATTCGCGTTCACCAGTAGAAACCGGTGATTACAGTTACCAGACTAGGGAATATTTTCGTTCAACTCATAATGAATAATTTAAATTTAATTGTCACTTGTGTCTAAACGTAAAACAAAATGCATGTAATCACATCCCAAAAATACTTTAAATAGTATGAAAAACGGGAATATAACTTACCTTAATGTAAACGAAGTAACCACACGAAAACGTGAACCGCAAATGAAAAAGTGATCAAGAATGATCACAACGCCGACCTTTAAATAAAGCAGGTCGATATAAATAACTAACTTTGGTCAAGTCTTAGTATGATAGCTATAATACTTGTTGCAAATAAGCATAGAAAAACACTCGGTAAGTTTCGGTATGATCAGGACAGCGTATAACACGTACTTTCTATTTTTAGAAAGTTTCTATAATTAGCAGGTTTCCATTTTAGGAAAGTTTCTATTTTAGAAAAGTTTCTATTTTTGTAAAGTTTCCATATTTAGAAAGTTGCTATTTTTGGAAAGTTCTTAACTTAGGAAAGTTTCCTTAATTAGAAAGTCAACAAAAGTCAACTGAAAGTCAGTCAACTGAAAGTCAACTCAAAAGTCAACCTTGGTCAAACTTAGTCAACATTGAAATAAAAGTGTAAATTATATTAATAATATAAGTTATAATGTTATTTAAAGTCATATATGTATAATTATGGGGAGATGATTGTCACACACAAAGAATTGATCCATACACACAAACATACTAATATACTCTTACTTTATAATTATAAAGGTTCAATTACCTAGATAAATTTAGGGATATAAATGTAAATTTGGTGCAAAAAAGTGTGTATGGATCAATTCTTGGTGTGTGAAAATCAATCCCCATAATTAGGTCAAATCATAAGTTTAATTAAATTAAATTGAATTATAAAGTTTATATAAGTTTAAATGATATAATTAATGTAACATAAGTATTTAATTAATTAATTAAATATTAATCATACTATAAGTATTATTAAGTAATAATAAATTTTTAATTATATCATAAGTATTATTAATTAATAATGAATTATTAATCATATCATAAGTTTTTAATTATAATCATTAGACCATAAGTATTTAATAATTAAATTATAATTAAATAATAATTAAGCCTTATAATAATTAAATAATTAATTATTCTTTATTATAAGTCTTATTATAATAATCTCATAACATAAATTTAATACTTATCACAAGTTTTTTTCATTAATAATAAAAGTATTATTAATCATAAGTTTAATTAAAAATTTAATTAAATCAAAATGTAATTAATAAATGATATAATAAATATATATATCATAAGTCTTAAATTAAAATAATTACTTTTATATCATAAGTAATTTAATAATAATGAAAATCATTATTTATATCATAAGTTCAAATTTTATAACCATAAGTTTAATTAAACGTTCGTCGGGCATATAGCCGTTGATCTTTTCTGTATATATAGGGTCCATTGTAAATGATCAAAGCACCAATTTAGCTTTATCAGTTCATACAAATCAATAAAACGATCAAAGCTTTGTCATATTGTTCTTTATTTCAATTCAAACATTTTACACTAGTACTTCTGTTTTACATATACCCGATTGCTTATATTTTGCTATTTGTGTGCCATGGTTAATTTACTGCAGATTAACTGACCTAATTACTTGCCATATATTGTATTCACGTTATTGGTGTAATTTCATATTGAGATTTTGGAGCGCGAGTGTAACCTGTGGTTTTGAAAACTAATGTCGCCGATATAAAGTAATGAGGAATGCTACCTTGAATGGTGATATAAACTAAAGAAGTTTAGATCTTCAAATACGTGGATCGACTTCTAATGGTGACACCAAAGGCTAATTGACTCTATAAAGAAGGTTGTTTTTTATTGCTATATATATTGAAAAAAGTGCTAAATTTTTTTGACTTTGCAGATGGTGAAAGTTAAGGACCTCACACAGCCAGCCACAGAGAGTGAGAACTTCAATGATGTGTATAAGTTAATAGATACTTTTATAAGTCAGTATCACGCACGCAGTACATTTTAATGGTAATTATATTTTGAAAGGTACTCTTCTAATGTGTCATTCTCTTTTGGCATATGTTCAAACGTTGGAAACAAATAATCGACACCTCTAGTAAAACTGAGATCCATCATAAAGAAGATAACGAGGTTTTTGGTCAGCGTCTAAAGTTGGCCTGTCGGAATGGTTTAATTGGCTGGATAATTGATCAGTGTCTAAAGTCAACAAGGATAAACTCATGTCCATGGTTTCTGTGTGATGCTTTGGAGTATTTGGAGATTTAGAACGAGTCTATATTTTGTGGCTTTTTTTTTTTTTTTTTTTTCCTTTACTAGCACAAGTCTAACGTTGTAGGGAGGAAGTTAAGCCTCATGGAAAACTTTATGAATGAGGTAACACGGATATATTATTCTAATCGAAATGTCAAAATAAATAATAACTTAACACTTTCTTAACTAACAATGGAAAGTTCAACATGCGTAACGAACATTATGATTAACAACCAAATTTAAGGCCTACTTTTTTTACAGGCAATCGATTGCATGGTACTACCTACTTTAAAGAGGATAAAAGAAATAATCAAAATCACACTAACGGCACTAACATTGTTGACAATTAACGATTTCTTTACGAGATTACGAAAATTAGGTCAAACTTTCGTCCTTGTCGTAATCTTATTTCTGCGCCTATGTCTTTATTCTTATAAGGTAGTCACCTTCAGTTACTTATAATGCACAACTGAATACAATGTTATCAACTATACAATTTTCTACTAATCTTATTTAACCATTTTTTATCATCGTGTCTACCTTTTTCGGTCTGCACAATAATAGCAAAATAATGAAAAACATTTTTACATGTTTGAATTCAAAATTGGTGCGTTTAATATGATTCTATGTTTTAGATAGTAAATAAAAAACAAATATTAAACATATCCCTAAATATGATTATAATTAAAAAAATATATATATCATATATATTGTGACATATGCTGGGCCGGTTGGCGTAGCTAGTAGCAAAAGTATATCAAGCTTCAATCACAAGTGTCGCGTGGCGTGCTCTTGGGTGGAATCCTTGATTTAAGGTGTGACATTGTACAACACGGATTGAAAGTTGAGTAATTTTTTTGCTTTTGCAATAATTAATGCACATCTTCAAGTCTTGATCGCTTTCTAGCTGGATTCATAATGGTCGACTGAACTGAAATGAGAAGTAGGTCAGCCTGTAATCAATATCAATAGCATTCTTGGAAGAAACCGGATGAAACAATTGAGAGAACTCCGTCTTCAGATGTTCAAATTCTACTGATGTCGAGACATACTTACTCTATTATCACAACAAATCAAATATGTATTATATATTATATATTAGCTACAAAATAAAAATAAATAAAAAGAGTGAGATTTGAGAGAAGAAAACGCATACCGACGGTGACAATTGATCTACCGATGCTATAACATTGTCAGCCTCTAGAACTAGACGATCAAATTGTGGGCGAGAAGAAAGCTTTAAACTTGGCACATTAGACGTTAGTCTTGATATAACTGAGTCAAAGAATTCACAAGAGTAGTTGTTGTTGTTGTCGAATATGTTGATTGATGAGAAGAAGAGTTGAAACGCATAATCAAGAAGATCACCGGTGTGAATGTTCTTCAAGCATATGTGAATGCCAACATCTAAAGAATTCCTAACGCCAATGGAAAAGTACGCCGGAACCTTATCATCACTATGGTGGGTGGTGGTGGTCCAAACTTGACAAAAAGTTAGGCCATAAGTTTCACTCAGGATCGATACTGCTTTTTGAATTTCAGTGATTGCTTGTTTGAGGCCATCCTTATCCTCATACTTAATAATCAAAACAAAGCAAATATATATAATATTAGGTGCAAATTAATTAATTAATAATAACTGAATAAAAAATAGTAATAATAATTATTATTATTATTATACTTAACAATAATTATTATTATAATTATAGTATAGAGATTTAATCAAGAGGGAAACACTTTTTTGGGAGAAGTGAGGTGAAGTAAATTTTTTCATTTTTTTCGAAATTTGTTTTTCAGGCATCAAGATCACATGAAAATATGAGCATTTAAAAAAGACACTTTTTGATGAATGTTATTATTTAGGCGGGAAAACACTCGAAGAAAAAAATGAAAACATGCATAATGAGTAATATTGTTCTTCTGACTTTTTTTAAGGTTTAAAAATTAGGGTTTAGTAATTAGGGTTTAGAAATTATGGTTCAAAAATTAGGGTTTAGGGTTTAAAAATTAGGGTTTATATTGAATTTTTAACACGAACAGTTTAGAGTTTAGGGTTTAGTGTTTTGGGTTTAGGGACTAACACAAAACATTAAACCCTAAACCCTAAATCGGGCTAAACTTTAAAAAAAACTTCATATAACATGAAAGAAAACAACGTTCCAAAATTATTAGAAATAACATTACTCATGATGAATGTTATCAATTATTTCTTCGGTCGTTTTCCCGCCTAAATAATAACATTCATCGCAAAGTGTCTTTTTTAAATGTTCATATTTTCACCTAAACTTGATATCTGAAAAAAAAATCAAAAAAACGAAAAAAAATTTACTTCCCCCCAAAAACGTGCTTCCCTCTTGATTATGACCGTTATAGTACAATTATTATTTATTTATTATTATAGACGTAAGAAGAAATGGATAGATTTGAGAAAACAAAACGCATACCAACAATGACAATTGATGTACCCATGCTTCAACACTGTTGGCCTCTAGATCTAGAACCAAAGGATGATCAAATTGTGGGCGAGAATAAAGCTTGAAACTTGGCAAACAACTGTGTAGTTTTGAAAAGAGTGAATTATAGAATTCACGAGACTTGTTGTTGTTGTTGTCGAATGATGGAAAAAACAAGTCACATTCATAATCAACATCTCCAGTGTAAATATTCCTCAAGTATATGTAAATGCCAACATCCCCCGGATTCCTAGCGCCCATGAAAAAGACCGGATCCGGACCCTTCTTATCACTATGGTGGGGGGTCGAAGCTTGACAAAAAATTAGGCCATGAGATTCAGTCAGGATCGATATTGCTTTTTCAATTTCAACGATTCCGTGTGTGTTGCCATCCTTCTCATCCTTAGTAGACTTAATCAAAACAAAGCAAATATATTATTAGCTACAAATAACAATAATAATTAACAATAATAATTAATAATTAATAATTAATAATTAATAATTAATAATAATAATAATAATAATAATAATAATAATAATAATAATAATAATAATAATAATAATAATAATAATAATAATAATAATAATAATAATAAAATGTGGTTCAACCAACTTTATTATGACTTTAAATTAAATTGTTGGTTATGTAGGTTAGAGTAAGACTGCACATATGACAAGTGTAATATCAATATCATTCAACCATGTATAATTTTAGTTTAGATATATTAGCTGTATCGCCTGTCTTTTGACCTACTGACTGCTTATATTGGCATCCCAAAAGTACAAGATCCCTAATGTATAATTATTAAGAAAACACATACCGGTGATGAGCGTTGAAGTTCTTCCCATGCTTTAAAAGTGTCAAAATCTAAAATCAGTGACTGATGACCAAATTGTGCACCAGAAGAAAGCTTGTAACTTGGCAAACATTCCTCTAGTTTTAAAAACAGTGAATCCAAGAACACAAAAGGTTGGTGAATGTTGTCGTCATCTAATTTGAAAATCAGCTCAAAACCATAATCATGTGATTCAACGTTAATATGCTTCAAGCATATGCCAAGACAGCAGAAAGATTCAGCAGCAGCAGCATCAGTGTCAGGGATCAAATCTTTTAGCTTCCCTTTTTTAATATTTGTGGAGAAGTACGTTTGGTAAGTTTCAAATGCCTTGAGAGCGAGTCCACCCGACCCATCTTGTATAGACTTAATTGAACACCTATATTCCCAAAATTCCTCATGCATATAGAAATCCGCCTTGCGTGCCCAATCGTCGAACCCATTTACATAAAGGGTGAGAAAACCTAGAGAAAAAACTAGGCCACATTTAGGCATGACATGCCAAGTTGCTTCTGCAACTTCCTCACCTGACTTCATGATGACATTTATCCTCTTTAACAATCTCTGTTATTAAAACAAAAATCGATATATATATATATATATATATATATATATATATATATATATATATATATATATATATATATATATATATATATATATATATATATATATATGGGCAGGATCAATGGGGAAGTAACCAATCGGGGGGAAGCAAAAAAAAAAAAAATTTCGTTTTTTTGAAATTTTTTTTTTCCGGCATAATATGAACATTTAGAAGAGACATTTCGTGATGAATGTTATTATTTAGGCGGGAAAAAGATCGACAAAAATAACATTCAAGATAATATTGTTCGTGAAGAATATGAACGTTTTTTTTTTTCATGTTTTGTGAAGTAAAATTTAGCCCGATTTAGAGTTTAGGGTTTAGGGTTGTAGTGACCCGGAAAATTTCGACTAATTTTAAATCTGTAGCGACCCCGACAAATCGTCAAGTGACGGCGTCATCTACATGGGTCCCATTACCTGGTCATAAGTCTTTATGACAACGTTTGACCAAAATATGTCGCCTTCATTTCAACATAAAGATTGTTTCCAAAGTTTAAAAGAATTGTTCAACCAAAAGTTAAGTTACAAGGTTATAAGTACAAATGAAATCTAGGCGACACGGTTTAAAGTAAAGTCATAAGACGCTCCATGAAATGCATGTATACTCGACATCCAATGCAAGTATCAAATAATGAGCGGAAGCATGTATCACATATCGTGCAAGACCTGAGAAAA
This sequence comes from Rutidosis leptorrhynchoides, assembly GCF_046630445.1. Lineage (NCBI taxonomy): Eukaryota > Viridiplantae > Streptophyta > Magnoliopsida > Asterales > Asteraceae > Rutidosis > Rutidosis leptorrhynchoides. Next base: position 50,372,394 of record NC_092343.1, read on the forward strand.
ACATAGAAATCTGTCAACGAAAACGTTGGTGAAATCATAGGTTTAAGTAAGTAAGTGAGTGAAAGTAAGTAAGTCGAACCACAAGGTTTGCAAAGTTGAAATAATAGTAATACATTCTAAAAGTTAATATTCACGAGCACCCAATTATCAAAGCTTAACATTCCATCCATTGTATACCCCTTCCATAGTGCTAGAACAAACACTGATTCTCGAAAATATATTTCATCCATAGACGGTAGCGAACCGTCAAAGATGAGGGTTGTCAACCCATATGGCCATATAACATAAGTTCTCGCTTACACCCGTCAAGTGTAACTAATGATAATCGAATTGAGGATTTTTGTTCTAAACTCGTATGTAGAATGTTTGTTTTCCCGTTCTTGTGTTCACTTAATTCAAAAGAATCGTTTATGTTTTCTCATCCCAAATATAAGTTCAAAAAGAGTAAAAGTGGGACTATGATCTCACCTTGAGCGCAAGAGTCAATAAAGTACTTCAACGAGTAAACACGTGCAAAGACAAAGCTAATCTCGACCTAAACAAGTAGGTTGCATCAATAACGATAGTCACGAAGGGTCAAAGTTGTTCAATTAGTCCTATGGCTCGACACGACTCGATTATGTAGCATGTGAAGAAAATTGTCAAGTTTCATGCAAGATACAAGTATGGAATCATGTTAGAAAGATTGCATAATTAATTGGTTAAGTTTGACAAAAAGTCAAACTTGGTCGGGTCAAAGTCAACGAAAAAGTCAACATGTTCGGGTCGGGTCCCGGACTATTTTTCTATGCTAATTATTCATATACAAGTATATTAGAACAAGTTTCATGTGAATCGGAGGTCGGTAGCTAGTCAAACATTTCACGTGAAATGGGACAAAGAGGTCAGAATCTGACCAGTCCAATCCGCGCGCCGCGCGGGGATGGGGCGCGCCGCGCCACCATCTGGGCAGAGAATTCTGGTCAGTTTTTCAAAGTATGCACGAACCAAAACCTTTTCCAACCCAACTCTTGACCCGCAAACACTTATAATGCCTATCATATATCGTTGGAAAGGTATTTTGACGAGGAATACAACTAAGCACTTATGGTCCAACAATAACATCATTTACAATAGCCGAAAACTCATCAAGCGAACAATAAAAGTCCATTTTTAAAGTTTCAAGTTCATCAATTGCATTTTGAGTTTCGGGAAACCAATTCACACATATGATATGCCGTTTTGAAGGTAATGAAGCATACATTACTACTAAACACTAACGATTAACATTCCATGACATTCAAGCATCCAAAAATTCATGTCAAGAACTATCAAACCCTAGTCAAACATCTCAAAATCAATAATCATGTTTTTGAAGTTTTATTAATCAACCTACACATCAATTTGAAGCTAATGATGCTAGTAACACATTTAATACATGAACTTTAACAATTAAACAACTTTTAATCATCCAAAATCAAAGATTAAGCAAGAAATTTTCATATTCAAGCTAGTTACACCAAAAACAACAAATCGAGCATACAAATTACATACACGACATCACAATGAGCCATAGACACTAATTAACACACTTTTAAGTCAAGAACACAAATTTAAAGAAATCTAGTGTTTTAGAAATGTTACCCAAAATCGAAGTAGTTAGCATCAAATCGAAGAGGATGATGAGAGGATCAAGAATATGTAATTTATTTGGTTGCTAGCTCCCTAATCCGGATTTAGATGATGAATTTATGTTAGAAAGTTGAGAGGATTTGGAAGTATCAAAAGGAGAAAGAGAGAGATGAATGAGAGGAGGAGGTTGAAGGTTTGACTAGTTGACCTAGTCAAATCTTTGGCCTCTTTGCAAGTTTGGTCCCTCTAGTTTCAAAGCGGGTGCGGGAAATAACCAAACGAATATTTAAAACGCTCGAGTAAACGGGTGACGTTATAATTAAATAACGAGGATATTATGAACGTTAGTTAACGAAAGATGCCAAATTAAATGACGAAAGATATTATTTAAAAAAAAAAGACGGTGTTAAAATAAATTTAACGGAAAAACGCGGGATGTTACATTATCCACACCTCAAAAGAAATTTCGTCCCGAAATTTAGTTGGAAGTAATAGTCGATGTCTCTTACTCGAGACCTAGTGTAGTAACTCTACGAATGATTGAAGGTACTTTCTTGGACATTCCACGAATCCGGATAGTCGGGGTGTTACGTTGTATTAGGGCTTGGTTTTACGATCCACAAGTTCAGCCGGTTTTTCCTATGAGGAGGAGTTTGTCATCAATAGTTGGTGCATCTAGAAGGATTGCACGTTCCTGTTCCGCAGGACACGTTTCTAAGTTTGTTACACGAAATGTAGGGTAAACGGAAACTTAATTGAGTCGAAAGTTCTAAACGATAGGAAGCGGTTCCAATACGCCCCAAGGTTTCAAAAGGTTCGATATTGCGGATATAGCCTTTCTCGATTTCCCAAAATGGATTACACCTTTCCAAGGTGCGGTTTCTCAATATTACGCGGTTACACACTGGGATTTGTGAGGTTTTCATCTAAGTTTGGTATGACTCTTTTGGGCGACTACGGGTCGTCTCGAGCCCTTCTCGGACTTGGATTATCTCAATTGTTGTTTCTTGGATGAGTTAAGATTCAGTGTTTTGTTTGCCACATGCTTTGGTCCAACGAATAGGGGTATGACATTAGCGGTCCTATAGGGTTTCGGAAAGTGCGTGTGAACACACGAGTGGTAACTACTGTTGTAAGAGGGATCTACTAAAAGCGACCATGCAAGTTTGAAACATGTCTTTCGAAGACGTAAATCGTTCGTTTGTTCGGTTCGTCTGTTTGTGGGTGGTACGCGGTACTCATGTCTAAGCGGGTCTCCAAGGTTTCTTGTAAAACTAGAGGCGAAACGAGTATTTCGATACGGGATAATTGACAAAGATACTCCGTGTTGGAATAGAATCTCTTAAGATATGTTTGAACAAGTCAGTTAGGGTTCGAAAAATGTTCGTTAGGACTATTCACCCTCGTGGCGAATACTAATGTAATATGAGGAATTTCTCTATCCATGGAGAAATGTTACAAGGAGTTTCTTTAAACGGAAATGCGTGCGATAAAGATAGGAGTGAAATGAGGACTTAGAATAGGATGAGCTTGCATCTCGAGGTTGCCATAACGTGCCTCTAGTTGTCAAAAGTTGAAGTCTGAAAGAGAAACGAGATAGTACACGTAGTTGTATAGTTCGGGGTTGAATAATAGTTGGCCGATTATCAGAAACACAAGGGCGTTAAGTCAAAGAAGAGTGAAGTATCGTTGGATTGTGTGTTATCTTAATTTCCAGTAATATCAGACGGTAACGGTGAAATAACAGAGGTATGTAGTGTGGTACGTGATGACAAGAATATTGATCTGATCCACAATTTAGTATTCGAATTCTTCGTGAAAAATAACGAATTTCCGTTCCGTTGATTTCGAGTCGAGGGAGTATGCCTTTCGGCGTCCAAGTAGAAATATTTCCATATTTGAGTCCCATCTGGTGTTGTACGAATTTAGCTAGAAATGTTGGTGTGAAGAATCACGCTCAAGGTTCGATCGCGGAGAGATTAAAGTCGTGTAACACGAGAAAAGTCAGAAATGAATTTTCGGTAAGAAGCGGTGAGATCTAAGATTTTTACGAATACAAGTCTGAGTTGGGAGAGTTCCCTGATTACATGTGGCTTGATTTCGAGATTGATTGTAATGCCTTGACCATTAACATCATAGTCTAGAAAATTGGACTTAGTTGAATAAGTTAAGATGTCATCTATAAATACGATAACAGATTTGTCTAGATAAGTTTGCATAATTGGTTTAGGAGGTTCATGAATGCGGACGGAGTCCTAAATAAATCGACGGTACTAAGAGAGATTTACAACTAACGTTGCGAGTTCGGAAGATGTCTTAGGAGACATCGTCTCCCTTAACCCCCAATTGATGATAACCGGAACGGAGGTCGTTTTGGAATACACACGGGATTCATGCAAGAAATCATGAGGTCATGGATGCGAGGGAGAGGGTATCGGTTTCCAACCGAAAATTACTCAGTTCACAAAATCTGTACAAGATGATGGGGAAACATTTTCTTTTTAACGAATAGGTTCCGAGCTCCCTAGTTCTATAGGTGTCAAGTCAAAAGTCTTAACGTATATCCTCCAATAAAATTTATAGGCACACAATATTTTCCGTTGGTCACTTAAATTGCCTAAGTAGTGTCTAGGGGAAAAAGGTGAAGTGCAAAGAGTATGAGTCAGAGCCTTGTTTATAAAACGTCTAACGGTAACCGAATCGAATAAACATGAAACGTGAGAATTTCGAGAAGAAACATACCCGTGACTAGTCCATCGTCGTCTCGGGCATCCTAGGCGTTGATGTTGAAAGTTTAACGGCGTGCGTTGCGGTTGATTTTCTTATTTGGGCATTCATTCCTAAAATGACCCGTTTGGCCACATGCGTAGCAAGTGACCGACTTTTGTGTGTTGGGTCCCTTTCGAGGGACAGGGGTGGCACTTCCACAATGTTTGTCGATGTGACCACTTCCTTGGCGCCGGTGGCGAAACCTGCCACATCCTTCAAAGTGATGCTTGTGGCATTCGTTACAAAAAGGTAGTTTTCCGGCATACCCTTTCTTGTCGCCGGGGAAAAAGGGCTCTTTGGTGAAGTTGTTATTGTTGCGGTTGCTTGATTGGGAGGCTTCCCATTTTCTTTTGTTGTTACTCGGGTGGTTCTCGACCATTGGTGCCGGTGCTTCCATTTCATTCGCCATTTCTAAAGTTTGGCGGGCCTTGGTTAAAGCCTCTTGTATGTTAGTGGGTTGGGATGCCATTACCCCGTGTTGAATGCTCTTAGGGAGGCCATCCATGTAAAGTTCGACTCTTAGGGATTCGGGAGTCATGAGATTTGGACACATTGAGACTAGTTCGGTGAACCGTTGATTATAAGTTTCGAGGTCATTCCCGACCGTTTTTAAATTCCTTAGACCCTGTTCGAGCCTTCGAGTCTCGTCGCGCAGAAAATATTCGGTGATCATTCTTTCTCTTAATTCGGTCCATGAGAGTGTGTGGGCTTCATCAATACCCACCGATTGTACGTACTTGTTCCACCACGAAAGAGCAATGCCGGTGAAAGTGAGGGTGGAAAACTTGACCTTATCTTGGTCTCGACAACCGCTTGTGTTAAAAACGGTCTCCATTTGTTCAAACCATCGGGTGAGAACAACCGGTCCTCCGGTTCCATCGAAAGTGGGAGGGTTGTACTTCATGAAGTTCTTGTAGGAGCAACCTTCGCTTGAATTACCGGCTCCACGATTGGTGTTGTTGGAAAAGTGATCGGCCACGGCCGTACCCACGGCGGTGGTTATCATTCGTTGAAGAGCTTGTTCTAGAGTTTCGAGAGGGGTATTGTGTTGACCTTGGTGAGCCATTGTTCCTTCATGACACAAGAATATCGTTGATTAGTATTCTTAACAATACTAACTGCGATATGGAATAAGGATAGAGAGAAAATTTTTCCTTGACTCGCCTTAAATTCTTTATGTCATAATGTCGGAACGTCCATGTGAATCACCGTAATATAATCCCGGAAATTATATTACCCTGATTCTCATGTGCATTTAACATTACTTCATAAAGTCAAGGTGGCGCGTCAACAAAATTTATCAACGTAAGATCAAGATCAAATACGAGTTAGATATGATAGAAGAGTTCGAGTATAAATGCACAAATAGTCAAGTAATTCCTACTTCAGTCTATATGCCGGTTGTAGTCTAGATTCACCTATGTACCCTATGACTCGGGGTGGACACAAATGAACTCTAAATCCCTACAACCAAAGCTCTGATACCACTTGTAGCGACCCCGACAAATCGTCAAGTGACGGCGTCATCTACATGGGTCCCATTACCTGGTCATAAGTCTTTATGACAACGTTTGGCCAAAATATGTCGCCTTCATTTCAACATAAAGATTGTTTCCAAAGTTTAAAAGAATTGTTCAACCAAAAGTTAAGTTACAAGGTTATAAGTACAAATGAAATCTAGGCGACACGGTTTAAAGTAAAGTCATAAGACGCTCCATGAAATGCATGTATACTCGACATCCAATGCAAGTATCAAATAATGAGCGGAAGCATGTATCACATATCGTGCAAGACCTGAGAAAAACATAGAAATCTGTCAACGAAAACGTTGGTGAAATCATAGGTTTAAGTAAGTAAGTGAGTGAAAGTAAGTAAGTCGAACCACAAGGTTTGCAAAGTTGAAATAATAGTAATACATTCTAAAAGTTAATATTCACGAGCACCCAATTATCAAAGCTTAACATTCCATCCATTGTATACCCCATCCATAGTGCTAGAACAAACACTGATTCTCGAAAATATATTTCATCCGTAGACGGTAGCGAACCGTCAAAGATGAGGGTTGTCAACCCATATGGCCATATAACATAAGTTCTCGCTTACACCCGTCAAGTGTAACTAATGATAATCGAATTGAGGATTTTTGTTCTAAACTCGTATGTAGAATGTTTGTTTTCCCGTTCTTGTGTTCACTTAATTCAAAAGAATCGTTTATGTTTTCTCATCCCAAATATAAGTTCAAAAAGAGTAAAAGTGGGACTATGATCTCACCTTGAGCGCAAGAGTCAATAAAGTACTTCAACGAGTAAACGCGTGCAAAGACAAAGCTAATCTCGACCTAAACAAGTAGGTTGCATCAATAACGATAGTCACGAAGGGTCAAAGTTGTTCAATTAGTCATATGGCTCGACACGACTCGATTATGTAGCATGTGAAGAAAATTGTCAAGTTTCATGCAAGATACAAGTATGGAATCATGTTAGAAAGATTGCATAATTAATTGGTTAAGTTTGACAAAAAGTCAAACTTGGTCGGGTCAAAGTCAACGAAAAAGTCAACATGTTCGGGTCGGGTCCCGGACTATTTTTCTATGCTAATTATTCATATACAAGTATATTAGAACAAGTTTCATGTGAATCGGAGGTCGGTAGCTAGTCAAACATTTCACGTGAAATGGGACAAAGAGGTCAGAATCTGACCAGGCCAATCCGCGCGCCGCGCGGGGATGGGGCGCGCCGCGCCACCATCTGGGCAGAGAATTCTGGTCAGTTTTTCAAAGTATGCACGAACCAAAACCTTTTCCAACCCAACTCTTGACCCGCAAACACTTATAATGCCTATCATATATCGTTGGAAAGGTATTTTGACGAGGAATACAACTAAGCACTTATGGTCCAACAATAACATCATTTACAATAGCCGAAAACTCATCAAGCGAACAATAAAAGTCCATTTTCAAAGTTTCAAGTTCATCAATTGCATTTTGAGTTTCGGGAAACCAATTCACACATATGATATGCCGTTTTGAAGGTAATGAAGCATACATTACTACTAAACACTAACAATTAACATTCCATGACATTCAAGCATCCAAAAATTCATGTCAAGAACTATCAAACCCTAGTCAAACATCTCAAAATCAATAATCATGTTTTTGAAGTTTTCTTAATCAACCTACACATCAATTTGAAGCTAATGATGCTAGTAACACATTTAATACATGAACTTTAACAATTAAATAACTTTTAATCATCCAAAATCAAAGATTAAGCAAGAAATTTTCATATTCAAGCTAGTTACACCAAAAACAACAAATCGAGCATACAAATTACATACACGACATCACAATGAGCCATAGACACTAATTAACACACTTTTAAGTCAAGAACACAAATTTAAAGAAATCTAGTGTTTTAGAAATGTTACCCAAAATCGAAGTAGTTAGCATCAAATCGAAGAGGATGATGAGAGGATCAAGAATATGTAATTTATTTGGTTGCTAGCTCCCTAATCCGGATTTAGATGATGAATTTATGTTAGAAAGTTGAGAGGATTTGGAAGTATCAAAAGGAGAAAGAGAGAGATGAATGAGAGGAGGAGGTTGAAGGTTTGACTAGTTGACCTAGTCAAATCTTTGGCCTCTTTGCAAGTTTGGTCCCTCTAGTTTCAAAGCGGGTGCGGGAAATAACCAAACGAATATTTAAAACGCTCGAGTAAACGGGTGACGTTATAATTAAATAACGAGGATATTATGAACGTTAGTTAACGAAAGATGCCAAATTAAATGACGAAAGATATTATTTAAAAAAAAAGACGGTGTTAAAATAAATTTAACGGAAAAACGCGGGATGTTACAAAATCAAACTCTCGATACGATTTAATATCTTTGACACGATAAACAAAGTCTGTTAGGTTGAATCTCAAAGATTTTGAACTATTTTTATGAATGCAATTACCCTTCGACTGTTCTCGACGATTCACGAACAACTAGTTGTAAATAGATTCATATATATATATATATATATATATATATATATATATATATATATATATATATATATATATATATAATAATTTGAAATATTATTTGATATAATTTATGATTTAATTTTAGGAAATAAATATATAAAATAATATGAGATATAATGAAAACTATTATTACAAATGTATATATATATATATATATATATATATATATATATATATATATATATATATATATATATATAGGTATATAAATATGTATATAAATACTACTTGTAAATATATAAAAATAATATTAAATCTATTTGTTTAAAAATATGTAATATATATTTATGTGATAAAACTTGTTATTTAAAACTGATTATATATAGAAGGGGTGTAAATGGAAAATGAATGATTTCGATCTTAAGTAGTAAACGTCAGTAACACTCGGTTGATGTTTTGTTAGTTTTAATATAGATATTGTACATGTTCATGAAGGATTGAAATAGAAGTGGGACTGTAAATTGATTACGAAGATATTAGATTTGTCAAAAAAATATTTTTATCCTTGTAGTTTAAATTTTAGTACTCCATACATATTATTTGATACAGAAAATAAATAATTACCTAACCTTTTTGATCAGGTTTCACACAGTTAATGAGTGAAATAATTAAATACATTTACTCTAAAAAATTTGGGATTTTTAGGAACACTTTTATACATTAACTGTTTAGCAATGGGCACGATATAGCAATTCGTGGGAAAACTGTCGGTAGGATACATACAATTATATGTCACAAGAGTTCAATTAGTTTACTGTGTGTACTAGTGGGTTGTTACCCGTTTCTTTCTATATTTCAACATTAGGATTGATATATATATATATATATATATATATATATATATATATATATATATATATATATATATATATATATATATATATATATATATATATTATTTATTATCTTTACACTTGATTTATATTATTCCATAAGCCTGAATCGATGGGCACTTGTAATTTGTTTTCACGTTAAGCATTCATCAACCATCCCATATATTCTGCTTCTACTATACAAGTTCAATACCCATCTCCAAGACCCACTTCCATATATGTATATACATATACATGGCATCCTCCAAAAAGCCCACTTGAACCATCTTTCTGTTTCTTTATTTTTTTTTTTTTCGAAGTACCATCACCAAACCACTACAACCACCACCATCGGTTCCAATTTATAACTCACTGCTGCTACGTTCATTTTCTTTGTTTTATGTTGTGAACACACCACCCCAAAAACCACAACAACCCGTCACCAAATGCTCATGTATCTACTGCTCGACATACTATTCTTCCCAGCCACTACTACTACTTCATGTTTTCATTATGTACGATCAAGCCAGGAATCCACTTGTCTGATTTTTGTTATCAACGGACAAGACCACCATTAAAAACCCTAAGCAATCCACCACAATCGAAACCCAAGGTTGTTTCTCGTTTCTTCTTCGGGAACCCAAACCACCCATTATTGTTAACTGCTCGATGAAACAAAACCGCCACTCACTTGCACGAACAACCCACCACACTTATCACCGTTATACTTTGTTCCTTCTTTTCTTTCTAAGCAAGAACTCTCACCTCATGGACCGCTGTTGCAGCTGTAAAACGACCCAAGATCACCTTGAACCCACCACTACAATAACACTATCGCCACCCCACCATGAACCACTCACCACAGGAAACCACCACAACACCACCACTCCCTCTCTTCTCTTCCTATCTACTTTTCTTCTTCTTTCTTTGTTGAAATCGTGAAACCCAGCTCATCACCTAAAAATCTCCACAACCATCGAAAATTCATTGAATTATTACTGCTGTGAATTCCTGTTCTTGTTTTTGTGATAACAACGATGAGGATCATGTTAATAACTATGATAATGATCGTGATATTATGATAATTGTAAACGATGATGTGAGATGATGATACTTAGATGAGTTAGAAATGGTGATGTACCATAGATAACGATGAATGATGGTTGAGGAACATGATGATGATGAGAAGTGACGGAAAGAATGATAGAAATGATACGGTACAGTGACGTTGGTAAAGGTTCGATATAAAAGAATTATGATAGCAGATATGATGATCTATGATAATTTAATGAAAATGATGATGATGAATAGTTCTGGGTGTTGTGTTGGAGAAGAAGGTGAAATAATTATATGGTTTTTAATCCACAATTAAAAATAGAAATGTTTAAGCAGAGGAATGGTTAGGCATTGTGTTAAGGGAACGAGAGGTCATGGGTTCGAAACTAGGCTAGTACAAATATTTTTTTTTTAATTAGTGGGTTGCAGTTTCATAAACCCAACATGCCACTTGCAAGATTATTATTTGGGCCGTAATTCTGTATTGGGCCGAGAGTTACATTCTATTGGGTCGAATTCTGTAATTGCTGTTGGGCTACTATGATCATTAATATGATGATGAAGAAGACATATAGATAATAGGATAGAAGGATTTTCGGAGTAAATTAAAACAGAAAAGATACAGTAGAGCAATGGTAGGGAGTGGTTGTGTTAAGCAGGAGGTCGCAGGTTCGAGTTTAGGCGGAGGCACTTTATTTATCTTGAAGCTATTTCTTTAAGGTAGTATACTTATTATCATTATCATTAATATTATTATTATTATTATTATTATTATTATTATTATTATTATTATTATTATTATTATTATTATTATTATTATTATTATTATTATTATTATAATAATAATAATTATTATTATTATTATTATTATTATTATTATTATTATTATTATTATTATTATTATTATTATTAAGATTATAGTTTCAAGTATGATTATTATTATGATTATCATTATTACTATAAGAATTATTATTAGCAGTATCATTATGAGTAAAACCACTATAGCTATTATTATTATCATGATCAATATTACCATTATTAACATTTTATTAGTAATAATATCATAATTATTATCATGAGTATTATCATTTTTTTTATTATTATTTTGTAACAAATAAATATCTTGTATATAAAATATACTTATAATATATACTATATTACATTAATATTACACAAATTGTTATAAAATATTATTATCCACAATTTTATATATAATTAATTTACATATAGTATAAATATATATTTTAAAATAATCATACATATAAATATACATTTTGATACACTATATAATATTTTTAAGTATATATATAAAATTTATAATAAATAACATATATATATACATATATATATATATATATATATATATATATATATATATATATATATATATATATATACTCTAATTAAAATATTTTAATAAGAATTGGATATATATAAATATTAAGTATAATAATAATATTTGTTTACTATCATTATATGTGTTAATACTACTTGATAAATAATTGATATAGGTTCGTGAATCCGAGGTCAACCCTGCATTGTTCAATTTCGCCGTATGAATATTTTTACTACAAAATATTAGATTGTGAGTTCATTTGATTTCCTTTTACTCTTTACATTTTTGGGACTGAGAATACATGCGCTACTTTTACAACTGCTTTATTAAATGCTTTTGAAATACATTTTGAATTGCCAATACATGAAATGCTTTTATAAATGTTTTACGAGATAGATACAAGCAAAACATTCCTCGAATGAATTATGTGGACGTGATAATTGCCACCATTGAATTATGTGGACGTGATAATTTTCACAATTGATATGAATATTTTTCCCCTGATTATTATTGCTTGGTAACCTAAGAATTAGGGAACATCACTAATTTTGAGAATTAGTGCACGCCTAATTGACGCGAATCCTAAAGGTAGCTACCGGGTTTAACACCCCCACCCAGAATGTTCACTAGACGAAAGGGCTAGTGGGCATGGTGTTTAGTACTTCGAAGTTTATATGATTATTATACAGACGAGATGTTCTATTTTGGGGATATTATTATGCGCATTATATGTTAAGGTCGGTTACTAAGCCAAGCTATGAATGAAATGAAAAGTGAATGTTATGTATAGAGAGAATGATTTTATACACAGGTTATGTGTATGTTATTTTTGTGCACGAGATATGTGTAGGTTACTAAGATTTATGAAAGATGATTTCGTATACGAGAAAGGTGTACTGAATTTAAAAGATATCACATGTACATTACAGGTGGGTATAGGATTCGGGCCCATTTGTACCATGCAGCATTTAAATCTTGTGGTCTATCAAAATGATGAATTTTATTGTTTTATGATAAACCTATGAACTCACCAATCTTTTGGTTGACACTTGAAAGCATGTTTATTCTCAGATATGAAAGAAATCATCCGATGTGCATTTGCTCATTTTAAAAGACATCATTTGGAGTCGATCATCGCAATGGGACCAGATGTTGGTGACTTCATCCAGATGGATTAGGACGGGGTATGACATGTGGTATCAGAGCGGTGGTCTTAGCGAACCAGGTCTTGCATTAGTATGTCTAACTGATAGTTGTTTAGATGCATTAGTGAGTTTGGACTTCGACCGTGTCTGCATGTCAAAAGTTTTACTTATCATTTCGTGTCGAAAATTACCTGCTTATCAATCTTAGGGAATCACTTACTTATCATTCTTAGTCTAGACACATCATACTGCAATGATTGCATGAATAGTGTATAGACAAAATTCATATCTTAGCGTATCTGATGATTCACATCTTAGCGTATCTGTTACTGTAAACTTGCCTGACATATTCCGTAAATCTACGCAACCTTTTGTCCTATATATATATATATATATATATATATATATATATATATATATATATATATATATATATATATATATATATATATATATATATATATATATATATATATATATATATAGGTATTCTATGTAAAAAGAATATCATCCGATATTTGAAAATCATTTCATATCGAAAAATCCTTTATTCAATTGTACGAAATGGAACTCGCCACTAGTTCAAGTCCCTCGGATTCCGACATGGAGTCCCACTCAAGTTCCGAAAGCAGTGTGACCGGAATGGACCAACCAATCAGTCATCATCTATTCTGGGTGAATTGGGGCTGGGTTTGTAGCCTACTTAGTCATTGGAGACAAGAAGAAGGTGATCCCTTTCATCCACCATATTGTCCTCTTGGTGAAGAACCTGACGCACTTACCGACGAACCTGTCTGAAACACCATTTTCTCTCTCATTTCCAGAGTATCTCGTCATGATTATATACTAAACCAAATTCTAGATTTTATTTATCCGCTCGTCCGAACCGACAATCACCCCGGTGTAATAGAAAAAGTCAACGAGCTTCGTGCCCGGGTTACGGCTTTGGAGAATATGGTGCAAAGATTACAAGCACCAGCGGCAACACCAGCAGCATAACCAGTACCGCCAACAACAACATCTGTATCACACACCTCAACATCACAATTTGTATCTCGAACATCAACATCATACGCACCATAGATACCAAGGAGTACCAACAACAATGGACGATGAAGTATTGATCCATAACTTCATTGAAGATATATTCTGCTAAGAATATGTGGTTTCTAAAAGTTTTAGATATTACTTATTCTTGCTCAAACCGAAAAGCAAATGAGATTAATATCATATTAACTCATTTAATCCATGATTATATCTGAAGAAAATATATATGTAAGTATATTTTCATCAAGATTGTAATTAAGAATTTTTTTTGTGCAAACTGTTAATGGTGAAAATATTTTAACGGGTAGGTAATACCCGATGAATATTTAGATTTCACATTAATCAGTTACACGGTACATTCTTTCAATCTGATTCAATAGTTATTTATTATCCTACTTACATCCACAGATATACGTATCCGTTCATCGCAGAATAACCATTTTCATTCAATTTTATATTTGAATTTTTACCTATCAGAATTCAACAAGTGGCATAATGAAGAAAACATTGGACAAAATAAAATTTGTTAGAAATAAACAAATTAACTATGAGAAATGTTGCTAAGAATCCATGCTAACTGTTCCTAGCTAACTGATTATATTTTAATTATCGCAATTTAATTATCTCAATTTATATTCTCGCAATTTTATTTATCGTCATTTAATTTCTGTTATTTATTTTACGCACTTTAAATATCGGGACACGTATACAAAGTTTTGACATATCATATCGACGCATCTATATGTATTATTTGGAATAACCATAGACACTCTATATGCAGTAATGCGAGAGTTAGCTATACAGGGTTGAGGTTAATTCTACAATAATATGTATAGTTTGAGTTGTGATTGAGTCTGAGACATGTACACGGGTCACGATACGTATTAATTAATTTGAATATTATATATTAAACTATATATGAATTATTGAATTGCTAACTGTGGACTATCAACTGAGGACTACCAACATTGGACAATTAAAATGAATTAAAATATTGATTATAACATATGAAACTAAACATTTCTTCAAGTTTACCACTTGATTTCATCTTAAACCTCATTGTATCTTGACAATTACAATCTGCATTCAAACCTTTCATGATTCTTGAAAACACCTCAATCGAGAAAATGAACCAACCACACTTCATCTACGGAAGAAAAGATTGATGCATATAGTTATGCACCTGAAAACATTCGGAACCTGAGTAAACGTTTAACACGTATATGTGCTAGCTCTTTTGGCGTTGCTATTACCCAAAATAACTTTTCAATTCCTTTTCAAGGTAGCAAATTTTGTCACAGCTCCAGCAAGTCAACTTCGACTTTTCGCTTGAAACAACCTTATTATAATCTTGATATATATATATACGTGCTCTTCTATTGTTATCGAGGAACCTTTTATATTCCACCATATTACCATCAGCGTTTAATCATTTAAAAACACAATTCTCTTGAAACCACCTCGGATTGATAACCGGTGATTCAGATAGCATTAAATGCAGAGGAAACAGCAAAAGTTGTAGATGGTCTTAATGGCCAAAAGTTTGATGATAAAGAATGGAGTGTTGGAAACACTCAATAGAAAATTGGTACTGGGTAACGAATTGAGTAAACCATGAAGGAGGCTATGGACAAATTATCAAGATTAAACCTGTACTTAACAAATCTAACGATTCAGTATCTGATGAACTCTTTAGCGAATACTTGTTCCTTATTTAATCTAAATCCTTGCGGACAAAACTCTTCATCATCTTCTGATCTTAAATATTTTAAATTCTAAGATATCATCGTATCTTTCATTATAAATATCTTCGATATTCTTGAGGATACCTTCACAGCTATTCTTGACCGAAATTATTTATCTCTTCATGCTATCTATATTACATCATAAAAGAAACTATTTTAGTTTCTATATTCTGTAACAATCAAGTTTAAATTATGAATGATTTCCTAGAGAAGTGTTGGGAATTGAAGCATGAGTTAGTATAATATAATGATGTCAGGCCAATGTGGTTATATTACAGTAAGTCATGCTGAATTTCTAATGGAACGTGATGATTCACAGACAATACCATCATCATGTGCCATGTTACACGACTCTTTCATTCTACTTAAGCTCTAAGCATATCACAGAAATATTTCCTTTGATATTTATGTTCTTCCGTAATTCCAACAGTTGCTAATAAATCGTGTTATTACATTTTCTTTCTGATTAGAAGATTTTCTTAAATTCCTGGAATTCCGGTAATCCACCATGACTACGTCAAAAGTTAAGACGAAACTTTTTACTCTTTTGTGATAGCTTCACTCGTACGCTTCACATGATCGAATCGTTTTATCTATATTAATCAATAATCAATAATGATAAAACTCTAATTACCAACTCATATTCGTCATGAAAACATTTTTTATTATTAGCCATGACGACCTCACTCAAATTTCGGGACAAAATTTCTTTAACGGGTAGGTACTGTAGTGACCCGGAAAATTTCGACTAATTTTAAACCAAACTCTCGATACGATTTAATATCTTTGACATGATAAACAAAGTCTGTTAGGTTGTGCGTCAAAGATTTTGAACTATTTTTATGAATGCAATTACCCTTCGACTGTTCTCGACGATTCACGAACAACTAGTTGTAAATAGATTCATATATATATATATATATATATATAATAATTTTAAATATTATTTGATATAATATATGATTTAATTTTAGGAAATAAATATATAAAATAATATGAGATATAATGAAAACTATTATTACAAATGTATATATATATATATAGGTATATAAATATGTATATAAATACTACTTGTAAATATATAAAAATAATATTAAATCTATTTGTTTAAAAATATGTAATATATATTTATGTGATAAAACTTGTTATTAAAAACTGATTATATATAGAAGGGGAGTAAATGGAAAATGAATGATTTCGATCTTAAGTAGTAAACGTCAGTAACACTCGGTTGATGTTTTGTTAGTTTTAATATAGATATTGTACATGTTCATGAAGGATTAAAATAGAAGTGGGACTGTAAATTGATTACGAAGATATTAGATTTGTCAAAAAAATATTTTTATCCTTGTAGTTTAAATTTTAGTACTCCGTACATATTATTTGGTACAGAAAATAAATAATTATCGAACCTTTTTGATCAGGTTTCACACAGTTAATGAGTGAAATAATTAAATACATTTAATCTAAAAAATTTGGGATTTTTAGGAACACTTTTATACATTAACTGTTTAGCAATGGGCATGATATAGCAATTCGTGGGAAAACTGTCGGTAGGATACATACAATTATATGTCACAAGAGTTCAATTAGTTTACTGTGTGTACTAGTGGGTTGTTACCCGTTTCTTTCTATATTTCAACATTAGGATTGATATATATATATATATATATATATATATATATATATATATATATATATATATATATATATATATATATATATTATTTATTATCTTTACACTTGATTTATATTATTCCATAAGCCTGAATCGATGGGCACTTGTAATTTGTTTTCACGTTAAGCATTCATCAACCATCTCATATATTCTGCTTCTACTATACAAGTTCAATACCCATCTCCAAGACCCACTTCCATATATGTATATACATATACATGGCATCCTCCAAAAAGCCCACTTGAACCATCTTTCTGTTTCTTTAATTTTTTTTTTTGTCGAAGTACCATCACCAAACCACTACAACCACCACCATCGGTTCCAATTTATAACTCACTGCTGCTACGTTGATTTTCTTTGTTTTATGTTGTGAACACACCACCCCAAAAACCACAACAACCCGTCACCAAATGCTCATGTATCTACTGCTCGACATTCTATTCTTCCCAGCCACTACTACTACTTCATGTTTTCATTATGTACGATTAAGCCAGGAATCCACTTGTCTAATTGTTGTTATCAACGGACAAGACCACCATTAAAAACCCTAAGCAATCCACCACAATCAAAACCCAAGGTTGTTTCTCGTATCTTCTTTGGGAACCCACACCACCCATTATTGTTAACTACTCGATGAAACAAAACCGCCACTCACTTGCAAGAACAACCCACCACACTTATCACCGTTATACTTTGTTCCTTCTTTTCTTTCTAAGCAAGAACTCTCACCTCAAGGACCGCTGTTGCAGCTGTAAAACGACCCAAGATCACCTTGAACCCACCACTACAATAACACTATCGCCACCCCACCATGAACCACTCACCACAGGAAACCACTGCAACACCACCACTCTCTCTCTCTCTCTCTCTTCTCTTCCTATCTACTTTTCTTCTTCTTTCTTTGTTGAAATCGTGAAACCCAGCTCATCACCTAAAAATCTCCACAGCCATTGAAAATTCATTGAATTATTACTGCTGTGAATTCCTGTTCTTGTTTTTGTGATAACAACGATGAGGATCATGTTAATAACTATGATAATGATCGTGATATTATGATAATTGTAAACGATGATGTGAGATGATGATACTTAGATGAGTTAGAAATGGTGATGTACCATGAATAACGATGAATGATGGTTGAGGAACATGATGATGATGAGAAGTGACGGAAAGAATGATAGAAATGATACGGTACAGTGACGTTGGTAAAGGTTCGATATAAAAAGAATTATGATAGCAGATATGATGATCTATGATAATTTAATGAAAATGATGATGATGAATAGTTCTGGGTGTTGTGTTGGAGAAGAAGGTGAAACAATTATATGGTTTTTAATCCACAATTAAAAACAGATTTGTTTAAGCAGAGGAATGGTTAGGCAATGTGTTAAGGGAACGAGAGGTCATGGGTTCGAAACTAGGCTAGTACAAATACTTTTTTTAATTAGTGGGTTGCAGTTTCATAAACCCAACAAGCCACTTGCAAGATTATTATTTGGGCCGTAATTCTGTATTGGGCCGAGAGTTACATTCTATTGGGCCGAATTCTGTAATTGCTGTTGGGCTACCATGATCATTAATATGATTATGAAGAAGACATATAGATAATAGGATAGAAGGATTTTCGGAGTAAATTAAAACTGAAAAGATATAGTAGAGCAATGGTAGGGAGTGGTTGTGTTAAGCAGGAGGTCGCAGGTTCGAGTTTAGGCGGAGGCCCTTTATTTTTCTTGAAGCTATTTCTTTAAGGTAGTATACTTATTATCATTATCATTAATATTATTATTATTATTATTATTATTATTATTATTATTATTATTATTATTATTATTATTATTATTATTATTATTATTATTATTATTATTATTATTATTATTATTATTATTATTATTATTAAGATTATAGTTTCAAGTATGATTATTATTATGATTATCATTATTACTATAAGAATTATTATTAGCAGTATCATTATGAGTAAAACCACTATAGCTATTATTATTATCATGATCAATATTACCATTATTAACATTTTATTATTAATAATATCATAATTATTATCATGAGTATTATCATTTTTTTATTATTATTTTGTAACAAATAAATATCTTGTATATAAAATATACTTATAATATATACTATATTACATTAATATTACACAAATTGTTATAAAATATTATTATCCATAATTTTATATATAATTAATTTACATATAGTATAAATATATATTTTAACATAATCATACATATAAATATACATTTTGATACACTATATAATATTTTTAAGTATATATATAAAATTTATAATAAATAACATATATATATATATACTCTAATTAAAATATTTTAATAAGAATTGGATATATATAAATATTAAGTATAATAATAATATTTGTTTACTATCATTATATGTGTTAATACTACTTGATAAATAATTGATATAGGTTCGTGAATCCGAGGTCAACCCTGCATTGTTCAGTTTCGTCGTATGAATATTTTTACTACAAAATATTGGATTGTGAGTTCATTTGATTCCCTTTTACTCTTTACATTTTTGGGACTGAGAATACATGCGCTACTTTTACAACTGCTTTATTAAATGCTTTTGAAATACATTTTGAATTGCCAATACATGAAATGCTTTTATAAATGTTTGACGAGATAGACACAAGCAAAACATTCCTCGAATGAATTATGTGGACGTGATAATTGCCACCATTGAATTATGTGGACGTGATAATTGCCACAATTGATATGAATATTTTTTCCCTGATTATTATTGCTTGGTAACCTAAGAATTAGGGAACATCACTAATTTTGAGAATTAGTGCACGCCTAATTGACGCGAATCCTAAAGGTAGCTACCGGGTTTAACACCCCCACCCAGAATGTTCACTAGACGGAAGGGCTAGTGGGCATGGTGTTTAGTACTTCGAAGTTTATATGATTATTATACAGACGAGATGTTCTGTTTTAGGGATATTATTATGGGCATTATATGTTAAGGTCGGTTACCAAGCCAAGCTATGAAATAAATGAAAAGTGAATGTTATGTATCGAGAGAATGATTTTATACACAGGTTATGTGTATGTTATTTTTGTGCACGAGATATATGTATGGTTACTAAGATTTATGAAAGATGATTTCGTACACGAGAAAGGTGTACTGTATTTAAAAGATATCACATGTACATTACAGGTGGGTATAGGATTTGGGCCCATTTGTACCATGCAGCATTTATGTAAAGACCCGTCCTTACCCACCTGGACGAAGTCATCAACATTTGGTCCCATTGCGATGATCGACTCTAAGTAATGTCCTTAAATTGAGCAAATGCACAGCGGAAGACTTAATTCGTACATGAGAATAAACATGCTTTAAAGTGTCAACCAAAAGGTTGGTGAGTTCATAGGTTTATCATAACAATAATTTCAATATTTTAATAGACCACAAGATTTCATATTCATAAACATAATACACTCGCAAGTGTATGTAAAGCATTCTAAGTGGTTGAGCACTTGGTAACCATACTTAACACTTAATCAACGTCGCATATTCCCTTTATTATATAATCTCACTACACCGTACCAAGTGTAGTCTACAAAATGAAGTACTGTGCAACCGTTGAATACTGGTCGTCCAGTCCGGTTGGGGTTGTCAGGCCCGATAGATCTATCAACAGGATTCGCTTTTACAATACCACATGTAAATAGTAGTTACCAAGCTATTAGGGAAGATATGCAGGGTGGTACAACTCAACGTAGAATATATTTTAAGTACTTGTGTCTATCTCGTAAACATTTATAAAAGCAGCGCATGTATTCTCAGCCCAAAAATATATATTGCAAAAGCAATTAAAAATGGAGCAAATGAAACTCACCTACTGTATTTTGTAGTAAAAATACATATGACGATATTAAACAAGTGTAGGGTTGACCTCGGATTCACGAACCTATATTAAGTATATATATATATATATATATATATATATATATATATATATATATATATATATATATATATATATATATATATATATATATATATATATATATATATATATATATATATATATATATATATATTAACACATATAATTGTAATCGGACAAATTTATATTATTAATAATATACTTGTTATATTATATATTATTTAGATAAATTTAATATATTTAATTTATATATTTTATATAACTAATATTTATCATTCATTATAACATAATAATAATAATAATTCATATTAATGTTTTTATATGATAAAAATATATATCTATATGTTAATTGATATATCTTATATATAGCTTAATTAATATCCTTTTAACAATAATAAACAAAATATAGTGATATGTAATATTGATGTTATTGTAATGTATTTTTATATAAAAATATTTATTTATACAAGTACTGCTAATGATAAGAATGATAATAATAATGTTAGTAATAATAGTGATGATAATGATAATGTTCATTTTAATAAAGATCATAACTCTACTAATAATATTAAATTTTAATAAAAATAATAGTTTAATAAAAGTGATAACTTTGATAATTTTAGTTATAACGATACTTTTAATAGGAATAATAATAATAATAATAATAATAATAATAATAATAATAATAATAATAATAATAATAATTCTAATAATAATAGTAAAAATGATATCTTTTGCAAAAATGATAATAATGATAATAATTTTTAATAATAACAATAATAATAATAATAATAATAATAATAATAATAATAATAATAATAATAATAATAATAATAATAATAATAATAATAATAATAATAATAATAATAATGATAATAATAAGATAACTACCTCCAAAGCTTTTCCTAAAAATATATGCCTTAGACAGGACTCGAACCCGTGACCTCTCGTTCATCAACACAACACCCTTACCATTCGTCTGTTTTGTTTTATCTGTTACAACCCGCGTTAGAATTTAATTAACCCTTCTATCAGTCTGTTCATTAATGATGAAGTCCAAGAACCGTTGTGACCCAAGAGGAAATTATTAATCGGCCCATACATGCCTCGGCCCAACAGCAGTTCTATAAGCCCGAGTTTTTATTGTAAAAAGAAAAATACAGTCGACTAGGCCTAGTATCGAACCCACGATCTCCCGGTTAAACACCCAACACACTAAACCATTACGCCATTCCTTACTTTTATGTTTTATTTTAATCTTAAATTTATAAAACCCGTATATTTCTGTTGCAATTTCTTCTTCATCATCACTCCCCATGATCACGATAAACCTCTTTCTTCTTGTGGGTTTCGATGTTTGCAGTTGAGACAGGATCAAATAGCATTAGTAAAAGAAGGTGTTTGGATGGTGGTTTAGGGTGATGAACATGGTGGTTTAAGAGTGGCGGTTTGGGACTTGGAAATCAAACATAAAAACGTAGCAAGGGTGGCGATAATAGTGGGTTACGATGGTTGGAACATAAACCAAAACAGCAACAGCTGCAACAGAAAATGTAAGGTAGCAGCGGCAGTTTCCTGGTGAAGGTGGTGGTTTGTAATGGGTGACGGTTTGATGGGATTCGAACACAACAGAATAACAGTAATATAGTGCAGTAGAAATGGGTTACAGGAGATGGTTTCATGAGGGCTGTTCGAGTCATGGTGGTGGCAGTCTTGGGTTTATGAATAGAACAAAAAGAGTGAGGGAGAGATCGGTGAATAGTGGTGGTTCGCGATGGTTGTCCGTAGTGATAGGGTGATATTCATGTTGAACTAAAACGGAAACGAGTTCAGAACAGTAGCGGCTGCAAGTTAGCATGTAATGATACTCGAAGTACTGATCGTTGATATGGGTTAGTTGTGGTTGTAAGGTGATTCAAAGGTGATGATAATCGATGATGGTTAGGGTGTTGATGGTTCCTGATGAAGGTAGCCGATGGAAGGGAAGCAAGAAGGAGAGAGAGAGAGAGAGAGAGAGAGAGAGAGAGAGAGAGAGATGACGGTGGTAAATGGTTGGATTGTGATGGTGTTCACGGATAGCAAATAAACGACTCTAGTGGTATTTTATGGAGATATGGTGGTTGTTTATGTGGTGAAGTGGGTGATGATTCTTGTTTGGCTATTTTAGTCGATTAAAACAGAAATACATGTAATAAAAGCATAAGGAAGATATAGGTGTTGGAAGTTCATAGTAACAAAGATGTGATGGTGCTTGAAATGAGTTGATATGTATATGTTATTTATCTTCGAATTGCATTTGAATGTATATATAATATTAGGATATTAATGAATCAATCAAAATCGAACTCTTACTGGATATAGGTGTACTCCACCAACAAAGAAATATAATAATTTCATATTAAAAGTAAATAGAGAAAAGAAAATGTGTAGTTAAATAATTAAATCTCTGCCGACCGTTTAATGGGAAGTGTTTCGTGTCCATTGCTAAACAGTTAACGTATAAAAGTGTTCCTAAAAATCCCAAATTTTTAGATTAAATATATTTAATTATTTCACTCATTAACTGTTTGAAACCTGATCAAAACGGTTTGATAATTGTTTATTTTCTGTTCCAATTTATGTGTACGGAGTACTATTATTTAATCTTAAAAATGTAAAAATATTTTTAACAAATCTAAAATCTTCGTAATCAATTTACAGTCCAACTTTTATCTTAATCATTCATGAACATGTATTATATCTATATTAAAACCTACGAAACGTCAACCTAGTGTTACTGACGTTTACTAATTAGGCTCGAAATCAGTTAATTCTATATACACTTACATATATTTATATATATAGATACATTTAAATAACAACCTTATTATAATGCTTATTATTTTACAATTTAGTTCTTACAATTAAATCATATATTATTTCAAATTATATTTTAAATTATATATATATATATATATATATATATATATATATATATATATATATATATATATATATATATATATATATACATTTAAATATATATGTAACTATTTTCAAATAGTTGTTCGTGAATCGTCGAGAACAGTCGAAGGTCAATTGAATATTTGAAACAGTTCAAAATTTTTGAGACTAATCCTAACAGACTTGGCTTATCTTGTCAAAATTATAATATCGTATCGAGAGTTTGGTTTAAAATTAGTCGGAATTTTCCGGGTCGTGACAGTACCTACCCATTAAAGAAATTTCGTCCCGAAATTTGATCGAGGTCGTCATGGCTAACAATAAAAATGTTTTTATGACGAATATGAATTGATAAATATAGTTTTATCATCATTGAGTAATATGGATAAAACAATTCGATTACTTGAAGCGTATGAGTGGAGCTATCACAAAAGAGTGAAATGAAGTGATTAGAGGTTTGTCTTCTGACGTAGTCACGGTTGATTTCAGGAATTTAAGAAAATCTTCTAATCAGAAAGAAAATAAAATAGCACGATTTATTAGCAACTGTTAGAATTACGAAAGAACAGAAATATCAATGAAATATTTTCTTGATATGCTTAGAGATTAAGTAGAATGAAAGAGTCGTGTAACATGACACATGATGATGGTATAATCTACTGTGAACCATCATCACATTTCATTAGAAACTCAGCATGACTTACTGTAATATAATCACGTTGGCCAAGCGTCATTATATTATACTAACCCATGCATCAGTTTCTAACACTACTTCAAAACATTCATCGTTTAAACTTGAAAGTTTATAGAATATAGAAACTAACAGTTTCTTATATGATGTAACACTGATAGCGTGAAGAGATAATTAATATCGGACGAGAATATCTATGAAGATATCCTCAGAAATATCGAAGATATTTATGATGATATGTTGGAATTTCTAAGTTCGAAGGTGGATGAAGAAAGATTTTCCGCAAGATTTTAACATGAGTAAGGAGCAAGATATTCGCTGAAGATTTCATTGGATTCAGATTTACCTGAATTCTTTAAATATAGGGTTTGGTTCTTGTATTTGTCCTTGGTCTCCTTCATGGTTAGTTCAATCCTTTTTTCAGTACTAAATTTTCTATCGAGCGTTCCCAACACTCCATTCTTTATCATCAGACTCTTGGCTATTCAGGCCAACTACAATTTTACTGTTTCGTCTGCATTTAATGCTACGATATCTGAATCATCGGTTATCAATCCGAGGTGGTTTCAAGAGAATTGTGTTTTTAGATGATTAAACGCTAATGGTAATATGGTGGAATATAAAAGATTCCCCAGTAACAATAAAAAGTACGCATATATATCAAGGTTATAATAAGGTTGTTTCGAATGAAAAGTCGGAGTCGACTTGCTGCAGCTGTGACATAATTTGCTACTTTGAAAGGGATTACCAAATTATTTTGGGTAATAATAACACTAAAGGAATTAACACAGCTATGTGTTAAACGTTTATTCAGTTTCCGAGAGTTTTCAGGTGCATAACTATATGCATCAATCTTTTCTTCCGTAGATAAGATGCGGTTGGTTCATCCTCTCGATTGAGATGTTTTCAAGAATCATGAAAGATTTGAACATGGATTGGAATCGTCAAGATTCAAATGAGGTTTAAGATGAAATCAAGTGGAAAACTTGGAGAATTGTTTAGTTTCATATGTTATAATCAATATTTTAATCCATTTTAATTATCCAATAATGGCAGTCCTTAGTTGATAGTCCAATAATTGGTTATATATATAATCTTAGAATTACCCAACGACGTATTGTATACGTATTGTCTTTGCATCAACCCAGAGACGTATTATAGACGTATTGTCTTAGGATTAACTAAGACGTATTGTGTACGTATTGTCTTAGGATTTATCAAAACGTATTGTATACTTATTGTGTTAGGATGTACCAAATATTCGAATTAATAAATACGTATCATGACCCATCATGACCCATTGTACAACTTATTGTCTCAGAATTAATCCGACGTATTGTGTACATGTGTCCCGATTTATCCGACGATATATAAAGTGCGTAAAATAAATAACAGAAATTAAATGACGATAAATAAAATTGCGAGAATATAAATTGCGATAATTAAATTGCGATAATTAAATTGCGATAAATAAAATGTAACCAATTAGCTAGGAACAGTTAGCGTGGATTCTTAACAAAATTCTTTATAATTAATTTGTTTGTTTCTAATAAATTTTATTTTATCCAATGTTTTCTTCATTATGCCACTTGTTGGATTCTGATAGGTCAAAATCCAAATATGAAATTGAATGAAAATGGTTATTCTGTGGTGTACAGATTCATATATCGGTGAATGTAAACAGGGTAATAGATGATCATTGAATCAGATTCGAAGAATGTACAGTGTAACTTATTAATGTGCAATCTAAATATTCCTCGGGTATTACCTACCCGTTAAAATATTTTCATCATTAAAAGTTTGTACGAAAGAATTTTTAATTACAATCTTTATGAAAACATATATATATATATATATATATATATATATATATATATATATATATATATATATATATATATATATATATATATATATATATATATATATATATATATATTTTCTTCAGATGTAATCATAAATTTAATTAGTTAATAAGATATTAAACTCATTTGATTTATCGTTAATACTAGATTACATAATCTCTAGAACTTTAGAAATTACATAATCGCCATGTTGAGGGGAGATAATCGATGTAGACCGATATGTAGAACGAAGATAAAGTAGATAGAATGATACGTAGAACGATGATTATGCTCGAGGTACAGAATGAGATGTTGAGGCGTGTGATGTTGAAACTTGGGTTGTTGGTGGTACTGTTGGTGCTGGTGATGTTGCTGAAGCTGGTAGGTTCTGCACCATATTTTTCAAAGCTACAACTCGAGCGCGAAATTCGTTGACTTCTTCTATTATTCCGGGATGATTGTCGGTTTGAACAAGGGGATGGATAAGGTTTAGAATTTAAGATATTATATAATCGTTGTGAGATATTCTGGAAATGAGAGTAAAGATGGTGTTTCAAACTGGTTCTTCGGTAAGTGCTTCAGGTTCATCGCCAAGAGGGCAATTTGGTGGATGGAAGGGTGATATCGCATATTTTATACACGTTTTCCTTAGCGATATCGATCATCATTTAGTCCGTTCGGATATGGTTTGGTGTTTATTTTGATGATATTGAGAACGTCCAAGTTTGAAGAGCTAATTGTTGAAAAGTGGTGTTTTATGGAGTTTTTTAGGCATGTTGGTAATCGATTATTATTATTGGTGCTCCTGGGTTGGAAATGTTAAGTAAATATCAGGTAGTTTGGTTTTAAGTTATTATTAGTATTGAAAGAGAGCAAAAGAGACGAAGGAACCAGGTTTAGTTGATTGTCGCGGTGCGACAAATGCGTCCGCGGCGCGACATTTGGCTATTTTCCAGATCAGAAGTTGGGCTAAAAGGGGTTCCAGTTTGCGTGTTGTGTCGCGGCGCGGAGATTGGTCTGTCCAGATTATTTTGGCAAGTATAAAAGGCCCGAAAATACCCTAATTTATTCATTCTTCCATCCAAACGAATTTTGGCAGCTTTTGGCCGATTTTTTGTGATTTTTGGAGAACTCCAAGGTCATTCAATCACTTCAATCATTCCAGATTCAACCTTCAATCCGTTCATCATCCGCGATTGCTTATTTAATTAGGTTGATTTCTTTGTCATAAACAATGAATTCTTTCCTTAATTTATTTGTGATTTTTGTTCTAGCCATGATTGTTGGCTAAGCTTTTAATGTTTGTCTAGATTGAATATTTGCATGTGTTTGGATGATACTTTAAAGTTTTATTGATTAATGCATGATAATTATGAGTTTTGATTAAGAACCATTCTTGTGGGTGTTGATTATTGTTACTAGGTTGATTAGTGAATCTTGTTTGAACAAAGGGAACCCTGTTTCAATTTAGTGATCTAATTTCCAATTGATTTGTCTTAACCGATTGGGTGTTTACTGGACCAAGGGGGTAAACCGGGTAACATTGATTGAACAAAATAGGGGTGAATTGTGTGGAGCGAACGCGTAACCAATTGAATCTTAATCTTATAATTAGCTAATTACTAAGTCACAAACGAAAGAGGTCTTTGGTGAAAGGGAACCCTAAGCCAATAAATCCTAGTTTGACGTGTTTGCTAAAAGAGAACTCTGGGTAAACCGACTCTGTAGTTGCGTGCAAAAATACTTAATGTCAAAGCTAATGGGTATAAAATACTATTAAATTTTACAACGAAATACTATTAAATACGATACAATTTTTACACAAGATATTTATTTATTTATAGAATGGATATACTTAAACCTTGCTACAACACTTATAGGCAGTGTACCTAATCGTACAGTAGTGTAGTTTTTAGTAAGTCCGGTTCGTTCCACATGAATCTTTTAATCAAACTTAACACTATATTAGTTTTAATTTATAAAAATACAAATATATATATAAGTAATATTATTATTTTAAAGGGGGATTTTTACCGTTTAATGATCGGTTTGTCGATTTTAAAACTTTAGTCGCAGTTAAAACCTAAATGTAAAATATTAAAAATAAATACAAGACTTAATTTAAAGCGTAAAGTAAATAACGATAATGAAATTGCGATAAAATAAACTTGCGATAATTAAAAAGTACGATAATTAAAAGTGCAATTAAATACAATAATAATAAAAGTGCGATAATTAGAAGTGCAATTAAATATAAAATAAAGGAAATTAAATATGAAATAAAAGAATTATGCTTATTTAAACTTCCGTAATCATGATGTTTGACGTGTTGATTTTAGTTTTATGCCCATGGGTTAATTGTCCTTTGTCCTGGATTATTTAATATGTCCGTCTGATTTTTGTCTATAACAGTCCATCAGTCATAAATATAAAGTGCGAGTGTCCTCGTCAAATTATCCTTATACCCGAAGTTAAATATTCCAACTAATTGGGGACTTAAACTGTAACAAGATTTTAATACTTTGTTTAATAATTACACCAGGTTATCAACTGCGTGTAACCCAAGGTTTTAATACTTTATTAACAATTATGCCAAGTATCCTTGTACATAATTTCACCCCTGTTTTAATAATTCTAGTGGCTATTAATCCATTCCCGTGTCTGGTTAAATGAACGATTATTCGTACATATAAATATCCCGCCCATCGTATCCGATTGAGTGTATATGGTTATTTATAGGGACGTCCAATTGTAAATCTTTATGTTAAAATTAACAAACTATCATTTAGTTAAACAAATATAAAGCCCATTAATAGCCCATAGTCTAATTTCCACAAGTGTCTTTCTTTTGTCCAAACCCCAATTATGGTACAAAGCCCAATTACCCAATTTTAGTAATTAGCCCAACATCATGATTACTTCGTTTTAAATAAGCATAATAATAACTTAGCTACGAGACATTAAATTAAAAAGGTTGAACATAAATTACAATGATTAAAAATAGCGTAGCGTTACACGGACAGAATTTCGACTTACACCCTTACAACATTCGCTAATATACCCTTATTATTAGGATTTAAAATTAAAATTAAAATTAAAATATATATATATATATATATATATATATATATATATATATATATATATATATATTACGTATATATTGAGAGAGAGATAGATTAATGGATGTTTTTTGATCAGAATGCGTTACCTTTTATAGGAATTTTCGTCCAGGTGAGCTCCGCGAGTCGCGGCCTTTTCCTTCTTTGAACTCCGCAAGTCGCGGAGTTCGATTTTACATCTCACACCATTTTGGAGCCTTTCTTGCCGAAGGATTATTATATAAATATAATATATATATAATTTATATAATTAATTATATATTATATTATATTTATATACATAGTTAACTTGTAATTTTTAGTCCGTTGCGTCTAGCGTTGAGAGTTGACTCTAGTCCCGGTTCCGGATTTTCGAACGTCCTTGCGTACAATTTAATATCTTGTACTTTGCGTTTTGAATCTTGTACTCTTGTAATTTCGAGACGTTTCTTATCAATAATTGGAACCTCTTTGATTGTATTTTGTACTTTTGAGCTTTTTGGTCGTTTGCGTCTTCAATTCGTCGAATCTGTCTTTTGTCTTCACCTTTTATTATTTAAACGAATATCACTTGTAAATAGGACAACTGCAACTAAAAGCTTGTCTTTCTTGAGGAATAATGCTATGAAATATATGTTCGTTTTTATCATTATCAAATATTCCCACACTTGAGCGTTGCTTGTCCTCAAGCAATATAGTCTTGAAATACTAGAATCACTTCTTTATTCTTCACACTTTGTACATCAGTGATTTCTATACGGCAGTATAAACAATGGTAGTAACGATATGGTTTACAGTCCCACATGACTATAAAAATTTAGATCCATTAAGGAAATTGGATCTTTATGAAAACATTTGATCTTTTGAAAATTAAATCTAGTTTTTACCCTAGATAAGTTTTCCGGAATAACCCTTCACCGGTGTTTGCAAATTCTTTTTGTGGGTTTGGTGGGTTTCAGATTTGAAAACTTTAGCTCAAAACTTGTGGTTTTGTGTCACCCACTTGCTAACCTTGTATTAGGAAAGCAACACGTCCAGTATACTTGTTCCGAATATTACCTTTCGATAAACTACCATCCGGTTTTAAAAGAAAGCGTTGAACAAGCAACTGTTAAGGCAATGTCCCCTGACATGCTTTTAATTATGGTCTATAACGTGTCGGACGCAATTACTATCCTTTGAAGGAGCAATAGTAAAGCTCACCCTTATAATTTTTCGGTCTGGCACAAGGTCCTGTCTTCGACCATGCTATGCAACCACCGTTCTTAATACTTGATGTTATGCGAGGTGTATATGAAATAGCTTATATTTTACTATGAAATACTATTAAATGCGATACAATTTTACACAAGATATTTATTTATTTATAGAATGGATATACTTAAACCTTGCTACAACACTTATAGGCAGTGTACCTAATCGTACAGTAGTGTAGTTTTTAGTAAGTCCGGTTCGTTCCACAGGAAAAAAAAATCTTTAAACAAAGCTTAACGCTATATTAGTTTTATTTTATAAAAATACAAATATATATATAAGTAATATTATTATTATAAAGGGGGTTTTTACCGTTTAATGACCGGTTTGTCGATTTTAAAACTTTAGTCACAGTTAAAACCTAATGTAAAATATTAAAAATAAATACAAGACTTAATTAAAAGCGTAAAGTAAATAACGATAAAGAAATTGCGATAAATAAAAGTGCGATAAAATAAAATTGCGATAATTAAAAAGTATGATAATTAAAAGTGCAATTAAATACAATAACAATAAATAAAAGTGCGATAATTTGAAGTGCAATTAAATATAAAATAAAGGAAATTAAATATGAAATAAAAGAATTATGCTTATTTAAACTTCCGTAATCATGATGTTTGACGTGTTGATTTTATTTTTATGCCCATGGGTTAATTGTCCTTTGTCCTGGATTATTTAACATGTCCGTCTGGTTTTTGTCCATAACAGTCCATCAGTCATAAATATAAAGTGCGAGTGTCCTCGTCAAATTATCCTTATACCCGAAGTTAAATATTCCAACTAATTGGGGACTTAAACTGTAACAAGGTTTTATTACTTTGTTTAATAATTATACCAGGATATCGACTGTGTGTAACCCAAAGTTTTAATACTTTGTTATCAATTATGCCAATTGTCCTTGTACATAATTTCACCCCTGTTTTAATAATTCTAGTGACTATTAACCCATTCCCGTGTCCGGTTAAATGAACGATTATTCGTACATATAAATACCCCGCCCATCGTGTCCGATCGAGTGTATATGGTTATTTATAGGGACATCCAATTGTAAATCTTTATATTAAAATTAACAAACTATCATTTAGTTAAACCAATATAAAGCCCATTAATAGCCCATAGTCTAATTTCTACAAGTGTCGTTCTTTTGTCCAAACCCCAATTATGGTACAAAGCCCAATTTTAGTAATTAGCCCAACATCATGATTACTTCGTTTTAAATAAGCATAATAATAACTTAGCTACGAGACATTAAATTAAAAAGGTTGAACATAACTTACAATGATTAAAAATAGCGTAGCGTTACACGGACAGAATTTCGACTTACACCCTTACAACATTCGCTAACATACCCTTATTATTAGAATTAAAATTAAAATTAAAATATAAATTATAAATATAAATATTACGTATAGATATAGAGAGAATCGTTTTTTACAAAAATACTTGATGTCAAAGCTAAGGGGTATAAAATACTATTAAATTTTACAACGAAAAACTATTAAATACGATACAATTTTTACACAAGATATTTATTTATTTATAGAATGGATATACTTAAACCTTGCTACAACACTTATAGGCAGTGTACCTAATCGTACAGTAATATTATTATTTTAAAGGGGGGTTTTTACCGTTTAATGACCGGTTTGTCGATTTTAAAACTTTAGTCGCAGTTAAAACCTAAATGTAAAATATTAAAAATAAATACAAGACTTAATTTAAAGCGTAAAGTAAATAACGATAATGAAATTGCGATAAATAAAAGTGCGATAAAATAAACTTGCGATAATTAAAAAGTACGATAATTAAAAGTGCAATTAAATACAATAACAATAAATAAAAGTGCGATAATTAGAAGTGCAATTAAATATAAAATAAAGGAAATTAAATATGAAATAAAAGAATTATGCTTATTTAAACTTCCGTAATCATGATGTTTGACGTGTTGATTTTAGTTTTATGCCCATGGGTTAATTGTCATTTGTCCTGGATTATTTAATATGTCCATCTGGTTTTTGTCCATAACAATCCATCAGTCATAAATATAAAGTGCGAGTATCCTCATCAAATTATCCTTATACCCGAAGTTAAATATTCCAACTAATTGGGGACTTAAACTGTAACAAGATTTTAATACTTTGTTTAATAATTACACCAGGTTATCGACTGCGTGTAACCCAAGGTTTTAATACTTTGTTAACAATTATGCCAAGTGTCCTTGTACATAATTTCACCCCTGTTTTAATAATTCTAGTGACTATTAATCTATTCCCGTGTCCGGTTAAATGAACGATTATTCGTACATATAAATATCCCGTCCATCGTGTCCAATCGAGTGTATATGGTTATTTATAGGAACGTCCAATTGTAGATATTTATATTAAAATTAACAAACTATCATTTAGTTAAACAAATATAAAGCCCATTAATAGCCCATAGTCAAATTTCCAGAAGTGTCGTTCTTTTGTCCAAACCCCAATTATGGTACAAAGCCGAATTATCCAATTTTAGTAATTAGCCCAACATCATGATTACTTCATTTTAAATAAGCATAATAATAACTTAGCTACGAGACATCAAATTAAAAAGGTTGAACATAACTTACAATGATTAAAAATAGCGTAGCGTTACACGGACAGAATTTCGACTTCCACCCTTACAACATTCGCTAACATACCCTTATTATTAGGATTAAAATTAAAATTAAAATATAAATATAAATATTTACGTATAGATATAGAGAGGATGGATATATTGATATAAAAATGATCAGAATTCGTTGGGTTTTATAGGGATTTTCGAATTTGGCTGCTCCGCAACTCGCGGTGTTTTTGCTCTTCAAACTCCGCGAGTTGCGGAGTTTGTTTTTACAGCTCACCAAGCCTTGGCTCCTAGCTTGTCGACGGATTATATAAATAAATATAATATATAAATAATTTTAGTAATTATTTAAATATTATATTATATTTATGTGCATAGTTGACTTGTAATTTTTAGTTCGTTTCGAGCGTTGAGAGTTGACTCTGGTCCCGGTTCCGGATTTTTGAACGTCCTTGCGTACAATTTAATATCTTGTACTTTGCGTTTTGAATCTTGTACTCTTGTAATTTCGAGACGTTTCTTATCAATAATTGGAACCTCTTTGATTGTATTTTGTACTTTTGAGCTTTTTGGTCGTTTGCGTCTTCAATTCGTCGAATCTGTCTTTTGTCTTCACCTTTTATTATTTAAACGAATATCACTTGTAAATAGAACAATTGCAACTAAAAGCTTGTCTTTCTTGAGGAATAATGCTATGAAATATATGTTCGTTTTTAGCATTATCAAATATTCCCACACTTGAGCGTTGCTTGTCCTCAAGCAATATAGTCTTGAAATATTAGAATCACTTCTTTATTCTTCACACTTTGTACATCAGTGATTTCTATACGGCGGTATAAACAATGGTAGTAACGATATGGTTTACAGTCCCACATGACTATAAAAATTTAGATCCATTAAGGAAATTGGATCTTTATGAAAACATTTGATCTTTTGAAAATTAAATCTAGTTTTTACCCTAGATAAGTTTTCCGGAATAACCCTTCACCGGTGTTTGCAAATTCTTTTTGTGGGTTTGGTGGGTTTCAGATTTGAAAACTTTAGCTCAAAACTTGTGGTTTTGTGTCACCCACTTGCTAATCTTGTATTAGGAAAGCAACATGTCCAGTATACTTGCTCCGAATATTACCTTTCGATAAACTACCGTCCGGTTGAAAAGGAAAGCGTTGAACAAGCAACTGTTAAGGCAATGTCCCCTGACATGCTTTTAATTATGGTCTATAACGTGTCGGACGCAATTACTATCCTTTGTAGGAGCAATAGTAAAGCTCACCCTTATAATTTGTCGGTCTGGCACAAGGTCCTGTCTTTGACCATGCTATGCAACCACCGTTCTTACGGTTGACACCCGATTTGGTTCAGGTGACCTAATGAATTCCAGGTGAATTCCTAGGATTTTACATTCAAAGGTAATGAACGCATTGAAAATAGGTTTTCAGAAAACAAATCGGTTTGTAATTTTTGATCAAAATATTTTCTCGTTCAAGCTCGAGTTTTGATATCATTGAATTCCATGAGTTTGAATTCTCAATCTTTAAGGTCAATCTCAAGGATTGAGTAATATCAGTCTTAAAAGCTGATTTTTTTATCTTTAAGGAGATTATCCTTTCTGGGGATCTGATTCATTAGTCTTATCCAGCTAATTTGCACGGTGCCCCCCATTATACGAGATAAATCCTTCTCATGGTTAGGATAAATCTTACCACTTGACGACCCTGTTTTATGCTGAGGTTCGTGGATTTCCTGCTGATTTTAGAGATGACTTTTCTAGATTTTTCGTCAACCTACAGCTGGTCTGGACGACAACTTCCTGACCTAAATCAAGAAGCGCGTTTCTTTTTCGGAAGACTTTACTTCCTTTTAATGATGGAATTGATTCATCGTGTAGATCCATCTTTCTTACAGTAAATTGGATAAAACTGTTAATTATCGTCCAAAACAAAAGTATTTTCAATTATTTGTTACAGAAATATGTGACATATGTTTTAGATAACTTGGTAAATTTTCTCACACTTGGCTTTTATTTTCCTTTTTGTTCTCCTCTATTCCATTTTAAATGAATTCTAACATTTTGATTTGTTTCTCAATTTATGTCCTTTCCAAGGTAACAATAATTTCGGTGTTAAAACCTAGTTTTATCGTTCATAAATATGTATAAACATGATTTTGAATTCATTTAATTGAAAATTTTAAAATTTTTTTTCTAGAATTGGGTAGTCAGTATATAAGACTAGGGCTGTTCTTTGTTATCAGAGAGCACTAGATTCTAATACAACTACTGCTTTACTAGTATTTTTAATGGTAACCAAGTGTTTAAGATAAAAATTTTAAAAATCCGAAAGAATTTAACCCCTTCCCACACTTAAGATCTTGCAATGCCCTCATTTGCAAGAAATCGGTAACAATTTAAATTATTGAGGGTGATTAGCGTAGAAATGATTAAATTTTACCAAAGTTTCCAAACATATTTGTGTTTGTTTGCTGAATGATAAATGGTGCACATCATTTGTTCATTCCGTCTTGTTGTTACATCACATTTATTTTTCATCTTGTCGTCAAAATTAGTTGCTTTTGCTGAACTTAATGCCAGTCTTTAAAAATGCGTTGTTTTACCCTGTTGTGTACATAAGATAAACTGCAAACATATATACACATTTTTGAAGTTTGGTATATTACCCCACATTCAAAAATTATTAAAATCTAATAATAAAAGTTAGAAAATTATAAAAACTATTACAATATTAACATAAGTATTAAATGTATCAACATTACAAATAATAAAATAAATAAAACTAAGTAGACTAGGGATGATACTGATACCAGTAGGGGTTCCATGCATAACCGTGTGTGTTATAGAATGCTTCGGCTGGGTTATACGTAGGATACGGTGGTTGGATCTCTATAGACCAGGGAGGAAATTCGGGCGATGGAGTAGGAATATAGTTTTTACCTACATGTTGGCAATGAGCTATGATTTGGTTTTGATGAACTTGTCAATCTTCAAATACTCTATGTCTAGCATTTTCATACTCTTGTGAAGCTATAAACCTTTGCATTTCTGTCATTTCATTTCCCCCTCCCACATTACCTGGCTGTTGGTTTCTCTCAACCTGTGGATGTCTACCATTATATCGTACGGCGGCGTTATTTCGCCTCTTCAAAACTTTAGCACCATGGTATACATTTAAACCAATTGTATCATGGGGTTCTGGTTCTTCGATTAATAATCCCCCCCCCCCCGGACTTATATCCACATTGAGATACTCAGCAATTAATGTTTTAAATATACCACCTCCTATTATGCTATGTGGTCTCATGCCCCTAACCATAGCTGATAAATAATTACCCACACAATAAGGTATACTTACAGCACTTTGTGGGTCTCGAATACACATGTGGTAAAACAAATCCTGTTCATTTACCTTTTCCTTATTCTTACCTCGTTGTGTAATCGAATTGGCTAAAAACCTATGAATTACTCTTAACTCTGCTCTATCTATATCCAAATAAGAGTAATTTCCCCCTATAAATCGGTGATGGCTAGTCATTTGACTCCATACACCATGCGTATCAATATTTTCATCAATTTTCCTACCATTTAATATCAATCCTCTACAATCGGCAGATGCTAGCTCCTCAGGCGTATATATACGTAAGGCCTGAGCCATGTCTAGTAGAGACATGTGGCGCATCGAACCTCCTAACAAAAATCTAATAAAAGATCGATCGGTTAAACCAGCTACCCGATCATTTATTTCTATACTACACAATAATTCTTCACACCATACTTTATATACAGGTCTACGCATGTTGAATAATCATACCCAATCGTTAAAAGTAGAATTACCATACCTCTGTGTAAGTAATTCTCTAATTGGCCCGGCCAATTCTACAGCTTCTAACGGTTCCCATTCTATTACCCTAGGTACTTCAACAGCTTTAGAATGAAGAGTATGCAAGCCCCTTTGGTATTTTGGATAATCTATCCAAAGTCTGTCAAATCTCAAGTTCGGGTGCAAATCTTCCAAGTGCATGTCTGAAAATGTCATAACTGGATGAGGTATATCTTGTTTATAATAGCTATCAACATCCTGTTGTTCCGCATTCTCAGGAGGAGCATTGCGAGCTTGGGATGAAGATTCACCCCTTTCAGTCTGCAAAACACATCAAACACAATTTTTTGTGCATCCAACTATGCATTAGTGTCAGCAATATCATTAATCAAAATAATTACAATGACATGATCAATTTATATCAAACTTATGCTCATTTTCATATTTTTATCAATTCTACACTTTTTCAAATAAGCATATACGAAAATGTTCGCCAAGTTCATAAGCATTCAACTCAAATAACATGTCAAAATAATCATTATTAGCAATTAAACAAGTTTCAAATGGCATTATCTCTCAAAAATCAAGTTCATGAATTTTAGACTTGAAAAAGTCCACTTTAATTCTCAAAAATCATGTTTAGGCTCAAAGTTTGGATCATTTAACTACCTAAACATGTTACACTACTCAATTTAGCAATAATTCATGACAAAAATCGGCCATAACCTGTTTATATCAAAAAGCCCCAAATTTGCTCAAGAACACAGACCCTAGATTACTCAAAATTTGAAGTTTAAGGCTTCTAATCATGTTAAATAGCATCAATCTAGGTTATACAAGCATAATACATAAGCAATTTAAGCATAATTACACTAAAAAGCATCAAAATCGAATTGGGTATAAAATTTGCTCAAGAACGCTAATTTTCGGATTAAATGGTGTTTAGGTGTAGAAATTTACCGTTTTTCTTGAGTAATTCCTTGATAGCATCCTTCTTAACATGATTTTGTAAAAGATTTGATGAAAAATGGTGAAAAAATGCGAATTTGGTGTGTGTTTTTCGTGTTTTTTCGCAGTGTATTTTCGAAGTTTTGTGGGTGTGAAGTGTGCAACTGATCAGTTCTGGCGTTTTATTTTTTTCTGTATTTTTCAAGCTCCGCGAGTCGCGGTGGTTTTTGACTTCAAACTCCGCGAGTCGCGATGATTTTTTTTTTTTTTTAAGCCTTAACTTATACAACAAATATAAAATAAATTTAAAATTTTGTTTCCCTTGTTATTTAGGACGAGGTCGCTTCGAAACGATGTCCTAGTCCGTCCCTCGACAAAATTTTAAAATTTGTCAATTTAAAACGCGGTTTTAAAAGCAAAGATTTTTTGGGTTTTTTTTAATGTTTTTGGCATACTTTAATTCAATAAGATTAAAAATAATGATAATAAAAGTTCTCGTCCCTCCCTCGGGTAAAGCAATTTCGGTTCAAAGACCTAGTCTTCAACTTACGACGAATTTTAAAAATCATATTTTTAACTTAGCGACATAAAGTAAATTTTTGTTTTTATAATCACACCAAACTTAAATTAAAAAATGTATAAAATTAAAAATTCACACCAAACTTAATTAAAAATTCATATTATAAATTCACACCAAACTTAAATTTAAAATGCATAAAATTCAAAATTAATATTAAAAATTCACACCAAACTTAAATTAAATTTTGTTTTTATACATACAAACTTATATTAAAAATATTAATTTTTTTCAAATATTTACAATTTTAAATATATATTAATTTTAAAAACATGGTAAAAATTAAAAATCTTTTTGGCTTTTATCCCACTTTAATCAATCAAATATTATCAAAAATATGCGTCCCTCTTTTCGGTAAAGTAATTTCGGTTCCATGACCTAATTTAACTCATGACGAATTTTTGAAATATTTTGGGTTGATTGATTAAAGATATTTATACCTTAAGAATAAACGTTAAATTTCGCAGTGATGTAATAAATTTTTGTATAATATCAATAATTTCGGTCGCCAAACCTAATTTCATCGAATATCAATTTAATACTTTATAGCTAACAAATTAGCGTTTATTATCAAAAGGTTAAAAATAAAAATAAAAAAAATAAAAACTGTACAGACTTACCTGTGAGATAGTATTCTTAGTGATACGATCTATCCAACTCATAAGATAGTCGGTTTAATTGGTTTTCCATAGCTACATAGGCGTAACCTCGAGCATTCAGTGTTTTTTCTTCTAAACATATGAACGGTCCATCTCTACATAAAGTAACAAATTCGGTGTTTGAATAGGTTTGATTATTTGAACATTTACCTCCATGTGACCATTTTCCGCATTTGTGACATCTTTCAAGGTGTCGTGCTCTTCTTTTTGCTGCGGATTTTGATTTTTCTTTACCAAATTGTAACTTATTATCTTCGCATCTGGATTCTTTTCTTACTCCGTCCAATCTTTCTCTGATTACTGATACTAGTTCACTTGGAAGTGTGTCATTATTACGTTTAGTGATCAAAGCGTGTAGCATTAGACCATGGTTTAGTTCACAGGAAGTCTTCATTTCCTAAAAAAAATAAAAATTCAGAATGGGGGGAGAAGACTAGTTCTTTAGGGTCTGCTAGGGAAAGACCATTCGGGTTCCATTTTCGAGAACTACACGAAAACAGACAATCTAACTCTAACAGAAATACATAAAATCCTTAAAAGACTTGATTCTCCCCACACTTAGTTAGCTGTGGTATCGAAATTGTGATTAACTTCATTGTCGACTTCCATTGGACTATCTATGTAGTGTTTAGCTCTGTGACCATTAACCTTAAATTCAATCCCATTTGAATTTATTAATTCTACTGTTCCGTATGGGAAAACTCTTTTGACTATAAATGGTCCAGACCATCTTGATTTCAATTTTCCAGGAAATAGCTTGAATCGTGAATTGAAAAGAAGAACTCTGTCTCCTTCTTTAAATTCTTTTGAACTTCTGATTCTTTTATCATGCCATTTCTTTGTTTTTTCCTTATAGATTAACGAATTTTCGTATGCTTCATGTCTTAATTCTTCTAATTCGTTTAGTTGACTTAACCGTAGACGTCCGGCTTCATGTAAATCAAGATTACATGTTTTCAAAGCCCAAAATGCTTTGTGTTCAATTTCTACTGGAAGATGACATGCTTTTCCGTAAACGAGTTTAAAAGGTGTGGTTCCAATTGGAGTTTTGTAGGCTGTTCTAAAAGCCCAGAGTGCATCCTCCAATTTAATGGACCATTCCTTCGGATTTGATCCTACGGTTTTCTCTAGAATACGTTTTAAAGCTCGGTTGGTATTTTCAACTTGTCCACTCGTTTGTGGATGATATGCGGTGGAGATTTTATGAGTTACTCCATATCTTTTAAGAACTTTCTCAAGTTGATTATTACAGAAATGAGTTCCCCGATCACTTATTAAAGCTTTCGGTGTTCCAAACCTTGCAAAAAGACGTTTTAAAAAGTTGACTACAACTCGTGCATCGTTAGTTGGGAGAACTTGTGCTTCCGCCCATTTAGATACATAATCAATGGCTACGAGAATGTATAGATTATTATGAGATTTTGGAAATGGACCCATAAAGTCAATACCCCAAATGTCAAATACTTCACATACTTAAATGACATTTTGTAGCATTTCATCACGTTGACTTATTTTTCTGGCCCTTTGACAAGCATCACAGGATTTGCAAAGAAGGTGTGCGTCTTTGTAAATTGTAGGCCAATAGAGTCCAGCATCATAAACTTTTCTTGCTGTTAGTTGAGGCCCATAATGCCCTCCTGTTGGTCCTGTGTGACAATGGTTTAAGATTTGATTGGCTTCATCTCCGAATACGCATCGGCGTATTATTCCATCTGGACAACTTTTAAACAAATGTGGATCTTCCCAGAAATAGTGTTTTATATCACTGAAGAATTTCTTTCATTTTTGGTACGATAATCCTTTTTCAAGGAATCCACTTACTAAGTAGTTTGCATAGTCTGCAAACCATGGAATTTCATTATAATCTATCTTCAATAGATATTCATCAGGAAAGTTGTCTTGTATGGCCGATTCATTTAGAACTTCTAATTCGGGATTTTCAAGACGAGAAAGATGATCAGCGGCGAGATTTTCTGCTCCTCTTTTATCTCGGATTTCAATATCGAACTCTTGTAAGAGTAAGATCCAACGGATTAATCTTGGTTTAGCATCTTGTTTCGAAAATAGGTATCTAAGAGCAAAATGGTCGGTATAGACCACCGTTTTTGCTAGAACGAGATATGATCGAAATTTGTCAAAAGCAATGACAATAGCAAGGAGTTCTTTTTCAGTAGTTGTGTAATTTGTTTGTGCTCCTTGTAACGTCTTACTAGCATAATATATAGGTTGAAATCTTTTTTCAATCCTTTGTCCTAAAACGGCTCCCATTGCAAAATCACTTGCATCTCCAATTTGGTGTTATCATGATCGGCGCATTAGTAAGTTTCTCTTTAAGAATATTAAAAGATTGGATGCATTCATCTGAAAAGATGAATGGAGCATCCTTTTCTAGGAGTTTATTCATAGGAGTGGCAATTTTTGAAAAATCTTTTTTGAAACGTCGGTAAAAACCGGCATGCCCTAGAAAACTCCTAACTCCTCTAACATTGGTGGGATGTGGAAGTTTAGCAATTACATCTACTTTAGCTCTATCCACTTCTATTCCTTCCTTTGAAATTTTATGTCCAAGAACGATGCCTTCTTTAACCATGAAATGGCATTTCTCCCAATTAAGTACTAGATTTGATTGTTCACATCTAATAAGCATTCGTTCAAGATTAACTAAACATGATTCAAATGTATCACCGAAGACTGAAAAGTCATCCATGAAAACTTCCATGCATTCTTCTATCATGTCGTGAAAAATCGCCATCATGCACCTTTGAAAGGTTGCAGGGGCGTTGCAAAGTCCAAATGGCATGCGTTTGTAAGCAAAAGTACCATAAGGGCACGTGAACGTGGTTTTCTCTTGATCTTCGGGTGGTATTGGAATTTTAAAATATCCGGAAAAACCATCAAGAAAACAATAGTAACTGTTTCCGGCTAATCTTTCCAACATTTGATCAATGAAAGGTAAGGGAAAGTGATCTTTTCTGGTGGCATCATTTAATTTTCTATAATCAATACAAACACGCCATCCTGTTACAGTCCTAGTAGGAATAAGCTCATTTTTCTCATTTGTAATAACAGTCATGCCACCCTTCTTAGGCACGCATTGAACTGGGCTTACCCATGGACTATCATAAATTGGATAAATTAAACCTGCATCAAGCAGTTTAATAATTTCTTTCTTAACAACATCTTGCATATTAGGATTTAGTCTTCGTTGGCGTTGCACATACGTTTTATGACCTTCTTCCATAAGGATTTTATGTGTGCAATACGAAGGACTTATTCCTTTAATATCATGAATGTTCCATGCAATGGCTGGTTTATGAGCTTTCAACACAGAAATGAGTTGTGATTTTTCATTTTCAGTAAGAGAAGACAATATTATTACAGGTAATTCAGATTCACCATGTAAATAAGCGTATTCCAAATGGTTTGGAAGTGGCTTTAACTCTAATGTCGGTAGTTCTTCTATCGATGATTTATATCGATATCTGTCTTCTTCTTTTAGCATTTTAATTTCTTCTGTTGTTGGTTCATATCCATTAGCTATTAGTGTAGCTAATATTTCAGCTTCATCAATTGGTTCAGTTCCTTCTCCTAAAGAACATTCTCCTGTTCCTTATAATTCTGGAAATTCTTCTAACAATTCTGCATGTGAATCTATAGTTTGAATATAATAACATGTATCATCTGTAGATTGCGGTTGTTGCATTGCTTTATCAACTGAAAAGGTAACACTCTCATCCTCTATACTTAGGGTCAGTTTCTTACCGAACACGTCTATCATCGCTTTAGCCGTGTTTAAGAAT
Source organism: Rutidosis leptorrhynchoides (assembly GCF_046630445.1). Classification (NCBI taxonomy): domain Eukaryota; kingdom Viridiplantae; phylum Streptophyta; class Magnoliopsida; order Asterales; family Asteraceae; genus Rutidosis; species Rutidosis leptorrhynchoides. The sequence continues at coordinate 50,415,801 of NC_092343.1, forward strand.
GGTCTTCCTAATATAAGAGGAACTTGAGAATCTTCTTCCATGTCCAGAACAACAAAATCTACTGGAAATACTAAAGTACCAACTTTAACTAGCATGTTCTCCATTATCCCTCTAGGATATTTTATTGATCGATCGGCTAGTTGTATACTTATTCTTGTTGGTTTCAATTCTCCAAGGTCTAGTTTAGTGTATAGTGAATACGGCATTAGATTTATACTAGCACCTAAGTCTGCTAATGCTTCTATTGAACTAAGACTACCCAGAAAACATGGAATTGTGAAACTTCCTGGATCAGATAGTTTTTCTGGTATCTTATTCAACAGCACTGCTGAACAATTAGCATTCATAGTAACAGCCGAGAGTTCTTCCATTTTCTTTCTATTTGAGATTAGATCTTTCAGAAATTTAGCATATCTAGGCATTCTTGAAATCACATCAATGAAAGGAAGATTAACATTTATTTGTTTAAACATATCCAAGAATTTGGATTGCTCGGCTTCAAGTTTCTCTTTTTTCATTTTACTCGGGTAAGGAAGTGGTGGTTGGTATGGTTTAACATAAGGTTTAGCCTTAACTGTGTTATCTTCAATAACCTTTTCAACTACCGGTTCTTTTTCCTTATCTTGATCAGGTTGTGGTTCTTGTGAAGTAGGAATAGCTTCATCAGAAGTTACAGGTATTTCAGGTGATTTAAGTGTTGTACCACTTCTTATGGTAATGGCTTTAGCTGTTTCATTCCGGGGGTTAGCATTTGTATCGCTAGGTAAACTTTCCAGTTTTCTTTCACCTATTAACCTTGCTAGGTTACTTACTTCTTGTTCCAAGTTTTGAATAGAAGCTTGTTGATTTCTAAATGCTTGAGCATTTTGTTCATTCGTTTGTTTCTGAGATGTGAAAAACTGCGTTTGAGTTTCAACTAGCTTTGTCATCATATCATCTAAATTCGGCTTTTTATCATCGGTTTGTGGTGGTTTGTTTTGAAAATTAGGTCTTTGCTGATTGTAAGTATTATTGGATACTTGTTGATTACTAGGACCTTGTTGGTTGTTGTATGGAATATTTTGGTTATAATTCTGGTTTTGATTGTAAATTGGTCTTGGCGGTTGATAATTATTCTGATAATTATTTCCAGGCCTTTGGTTGATGTATGAAATATTCTCTCTTTGTTCCATTGTTAGTTCAATACTGAGACAATCTTTTGTCAAATGTGGTCCTCCACACTACTCACAACTAATTCGTATTGAGTGAATATCCTTAGTCATCTTTTCCATTCTTCTCTCGACAGCATCTATCTTTACAGAAATGGAATCTAAGTCATGGCTAGAATCGGCTCTAGCTGCTTTAGATGATCTATCGATATCTTTTTCTTGATGCCACTCATGTGAGTGGGAAGCAGTGTTATCAATAATTTTATAAGCATCAGTTTCGGTTTTCTTCATAATAGAACCACCAGCTGCTATATCTATGTCTTTCCTTGTAGTGATGTCGCATCCTTGGTAGAATATTTGTACTATTTGACAGATGTCTAAACCATGTAGCGGACATCCTCTTAATAACTTTCTAAATCTTGTCCATGCCTCATATAGAGTTTCATTCGGTTTCTGTGTGAACGTAACAATTTCTCCTTGAAGTCTTACGGCTTTAGATGCCGAAAAGAATTGTTTAAGAAATTTTTCAACTAAAATATCCCATGTATCGATCGCCCCTTCAGGTAACGATTCCAACCAATCTTTGACTTCTCCCTTTAAAGTCCACGGAAATAACATGAGATATATCTGTTCATCCTCCACTTCTCTTATTTTAAATAGTGTGTAGATCCTATTAAAGGTACGAAGATGTTCGTTTGGATCTTCCTTCGGCGCACCACTAAATTGGCATTGATTAGTCACCATGTGTAGAATTTGTCCTTTGATATGAAATCTGGCGCATTAATGTCAGGATGAGTAATTGCGTGACCTTGGCCAGTGCGTTTAGCTCTCATTCGGTCTTCCATACTTAAAGGTTCCAGATTTTCCATAATTGAATTTGTTGAATCTGAATCACTAGAGGATTCTGATTTAATGGTTCGCTCCTCAACAATCTCTGTTTGAATGATTGGTGGTTCCGGAGGAAAAATTAATGGTTCAGGATCTATGAATTGTCCCTGAATATTCTCCAAATTCTCAATTGTGAGGTCGGGTTCAAAAAATGGATTATCGGAAATTTGAATTGGAGTACTTGATTGACTGGATGACGATTCTAAAGAAAAATCAACGGCGGTAATATTTGCTAGATGTCTTGATCTAGTTACAGGTGGTGAACGTACAAAAGGTGGTGAACGTCTTGCTCGGTGCATTCACTGAATATCCTATTAGTTTTTAAAAGGAAAGAAAAATTATACAAGTTATCCAATCAATAGACTTTTCTGATTTTGTCCACGTTTCGAATAGCCAAAAGATGCAGCAGAGGGGCAGGATTCGTTTGGTCTCAATATAATTGAGGACTGTTTGGCTCCAATAACCTGGTCCACGTACAAATCCAACTATTACTACGAACCAGAAAATTTTGATGTCTATCAATTTAACCACTTAAAATAAATTTTCGTAATTTTAAGAAATTTAGATAAGAAGTAGAATAAAAATCTATGTCCTAAAAACTAGAATGGCGATAAATAAGAAAGAAAAAGAGCGCGTCGAAAAAGGTCGAAAAAGAAAAGAATTGAAAAATAAAAGGCGTCGAAAAATAAGAAAGAAAAAGAAAATGACTATAAAACTTTAAAACACTCGACTAACCCAACCTTATTACTATCACTAACTTAAAATTAAAATTGCAAATTGAGATTACTAATTGGAGTGATAATTGATACATAGGTAAAAGGCGTCGAAAAATAAAAATAAGAAAGTAGCGCGTTGAAACTTAAAAAGGATCTAAAAACTAAAAACTAAAAATTGCGTCTAAAAATATTAAAGCTTACAAGTAAAACTATATCCCAAATGGCAATAACTTAAAAAAGAACTAAAACTTAAAAGGCGTCGCAAAATTCTAAAGCACCTAAATCTTAGTCTAAAAAAAAGCACTTAAGAGATTTTACGGCAAGGCCTAAAAATCTATAAATAAAAATAACTATGGCAAAAACTATATTTTAAAACTAAAAATGAGCGAAAAATATAAATATTACGCTAAAACAATTAAAAAGGTACAAAATATAAAAATATACTAAAAGTGGTAAAAAGTACAATTTTTATAAAAATATTATTTTTATATTATTTATTTTATAAGAGTGTTAATTTTATAATTTATTTAAATTAATTAAACTAAATATACAAATTAAATAAATAAACTAAACTTAATTAATTAAAAATTAAAACCTAATTAGGGTTTTTAATTATCAATAATAATAATAATAATTACCCCGTAATTAATTGCTGACTAGGGTTTCTGTCGGTGTCAGAGTGGCTCCGCGAGTCGCGGTTCCAGCTGGCAAAAATCTTCGCGAGTCGCGGTGAATGAAAATTCAGATCAGGTGCAGTATTAAATTCGACGTTTTACTTTTTTTTTTTTTATTTCTGTTTTATATTTTCTGTTTTAATAAAAATATTTATATAATAAAAACTTATATTAAAAAACTAAAATAAAAATAGAAATACTTTATAATTTTATAAATAAAAAATCTTAAAAATAGATTTATATATATATATATATTTTTTTCGGTTTTTGATTTTATGTTTTAATAAAAACAAATTATTTAAATAAAACTTATATATATATTTTTTTTTAAAATAAAGAAACTTTATAAAACTTAATTATTTAACAAACTCTTAAAAATATTTAAATTTTTGTTTTCTTTTCTATGTTTTTCGAATAATTAAAACGTATTTTTACAAAAGTGTATTTTTTATAAAAGTAAACTAAAAATAATGAGGGTATATTATTTTACTATGAAATACTATTAAATGCGATATAATTTTACACACGATATTTATTTATTTATAGAATGGATATACTTAAACCTTGCTACAACACTTATAGGCAGTGTACCTAATCATACAGTAGTGTAGTTTTTAGTAAGTCTGGTTCGTTCCACAGGAAAAAAAATCTTTAAACAAAGCTTAACGCTATATTAGTTTTATTTTATAAAAATACAAATATATATATAAGTAATATTATTATTATAAAGGGGGGGTTTTTACCGTTTAATGACCGGTTTGTCGATTTTAAAACTTTAGTCGCAGTTAAAACCTAATGTAAAATATTAAAAATAAATACAAGACTTAATTTAAAGCGTAAAGTAAATAACGATAAAGAAATTGCGATAAATAAAAGTGCGATAAAATAAAATTGCGATAATTAAAAAGTACGATAATTAAAAGTGCAATTAAATACAATAACAATAAATAAAAGTGCGATAATTAGAAGTGCAATTAAATATAAAATAAAAGAAATTAAATATGAAATAACAGAATTATGCTTATTTAAACTTCCGTAATCATGATGTTTAATGTGTTGATTTTAGTTTTATGCCCATGGGTTAATTGTCCTTTGTCCTGGATTATTTAATATGTCCGTCTGGTTTTTGTCCATAACAGTCCATCAGTCATAAATATAAAGTGCGAGTGTCCTCGTCAAATTATCCTTATACCCGAAGTTAAATATTCCAACTAATTAGGGACTTAAACTGTAACAAAGTTTTATTACTTTGTTTAATAATTACACCAGGATATCGACTGCGTGTAACCCAAAGTTTTAATACTTTGTTATCAATTATGCCAATTGTCCTTGTACATAATTTCACCCCTGTTTTAATAATTCTAGTGACTATTAATCCATTCCCGTGTCCGGTTAAATGAACGATTATTCGTACATATAAATACCCCGCCCATCGTGTCCGATCGAGTGTATATGGTTATTTATAGGGACGTCCAATTGTAAATCTTTATATTAAAATTAACAAACTATCATTTAGTTAAACCAATATAAAGCCCATTAATAGCCCATAGTCTAATTTCTACAAGTGTCGTTCTTTTGTCCAAACCCCAATTATGGTACAAAGCCCAATTACCCAATTTTAGTAATTAGCCCAACATCATGATTACTTCGTTTTAAATAAGCATAATAATAACTTAGCTACGAGACATTAAATTAAAAAGGTTGAACATAACTTACAATGATTAAAAATAGCGTAGCGTTACACGGACAGAATTTCGACTTACACCCTTACAACATTCGCTAACGTACCCTTATTATTAGAATTAAAATTAAAATTAAAATTAAAATATAAATTATAAATATAAATATTACGTATAGATATAGAGAGAATCGTTTTTTACAAAAATACTTGATGTCAAAGCTAAGGGGTATAAAATACTATTAAATTTTACAACGAAATACTATTAAATACGATACAATTTTTACACAAGATATTTATTTATTTATAGAATGGATATACTTAAACCTTGCTACAACACTTATAGGCAGTGTACCTAATCGTACAGTAGTGTAGTTTTTAGTAAGTCCGATTTATTCCACAGGGAATCTTTTAATCAAACTTAACGCTATATTAGTTTTAATTTATAAAAATACAAATATATATATAAGTAATATTATTATTTTAAAGGGGGTTTTTACCGTTTAATGACCGGTTTGTCGATTTTAAAACTTTAGTCGCAGTTAAAACCTAAATGTAAAATATTAAAAATAAATACAAGACTTAATTTAAAGCGTAAAGTAAATAACGATAATGAAATTGCGATAAATAAAAGTACGATAAAATAAACTTGCGATAATTAAAAAGTACGATAATTAAAAGTGCAATTAAATACAATAACAATAAATAAAAGTGCGATAATTAGAAGTGCAATTAAATATAAAATAAAGAAAATTAAATATGAAATAAAAGAATTATGCTTATTTAAACTTCCGTAATCATGATGTTTGACGTGTTGATTTTAGTTTTATGCCCATGGGTTAATTGTCCTTTGTTCTGGATTATTTAATATGTCCGTCTGGTTTTTGTCCATAACAGTCCATCAGTCATAAATATAAAGTGCGAGTATCCTCGTCAAATTATCCTTATACCCGAAGTTAAATATTCCAACTAATTGGGGACTTAAACTGTAACAAGATTTTAATACTTTGTTTAATAATTACACCAGGTTATCGACTGCGTGTAACCCAAGGTTTTAATACTTTCTTAACGATTATGCCAAGTGTCCTTGTACATAATTTCACCCCTGTTTTAATAATTCTAGTGACTATTAATCCATTCCCGTGTCCGGTTAAATGAATGATTATTCGTACATATAAATATCCCGCTCATCGTGTCCAATCGAGTGTATATGGTTATTTATAGGAACGTCCAATTGTAAATCTTTATATTAAAATTAACAAACTATCATTTAGTTAAACAAATATAAAGCCCATTAATAGCCCATAGTCTAATTTCCACAAGTGTCGTTCTTTTGTCCAAACCCCAATTATGGCACAAAGCCCAATTACCCAATTTTAGTAATTAGCCCAACATCATGATTACTTCATTTTAAATAAGCATAATAATAACTTAGCTACGAGACATTAAATTAAAAAGGTTGAACATAACTTACAATGATTAAAAATAGCGTAGCGTTACACGGACAGAATTTCGACTTACACCCTTACAACATTCGCTAACATACCCTTATTATTAGGATTAAAATTAAAATTAAAATTAAAATATAAATATAAATATTTACGTATAGATATAGAGAGGATGGATATATTGATATAAAAATGATCAGAATTCGTTGGGTTTTATAGGGATTTTCGAATTTGGCTGCTCCGCAACTCGCGTTGTTTTTGCTCTTCAAACTCCGCGAGTTGCGGAGTTTGTTTTTACAGCTCACCAAACCTTGGCTCCTAGCTTGTCGACGGATTATATAAATAAATATAATATATAAATAATTTTAGTAATTATTTAAATATTATATTATATTTATGTGCATAGTTGACTTGTAATTTTTAGTCCGTTGCGTCGAGCGTTGAGAGTTGACTCTGGTCCCGGTTCCGGATTTTTGAACGTCCTTGCGTACAATTTAATATCTTGTACTTTGCGTTTTGAATCTTGTACTCTTGTAATTTCGAGACGTTTCTTTTCAATAATTGGAACCTCTTTGATTGTATTTTGTACTTTTGAGCTTTTTGGTCGTTTGCGTCTTCAATTCGTCGAATCTGTCTTTTGTCTTCACCTTTTATTATTTAAACGAATATCACTTGTAAATAGAACAATTGCAACTACAAGCTTTTCTTTCTTGAGGAATAATGCTATGAAATATATGTTCGTTTTTAGCATTATCAAATATTCCCACACTTGACCGTTGCTTGTCCTCAAGCAATATAGTCTTGAAATACTAGAATCACTTCTTTATTCTTCACACTTTGTACATCAGTGATTTCTATACGGCGGTATAAACAATGGTAGTAACGATATGGTTTACAGTCCCACATGACTATAAAAATTTAGATCCATTAAGGAAATTAGATATTTATGAAAACATTTGATCTTTTGAAAATTAAATCTAGTTTTTACCCTAGATAAGTTTTCCGGTATAACCCTTCACCGGTGTTTGCAAATTCTTTTTGTGGGTTTGGTGGGTTTCAGATTTGAAAACTTTAGCTCAAAACTTGTGGTTTTGTGTCACTCACTTGCTAACCTTGTATTGGGAAAGCAACACGTCCAGTATACTTGCTCCGAATATTACCTTTCGATAAACTACCGTCTGGTTGTAAAGGAAAGCGTTGAACAAGCAACTGTTAAGGCAATGTCCCCTGACATGCTTTTAATTATGGTCTATAACGTGTCGAACGCAATTACTATCCTTTGTAGGAGCAATAGTAAAGCTCACCCTTATAATTTGTCGGTCTGGCACAAGGTCCTGTCTTTAACCATGCTATGCAACCACCGTTCTTACGGTTGACACCCGATTTGGTTCAGGTGACCTAATGAATTCCAGGTGAATTCCTAGAATTTTACGTTCAAATGTAATGAACGCATTGAAAATAGGTTTTCAGAAAACAAATCTGTTTGTAATTTTTGATCAAAATATTTTCTCGTTCAAGCTCGAGTTTAGATATCATTGAATTCCATGAGTTTGAATTCTCAATCTTTAAGGTCAATCTCAAGGATTGAGTAATATCAGTCTTAAAAGCTGATTTTTTTATCTTTAAGGAGATTATCCTTTCTGGGGATCTGATTCATTAGTCTTATCCGGCTAATTTGCACGGCGCCCTCCCCATTTTACGAGATAAATCCTTCTCATGGTTAGGATAAATCTGACCACTTGGCGACCCTGTTTGATGCTGAGGTCCGTGGATTTCCTGCTAATTTTAGAGATGACTTTTCTAGATTTTTTGTCAACCTACAGCTGGTCTGGACGACAACTTCATGACCTAAATCAAGAAGCGCGTTTCTTTTTCGAAAGACTTTACTTCCTTTAAAAGATGGAATTGATTCATCGTGTAGTCCATCTTTCTTACAGTAAATCGGGTAAAACTGTTTAGTTTACTCCATAGCAAAAGTATCTTCAAATATTTGTTACAGAAATATGTGACATATGTTTAAGATAACTTGGTGAATTTTCTCACACTTGGCTTTTATTTTTCCTTTTTGTTCTCCTCTATTCCATTTTAAATGAATTCTAACATTTTGATTTGTTTCTCAATTTATGTCCTTTCCGAGGTAACAATAATTTCGGTGTTAAAACCTAGTTTTATCGTTCATAAATATGTATAAACATGATTTTGAATTCATTTAATTGAAAATTTTGAAATTTTTTTTCTAGAATTGGGTAGTCAGTATATAAGACTAGGGCTGTTCTTTGTTATCAGAGAGCACTAGATTCTAATACAACTACTGCTTTACTAGTATTTTTAATGGTAACCAAGTGTATAAAGTAAAAATTTTAAAAATCTGAAAGAATTTAACCCCTTCCCACACTTAAGATTTTGCAATGCCCTCATTTACAAGAAATCAGTAATAATTTAAATTATTGAGGTTGATTAGCGTAGAAAAATGATTAAATTTTACCAAAGTTTCCAAACATATTGGCGTTTGTTTGCTGAATGATAAATGGTGCATATCATTTGTTCATTCCGTCTTGTTGTTATATCACATTTATTTTGCATCTTGTCGTCAAAATTAGTTGCTTTTGCTGAACTTAATGTCAGTCTTTGAAAATGCGTTGTTTTACCCTGTTGTGTACATAAGATAAACTGCAAATATATATACATATTTTTGAAGTTTGGAATATTACCTCACATTCAAAAATTATTAAAATCTAATAATAAAAGTTAGAAAATTATAAAAACTATTACAATATTAACATAAGTATTAAATGTATCAACATTACAAATAATAAAATAAATAAAACTAAATAAACTAGGGATGATACTGATACCAGTAGGGGTTCCATGCATAACCGTATGTGTTATAGAATGCTTCGGCTAGGTTATACGTAGGATAAAGTGGTTGGATCTCTATAGACCATGGAGGAAATACGGGCGATGGAGTAGGAATATAGTTTCTACCTACATGTTGGCAATGAGCTATGATTTGGTTTGGATGAACTTGCCAATCTTCAAATGCTCGATGTCTAGCATTTTCATACTCTTGTGAAGCTATAAACCTTTGCATTTCTGTCATTTCATTTCCCCCTCCCACATTACCTGGCTGTTGGTTTCTCTCAACCTGTGGATGTCTACCATGGTATTGTACTGCGGCGTTATTTCGCCTCTTCAAAACCTTCGCACCATGGTATACATTTAAACCTATTGTATCGCGGGGTTCTGGTTCTTCGATTAATAATCCCCCCCCCCCCCCGACTTATATCCACATTGAGATACTCAGCAATTAGTGAAATAAATATACCACCTCCTATTATACTGTGCGGTCTCATGCCCCTAACCATAGCTGATAAATAATAACCCACACAATAAGGTATACTTACAGCGCTTTGTGGGTCTCGAATACACATGTGGTAAAACAAATCCTGTTCATTTACCTTTTCCTTATTCTTACCTCTTTGTGTAATCGAATTAGCTAAAAACCTATGAATTACTCTTAACTCTGCTCTATCTATATCCAAATAAGAGTAATTTCCCCCTTTAAATCGGTGATGGTTAGTCATTTGACTCCATACACCATGCGTATCAAAATTTTCATCAATTTTCCTACCGTTCAATATCAACCCTCTACAATCGGCAGATGCTAACTCCTCAGGCGTATATATACGTAAGGCCTGAGCCATGTCTAGTAAAGACATGTGGCGCATCGAACCTCCTAACAAAAATCTAATAAAAGATCGATCGGTTAAACTAACTACCCGATCATTTATTTCTATACTACACAATAATTCTTCACACCATACTTTATATACAGGTCTACGCGTGCTGAATAATCGTACCCAATCGTTAAAAGTAGAATTACCATACCTCTGTGTAAGTAATTCTCTAATTGGCCCGGCCAATTCTACAGCTTCTAACGGTTCCCATTCTATTACCATAGGTACTTCAACAGCTTTAGAATGAAGAGTATGCAAGCCCCTTTGGTATTTTGGATAATCTATCCAAAGTCTGTCAAATCTCAAGTTCGGGTGCAAATCTTCCAAGTGCATATCTGAAAATGTCATAACTGGATGAGGTATATCCTGTTTATAATAGCTATCAACATCCTGTTGTTTCGCATTCTCAGGAGGAGCATTGCGAGCTTGGAATGAAGATTCACCCCTTTCAGTCTGCAAAACACATCAAACACAATTTTTGTGCATCCAAATATGCATTAGTGTCAGCAAAATCATCAATTAAAATAATTACAATGACATGATCAATTTATATCAAACTTATGCTCATTTTCATATTTTTATCAAATCTACACTTTTTCAAATAAGCATATACGAAAATGTTTACCAAGTTCATAAGCATTCAACTCAAATAACATGTCAAAATAATCATTATTAGCAATTAAACAAGTTTCAAATGGCATTATCTCTCAAAAATCAAGTTCATGAATTTTATACTTGAAAAAGTCCACTTTAATTTTCAAAATCATGTTTAGGCTCAAAGTTTGGATCATTTAACTACCTAAATATGTTACACTACTTAATTTAGCAACAATTCATGACAAAAATCGGCCATAACCTGTTTATATCAAAAAGCCCCAAATTTGCTCAAGAACACAAACCCTAGATTACTCAAAATTTGAAGTTTAAGGCTTCTAATCATGTTAAATAGCATCAATCTAGGTTATACAAGCATAATACATAAACAATTTAAGTATAATTACACTAAAAAGCATTAAAATCGAATTGGGTATAAAATTGCTCAAGAACACTAATTTTCGGATTAAATGGTGTTTTGGTGTAGAAATTTACCGTTTTTCTTGAGTAATTCCTTGATAGCATCCTTCTCAACATGATTTTAGTAAAAAATGTGATGATTTTTGGTGAAAAAATTCGATTTTGGGAGTGTTATTTCGGGTTTTTTCGCAGTGTTTTGGGGTGTGGTGGTGTGCAACTGATCTGTTCGTTCCTTTTATTTTTTTCTGTATTTTCTGAACTCCGTGAGTCGCGGTGATTTTCCCCATCAAACACCGCGAGTCGCGGTGATTTTTTTGTTTTTTTTTTATAAATCTTTAACTTATAAAACAAATATAAAATAAATTTTAAAATTTTGTTTCCCTTGTTATTTAGGACGAGGTCGTTTCGAAACGATGTCCTAGTCCGTCCCTCGATAAAATTTTAAAATTTGTCAATTTAAAGCGCGGTTTTAAAAGCAAAGATTTTTGGGTTTTTTAATGTTTTTGGCATACTTTAATTCAATAAGATTAAAAATAATGATAATAAAAGTTCTCGTCCCTCCCTCGGGTAAAGCAATTTCGGTTCAAAGACCTAGTCTTCAACTTACGACGAATTTTAAAAATCATATTTTTAACTTAGCGACATAAAGTAAATTTTTGTTTTTATAATCACACCAAACTTAAATTAAAAAATGCATAAAATTAAAAATTCACACCAAACTTAATTAAAAATTCATATTATAAATTCACACCAAACTTAAATTTAAAATGCATAAAATTCAAAATTAATATTAAAAATTCACACCAAACTTAAATTAAATTTTGTTTTTATACATACAAACTTATATTAAAAATATTAATTTTTTTCAAATATTTACAATTTTAAATATATATTAATTTTAAAAACATGGTAAAAATTAAAAATCTTTTTGGCTTTTATCCCACTTTAATCAATCAAATATTATCAAAAATATGCGCCCCTCTTTTCGGTAAAGTAATTTCGGTTCCATGACCTAATTTAACTCATGACGAATTTTTGAAATATTTTGGGTTGATTGATTAAAGATATTTATACCTTAAGAATAAACGTTAAATTTCGCAGTGATGTAATAAATTTTTGTATGAGATCAATAATTTCGGTCGCCAAACCTAATTTCATCGAATATCAATTTAATACTTTATAGCGAACAAATTAGCGTTTATTATCAAAAGGTTAAAAATAAAAATAAAAAAATAAAAACTGTACAGACTTACCTGTGAGATAGTATTCTTAGTGATACGATCTATCCCACTCATAAGATAGTCGGTTTAATTGGTTTTCCATAGTTACATAGGCGTAACCTCGAGCATTCAGTGTTTTTTCTTCTAAACATATGAACGGTCCGTCTCTGCATAAAGTAACAAATTCGGTGTTTGAATAGGTTTGATTATTTGAACATTTACCTCCATGTGACCATTTTCCGCATTTGTGACATCTTTCAAGGTGTCGTGCTCTTCTTTTTGCTGCGGATTTTGATTTTCCTTTACCAAATTGTAACTTATTATCTTCGCATCTGGATTCTTTTCTTACTCCGTCCAATCTTTCTCTGATTACTGATACTAGTTCACTTGGAAGTGTGTCATTATTACGTTTAGTGATCAAAGCGTGTAGCATTAGACCATGGTTTAGTTCACAGGAAGTCTTCATTTCCTAAAAAAAATAAAAATTCAGAATGGGGGGAGAAGACTAGTTCTTTAGGGTCTGCTAGGGAAAGACCATTCGGGTTCCATTTTCGAGAACTACACGAAAACAGACAATCTAACTCTAACAGAAATACATAAAATCCTTAAAAGACTTGATTCTCCCCACACTTAGTTAGCTGTGGTATCGAAATTGTGATTAACTTCATTGTCGACTTCCATTGGACTATCTATGTAGTGTTTAACTCTGTGACCATTAACCTTAAATTCAATCCCATTTGAATTTATTAATTCTACTGTTCCGTATGGGAAAACTCTTTTGACTATAAATGGTCCAGACCATCTTGATTTCAATTTTCCAGGAAATAGCTTGAATCGTGAATTGAAAAGAAGAACTCTGTCTCCTTCTTTAAATTTTTTTGAACTTCTGATTCTTTTATCATGCCATTTCTTCGTTCTTTCTTTATAGATTAATGAATTTTCGTATGCTTCATGTCTTAATTCTTCTAATTCGTTTAGTTGACTTAACCGTAGATGTCCAGCTTCATGTAAATCAAGATTACATGTCTTCAAAGCCCAAAATGCTTTGTGTTCAATTTCTACTGGAAGATGACATGCTTTTCCATAAACGAGTCTAAAAGGTGTGGTTCCAATTGGAGTTTTGTAGGCTGTTCTAAAAGCCCAGAGTGCATCCTCCAATTTAATGGACCATTCCTTCGGATTTGATCCTACGATTTTCTCTAGAATACGTTTTAAAGCTCGGTTGGTATTTTCAACTTGTCCACTCGTTTGTGGAAGATATGCGGTGGAGATTTTATGAGTTACTCCATATCTTTTAAGAACTTTCTCAAGTTGATTATTACAGAAATGAGTTCCCCGATCACTTATTAAAGCTTTCGGTGTTCCAAACCTTGCAAAAAGACGTTTTAAAAAGTTGACTACAACTCGTGCATCGTTAGTTTGGAGAACTTGTGCTTCTGCCCATTTAGATACATAATCAATGGCTACGAGAATGTATAGATTATTATGAGATTTTGGAAATGGACCCATAAAGTCAATACCCCAAATGTCAAATACTTCACATACTTGAATGACATTTTGTGGCATTTCATCACATTGACTTATTTTTCCGACCCTTTGACAAGCATCACAGGATTTGCAAAGAAGGTGTGCGTCTTTGTAAATTGTAGGCCAATAGAATCCAGCATCATAAACTTTTCTTGCTGTTAGTTGAGGCCCATAATGCCCTCCTGTTGGTCCTGTGTGACAATGGTTTAAGATTTGATTGGCTTCATCTCCGAATACGCATCGGCGTATTATTCCATCTGGACAACTTTTAAACAAATGTGGATCTTCCCAGAAATAGTGTTTTATATCACTGAAGAATTTCTTTCATTTTTGGTACGATAATCCTTTTTCAAGGAATCCACATACTAAGTAGTTTGCATAGTCTGCAAACCATGGAATTTCATTATAATCTATCTTCAATAGATATTCATCAGGAAAGTTGTCTTGTATGGCCGATTCATTTAGAACTTCTAATTCTAGATTTTCAAGACGAGAAAGATGATCAGCGGCGAGATTTTCTGCTCCTCTTTTATCTCGGATTTCAATATCGAACTCTTGTAAGAGTAAGATCTAACGGATTAATCTTGGTTTAGCATCTTGTTTCAAAAATAGGTATCTAAGAGCAGAATGGTCGGTATAGACCACCGTTTTTGCTAGAACGAGATATGATCGAAATTTGTCAAAAGCAAAGACAATAGCAAGGAGTTCTTTTTCAGTAGTTGTGTAATTTGTTTGTGCTCCTTGTAACGTCTTACTAGCATAATATATAGGTTGAAATCATTTTTCAATCTTTTGTCCTAAAACGGCTCCCATTGCAAAATCACTTGCATCGCACATTATTTCAAATGGTAGATTCCAATTTGGTGTTATCATGATTGGCGCATTAGTGAGTTTCTCTTTAAGAATATTAAAAGATTTGATGCATTCATCCGAAAAGATGAATGGAGCATCCTTTTCTAGGAGTTTATTCATAGGAGTGGCAATTTTAGAAAAATCTTTAATGAAACGTCGGTAAAAACCGGCATGTCCTAGAAAACTCCTAACTCCTCTAACATTGGTGGGATGTGGAAGTTTAGCAATTACATCTACTTTAGCTCTATCCACTTCAATTCATTCCTTTGAAATTTTATGTCCAAGAACGATGCCTTCTTTAACCATGAAATGTCATTTCTCCCAATTAAGTACTAGATTTGATTGTTCGCATCTAATAAGCATTCGTTCAAGATTAACTAAACATAATTCAAATGTATCACCGAAGACTGAAAAGTCATCCATGAAAACTTCCATGCATTCTTCTATCATGTCGTGAAAAATCACCATCATGCACCTTTGAAAGGTTGCAGGGGCGTTGCAAAGTCCAAATGGCATGCGTTTGTAAGCAAAAGTACCATAAGGGCACGTGAACGTGGTTTTCTCTTGATCTTCGGGTGCTATTGGAATTTGAAAATATCCGGAAAAACCATCAAGAAAACAATAGTAACTGTTTCCGGCTAATCTTTCCAACATTTGATCAATGAAAGGTAAGGGAAAGTGATCTTTTCTGGTGGCGTCATTTAATTTTATATAATCAATACAAACACGCCATCCTGTTACAGTCCTAGTAGGAATAAGCTCATTTTTCTCATTTGTAATGACAGTCATGCCACCTTTCTTAGGCACGCATTGAACTGGGCTTACCCATGGACTATCAGAAATCGGATAAATTAAATCTGCATCTAGCAGTTTAATTATTTCTTTTTTAACAACATCTTGCATATTAGGATTTAGTCTTCGTTGGCAATGCACATACATTTTATGACCTTCTTCCATAAGGATTTTATGTGTGCAATACGAAGGACTTATTCCTTTAATATCATAAATCTTCCATGCAATGGCTGGTTTATGAGCTTTCAACACAGAAATGAGTTGAGATTTCTCATTTTTAGTAAGATAAGACGATATTATTACAGGTAATTCAGATTCACCATGTAAATAAGCGTATTCCAAATGGTTTGGAAGTGGCTTTAACTCTAATGTCGGTGGTTCTTCTATCGATGATTTATATCGATATCTGTCTTCTTCTTTTAGCATTTGAATTTCTTCTGTTGTTGGTTCATATCCATTAGCTATTAGTGTAGCTAACATTTCAGCTTCATCAATTGGTTCAGTACCTTCTCCTAAAGAACATTCTCCTGTTCCTTGTAATTCTAGAAATTCTTCTAATAATTCTGCATGTGAATCTATAGTTTGAATATAATAACATGTATCATCTGCAGATTGCGGTTGTTGCATTGCTCTATCAACTGAAAAGGTAACACTCTCGTCCTCTATACTTAGGGTCAGTTTCTTACCAAACACGTCTATCATTGCTTTAGCCGTGTTTAAGAATGGTCTTCCTAATATGAGAGGAACTTGAGAATCTTCTTCCATGTCCAGAACAACAAAATCTACTGGAAATACTAAAGTACCAACTTTAACTAGCATGTTCTCCATTATCCCTCTAGGATATTTTATTGATCGATCGACTAGTTGTATGCTTATTCTTGTTGGTTTCAATTCTCCAAGGTCTAGTTTAGCGTATAGTGAATACGGCATTAAATTTATACTAGCACCTAAGTCTGCCAATGCTTCTATTGAACTAAGACTACCCAGAAAACATGGAATTGTGAAACTTCCTGGATCAGATAATTTTTCTGGTATCTTATTCAACAGCACTGTTGAACAATTAGCATTCATAGTAACAGCCGAGAGTTCTTCCATTTTCTTTCTATTTGTGATTAGATCTTTCAGAAATTTAGCATATCTAGGCATTCCTGAAATCACATCAATGAAAGAAAGATTGACATTTATTTGTTTAAACATATCCAAGAATTTGGATTGCTCGGCTTCAAGTTTCTCTTTTTTCATTTTACTCGGGTAAGGAAGTTGTGGTTGGTATGGTTTAACATAAGGTTTAGCCTTAACTGTGTTATCTTCAATAACCTTTTCAACTACCGGTTCTTTTTCCTTATCTTGATCAGGTTGTGGTTCTTTTGGAGTAGGAATAGCTTCATCAAAAGTTACAGGTATTTCAGGTGGTTTAAGTGTTGTACCACCTCTTGTGGTAATGGCTTTAGCTGTTTCATTTCGGGGGTTAGCATTTGTATCATTAGGTAAACTTCCCGGTTTTCTTTCACCTATTAACCTTGCTAGGTTACTTACTTCTTGTTCCAAGTTTTGAATAGAAGCTTGTTGATTTCTAAATGCTTGAGCATTTTGTTCATTCGTTTGTTTCTGAGATGTGAAAAACTGCGTTTGAGTTTCAACTAGCTTTGTCATCATATCTTCTAAATTCGGCTTTTTATCATCGGTTTGTGGTGGTTTGTTTTGAAATTTAGGTCTTTGCTGGTTGTAAGTATTATTGGATACTTGTTGATTACTAGGACCTTGTTGGTTGTTGTATGGAATATTTCGGTTATAATTCTGGTTTTGATTGTAAATCGGTCTTGGCGGTTGATAATTATTCTGATAATTATTTCCCGGCCTTTGGTTTATGTATGAAATATTCTCTCTTTGTTCCATTGTTAGTTCAATACTGAGACAATCTTTTGTCAAATGTGGTCCTCCACACTGCTCACAACTAATTCATATTGAGTGAATATCCTTAGTCATCTTTTCCATTCGTCTCTCGACAGCATCTATCTTTGCAGAAATGGAATCTAAGTCATGGCTAGAATCGGCTCTAGCTGCTTTAGATAATCTAACGATATCTTTTTCTTGATGCCACTCATGTGAATGGGAAGCAGTGTTATCAATAATTTTATAAGCATCAGTTTCGGTTTTCTTCATAATAGAACCACCAGCTGCTATGTCTATGTCTTTTCTTGTAGTGATGTCGCATCCTTGGTAGAATATTTGTACTATTTGACAGGTGTCTAAACCATGTTGCGGACATCTTCTTAATAACTTTTCAAATCTTGTCCACGTCTCATATAGAGTTTCATTTGGTTTCTGTGTGAACGTAACAATTTCTCCTTGAAGTCTTACGGCTTTAGATGCCGGAAAGAATTGTTTAAGAAATTTTTCAACTAAAACATCCCATGTATCAATCGCCCCTTCAGGTAACGATTCCAACCAATCTTTGGCTTCTCCCTTTAAAGTCCAGGGAAATAACATGAGATATATCTGTTCATCCTCCACTTCTCTTATTTTAAATAGTGTGCAGATCCTATTAAAGGTACGAAGATGTTCATTTGGATCTTTCTTCGGCGCACCACTAAATTGGCATTGATTAGTCACCATATGTAAAATTTGTCCTTTGATTTCATAATCTGGCGCTTTAATGTCAGGATGAGTAATTGCGTGACCTTGGCCAGTGCGTTTAGCTCTCATTCAGTCTTCCATACTTAAAGGTTCCAGATTCTCCATAATTGAATTTGTTGAATCTGAATCACTGGAGGATTTTGATTTAATGGTTCGTTCCTCAACAATCTCTGTTTGAATGATTGGTGGATCCGGAGGAAAATTTAATGGTTCAGGATCTATGAATTGTCCCTGAATATTCTCCAGATTCTCAATTGTGAGGTCGGGTTCAAAAAATGGATTATCGGAAATTTGAATTGGAGTACTTGGTCGAATGGATGATGATTCTAAAGAAAAATTAACGGCGGTAATATTTGCTAGATGTCTTGATCTAGTTACAGGTGGTGAACGTCTTGCTCGGTGCATTCACTAAATATCCTATTAGTTTTTAAAAAGGAAAGAAAAATTATATAAGTTATCCAATTAATATACTTTTCTGATTTTGCCCACGTTTCGAATAGCCAAAAGATGCAACAGAGGGGCAGGATTCGTTTGGTCTCAATATAATTGAGTACTGTTTGGCTCCAATAACCCGGTCCACGTACAAATCCAACTATTACTACGAACCAGAAAATTTTGATGTCTATCAATTTAACCACTTAAAATAAATTTTCGTAATTTTAAGAAATTTAGATAAGAAGTAGAATAAAAATCTATGTCCTAAAACTAGAATAGCGAGAAATAAGAAAGAAAAAGAGCGCGTCGAAAAAGGTTGAAAAAGGTCGAAAAAGAAAAGAAAAAGAGCGACTTATAAAATTTTAAAAACACTCGACTAACCCAACCTTATTACTATCATTAACTTAAAATTAAAATTGCAAATTGAGATTACTAACTAGAGTGATAATTGATACATAGGTAAAAGGCGTCGAAAAATAAAAATAAGAAAGTAGCGCGTTGAAACTTAAAAAGGAACTAAAAACTAAAAAATAAAAGTTGCGTCTAAAAATATTAAAGCTTAAAAGAAAAACTATATCCCAAATGGCAATAACTTAAAAAAGAACTAAAACTTAAAAAGGCGTCGCAAAATTCTAAAGCACCTAAATCTTAGTCTAAAGAAAAAGCACTTAAGGGATTTTACGGCAAAGCCTAACAATCTAGAAATAAAAATAACTATGGCAAAAACTATATTTAAAACTAAATACGAGCGAAAAACACAAATATTACGCTAAAACAATTAAAAAGGGACAAAATATAAAAATACACTAAAAGTTGCAAAAATTACAATTTTTATTAAAATATTATTTTTATGTTATTTATTTTATAAAACTATTAATTTTATAATTTATTTAAATTAATTAAACTAAATATACAAATTAAATAAATAAACTAAACTTAATTAATTTAAAATTAAAACCTAATTAGGGTTTAATAATAATAATTATAATAATTACCCCGTAATTAATTGCTGACTAGGGTTTCTGTCGGTGTCAGAGTGGCTCCGCGAGTCGCGGTTCCACCTGGCAAAAATTTTCGCGAGTCGCGGTGAATGAAAATTCAGATCAGGTGCAGTATTAAATTCGACGTTTTACTTTTTTTTTTTAATTTCTATTTTATATTTTCTGTTTTAATAAAAATATTTATATAATAAAAACTTATATTAAAAAAAACTAAAATAAAAATAGAAATACTTTATAATTTTATAAATAAAAAATCTTAAAAATAGATTTATATATATATATATATATATATATATATATATATATATATATATATATATATATATATATATATATATATATATATATATTTTGGTTTTTGATTTTATGTTTTAATAAAAACAAAATATTTAAATAAAACTTATATTTTTTTTAAAAAATAAAGAAACTTTATAAAACTTAATTATTTAACAAACTCTTAAAAATATTTAAATTTTTGTTTTCTTTTCTATGTTTTTCGAATAATTAAAACGTATTTTTACAAAAGTGTATTTTTTATAAAAGTAAACTAAAAATAAATTTTTTTTTATATATATATTAGCGTTGTGCTTCCGGCGTTTAAGCTAGATTTTAAGTTCCCCGGCAGCGGCGCCAAAAATACTTGATGTCAAAGCTAAGGGGTATAAAATACTAAATTTTACAACGAAATACTATTAAATACGATACAATTTTTACACAAGATATTTATTTATTTATAGAATGGATATACTTAAACCTTGCTACAACACTTATAGGCAGTGTACCTAATCGTACAGTAGTGTAGTTTTTAGTAAGTCCGGTTCGTTCCACAGGGAATCTTTTAATCAAACTTAACGCTATATTAGTTTTAATTTATAAAAATACAAATATATATACAAGTAATATTATTATTTTAAAGGGGGTTTTTATCGTTTAATGACCGGTTTGTCGATTTTAAAACTTTAGTCGCAGTTAAAACCTAAATGTAAAATATTAAAAATAAATACAAGACTTAATTTAAAGCGTAAAGTAAATAACGATAATGAAATTGCGATAAATAAAAGTGCGATAAAATAAACTTGCGATAATTAAAAAGTACGATAATTAAAAGTGCAATTAAATACAATAACAATAAATAAAAGTGCGATAATTAGAAGTGCAATTAAATATAAAATAAAGGAAATTAAATATAAAATAAAAGAATTATGCTTATTTAAACTTCCGTAATCATGATGTTTGACGTGTTGATTTTAGTTTTATGCCCATGGGTTAATTGTCCTTTGTCCTGGATTATTTAATATGTCTGTCTGGTTTTTGTCCATAACAGTCCATCAGTCATAAATATAAAGTGCGAGTATCCTCGTCAAATTATCCTTATACCCGAAGTTAAATATTCGAACTAATTGGGGACTTAAACTGTAACAAGATTTTAATACTTTGTTTAATAATTACACCAGGTTATCGACTGCGTGTAACCCAAGGTTTTAATACTTTGTTAACAATTATGCCAAGTGTTCTTGTACATAATTTCACCCATGTTTTAATAATTCTAGTGACTATTAATGTAACACCCGTTTTCAGTTACGAGTTATTTCGAACGACATTCGAAATACGAGGCATATAAGTGTATATTTGGATCCTAAATAAAGTTGGAGTTGATGTTCTAAAACCTTACCATTGGATAGTAAATCTCATTACGTTTCCAACGATATTTGATTCGTCGAAAATGGAGTTACGGTTTGAAAGTTACGACCAAAACAAGTTCAGTTTCAGACTCAGTGCATTGGGACTCCGTCCAGGCTTTAGGACGCCGTCCAACAATGAAGGTCAGGACGCCGTCCAAGCTTTTTGGACGCCGTCCAGAAGGCCTGACGGGCCAGCAGCTCTATTTTACTCAAATTAAAAGGGGTATTTGGGTCTTTTCACTTGGGGTCGGTTTGGGATCATCAAAAATGATCTAGAACTCCATTTGGAGCTCATTCTCACCCACACAAAACACTCTCATCTTATTTTAGAGAGAGAGGGTTAATTTAGAGTGAGAAAGCTTAGTTTGGTGAAGAAGATGAGCGTTTCGGGTCAAAGCTCAAGAGTTAAAGTTGTTCCTTTCATTCACGGCTACATTTTGGTAGTATTGGTAAGTCTCAACTCCGAATTTCATTGTTAAGATTCTTGTGTACATTTAGGGTTTGAGCTTGTTATTTGTAAAACCCTTTTAGATGATGAAGAGGGTTTATGGAAACCCACTATTTTGATATTTTGCGAGTTTTGGGTTGGTTAATGATTTAAGCATGTTTAAGGTTTGTAAGTGGGGAATAATCACTAGTATTAGTGATTTTAGGAGTGTTGGAACTTGTAAGACCCATTTGCGGGTAAAATGGGTGAATTTGGGTTATGTTGAGATAAGGAAAACCCTAATAGCTATGATCTAGGGTTTGGCCATGTGAATTGAAGTCGTAAGTGTTAAATTGTGTTGATTAGTCATTAATACACTTGTAAATGATGGAAGAATTGTAAATGGGTCATGTTTGGCTAAAATGGTATGTATAAGTGTTGAAATGGGTCAAATGAGTTAAGGTTGACCTAATTGGGTGAAATGGGTATGAAACACCCTAAGTTTGTGCTAATTGGTGTTAGTAGACTTACATCACTAGTTTTAGTAATTAAAGATGAGTCTTGGCCATTTTATGGGCGGTTTTGGGTGTGAGTGAGTATTGTGGTTAATTCCACAAGTTGTGTATTGAATGTGTACTTATGTATTAGGTACCTTGCTCGAAGCATACGGAAGTGCTAAATCACCACCAACGTGATAAGGTGAGTGGAATAATTATATGCGTAGGTATATAATGTATCTATTTGTTGTAGCGTGAAATGTGTAGTGTCGAGGTGTTAAGACACCACGTTTCACGTGAAGAGTGTAGCATCGAGGTGTTAAGATGTCACTCGGGTGTAGCATCGAGGTGTTAAGATGCCACCTAGGAGTGTAGTATCGAGGTGTTAAGACACCACTCCGTAAAATAATGAGTGAAGCATCGAGGTGTTAAGATGCCACTCGGGGTGAAGTGCCGAGGTGTTAAGGTGCCACCCTAGGGGTTAGTGATGCGAGGTGTTAAGTGCCCTAACGGATGTTATGAACACCGATGGCGTTTTCGCGAGCGCCGTTCCCTTGTACTATTGGTTAACCATGGTTATTTTTGTTGTAGCGTAAGCATATTATATTTGTTCATATTATATATGCTTTTGTTATGCTAGCTTGATTATTGGAGGTTATAGCTTGTCATTGTGATGATAAGCTAATTGTGTTGCTAGCATGTATGCGGTATGTGAGTAAGTGTTTGCAAGTAGGTATATTATATATGTATGTGTATAATTATTGCATTCACTAAGCCTCGGCTTACCCCTCTCGTTGTTTACCTTTTTACAGGTATTGTGTTATTGATGCTAGCTAGTTGTTAGACTAGACGTGCAGGAGCGGTTGGGCTTGATGGGGTAGCTTTCGGATAATTGGACGCGGATGGGGGTTTTAGTAGTCCCCGGGATTATGCTCTTGGTATCGGGTTGGGTTGTAGAGTTCTAATCCGTCTAAAGAGATAAATGGGTCGAAACTGCTACTTAATTTGTAAAACAGGTCATTGTGAGCCCGGGGTTGTAAAACTTGTTTTTATGGTGGCAATATCTTAGTTTTACTTAATATGTCATATTCTGAAAATGGTTTCGTTGAAAAGTGTCGGGGAGCGAGTTTTTTGCTCGCGTGTAAACAAAAACTGATCAGTACTTTTTAGTTCATTGGGACGCCGTCCCAAATCCTTGGACGCCGTCCCAGTTGTAAAGGCTGGACGCCGTCCTGATTTCTGGACGCCGTCCAGATGGGCAGTCACAGAAATTTTTTTTTGTGTCGTGTTTTTGGTAAATCAATGTTGGGTTGTTACAAGTGGTATCAGAGCATAGTCTAAGGGAATTAGGTGACCTTGGAATAGGTGCCTAGTCTTAGACTTATTGGCGGTTGTGAGTTATTTGCGGGACTTGTAGGATTACGGGTCGGATTGAGATTTATTAGTGCCTTAGAGTAGGTGACTAACTAGGACTTGTTTTTGTCCAAAGTGTGATGATGTGGGGCCTTATTTCGCGTGTAAATTAGTGCCTTAGATTGCTAGTGCCTAAGGTAAGTAGGCGAATGGGGACGTTGTTTTAGTGATAGTCACCTAGGCTGTAGGATGACGTGTTATTGCGGTGTACTTGTGTATATTTATTATTATGTTATATATAGGTGTGTATATACAGGTATCTTTTGTGCGGTATCCTAGGGATGAATCTATTGGGGAGATTCGTATGTTTGGCGGTTTTGAGTGATCAAGTTCACGGTAAGGACTTTGGTCATTCGGGTACTAGGAGTTATCGCGTGTTATTTTGTGTGAATGTTGCGTCAGCCCGGGTAAAGTACTTTGCTGACCATGTGGAAATGGTAAGGTACGCATTTGTAATAGTGACCGATCACCATTATTACGAAAGTGTATCTTGACATCAAGCATGACATGACGAGTACCGAACGGAGGAAACGTGGCATGGCTGGGGTAGATTCGGGATAAATGAGGAATCCTTATTGGTTACTAAGTGATAGTTGTCTCGGGTGATGTGCTTGTAGTCGCATCGGGTTAGTTGCGAGTCGAGAAGTGTTACGATGGATTCGGTTACTTAAGTGAGTGAGCCAACTCACGAGTTTGGTGCGTGCTTAGCCACCCTAAGTAGTGGGTGCATTATTGAGATTGTTAATGGTTTTAGTTACCCATCGTAACTAGGAAGATCGATTTACGTTTGCGTGTGTGCGACGAGGACTTGAATTCTGTAATGGAATGCGACAAGTCTAATGATTGTAGTTTTGAGTTACACTCGGTAGAGTGTGTGGTTAGAGAATCGTGTTAGGATTCTTGTTGTGAGTCGCCTTGGAATTGGCGAATCGAGGAGTCTTCAGGTCATTAAACTCATGGGAGTGGAACCCGTGTAATGTTGATTGCGTTAGTGTGATGTAGATTATAGGGCAACATTCCTAATGGAATATCCCTTGTAGTAGTGGTTTTATCGAGATGTAGAAGGGTGTAAGACTTGGTATCCCCGAGCATCTCCTTGTGTTAGATGAAGGGCCTCATTAGGCTATATCGTTTGGCCTTGTGGAAACTGCGGGTAGCGTGTGATCGCTAAGAACTTTCGATAAGACAATAAACCATAAGGTTGTCGGGTAGGTATGACTTCGGGTCATTATTATAGAGAGATGGGTGACATCAGGTGTATGGAACCTAAAGATTGATTTTCTAAAATTCATTTGATTGTGGTGGGAGTCTGCATGACACTGTGTCGGGTGCCTTTTTATACCTGCTAGTGTAATGTTCAACTCCGGTAGTAGTGTGATCACTTTGTGCTTAGGGTGCCGGTGAGATACCCTTGGAAGCAGCGGAGATTATAATAGTGATCGACGGGTGATAGTAATACGACGGTTACAAAAGTCGAAGTTTAAGAGCATTGTGATGAATACTTCTTATGAAGTGACGGGTGAGCAAATCTTGTTGCTCTTAAGTGATAGACGGGTAGAGATGACTGGTGAGCCGGTGACGGGCTTAATGGTAGGTTAGTCCGAAGGATATGATGAAGTGTTGACATTGTGGTGGACGCAATTATGGTGTCGGAATTGGTCACTCTTCTCCATGAGAGTGAGCAATTATTGAAAAAGTTCGTTGCGTGGAAGGGCGGGTGATTTCGACTGAGATGCACGACTGAGTAAGCGGAGTGACATATGCCTAGGCTTAGAGGCATATGTAGGACTTTGGTGGAGTTTGCTTTTCAAACAATTAAGGTAGTTAGTTGTGAATTGTGGTATGAATGTGCGATGTCATCGCGTGTACGATGTCTCAAGTGATTGTGCCTGTCGGCTCTGAGAGCTTAAAGTGAATTTGCGGTGAATTGATGTTTATGACCAACGGTGACAATGGTCAGGTGTGACGTGGAATTTCAATTCCGCAGGATGTTATCATCTTGGCGGTGAGAATAGGGAGATAAATCCTAAGTGGGGGAGTTTTTACTGTCGCCCGAGGAAAACTCCAGTGGTGTTATGTATAGTGAAATGTCAGAGCGTACCATGCTAAGCCTCAATAGGTACTCGGAGTTCCTAACGAGGAAGAGTGACGGGTTGCTAATGTCGACTCGAGATCGTGCTTTACGATTGTGAGTTACAACTCTGGAATGTTATGCGTGAAGATTGTGATGATGGGATCGAAGGAAGTGTAAGACTTCCTATGTAAGGTGGTTGTGTAGTACCAATGTGCGGTATGAGACCAAATGTGAAGTTTGAGATCCCGGAGTGAGAGAATGAAGTGTCGTTGCGAGTGCTCCCGTAGTGAAAAATCTGGGTTGTCATGAAACCCGGACAGTATAATTGAATGAGAACGAGTTCGATATCGTGGCGAATATCGTATTTTCCCTGTCGGGAAACGCAATCGTGAAGATTGTCAGTGGATTATTCCACTTTATGGACGAATGTGAGGCGGAGAGTGTCGATTTTGACTGTCTCACATCGAGACACGCAGATGTTGTTTGTTTGCGAGAGTGTGCTCCCTAGTGATGCGACTGTTAGTTGCATTGAAATGTTGAGACCATCCTTAACGGACGGTCTAGGTAGGAAAGTTCACCAGGCGTGGTGAATATTTTTGTGAGTCGTGTGGCGAATTGCGGAAATTTTGTGATGATGATTCGCCGTTGACGGGATTTTGGTATACGAATAGCTTCTATGCTAGTACTAGGAAGCCGTATTGTAGGGTTTAGAGGAGGAACCATCGTCGAGTGTTGATGTTTTGCTCAGCACATGGTGTATTATTGTTGTCCTGGATTAATCCAGTGAGGGATTGGTCGTGTGCGGATTGACTGATTGAGTGATATGGTTACGGACGTAGCTGGTGGCGAGTTGTAGCCGAGAGAACTTTAAGGTATATGTAGTTATTTTCGTATTTTCCTAAATGGAAATTCTGGACGTTGAGTGTATGAGATATCGTTTATTGCGGTAGTGCAAGCTAGTGATTATTAGCGTGTGGTTAGATCTTCGGATTTGTAGAAGATGTTATGGATGTCGGGCTTGGTTGTGTTTCGTAAGATTGTGAGGCGTGACGACGATGTTTGTCAGCAAATTGTTCTACTCTTAGGACGATTGTGAAGTGTATGGTATGAGTTTGGATACTCGGCGTAGGAGCAACGGTTACGGTTGTTTCGACTCGTGGGTTGATTACCCAATATTGTTGTATTATGATGCATTAGTGCACGAAGCGAGAGTGCGGATTCAAGTACTACTTGTGTGACTCCGCATTGGAAGCGGAGATATTCGAGGGAGAACTGCTTCACTTCTATTATAGGTGCGGATCAAGAAGGACGTGATCCAATTTAAGTGGGGGAGAGTTGTAACACCCGTTTTCAGTTACGAGTTATTTCGAACGACATTCAAAATACGAGGCATGTAAGTCTATATTTGGATCCCAAATAAAGTTGGAGTTGATGTTCTAAAACCTTACCATTGGATAGTAAATCTCATTACGTTTCCAACGATATTTGATTCGTCGAAAACGGAGTTACGGTTTGAAAGTTACGACCAAAACAAGTTCAGTTTCAGACTCAGTGCATGGGGACTCCGTCCAGACTTTAGGACGCCATCCAACAATGAAGGTCAGGATGCCGTCCAAGCTTTTTGGACGCCGTCCAGAAGGCCTGACGGGCCAGCAGCTCTCTTTTTCTCAAATTAAAAGGGGTATTTGGGTCTTTTCACTTGGGGTCGGTTTGGGATCATCAAAAATGATCTAGAACTCCATTTGGAGCTCATTCTCACCCACACAAAACACTCTCATCTTATTTTAGAGAGAGAGGGTTAATTTAGAGTGAGAAAGCTTAGTTTGGTGAAGAAGATGAGCGTTTCGGGTCAAAGCTCGAGAGTTAAAGTTGTTCCTTTCAATCACGGCTACATTTTGGTAGTATTGGTAAGTCTCAACTCCGAATTTCATTGTTAAGATTCTTGTGTACATTTAGGGTTTGAGCTTGTTATTTGTAAAACCCTTTTAGATGATGAAGAGGGTTTATGGAAACCCACTATTTTGATATTTTGCGGGTTTTGGGTTGGTTAATGATTTAAGCATGTTTAAGGTTTGTAAGTGGGGTATAATCACTAGTATTAGTGATTTTAGGAGTGTTGGAACTTGTAAGACCCATTTGGGGGTAAAATGGGTGAATTTGGGTTATGTTGAGATAAGGAAAACCCTAATAGCTATGATCTAGGGTTTGGCCATGTGAATTGAAGTCGTAAGTGTTAAATTGTGTTGATTAGTCATTAATACACTTGTAAATGATGGAAGAATTGTAAATGGGTCATGTTTGGCTAAAATGGTATGTATAAGTGTTGAAATGGGTCAAATGAGTTAAGGTTGACCTAATTGGGTGAAATGGGTGTGAAACACCCTAAGTTTGTGCTAATTGGTGTTAGTAGACTTACATCACTAGTTTTAGTAATTAAAGATGAGTCTTGGCCATTTTATGGGCGGTTTTGGGTGTGAGTGAGTATTGTGGTTAATTCCACAAGTTGTGTATTGAATGTGTACTTATGTATTAGGTACCTTGCTCGAAGCATACGGAAGTGCTAAATCACCACCGACGTGATAAGGTGAGTGGAATAATTATATGCGTAGGTATATAATGTATCTATTTGTTGTAGCGTGAAATGTGTAGTGTCGAGGTGTTAAGACACCACGTTTCACGTGAAGAGTGTAGCATCGAGGTGTTAAGATGCCACTCGGGTGTAGCATCGAGGTGTTAAGATGCCACCTAGGAGTGTAGTATCGAGGTGTTAAGACACCACTCCGTAAAATAATGAGTGAAGCATCGAGGTATTAAGATGCCACTCGGGGTGAAGTGCCGAGGTGTTAAGGTGCCACCCTAGGGGTTAGTGGTGCGAGGTGTTAAGTGCCCTAACGGATGTTATGAACACCGATGGCGTTTTCGCGAGCGCCGTTCCCTTGTACTATTGGTTAACCATGGTTATTTGTGTTGTAGCGTAAGCATATTATATTTGTTCATATTATATAAGATTTTGTTATGCTAGCTTGATTATTGGAGGTTATAGCTTGTAATTGTGATGATAAGCTAATTGTGTTGCTAGCATGTATGCGGTATGTGAGTAAGTGTTTGCAAGTAGGTATATTATATATGTATGTGTATAATTATTGCATTCACTAAGCCTCGGCTTACCCCTCTCATTGTTTACCTTTTTACAGGTATTGTGTTATTGATGCTAGCTAGTTGTTAGACTAGACGTGCAGGAGCGGTTGGGCTTGATGGGGTAGCTTTCGGATAATTGGATGCGGATGGGGGTTTTAGTAGTCCCCGGGATTATGCTCTTGGTATCGGGTTGGGTTGTAGAGTTCTAATCCGTCTAAAGAGATAAATGGGTCGAAACTGCTACTTTATTTGTAAAACGGGTCATTGTGAGCCCGGGGTTGTAAAACTTGTTTTTATGGTGGCAATATCTTAGTTTTACTTAATATGTCATATTCTGAAAATGGTTTCGTTGAAAAGTGTCGGGGAGCGAGTTTTTCGCTCGCGTGTAAACAAAAACTGATCAGTACTTTTTAGTTCATTGGGACGCCGTCCCAAATCCTTGGACGCCGTCCCAGTTGTAAAGGCTGGACGCCGTCCCGATTTCTGGACGCCGTCCAGATGGGCAGTCACAGAAATATTATTTGATAATGCTAAAAACGAACATATATTTCATAGCATTATTCCTCAAGAAAGACAAGCTTTTAGTTGCAATTGTTCTATTTACATGTGATATTCGTTTAAATAATAAAAGGTGAAGACAAAAGAAAGATTCGACGAATTGAAGACGGAAACGACCAAAAAGCTCAAAAGTACAAAATACAATCAAAGAGGTTCCAATTATTGATAAGAAACGTCTCGAAATTACAAGAGTACAAGATTCAAAACGCAAAGTACAAGATATTAAATTGTACGCAAGGACGTTCAAAAATCCGGAACCGGGACCAGAGTCAACTCTCAACGCTCGAAACGGACTAAAAATTACAAGTCAACTATGCACATAAATATAATATAATATTTAAATAATTACTAAAATTATTTATATATTATATTTATTTATATAATCCGTCGACAAGCTAGGAGCCAAGGCTTGGTGAGCTGTAAAAACAAACTCCGCGACTCGCGGAGTTTGAAGAGCAAAAACACCGCGAGTTGCGGAGCAGCCAAATTCGAAAATCCCTATAAAACCCAACGAATTCTGATCATTTTTATATCAATATATCCATCCTCTCTATATCTATACGTAAATATTTATATTTATATTTTAATTTTAATTTTAATCCTAATAATAAGGGTATGTTAACGAATGTTGTAAGGGTGTAAGTCGAAATTCTGTCCGTGTAACGCTACGCTATTTTTAATCATTGTAAGTTATGTTCAACCTTTTTAATTTAATGTCTCGTAGCTAAGTTATTAATATGCTTATTTAAAACGAAGTAATCATGATGTTGGGCTAATTACTAAAATTGGGTAATTGGGCTTTGTACCATAATTGGGGTTTGAACAAAAGAACGACACTTGTGGAAATTAGACTATGGGCTATTAATGGGTTTATATTTGTTTAACTAAATGATAGTTTGTTAATTTTAATATAAATATTTACAATTGGACGTTCCTATAAATAACCATATACACTCGATTGGACACGATGGACGGGATATTTATATGTACGAATAATCGTTCATTTAACCGGACACGGAAATGGATTAATAGTCACTAGAATTATTAAAACAGGGGTGAAATTATGTACAAGGACACTTGGCATAATTGTTAACAAAGTATTAAAACCTTGGGTTACACGCAGTCGATAACCTGGTGTAATTATTAAACAAAGTATTAAAATCTTGTTACAGTTTAAGTCCCCAATTAGTTGGAATATTTAACTTCGGGTATAAGGATAATTTGACGAGGATACTCGCACTTTATATTTATGACTGATGGACTGTTATGGACAAAAATCAGACGAACATATTAAATAATCCAGGACAAAGGACAATTAACCCATGGGTATAAAACTAAAATCAACACGTCAAACATCACGATTACGAAAGTTTAAATAAGCATAATTCTTTTATTTCATATTTAATTTCCTTTATTTTATATTTAATTGCACTTTTAATTATCGCACTTTTATTGTTATTGTTTTTAATTGCACTTTTAATTATCGTACTTTTTAATTATCGCAAGTTTATTTTATCGCACTTTTATTTATCGCAATTTCATTATCGTTATTTACTTTACGCTTTAAATTAAGTCTTTTATTTATTTAATATTTTACATTTGGTTTTAACTGCGACTTAAGTTTTAAAAATTGACAAACCGGTCATTAAACGGTAAAAACCCCCCTTTTATAATAATAATATTACTTATTTATATATTTGTATTTTTATAAAATAAAACTAATATAGCGTTAAGCTTTACTTTAAATATTTTTTTTCCCTGTGGAACGAACCAGAATTACTAAAAACTACACTACTGTACGATTAGGTACACTGCCTATAACTGTTGTAGCAAGGTTTAAGTATATCCATTCTATAAATAAATAAATATCTTGTGTAAAATTTTATCGTATTTAATAGTATTTCGTTGTAAAAATAAAGCTATTTTATATACACCTCGTATAACATCAAGTATTTTTGGCGCCGCTGCCGGGGAACCCAATTTCTTGCTTAAAAGTCGGAAGCGCAACGCTAAATAAAAAAAATTATTTTTAGTTTACTTTTATAAAAATACGTTTTTGTAAAAAATATGTTTTAAATATTCGAAAACATAGAAAAGAAAACAAAAATTTTAATATTTTTAAGAGTTTGTTAAATAATTAAGTTTTATAAAGTTTCTTTATTTTTTTTTAAAAAAAAATATAAGTTTTATTTAAATATTTTGTTTTTATTAAAACATAAAATCAAAAACCGAAAAATATATATATATATATAAATCTAGTTTTAAGATTTTTTATTTACAAAATTATAAAGTATTTCTATTTTTATTTTAGTTTTTTAATATAAGTTTTTATTATATAAATATTTTTATTAAAACAGAAAATATAAAACAGAAATAAAATAAAAAAAAGTAAAACGTCGAATTTAATACTGCACCTGATCTGAATTTTCATTCACCGCGACTCGCGGAGATTTTTGCCAGGTGGAACCGCGACTCGCGGAGCCACTCTGACACCGACAGAAACCCTAGTCAGCAATTAATTACGGGGTAATTATTATAATTATTATTATAAAACCCTAATTAGGTTTTAATTAATTATTTATTTTATTTTTTATTATTATTTTGTTTAATTAGTTTAATTAAATTGTAAAATTAATAGTTTTAATAAATAAATAATATAAAAATAATATTTTTATAAAAATTGTAATTTTTGCAACTTTTAGTATATTTTTATAATTTGTTCCTTTTTATTCATTTTAGCGTAATTTTTGTATTTTTCGCTCATAATTAGTTTTAAATATAGTTTTTGCCATAGATATTTTTATTTCTAGATTGTTAGGCTTTGCCGTAAAATCCCTTAAGTGCTTTTTCTTTAGACTAAGATTAAAGTGCTTTAGAATTTTGCGACGCCTTTTTAAGTTTTAGTTTCTTTTTAAGTTATTGCCATTTGGGATATAGTTTTACTTGTAAGCTTTAATATTTTTAGACGCAACTTTTAGTTTTTTGGTTTTTAGTTCCTTTTTAAGTTTCAACGCGCTACTTTCTTATTTTTATTTTTCGACGCCTTTTACCTATGTATCAATTATCACTCCAATTAGTAATCTCAATTTGCAATTTTAATTTTAAGTTAGTGATAGTAATAAGTTTGGGTTAGTCGAGTGTTTTTAAAATTTTATAAGTCGCTCTTTTTCTTTTCTTTTTCGACCTCTTTCGACGCGCTCTTTTTCTTTCTTATTTCTCGCTATTCTAGTTTTAGGACATAGATTTTATTCTACTTCTTATCTAAATTTCTTAAAATTACGAAAATTTATTTTAAGTGGTTAAATTGATAGACATCAAAATTTTCTGGTTCGTAGTAATAGTTGGATTTGTACGTGGACCGGGTTATTGGAGCCAAACAGTCCTCAATTATATTGAGACCAAACGAATCCTGCCCCTCTGCTGCATCTTTTGGCTATTCGAAACGTGGGCAAAATCAGAAAAGTCTATTAATTAGATAACTTATATGATTTTTCTTTCCTTTTAAAAACTAATAGGATATTCAGTGAATGCACCGAGCAAGACGTTCACCACCTTTTGTACGTTCACCACCTGTAACTAGATCAAGACATCTAGCAAATATTACCGCCGTTGATTTTTCTTTAGAATCATCATCCAGTCGACCAAGTACTCCAATTCAAATTTCCGATAATCCATTTTTTGAACCCGACCTCACAATTGAGAATTCGGAGAATATTCAGGGACGATTCATAGATCCTGAACCATTAATTTTTCCTTCGGAACCACCAATCATTCAAACAGAGATTGTTGAGGAACGAACCATTAAATCAGAATTCTCTAGTGATTCAGATTCAACAAATTCAATTATGGAAAATCTGGAACCTTTAAGCATGGAAGACCGAATGAGAGCTAAACGCACTGGCCAAGGTCACGCAATTACTCATCCTGACATTAATGCGCCAGATTATGAAATCAAAGGACAAATTCTACACATGGTAACTAATCAATGCCAATTTAGTGGTGCGCCGAAGGAAGATCCAAATGAACATCTTCGTAAATTTAATAGGATATGCACACTATTTAAAATAAGAGAAGTGGAGGATGAACAGATATATCTCATGTTATTTCCCTGGACTTTAAAGGGAGAAGCCAAAGATTGGTAGGAATCGTTACCTGAAGGGGCGATTGATACATGGGACGTTTTAGTTGAAAAATTTCTTAAACAATTCTTTCCAGCATCTAAAGCCGTAAGACTTCAAGGAGAAATTGTTACGTTCACACAGAAACTGAATGAAACTCTATATGAGGCGTGGACAAGATTTGAAAAGTTATTAAGAGGATGTCCGCAACATGGTTTAGACACTTGTCAAATAGTACAAATATTCTACCAAGGATGCGACATCACTACAAGGAAAGACATCGATATAGCAGCTGGTGGTTCCATTATGAAGAAAACAGAAACTGATGCTTACAAAATTATTGATAACACTGCTTCCCACTCAAATGAGTGGCACCAAGAAAAAGATATCGTTAGATCATCTAAAGCAGCTAGAGCCGATTCTAGCCATGACTTAGATTCCATTTCCGCAAAGATAGATGCTGTCGAGAGACGTATGGAAAAGATGACTAAAGATATACACTCAATACGAATTAGTTGTGAGCAGTGTGGAGGACCACATTTGACAAAAGATTGTCTCAGTATTGAACTAACAATGGAACAAAGAGAGAATATTTCATACATAAACCAAAGGCCTGGAAATAATTATCAGAATAATTATCAACCGGCAAGACCGATCTACAATCAAAACCAGAATTATAATCGAAATGTTCCATACAACAACCAACAAGGTCCTAGCAATCAACAAGTATCCAATAATACTTACAACCAGCAAAGACCTAATTTTCAAAACAAACCACCACAAACCGATGATAAAAAGCCGAATTTAGAAGATATGATGACAAAGCTAGTTGAAACTCAAACGCAGTTTTTCACATCTCAAAAACAAACTAATGAACAAAATGCTCAAGCATTTAGAAATCAACAAGCTTCTATTCAAAATTAGGAACAAGAAGTAAGTAACCTAGCAAGGTTAATAGGTGAAAGAAAACCGAGAAGTTTACCTAGTGATACAAATGCTAACCCCCGGAATGAAACAGCTAAAGCTATTACCACAAGAAGTGGTACAACACTTAAACTACCTGAAATACCTGTAACTTCTGATGAAGCTATTCCTACTCCACAAGAACCACAACCTGAACAAGATAAGGAAAAAGAACCGGTAGTTGAAAAGGTTAATGAAGATAACATAGTTAAGGCTAAACCTTATGTTAAACCATACCAACCACCACTTCCTTACCCGAGTAAAATGAAAAAAGAGAAACTTGAAGCCGAGCAATCCAAATTCTTGGATATGTTTAAACAAATAAATGTCAATCTTCCTTTCATTGATGTGATTTCAGGAATGCCTAGATATGCTAAATTTCTGAAAGATCTAATCTCAAATAGAAAGAAAATGGAAGAACTCTCGGCTGTTACTATGAATGCTAATTGTTCAGCAGTGCTGTTGAATAAGATACCAGAAAAACTATCTGATCCAGGAAGTTTCACAATTCCATATTTTTTGGGTAGTTTTAGTTCAATAGAAGCATTGGCAGACTTAGGTGCTAGTATAAATTTAATGTCGTATTCAATATACGCTAAACTAGACCTTGGAGAATTGAAACCAACAAGAATAAGCATACAACTAGCCAATCGATCAATAAAATATCCTAGAGGGATAATGGAGAACATGCTAGTTAAAGTTGGTACTTTAGAATTTCCAGTAGATTTTGTTGTTCTGGACATGGAAGAAGATTCTCAAGTTCCTCTCATATTAGGAAGACCATTCTTAAACACGGCTAAAGCAATGATAGACGTGTTTGGTAAGAAATTGACCCTAAGTATAGAGGACGAGAGTGTTACCTTTTCAGTTGATAAAGATATGCAACAACCGCAATCTGCAGATGATACATGTTATTATATTCAAACTATAGATTCACCTGCAGAATTGTTAGAAGAATTTCCAGAATTACAAGGAACAGGAGAATGTTCTTTAGGAGAAGGAACTGAACCAATTGATGAAGCTGAAATGTTAGCTACACTAATAGCTAATGGATATGAACCAACAACAGAAATTCAAATGCTAAAAGAAGAAGACAGATATCGATATAAATCATCGATAGAAGAACCTCCGACATTAGAGTTAAAGCCACTTCCAAACCATTTGAAATACGCTTATTTACATGGTGAATCTGAATTACCTGTAATAATATCGTCTTCTCTTACTAAAAATGAGAAATCTCAACTCATTTCTGTGTTGAAAGCTCATAAACCAGCCATTGCATGGAAGATTCATGATATTAAAGGAATAAGTCCTTCGTATTGCACACATAAAATCCTTATGGAAGAAGGTCATAAAACGTATGTGCAACGCCAACGAAGACTAAATCCTAATATGCAAGATGTTGTTAAGAAAGAAATTATTAAACTACTTGATGCAGGTTTAATTTATCCAATTTCTGATAGTCCATGGGTAAGCCCAGTTCAATGCGTGCCTAAGAAGGGTGGCATGACTGTTATTACAAATGAGAAAAATGAGCTTATTCCTACTAGGACTATAACAGGATGGCGTGTATGTATTGATTATAGAAAATTAAATGACGCCACCAGAAAAGATCACTTTCCATTACCTTTCATTGATCAAATGTTGGAAAGATTAGCCGGAAATTGTTACTATTGTTTTCTTGATGGATTTTTCGGATATTTTCAAATTCCAATAGCACCCGAGGACCAAGAGAAAACCACATTCACGTGCCCTTATGGTACTTTTGCTTACAAACGCATGCCATTTGGACTTTGCAACGCCCCTGCAACCTTTCAAAGGTGCATGATGGCGATTTTTCACGACATGATAGAAGAATGCATGGAAGTTTTCATGGATGACTTTTCAGTCTTCGGTGATACATTTGAATCATGTCTAGTTAATCTGGAACGAATGCTTATTAGATGTGAACAATCAAATCTAGTACTTAATTGGGAGAAATGCCATTTCATGGTTAAAGAAGGCATCGTTCTTGGACATAAAATTTCAAATGAAGGAATTGAAGTGGATAGAGCTAAAGTAGATGTAATTACTAAACTTCCACATCCCACCAATGTTAGAGGAGTTAGGAGTTTTCTCGGGCATGCTGGTTTTTACCGACGTTTCATAAAAGATTTTTCTAAAATTGCCACTCCTATGAATAAACTCATAGAAAATGATGCTCCATTCATCTTTTCAGATGAATGCATCAAATCTTTTAATATTCTTAAAGAGAAACTCACTAATGCGCCGATCATGATAACACCAAATTGGAATCTACCATTTGAACTAATGTGCGATGCAAGTGATTTTGCAATGAGAGCCGTTTTAGGACAAAGGATTGAAAAACGATTTCAACCTATATATTATGCTAGTAAGACATTACAAGGAGCACAAACAAATTACACAACTACTGAAAAAGAACTCCTTGCTATTGTCTTTGCTTTTGACAAATTTCGTTCATATCTCGTTCTTGCAAAAACGGTGGTCTATACCGACCATTTTGCTCTTAGATACCTATTTTCGAAACAAGATGCCAAATCAAGATTAATCCGTTGGATCTTACTCTTACAAGAGTTCGATATTGAAATCCGAGATAAAAGAGGAGCAGAAAATCTCGCCGCTGATCATCTTTCTCGTCTTGAAAATCCCGAATTAGAAGTTCTAAATGAATCGACCATACAAGACAACTTTCCTGATGAATATCTATTGAAGATAGATTATAATGAAATTCCATGGTTTGCAGACTATGCAAACTACTTAGTATGTGGATTCCTTGAAAAAGGATTGTCGTACCAAAAACGAAAGAAATTATTTAGTGATATAAAACACTATTTCTGGGAAGATCCACATCTGTTTAAAAGTTGTCCAGATGGAATAATACGCCGATGCGTATTCGGAGATGAAGCCAATCAAATCTTAAACCATTGTCACACAGGACCAACAGGAGGGCATTATGGGCCTCAACTAACAGCAAGAAAAGTTTATGATGCTGGATTCTATTGGCCTACAATTTACAAAGACGCACACCTTCTTTGCAAATCCTGTGATCCTTGTCAAAGGGCCGGAAAAATAAGTCAACGTGATGAAATGCCATAAAATGTCATTCAAGTATGTGAAGTATTTGACATTTGGGGTATTGACTTTATGGGTCCATTTCCAAAATCTCATAATAATCTATACATTCTCGTAGCCATTGATTATGTATCTAAATGGGCGGAAGCACAAGTTCTCCCAACTAACGATGCACGAGTTGTAGTCAACTTTTTAAAACGTCTTTTTGCAAGGTTTGGAACACCGAAAGCTTTAATAAGTGATCGGGGAACTCATTTCTGTAATAATCAACTTGAGAAAGTTCTTAAAAGATATGGAGTAACTCATAAAATCTCCACCGCATATCATCCACAAACGAGTGGACAAGTTGAAAATACCAACCGAGCTTTAAAACGTATTCTAGAGAAAACCGTAGGATCAAATCCGAAGGAATGGTCCATTAAATTGGAGGATGCACTCTGGGCTTTTAGAACAGCTTACAAAACTCCAATTGGAACCACACCTTTTAAACTCGTTTACGGAAAAGCATGTCATCTTCCAGTAGAAATTGAACACAAAGCATTTTGGGCTTTGAAAACATGTAATCTTGATTTACATGAAGCCGGACGTCTACGGTTAAGTCAACTAAACGAATTAGAAGAATTAAGACATGAAGCATACGAAAATTCGTTAATCTATAAGGAAAAAACAAAGAAATGACATGATAAAAGAATCAGAAGTTCAAAAGAATTTAAAGAAGGAGACAGAGTTCTTCTTTTCAATTCACGATTCAAGCTATTTCCTGGAAAATTGAAATCAAGATGGTCTGGACCATTCATAGTCAAAAGAGTTTTCCCATACGGAACAGTAGAATTAATAAATTCAAATGGGATTGAATTTAAGGTTAATGGTCACAGAGTTAAACACTACATAGATAGTCCAATGGAAGTCGACAACGAAGTTAATCACAATTTCGATACCACAGCTAACTAAGTGTGGGGAGAATCAAGTCTTTTAAGGATTTTATGTATTTTTGTTAGAGTTAGATTGTCTGTTTTCATGTAGTTCTCGAAAATGGAAACCGAATGGTCTTTCCCTAGCAGACCCTAAAGAACTAGTCTTCTCCCCCCATTCTGAATTTTTATTTTTTTAGGTTTTTTCGAAATGAAGACTTCCTGTGAACTAAACCATGGTCTAATGCTACACGCTTTGATCACTAAACGTAATAATGACACACTTCCGAGTGAACTAGTATCAGTAATCAGAGAAAGATTGGACGGAGTAAGAAAAGAATCTAGATGCGAAGATAATAAGTTACAATTTGGTAAAGAAAAATCAAAATCCGCAGCGAAAAGAAGAGCACGACACCTTGAAAAATGTCACAAATGTGGAATATGATCATACGAAGGTAAATGTTCAAATAATCAAACCTATTCAAACACCGAATTTGTTACTTTATGCAGAGATGGACCGTTCATATGTTTAGAAGAAAAAACACCGAGTGCTCGAGGTTACGCCTATGTAGCCATGGAAAATCAATTAAACCGACTATCTTATGAATGGGACAGATCATATCACTAAGAATACTATCTCACAGGTAAGTCTATACACTTTTTATTTTTATTGTTATTTTTAACCTTTTGATAATAAACGCTAATTTGTTCGCTATAAAGTATTAAATTGGTATTGAATAAAATTAGGTTTGGCGACCGAAATTATTGATATCATACAAAAATTTATTACATCACTGCGAAATTTAACGTTTATTCTTAAGGCATAAATATCTTTAATCAATCAACCCAAAATATTTCAAAAATTCGTCATGAGTTGAATTAGGTCATTGAACCGAAATTACTTTACCGAAAAGAGGGGCGTATATTTTTGATAATATTTGATTGATTAAAGTGTGATAAAAGACCAAAAAGATTTTTTATTTTATTTTTACCATGTTTTTTAAAATTAATATATAAATATTAAATTAATATTATAAACTTTTTAAATTAATATATTTAAAATTGTAAATATTTGAACAATTGATATTTTTAAGTTTGTAAGTATAAAAACAAAAATATAATATAAGTTTGGAGTGAATTTATAATATGAATTTTTAATTAAGTTTGGTGTGAATTTTTAATTTTAAATATGAATTTTGAATTTTAAATTTAAGTTGTGTGAATTTAAAAACAAAAATTTACTTTATGTCACTAAGTTAAAAATATAATTTTTAAAATTCGTCGTAAGTTGAAGACTAGGTCTTTGAACCGAAATTGCTTTACCCGAGGGAGGGACGAGAACTTTTATTATCATTATTTTTAATCTTATTAAATTAAAGTATGCCAAAAACATTAAAAAACCCAAAAATCTAAGCTTTTAAAACAATCGCTACAAAAAGACAAATTTTAAAGTTTTGTCGAAGGACGGACTAGGACATCGTTCTGAAACGACCTCGTCCTAAAACAAAGGAAAACAAAATTTTAAATTTATTTTATATTTGTTTTATAAGTTAAGGCTTAAAAAAAAAAAATTCTCCGCGACTCGCGGAGTTTGAAGTCAAAAACCACCGCGACTCGCGGAGCTTGAAAAATACAGAAAAAAATAAAACGCCAGAACTGATCAGTTACACACTCCACACACACAAAACTGCGAAAATACACTGCTAAAAAACACGAAAAACACACACTAAATTCGCATTTTTTTCACCATTTTTCATCAAATCTTTTACAAAATCATGTTAAGAAGGATGCTATCAAGGAATTACTCAAGAAAAACGGTAAATTTCTACACCTAAACACCATTTAATCCGAAAATTAGTGTTCTTGAGCAAATTTTATACCCAATTCGATTTTGATGCTTTTTAGTGTAATTATGCTTAAATTGCTTATGTATTATGCTTGTATAACCTAGATTGATGCTATTTAACATGATTAGAAGCCTTAAACTTCAAATTTTGAGTAATCTAGGGTTTGTGTTCTTGAGCAAATTTGGGGCTTTTTGATATAAACAGGTTATGGCCGATTTTTGTCATGAATTATTGCTAAATTGAGTAGTGTAACATGTTTAGGTAGTTAAATGATCCAAACTTTGAGCCTAAACATGATTTTTGAGAATTAAAGTGGACTTTTTCAAGTCTAAAATTCATGAACTTGATTTTTGAGAGATAATGCCATTTGAAACTTGTTTAATTGCTAATAATGATTATTTTGACATGTTATTTGAGTTGAATGCTTATGAACTTGGCGAACATTTTCGTATATGCTTATTTGAAAAAGTGTAGAATTGATAAAAATATGAAAATGAGCATAAGTTTGATATAAATTGATCATGTCATTGTAATTATTTTGATTAATGATATTGCTGACACTAATGCATAGTTGGATGCACAAAAAATTGTGTTTGATGTGTTTTGCAGACTGAAAGGGGTGAATCTTCATCCCAAGCTCGCAATGCTCCTCCTGAGAATGCGGAACAACGGGATGTTGATAGCTATTATAAACAAGATATACCTCATCCAGTTATGACATTTTCAGATATGCACTTGGAAGATTTGCACCCGAACTTGAGATTTGATAGACTTTGAATAGATTATCCAAAATACCAAAGGGGCTTGCATACTCTTCATTCTAAAGCTGTTGAAGTACCTAGGGTAATAGAATGGGAACCGTTAGAAGCTGTAGAATTGGCCGGGCCAATTAGAGAATTACTTACACAGAGGTATGGTAATTCTACTTTTAACGATTGGGTACGATTATTCGACATGCATAGACCTGTATATAAAGTATGGTGTGAAGAATTATTGTGTAGTATAGAAATAAATGATCGGGTAGCTGGTTTAACAGGTCGATCTTTTATTAGATTTTTGTTAGGAGGTTCGATGCGCCACATGTCTCTACTAGACATGGCTCAGGCCTTACGTATATATACGCCTGAGGAGCTAGCATCTGCCGATTGTAGAGGGTTGATATTAAATGGTAGGAAAATTGATGAAAATTTTGATACGCATGGTGTATGGAGTCAAATGACTAGCCATCACCGATTTAAAGGGGGAAATTACTCTTATTTGGATATAGATAGAGCAGAGTTAAGAGTAATTCATAGGTTTTTAGCCAATTCGATTACACAACGAGGTAAGAATAAGGAAAAGGTAAATGAACAGGATTTGTTTTACCACATGTGTATTCGAGACCCACAAAGCGCTGTAAGTATACCTTATTGTGTGGGTTATTATTTATCAGCTATGGTTAGGGGCATGAGACCGCACAGTATAATAGGAGGTGGTATATTTATTACACTAATTGCTGAGTATCTCAATGTGGATATAAGTCTGGAGGGATTATTAGTCGAAGAACCAGAACCCCGCGATACAATAGGTTTAAATGTATACCATGGTGCGAAGGTTTTGAAGAGGCGAAATAACGCCGCAGTACAATACCATGGTAGACATCCACAGGTTGAGAGAAACCAACAGCCAGGTAATGTGGGAGGGGGAAATGAAATGACAGAAATGCAAAGGTTTATAGCTTCACAAGAGTATGAAAATGCTAGACATCGAGCATTTGAAGATTGGCAAGTTCATCAAAACCAAATCATAGCTCATTGCCAACATGTAGGTAGAAACTATATTCCTACTCCATCGCCCGTATTTCCTCCCTGGTCTATAGAGATCCAACCACCGTATCCTACGTATAACCCAGCCGAAGCATTCTATAACACATACGGTTATGCATGGAACCCCTACTGGTATCAGTATCATCCCTAGTCTACTTAGTTTTATTTATTTTATTATTTTTAATGTTGATACATTTAATACTTATGTTAATATTGTAATAATTTTTATAATTTTCTAACTTTTATTATTAGATTTTAATAATTTTTGAATGTGGGGTAATATACCAAACTTTAAAAATATGTATATATGTTTGCAGTTTATCTTATGTACACAACAGGGTAAAACAACGCATTTTCAAAGACTGGCATTAAGTTCAGCAAAAGCAACTAATTTTGACGACAAGATGAAAAATAAATGTGATGTAACAACAAGACGGAATGAACAAATGATGTGCACCATTTATCATTCAGCAAACAAACACAAATATGTTTGGAAACTTTGGTAAAATTTAATCATTTCTACGCTAATCACCCTCAATAATTTAAATTGTTACTGATTTCTTGCAAATGAGGGCATTGCAAGATCTTAAGTGTGGGAAGGGGTTAAATTCTTTCGGATTTTTAAAATTTTTATCTTAAACACTTGGTTACCATTAAAAATACTAGTAAAGCAGTAGTTGTATTAGAATCTAGTCCTCTCTGATAACAAAGAACAACCCTAGTCTTATATACTGACTACCTAATTCTAGAAAAAAAAATTTCAAAATTTTCAATTAAATGAATTAAAAATCATGTTTATACATATTTATGAACGATAAAACTAGGTTTTAACACCGAAATTATTGTTACCTTGGAAAGGACATAAATTGAAAAACAAACCAAAATGTTAGAATTCATTTAAAATGGAATAGAGGAGAACAAAAAGAAAAATAAAAGCCAAGTGTGGGAAAATTTACCAAGTTATTTTAAACATATGTCACATATTTCTGTAACAAATAATTGAAAATACTTTTGTTTTGGACGATAATTAACTGTTTTACCCAATTTACTGTAAGAAAGATGGATCTACACGATGAATCATTTCCATCATTAAAAGGAAGTAAAGTCTTCCGAAAAAGAAACGCGCTTCTTGATTTAGGTCAGGAAGTTGTCGTCCAGACCAGTTGTAGGTTGACGAAAAATCTAGAAAAGTCATCTCTAAAATCAGCAGGAAATCCACGGACCTCAGCATAAAACAGGGTCGCCAAGTGGTCAGATTTATCCTAACCATGAGAATGATTTATCTCGTACAATGGGGGGCACCGTGCAAATTAGCTGGATAAGACTAATGAATCAGATCCCCAGAAAGGATAATCTCCTTAAAGATAAAAAAATCAGCTTTTAAGACTGATATTACTCAATCC
The DNA here is from genome assembly GCF_046630445.1 of Rutidosis leptorrhynchoides. Classification (NCBI taxonomy): domain Eukaryota; kingdom Viridiplantae; phylum Streptophyta; class Magnoliopsida; order Asterales; family Asteraceae; genus Rutidosis; species Rutidosis leptorrhynchoides. The sequence continues at coordinate 50,459,497 of NC_092343.1, forward strand.
TTGAGATTGACCTTAAAGATTGAGAATTCAAACTCATGGAATTCAATGATATCTAAACTCGAGCTTGAACGAGAAAATATTTTGATCAAAAATTACAAACCGATTTGTTTTTTGAAAATCTATTTTCAATGCATTCATTACCTTTGAACGTAAAATCCTAGGAATTCACCTGGAATTCATTAGGTCACCTGAACCAAATCGGGTGTCAACCGTAAGAACGGTGGTTGCATAGCATGGTCAAAGACAGGACCTTGTGCCAGACCGACAAATTATAAGGGTGAGCTTTACTATTGCTCCTACAAAGGATAGTAATTGCGTCCGACACGTTATAGACCATAATTAAAAGCATGTCAGGGGACATTGCCTTAATAGTTGCTTGTTCAACGCTTTCCTTTACAACCAGACGGTAGTTTATCGAAAGGTAATATTCGGCGCAAGTATACTGGACGTGTTGCTTTCCCAATACAAGGTTAGCAAGTGGGTGACACAAAACCACAAGTTTTGAGCTAAAGTTTTTAAATCTGAAACCCACCAAACCCACAAAAAGAATTTGCAAACACCGGTGAAGGGTTATTCCAGAAAACTTATCTAGGGTAAAAACTAGATTTAATTTTTAAAAGATCAAATGTTTTCATAAAGATCCAATTTCCTTAATGGATCTAAATTTTTATAGTCATGTGGGACTGTAAACCATATCATTACTACCATTGTTTATACCGCCGTATAGAAATCACTGATGTACAAAGTGTGAAGAATAAAGAAGTGATTCTAGTATTTCAAGACTATATTGCTTGAGGACAAGCAACGCTCAAGTGTGGGAATATTTGATAATGCTAAAAACGAACATATATTTTATAGCATTATTCCTCAAAAAAGACAAGCTTTTAGTTGCAATTGTTCTATTTACAAGTGATATTCGTTTAAATAATAAAAGGTGAAGACAAAAGACAGATTCGATGAATTGAAGACGCAAACGACCAAAAAGCTCAAAAGTACAAAATACAATCAAAGAGGTTCCAATTATTGATAAGAAACGTCTCGAAATTACAAGAGTACAAGATTCAAAACGCAAAGTACAAGATATTAAATTGTACGCAAGGACGTTTAAAAATCCGGAACCGGGACCAGAGTCAACTCTCAACGCTCGACGCAACGGACTAAAAATTACAAGTTAACTATGCACATAAATATAATATAATATTTAAATAATTACTAAAATTATTTATATATTATATTTATTTATATAATCCGTCGACAAGCTAGGAGCCAAGGCTTGGTGAGCTGTAAAAACAAACTCCGCGACTCGCGGAGTTTGAAGAGCAAAAACACCGCGAGTTGCGGAGCAGCCAAATTCGAAAATCCCTATAAAACCCAACTAATTCTGATCATTTTTATATCAATATATCCATCCTCTCTATATCTATACGTAAATATTTATATTTATATTTTAATTTTAATTTTAATTTTAATCCTAATAATAAGGGTATGTTAGCGAATGTTGTAAGGGTGTAAGTCGAAATTCTGTCCGTGTAACGCTACGCTATTTTTAATCATTGTAAGTTATGTTCAACCTTTTTAATTTAATGTCTCGTAGCTAAGTTATTATTATGCTTATTTAAAATGAAGTAATCATGATGTTGGGCTAATTACTAAAATTGGGTAATTGGGCTTTGTACCATAATTGGGGTTTGGACAAAAGAACGACACTTGTGGAAATTAGACTATGGGCTATTAATGGGCTTTATATTTGTTTAACTAAATGATAGTTTGTTAATTTTAATATAAAGATTTATAATTGGACGTCCCTATAAATAACCATATACACTCAATCGGACACGATGGGCGGGATATTTATATGTACGAATAATCATTCATTTAACCGGACACGGGAATGGATTAATAGCCACTAGAATTATTAAAACAGGGGTGAAATTATGTACAAGGATACTTGGCATAATTGTTAACAAAGTATTAAAACCTTGGGTTTCACGCAGTCGATAACCTGGTGTAATTATTAAACAAAGTATTAAAATCTTGTTACAGTTTAAGTCCCCAATTAGTTGGAATATTTAACTTCGGGTATAATGATAATTTGACGAGGACACTCGCACTTTATATTTATGACTGATGGACTGTTATGGACAAAAACTAGACGGACATATTAAATAATCTAGGACAAAGGACAATTAACCCATGGGCATAAAACTAAAATCAACACGTCAAACATCATGATTACGGAAGTTTAAATAAGCATAATTCTTTTATTTCATATTTAATTTCCTTTATTTTATATTTAATTGCACTTCTAATTATCGCACTTTTATTTTTATTGTATTTAATTGCACTTTTAATTATCGTACTTTTTAATTATCGCAAGTTTATTTTATCGCACTTTTATTTATCGCAATTTCATTATCGTTATTTACTTTACGCTTTAAATTAAGTCTTTTATTTATTTAATATTTTACATTTGGTTTTAACTGTGACTTAAGTTTTAAAAATCGACAAACCGGTCATTAAACGGTGAAAACCCCCCTTTTATAATAATAATATTACTTATTTATATATTTGTATTTTTATAAAATAAAACTAATATAGCGTTAAGCTTTACTTTAAAGATTTTTTTTCCCTGTGGAACGAACCGAACTTACTAAAAACTACACTACTGTACGATTAGGTACACTGCCTATAAGTGTTGTAGCATGGTTTAAGTATATCCATTCTATAAATAAATAAATATCTTGTGTAAAATTGTATCGTATTTAATAGTATTTCGTTGTAAAAATAAAGCTATTTTATATACACCTCGCATAACATCCTCTCTATATCTATACGTAAATATTTATATTTATATTTTAATTTTAATTTTAATTTTAATCCTAATAATAAGGGTATGTTAGCGAATGTTGTAAGGGTGCAAGTCGAAATTCTGTCCGTGTAACGCTACGCTGTTTTTAATCATTGTAAGTTATGTTCAACCTTTTTAATTTAATGTCTCGTAGCTAAGTTATTATTATGCTTATTTAAAACGAAGTAATCATGATGTTAGGCTAATTACTAAAATTGGGTAATTGGGCTTTGTACCATAATTGAGGTTTGGACAAAAGAACGACACTTGTGGAAATTAGACTATGGGCTATTAATGGGCTTTATATTTGTTTAACTAAATGATAGTTTGTTAATTTTAATATAAAGATTTACAATTGGACGTTCCTATAAATAACCATATACACTCGATTGGACATGATGGGTGGGATATTTATATGTACGAATAATCGTTCATTTAACCGGACACGGGAATGGATTAATAGTCACTAGAATTATTAAAACAGGGGTGAAATTATGTACAAGGACACTTGGCATAATTGTTAACAAAGTATTAAAACCTTGGGTTACACGCAGTCGATAACCTGGTGTAATTATTAAACAAAGTATTAAAATCTTGTTACAGTTTAAGTCCCCAATTAGTTGGAATATTTAACTTCGGGTATAAGGATAATTTGACGAGGATACTCGCACTTTATATTTATGACTGATGGACTGTTATGGACAAAAACCAGACAGACATATTAAATAATCCAGGACAAAGGACAATTAACCCATGGGCATAAAACTAAAATCAACACGTCAAACATCATGATTACGGAAGTTTAAATAAGCATAATTCTTTTATTTCATATTTAATTTCCTTTATTTTATATTTAATTGCACTTCTAATTATCGCACTTTTATTTATTGTTATTGTATTTAATTGCACTTTTAATTATCGTACTTTTTAATTATCGCAATTTTATTTTATCGCACTTTTATTTATCGCAATTTCTTTATCGTTATTTACTTTACGCTTTAAATTAAGTCTTGTATTTATTTTTAATATTTTACATTAGGTTTTAACTGCGACTAAAGTTTTAAAATCGACAAACCGGTCATTAAACGGTAAAAACCTCCCCTTTATAATAATAATATTACTTATATATATATTTGTTTTTTTATAAAATAAAACTAATATAGCTTTAAGCTTTGTTTAAAGATTTTTTTTCCTGTGGAACGAACCGGACTTACTAAAAACTACAATACTGTACGATTAGGTACACTGCCTATAAGTGTTGTAGCAAGGTTTAAGTATATCCATTCTATAAATAAATAAATATCTTGTGTAAAATTGTATCGCATTTAATAGTATTTCATAGTAAAATATAAGCTATTTCATTATTTGATAATGCTAAAAACGAACATATATTTCAAAGCATTATTCCTCAAGAAAGACAAGCTTTTAGTTGCAATTGTTCTATTTACAAGTGATATTCGTTTAAATAATAAAAGGTGAAGACAAAAGACAGATTCGACGAATTGAAGACACAAACGACCAAAAAGCTCAAAAGTACAAAATACAATCAAAGAGGTTCCAATTATTGATAAGAAACGTCTCAAAATTACAAGAGTACAAGATTCAAAACGCAAAGTACAAGATATTAAATTGTACGCAAGGACGTTCGAAAATCCGGAACCGGGACCAGAGTCAACTCTCAACGCTCGACGCAACGGACTAAAAATTACAAGTCAACTATGCACATAAATATAATATAATATTTAAATAATTACTAAAATTATTTATATATTATATTTATTTATATAATCCGTCGACAAGCTAGGAGCCAAGGCTTGGTGAGCTGTAAAAACAAACTTCGCGACTCGCAGAGTTTGAAGAAGGAAAGGGCCGCGAGTCGCGGAGATTCCCTGGACTCAAATCCCTATAAAAGGCAACGCAGTTTGATCATTTTTAATATCAATATATCCATCCTCTCTATATCTATACGTAAATATTTATATTTATATTTTAATTTTAATTTTAATTTTAATCCTAATAATAAGGGTATGTTAGCGAATGTTGTAAGGGTGTAAGTCGAAATTCTGTCCGTGTAACGCTACGCTATTTTTAATCATTGTAAGTTATGTTCAACCTTTTTAATTTAATGTCTCGTAGCTAAGTTATTATTATGCTTATTTAAAACGAAGTAATCATGATGTTGGGCTAATTACTAAAATTGGGTAATTGGGCTTTGTACCATAATTGGGGTTTGGACAAAAGAACGACACTTGTGAAAATTAGACTATGGGCTATTAATGGGCTTTATATTTGTTTAACTAAATGATAGTTTGTTAATTTTAATATAAAGATTTACAATTGGACGTTCCTATAAATAACCATATACACTTGATTGGACACGATGGTCGGGATATTTATATGTACGAATAATCGTTCATTTAACCGGACACGGGAATGGATTAATAGTCACTAGAATTATTAAAACAGGGGTGAAATTATGTACAAGGACACTTGGCATAATTGTTAACAAAGTATTAAAATCTTGGGTTACACGCAGTCGATAACCTGGTGTAATTATTAAACAAAGTATTAAAATCTTGTTACAGTTTAAGTCCCCAATTAGTTGGAATATTTAACTTCGGGTATAAGGATAATTTGACGAGGATACTCGCACTTTATATTTATGACTGATGGACTATTATGGACAAAAACCAGACGGACATATTAAATAATCCAGGACAAAGGACAATTAACTCATGGGCATAAAACTAAAATCAACACGTCAAACATCATGATTACGGAAGTTTAAATAAGCATAATTCTTTTATTTCATATTTAATTTCCTTTATTTTATATTTAATTGCACTTCTAATTATCGCACTTTTATTTATTGTTATTGTATTTAATTGCACTTTTAATTATCGTACTTTTTAATTATCGCAAGTTTATTTTATCACACTTTTATTTATCGCAATTTCATTATCGTTATTTACTTTACGCTTTAAATTAAGTCTTGTATTTATTTTTAATATTTTACATTTAGGTTTTAATTGCGACTAAAGTTTTAAAACCGACAAACCGGTCATTAAACGGTAAAAACCCCCCTTTAAAATAATAATATTACTTATATATATATTTATATTTTTATAAATTAAAACTAATATAGCGTTAAGTTTGATTAAAAGATTCCCTGTAGAACGAACCGGACTTACTAAAAACTACACTACTGTACGATTAGGTACACTGCCTATAAGTGTTGTAGCAAGGTTTAAGTATATCCATTCTATAAATAAATAAATATCTTGTGTAAAAATTGTATCGTATTTAATAGTATTTCGTTGTAAAATTTAATAGTATTTTATACCCCTTAGCTTTGACATCAAGTATTTTTGGCGCCGCTGCCGGGGAACCCAATTTCTTGCTTAAAAGCCGGAAGCGCAACGCTAAATAAAAAAAAAATTATTTTTAGTTTACTTTTATAAAAATACGTTTTTGTAAAAATACGTTTTAAATATTCGAAAACATAGAAAAGAAAACAAAAATTTAAATATTTTTAAGAGTTTGTTAAATAATTAAGTTTTATAAAGTTTCTTTATTTTTTTTTTAAAAAAAATATAAGTTTTATTTAAATATTTTGTTTTTATTAAAATATAAAATCAAAAACCGAAAAAAATATATATATATAAATCTATTTTTAAGATTTTTTATTTATAAAATTATAAAGTATTTCTATTTTTATTTTAGTTTTTTTTTAATATAAGTTTTTATTATATAAATATTTTTATTAAAACAGAAAATATAAAACAGAAATTAAAAAAAAAAGTAAAACGTCGAATTTAATACTGCACCTGATCTGAATTTTCATTCACCGCGACTCGCGGAGATTTTTGCCAGGTGGAACCGCGACTCGCGGAGCCACTCTGACACCGACAGAAACCCTAGTCAGTAATTAATTACGGGGTAATTATTATAATTATTATTATAAAACCCTAATTAGGTTTTAATTTTTAATTAATTAAGTTTAGTTTATTTATTTAATTTATATATTTAGTTTAATTAATTTAAATAAATTATAAAATTAATAGTTTTATAAAATAAATAACATAAAAATAATATTTTTATAAAAATTGTAATTTTTGCAACTTTTAGTGTATTTTTATATTTTGTCCCTTTTTAATTATTTTAGCGTAATATTTGTGTTTTTCGCTCGTATTTAGTTTTAAATATAGTTTTTGCCATGGTTATTTTTATTTCTAGATTGTTAGGCTTTGCCGTAAAATCCCTTAAGTGTTTTTTCTTTAGACTGAGATTTAGATGCTTTAGAATTTTGCGACGCCTTTTTAAGTTTTAGTTCTTTTTTAAGTTATTGCCATTTGGGATATAGTTTTTCTTTTAAGCTTTAATATTTTTAGACGCAACTTTTAATTTTTAGTTTTTAGTTCCTTTTTAAGTTTCAACGCGCTACTTTCTTATTTTTATTTTTCGACGCCTTTTACCTATGTATCAATTATCACTCCAATTAGTAATCTCAATTTGCAATTTTAATTTTAAGTTAGTAATAGTAATAAGGTTGGGTTAGTCGAGGGTTTTTAAAATTTTATAAGTCGCTCTTTTTCTTTTCTTTTGCTTTTCTTTTTCGACCTTTTTCAACCTTTTTCGACGCGCTCTTTTTCTTTCTTATTTCTCGCTATTCTAGTTTTAGGACATAGATTTTTATTCTACTTCTTATCTAAATTTCTTAAAATTACGAAAATTTATTTTAAGTGGTTAAATTGATAGACATCAAAATTTTCTGATTCGTAGTAATAGTTGGATTTGTACGTGGACCGGGTTATTGGAGCCAAACAGTACTCAATTATATTGAGACCAAACGAATCCTGCCCCTCTGCTGCATCTTTTGGCTATTCGAAACGTGGGCAAAATCAGAAAAGTCTATTAATTGGATAACTTATATAATTTTTCTTTCCTTTTTAAAAACTAATAGGATATTCAGTGAATGCACCGAGCAAGACGTTCACCACCTGTAACTAGATCAAGACATCTAGCAAATATTACCACCGTTGATTTTTCTTTAGAATCATCATCCAGTCGACCAAGTACTCCAATTCAAATTTCTGATAATCCATTTTTTGAACCCGACCTCACAATTGAGAATCCGGAGAATATTCAGGGACAATTCATAGATCCTGAACCATTAAATTTTCCTCCGGAACCACCAATCATTCAAACAGAGATTGTTGAGGAACGAACCATTAAATTAGAATCCTCTAGTGATTCAGATTCAACAAATTCAATTATGGAAAATCAGGAACCTTTAAGTATGAAAGACCGAATGAGAGCTAAACGCACTGGCCAAGGTCACGCAATTACTCATCCTGACATTAATGCGCCAGATTATGAAATCAAAGGACAAATTCTACACATGGTGACTAATCAATGCCAATTTAGTGGTGCGCCGAAGGAAGATCCAAACGAACATCTTCGTACCTTTAATAGGATCTTCACACTATTTAAAATAAGAGAAGTAGAGGATGAACAGATATATCTCATGTTATTTCCCTGGACTTTAAAGGGAGAAGCCAAAGATTGGTTGGAATCGTTACCTGAAGGGGCGATCGATACATGGGATGTTTTAGTTGAAAAATTTCTTAAACAATTCTTTCCGGCATCTAAAGCCGTAAGACTTAAAGGAGAAATTGTTACGTTCACACAGAAACTTAATGAAACTCTATATGAGGCATGGACAAGATTTGGAAAGTTATTAAGAGGATGTCCGCAACATGGTTTAGACACCTGTCAAATAGTACAAATATTCTACCAAGGATGCGACATCACTACAAGGAAAGACATAGATATAGCAGCTGGTGGTTCTATTATGAAGAAAACCGAAACTGATGCTTATAAAATTATTGATAACACTGCTTCCCACTCACATGAGTGGCATCAAGAAAAAGATATCGTTAGATCATCTAAAGTAGCTAGAGCCGATTCTAGCCATGACTTAGATTCCATTTCTGCAAAGATAGATGCTGTCGAGAGACGAATGGAAAAGATGACTAAGGATATTCACTCAATACAAATTAGTTGTGAGCAGTGTGGAGGACCACATTTGACAAAAGATTGTCTCAGTATTGAACTAACAATGGAACAAAGAGAGAATATTTCATACATAAACCAAAGGCCTGAAAATAATTATCAGAATAATTATCAACCGCCAAGACCGATTTACAATCAAAACCAGAATTATAACCGAAATATTCCATACAACAACCAACAAGGTCCTAGTAATCAACAAGTATCCAATAATACTTACAACCAGCAAAGACCTAATTTTCAAAACAAACCACCACAAACCGATGATAAAAAGCCGAATTTAGAAGATATGATGACAAAGCTAGTTGAAACTCAAACGCAGTTTTTCACATCTCAGAAACAAACGAATGAACAAAATGCTCAAGCATTTAGAAATCAACAAGCTTCTATTCAAAACTTGGAACAAGAAGTAAGTAACCTAGCAAGGTTAATAGGTGAAAGAAAACCGGGAAGTTTACCTAGTGATACAAATGCTAACCCCCGGAATGAAACAGCAAAAGCCATTACCACAAGAAGTGGTACAACACTTAAACCACCTGAAATACCTGTAACTTCTGATGAAGCTATTCCTACTTCACAAGAACCACAACCTGAACAAGATAAGGAAAAAAAACCGGTAGTTGAAAAGGTTAATGAAGATAACATAGTTAAGGCTAAACCTTATGTTAAACCATACCAACCACCACTTCCTTACCCGAGTAAAATGAAAAAAGAGAAACTTGAAGCGAGCAATCCAAATTCTTGGATATGTTTAAACAGATAAATACAAATCTTGCTTTCATTGATGTAATTTCAGGAATGCCTAGATATGCTAAATTTCTGAAAGATCTGACCACAAATAGAAAGAAAATGGAAGAACTCTCGGCTATTACTATGAATGCTAATTGTTCAGCAGTGCTGTTGAATAAGATACCAGAAAAATTATCTGATCCAGGAAGTTTCACAATTCCATGTTTTCTGGGTAGTCTTAGTTCAATAGAAGCATTGGCAGACTTAGGTGCTAGTATAAATTTAATGCCGTATTCACTATACGCTAAACTAGACCTTGGAGAATTGAAACCAACAAGAATAAGCATACAACTAGCCGATCGATCAATAAAATATCCTAGATGGATAATGGAGAACATGCTAGTTAAAGTTGGTACTTTAGTATTTCCAGTAGATTTTGTTGTTCTGGACATGGAAGAAGATTCTCAAGTTCCTCTCATATTAGGAAGACCATTCTTAAACACGACTAAAGCAATGATAGACGTGTTTGGTAAGAAACTGACCCTAAGTATAGAGGACAAGAGTGTTACCTTTTCAGTTGATAGAGCAATGCAACAACCGCAATCTGCAGATGATACATGTTATTATATTCAAACTATAGATTCACATGCAGAATTATTAGAAGAATTTCCAGAATTACAAGGAATAGGAGAATGTTCTTTAGGAGAAGGTACTGAACCAATTGATGAAGCTGAAATGTTAGCTACACTAATAGCTAATGGATATGAACAAACAACAGAAGAAATTCAAATGCTAAAAGAAGAAGACAGATATCGATATAAATCATCGATAGAAGAACCACCGACATTAGAGTTAAAGCCACTTCCAAACCATTTGGAATACGCTTATTTACATGGTGAATCTGAATTACCTGTAATAATATCGTCTTCTCTTACTGAAAATGAAAAATCACAACTCATTTCTGTGTTGATAGCTTATAAACCAGCCATTGCATGGAAGATTCATGATATTAATGGAATAAGTCCTTCGTATTGCACACATAAAATCCTTATGGAAGAAGGTCATAAAACGTATGTGCAACACCAACGAAGAATAAATCCTAATATGCAAGATGTTATTAAAAAAGAAATAATTAAACTGCTAGATGCAGGTTTAATTTATCTAATTTCTGATAGTCCATGGTGTAGTGACCCGAACTTTTCCATGTTTATATATATTAATTGAGATTGATATTTACATGATTAAATGTTTCCAACATGTTAAGCAATCAAACTTGTTAAGACTTGATTAATTGAAATATGTTTCATATAGACAATTGACCACCCAAGTTGACCGGTGATTCACGAACGTTAAAACTTGTAAAAACTATATGATGACATATATATGGATATATATATAGTTAACATGATACTATGATAAGTAAACATATCATTAAGTATATTAACAATGAACTACATATGTAAAAACAAGACTACTAACTTAATGATTTTTAAACGAGACATATATGTAACGATTATCGTTGTAACGACATTTAATGTATATATATCATATTAAGAGATATTCGTACATCATAATATCATGATAATATAATAATTTAAAATCTCTTTTGATATTATAAACATTGGGTTAACAACATTTAACAAGATCGTTAACCTAAAGGTTTCAAAACAACATTTACATGTAACGACTAACGATGACTTAACGACTCAGTTAAAATGTATATACATGTAGTGTTTTAATATGTATTTATACACTTTTGAAAGACTTCAATACACTTATCAAAATACTTCTACTTAACAAAAATGCTTACAATTACATCCTCGTTCAGTTTCATCAACAATTCTACTCGTATGCACCCGTATTCGTACTCGTACAATACACAGCTTTTAGATGTATGTACTATTGGTATATACACTCCAATGATCAGCTCTTAGCAGCCCATGTGAGTCACCTAACACATGTGGGAACCATCATTTGGCAACTAGCATGAAATATCTCATAAAATTACAAAAATATGAGTAATCATTCATGACTTATTTACATGAAAACAAAATTACATATCCTTTATATCTAATCCATACACCAACGACCAAAAACACCTACAAACACTTTCATTCTTCAATTTTCTTCATCTAAGTGATCTCTCTCAAGTTCTATCTTCATGTTCTAAGTGTTCTTCATAAATTCCAAAAGTTCTAGTTTCATAAAATCAAGAATACTTTCAAGTTTGCTAGCTCACTTCCAATCTTGTAAGGTGATCATCCAACCTCAAGAAATCTTTGTTTCTTACAGTAGGTTATCATTCTAATACAAGGTAATAATCATATTCAAACTTTGGTTCAATTTGTATAACTATAACAATCTTATTTCAAGTGATGATCTTACTTGAACATGTTTTCGTGTCATGATTCTGCTTCAAGAACTTCGAGCCATCCAAGGATCCATTGAAGCTAGATCCATTTTTCTCTTTTCCAGTAGGTTTATCCAAGGAACTTAAGGTAGTAATGATGTTCATAACATCATTCGATTCATACATATAAAGCTATCTTATTCGAAGGTTTAAACTTGTAATCACTAGAACATAGTTTAGTTAATTCTAAACTTGTTCGCAAACAAAAGTTAATCCTTCTAACTTGACTTTTAAAATCAACTAAACACATGTTCTATATCTATATGATATGCTAACTTAATGATTTAAAACCTGGAAACACGAAAAATACCGTAAAACTGGATTTACGCCGTCGTAGTAACACCGCGGGCTGTTTTGGGTTAGTTAATTAAAAACTATGATAAACTTTGATTTAAAAGTTGTTATTCTGAGAAAATGATTTTTATTATGAACATGAAACTATATCCAAAAATTATGGTTAAACTCAAAGGGGAAGTATGTTTTCTAAAATGGTCATCTAGACGTCGTTCTTTCGACTGAAATGACTACCTTTACAAAAACGACTTGTAACTTATTTTTCCGACTATAAACCTATACTTTTCTGTTTAGATTCATAAAATAGAGTTCAATATGAAACCATAGCAATTTGATTCACTCAAAACGGATTTAAAATGAAGAAGTTATGGGTAAAACAAGATTGGATAATTTTTCTCATTTTAGCTACGTGAAAATTGGTAACAAATCTATTCCAACCATAACTTAATCAACTTGTATTGTATATTATGTAATCTTGAGATACCATAGACACGTATACAATGTTTCGACCTATCATGTCGACACATCTATATATATTTCGGAACAACCATAGACACTCTATATGTGAATGTTGGAGTTAGCTATACAGGGTTGAGGTTGATTCCAAAATATATATAGTTTGAGTTGTGATCAATACTGAGATACGTATACACTGGGTCGTGGATTGATTCAAGATAATATTTATCGATTTATTTCTGTACATCTAACTGTGGACAACTAGTTGTAGGTTACTAACGAGGACAGCTGACTTAATAAACTTAAAACATCAAAATATATTAAAAGTGTTGTAAATATATTTTGAACATACTTTGATATATATGTATATATTGTTATAGGTTCGTGAATCAACCAGTGGCCAAGTCTTACTTCCCGACGAAGTAAAAATCTGTGAAAGTGAGTTATAGTCCCACTTTTAAACTCTAATATTTTTGGGATGAGAATACATGCAGGTTTTATAAATGATTTACAAAATAGACACAAGTACGTGAAACTACATTCTATGGTTGAATTATCGAAATCGAATATGCCCCTTTTTATTAAGTCTGGTAATCTAAGAATTAGGGAACAGACACCCTAATTGACGCGAATCCTAAAGATAGATCTATTGGGCCTAACAAACCCCATCCAAAGTACCGGATGCTTTAGTACTTCGAAATTTATATCATATCCGAAGGGTGTCCCGGAATGATGGGGATATTCTTATATATGCATCTTGTTATTGTCGGTTACCAGGTGTTCACCATATGAATGATTTTTATCTCTATGTATGGGATGTGTATTGAAATATGAAATCTTGTGGTCTATTGTTACGATTTGATATATATAGGTTAAACCTATAACTCACCAACATTTTTGTTGACGTTTAAAGCATGTTTATTCTCAGGTGAATATTAAGAGCTTCCGCTGTTGCATACTAAAATAAGGACAAGATTTGGAGTCCATGTTTGTATGATATTGTGTAAAAACTGCATTCAAGAAACTGATTTCGATGTAACATATTTGTATTGTAAACCATTATGTAATGGTCGTGTGTAAACAGGATATTTTAGATTATCATTATTTGATAATCTACGTAAAGCTTTTTAAACCTTTATTTATGAAATAAAGGTTATGGTTTGTTTTAAAAATGAATGCAGTCTTTGAAAAACGTCTCATATAGAGGTCAAAACCTCGCAACGAAATCAATTAATATGGAACGTTTTTAATCAATAAGAACGGGACATTTCAGTTGGTATCCGAGCGTTGGTCTTAGAGAACCAGAAAATTTGCATTAGTGTGTCTTATCGAGTTTGTTAGGATGCATTAGTGAGTCTGGACTTCGACCGTGTTTTCTTTAAAAATGATTGCTTAACATTTTTGTTGGAAACTATATATTTTTAACATATGAATATTATGTGATATATTAATCTCTTAACGTGTTTGATATTATGTGATAGATGTCTACCTCTAGAACAAGTCCCATTGACTCACCTAATAATAATGAAGAGTCAAATGTAAATTGGAATGATTTGTGGACTGATTCACAAGTTCCCGAAGAGGAACCGGAAGAAGAGTCAGAACCGGAAGAAGAATCGGAACCGGAAGAAGAATCGGAACCGGATGAAGAAATAGAACCGGTGGGGGAAATAATAAAACGGTTAAGTAAAAGAAAATCCTCAACCAACCGACCAAAGTTAATTATGGTCAATGGTGTTTCCGCCAAGGAAGCAAAATATTGGGAGGATTACCAATTCTCCGATGAATCAGATTCCGACGAGAATTCCGATGATGTTATAGAAATTACCCCAACTGAATTTAAAAAGGCAAAAGAAAATAATAAGGGAAAGGGCATAAAAATAGAGAAATCTAATTCCAACCCCGATGAACTTTATATGTATCGTCAACCCCCGAAGTCCTTAAGTTGTAACAATGACCCGGGAACCTCTAAACCACCAGGTTTTTCTAAACCAATGTGGACAACGACGGCTCGTATTAGGGGAACATCATATATCCCTAGAAACTTGGCAAAACGAACCAAAACCGAAGAAGAAGAAACGAGCGAGTCAGAATAAGATAGTTGTATTCGTGTGGTGTAATATATGTAATATAGTGTTCTTATGCTTTATGATATATGTAAAAATTGCTTGTATTAATAAGTATTTTTTTATGAAACTAACTCTTGTCTATTTTACAGTTTAAAAACACAAAATGGATAGACAACCCAATATTTTAAGAGACCTACCCGGAGACATGATTGATGAAATCTTGTCTAGAGTCGGCCAGAATTCTTCGGCACAACTATTTAAGGCGAGATCAGTTTGTAAGACATTCGAAGAACGTTCCAAGAATGTCTTGGTTTATAAGAGACTTTCGTTTGAAAGATGGGGGATATCACATTGGGAAACCCATAAGTTACGATGTGTTTACTTTGACGCATATATTGCGGGGAACCCAAATGCTATTTTACGCAACGGGTTAAGAAATTATTTTGACTCAATATATCCGAATATTGGACTTCGTGATTTAGAAAAAGCGGCTAACATGCAACATAAAGAAGCATGTTATGCTTACGGATTAGTAATGTTCGCTTCTCACCAAAGTGAGAACAAGACCATCGGGCTACAACTATTAAACAAAACGTTTCCACAAGTGACGGAGTCGGTAATTGGGGTAAGAAATGAGGTTTTTAGATTATTACGGGACTGTTAGACATTACGTAACCCTCGTCCCTTTGATGACGTTACAACACGCTGTCTTATCAACGGCCATAACGGTTATGTTGCACAAGACCAAGGATGGGAAGTAGTCCTAGTAAAACCAGAATGCATGACTTGTTTCTGGACGTATGAATTACGTGTCTTTATTGCCTTTGCCGAACGACTTGTGTACTAGCTAGAATTGTCTTCACAACTATCTTGTATCAAAGTTATTGTGTGTTATATTTCATGCTTTATGTAAAATAAGCAGTATTGTAAGTTTGTAAAATATTGTATAAAAGTTTGAACGCGAAATATTATTACAATCAGTTTTTCATATAGAATTGTAGTAGTTGAATTGTATATTAGCTACTAAGTATGAACTTAACGGGTAGGTACTACCCGAATTTAAACTTATAAAACGCTAATATGAAGAAAAAGCTTTTATAAATGAGTTCATATTATGCTACGAAATACTATTAACTACTCTTAATATTCTGTATGATTAACTTGTTCCATTTAACTATTTTGAAGGAAATGGCACCGACTACTCGACACACCGTGAATATGAATGAAGAGGAATTCCGTACTTTTCTAGCTTCAAACATAGCCGCAGTACAGGCTGCGCTACATACCAACAATAACCTTGGATCTAGCAGTACAGGAAATCGTGTAGGATGCACCTACAAAGAATTCACTGCCTGCAAACCTTTGGAATTTGATGGAACCGAAGGACCAATCGGATTGAAACGGTGGACCGAGAAGGTTGAATCGGTGTTTGCCATAAGTAAGTGTACTGAAGAGGACAAAGTTAAATACGCTACGCATACCTTCACAGGTTCTGCGTTAACATGGTGGAATACCTATCTAGAGCAAGTGGGACAAGATGATGCGTACGCACTACCGTGGTCAGCATTCAAGCACTTGATGAACGAGAAGTACCGTCCCAGAACCGAGGTCAATAAGCTCAAGACAGAACTTAGAGGGTTACGAACCCAAGGATTTGATATTACCACGTACGAAAGACGATTCACAGAATTGTGCCTATTGTGTCCGGGAGCATTCGAAGATGAGGAAGAAAAGATCGACGCGTTTGTGAAAGGATTACCGGAAAGAATCCAAGAAGATATAAGTTCACACGAGCCCGCCTCCATACAACAGGCATGTAGAATGGCTCACAAACTAGTGAACCAGATTGAAGAAAGAATTAAAGAACAGACTGCTGAAGAGGCCAATGTGAAGCAAGTCAAAAGAAAGTGGGAGGAAAACAGTGATAAGAATCACCAATACAACAACAACAGTAATTACAACAATAATCGCAACAATTATCCCAACAATCGCAACATCAATCGCAACTACAACAAACGGCCCAACAACAACAACAACAACAACAACAACAACAACAACAGCAACTACAACAATCATCCCAACAACAATAATAACCGCAACAACAACAACAATCAGAAGCAGCTATGCCAAAGGTGTGAAAAGAATCACTCGGGGTTCTGCACCAAATTTTGCAACAAGTGTAAAAGAAATGGTCATAGCGCGGCGAAGTGTGAGGTCTACGGACCAGGGGCTAATAGAACGAAAGGAACAAATGGTGTCGGAACGAGTAATGGCGGAGCAAGTAGTGTCGGAGCAAGTTATGCCAATGTAGTTTGTTATAAATGTGGAAAACCAGGCCACATTATTAGAAATTGCCCGAACCAGGAGAACACGAATGGACAAGGCCGTGGAAGAGTTTTCAATATTAATGCGATAGAGGCACAGGAAGACCCGGAGCTTGTTACGGGTACGTTTCTTATTGACAATAAATCTGCTTACGTTTTATTTGATTCGGGTGCGGATAGAAGCTATATGAGTAGAGATTTTTGTGCTAAATTAAGTTGTCCATTGACGCCTTTGGATAGTAAATTTTTACTCGAATTAGCAAATGGTAAATTAATTTCAGCAGATAACATATGTCGGAATCGAGAAATTAAACTGGTTAGCGAAACATTTAAGATTGATTTGATACCAGTAGAGTTAGGGAGTTTTGATGTGATAATCGGTATGGACTGGTTGAAAGAAGTGAAAGCGGAGATCGTTTGTTACAAAAATGCAATTCGCATTATACGAGAAAAAGGAAAACCCTTAATGGTGTACGGAGAAAAGGGCAACACGAAGCTACATCTTATTAGTAATTTGAAGGCACAAAAACTAATAAGAAAAGGTTGCTATGCTGTTCTAGCACACGTCGAGAAAGTACAAACTGAAGAAAAGAGCATCAATGATGTTCCCATTGCAAAAGAATTTCCCGATGTATTTCCGAAAGAATTACCGGGATTACCCCCACATCGATCCGTTGAATTTCAAATAGATCTTGTACCAGGAGCTGCACCAATAGCTCGTGCTCCTTACAGACTCGCACCCAGCGAGATGAAAGAACTACAAAGCCAATTACAAGAACTTTTAGAGCGTGGTTTCATTCGACCAAGCACATCACCGTGGGGAGCTCCTGTTTTGTTTGTCAAGAAGAAAGATGGTACATTCAGGTTGTGTATCGACTACCGAGAGTTGAACAAACTTACCATCAAGAACCGCTACCCACTACCGAGAATCGACGACTTATTTGATCAACTACAAGGCTCGTCTGTTTATTCAAAGATTGACTTACATTCCGGGTATCATCAAATGCGGGTGAAAGAAGATGATATTCCAAAGACTGCTTTCAGAACACGTTACGGTCATTACGAGTTTATGGTCATGCCATTTGGTTTAACTAATGCACCAGCTGTGTTCATGGACCTTATGAACCGAGTGTGTGGACCATACCTTGACAAGTTTGTCATTGTTTTCATTGATGACATACTTATTTACTCAAAGAATGACCAAGAACACGGTGAACATTTGAGAAAGGTGTTAGAAGTATTGAGGAAGGAAGAATTGTACGCTAAGTTTTCAAAGTGTGCATTTTGGTTGGAAGAAGTTCAATTCCTCGGTCACATAGTGAACAAAGAAGGTATTAAGGTGGATCCGGCAAAGATAGAAACTGTTGAAAAGTGGGAAACCCCGAAAACTCCGAAACACATACGCCAGTTTTTAGGACTAGCTGGTTACTACAGAAGGTTCATCCAAGACTTTTCCAGAATAGCAAAACCCTTGACTGCATTAACGCATAAAGGGAAGAAATTTGAATGGAATGATGAACAAGAGAAAGCGTTTCAGTTATTGAAGAAAAAGCTAACTACGGCACCTATATTGTCATTGCCTGAAGGGAATGATGATTTTGTGATTTATTGTGATGCATCAAAGCAAGGTCTCGGTTGTGTATTAATGCAACGAACGAAGGTGATTGCTTATGCGTCTAGACAATTGAAGATTCACGAACAAAATTATACGACGCATGATTTGGAATTAGGCGCGGTTGTTTTTGCATTAAAGACTTGGAGGCACTACTTATATGGGGTCAAAAGTATTATATATACCGACCACAAAAGTCTTCAACACATATTTAATCAGAAACAACTGAATATGAGGCAGCGTAGGTGGATTGAATTATTGAATGATTACGACTTTGAGATTCGTTACCACCCGGGGAAGGCAAATGTGGTAGCCGATGCCTTGAGCAGGAAGGACAGAGAACCCATTCGAGTAAAATCTATGAATATAATGATTCATAATAACATTACTACTCAAATAAAGGAGGCGCAACAAGGAGTTTTAAAAGAGGGAAATTTAAAGGATGAAATACCCAAAGGATCGGAGAAGCATCTTAATATTCGGGAAGACGGAACCCGGTATAGGGCTGAAAGGATTTGGGTACCAAAATTTGGAGATATGAGAGAAATGGTACTTAGAGAAGCTCATAAAACCAGATACTCGATACATCCTGGAACGGGGAAGATGTACAAGGATCTCAAGAAACATTTTTGGTGGCCGGGTATGAAAGCCGATGTTGCTAAATACGTAGGAGAATGTTTGACGTGTTCTAAGGTCAAAGCTGAGCATCAGAAACCATCAGGTCTACTTCAACAACCCGAAATCCCGGAATGGAAATAGGAAAACATTACCATGGATTTCATCACTAAATTGCCAAGGACTGCAAGTGGTTTTGATACTATTTGGGTAATAGTTGATCGTCTCACCAAATCAGCACACTTCCTACCAATAAGAGAAGATGACAAGATGGAGAAGTTAGCATGACTGTATTTGAAGGAAGTCGTCTCCAGACATGGAATACCAATCTCTATTATCTCTGATAGGGATGGCAGATTTATTTCAAGATTCTGGCAGACATTACAGCAAGCATTAGGAACTCGTCTAGACATGAGTACTGCCTATCATCCACAAACTGATGGGCAGAGCGAAAGGACGATACAAACGCTTGAAGACATGCTACGAGCATGTGTTATTGATTTCGGAAACAGTTGGGATCGACATCTACCGTTAGCAGAATTTTCCTACAACAACAGCTACCATTCAAGCATTGAGATGGCGCCGTTTGAAGCACTTTATGGTAGAAAGTGCAGGTCTCCGATTTGTTGGAGTGAAGTGGGGGATAGACAGATTACGAGTCCGGAGATTATACAAGAAACTACCGAGAAGATCATCCAAATTCAACAACGGTTGAAAACCGCCCAAAGTCGACAAAAGAGCTACGCTGACATTAAAAGAAAAGATATAGAATTTGAAATTGGAGAGATGGTCATGCTTAAAGTTGCACCTTGGAAAGGCGTTGTTCGATTTGGTAAACGAGGGAAATTAAATCCAAGGTATATTGGACCATTCAAGATTATTGATCGTGTCGGACCAGTAGCTTACCGACTAGAGTTACCTCAACAACTCGCGGCTGTACATAACACTTTCCACGTCTCGAATTTAAAGAAATGTTTTGCTAAAGAAGATCTCACTATTCCGTTAGATGAAATCCAAATCAACGAAAAACTTCAATTCATCGAAGAACCCGTCGAAATAATGGATCGTGAGGTTAAAAGACTTAAGCAAAACAAGATACCAATTGTTAAGGTTCGATGGAATGCTCGTAGAGGACCCGAGTTCACCTGGGAGCGTGAAGATCAGATGAAGAAGAAATACCCGCATCTATTTCCAGAAGATTCGTCAACACCTTCAACAGCTTAAAATTTCGGGACGAAATTTATTTAACGGGTAGGTACTGTAGTGACCCGAAATTTTCCATGTTTATATATATTAATTGAGATTGATATTTACATGATTAAATGTTTCCAACATGTTAAGCAATCAAACTTGTTAAGACTTGATTAATTGAAATATGTTTCATATAGACAATTGACCACCCAAGTTGACCGGTGATTCACGAACGTTAAAACTTGTAAAAACTATATGATGACATATATATGGATATATATATAGTTAACATGATACTATGATAAGTAAACATATCATTAAGTATATTAACAATGAACTACATATGTAAAAACAAGACTACTAACTTAATGATTTTTAAACGAGACATATATGTAACGATTATCGTTGTAACGACATTTAATGTATATATATCATATTAAGAGATATTCGTACATCATAATATCATGATAATATAATAATTTAAAATCTCTTTTGATATTATAAACATTGGGTTAACAACATTTAACAAGATCGTTAACCTAAAGGTTTCAAAACAACATTTACATGTAACGACTAACGATGACTTAACGACTCAGTTAAAATGTATATACATGTAGTGTTTTAATATGTATTTATACACTTTTGAAAGACTTCAATACACTTATCAAAATACTTCTACTTAACAAAAATGCTTACAATTACATCCTCGTTCAGTTTCATCAACAATTCTACTCGTATGCACCCGTATTCGTACTCGTACAATACACAGCTTTTAGATGTATGTACTATTGGTATATACACTCCAATGATCAGCTCTTAGCAGCCCATGTGAGTCACCTAACACATGTGGGAACCATCATTTGGCAACTAGCATGAAATATCTCATAAAATTACAAAAATATGAGTAATCATTCATGACTTATTTACATGAAAACAAAATTACATATCCTTTATATCTAATCCATACACCAACGACCAAAAACACCTACAAACACTTTCATTCTTCAATTTTCTTCATCTAAGTGATCTCTCTCAAGTTCTATCTTCATGTTCTAAGTGTTCTTCATAAATTCCAAAAGTTCTAGTTTCATAAAATCAAGAATACTTTCAAGTTTGCTAGCTCACTTCCAATCTTGTAAGGTGATCATCCAACCTCAAGAAATCTTTGTTTCTTACAGTAGGTTATCATTCTAATACAAGGTAATAATCATATTCAAACTTTGGTTCAATTTGTATAACTATAACAATCTTATTTCAAGTGATGATCTTACTTGAACATGTTTTCGTGTCATGATTCTGCTTCAAGAACTTCGAGCCATCCAAGGATCCATTGAAGCTAGATCCATTTTTCTCTTTTCCAGTAGGTTTATCCAAGGAACTTAAGGTAGTAATGATGTTCATAACATCATTCGATTCATACATATAAAGCTATCTTATTCGAAGGTTTAAACTTGTAATCACTAGAACATAGTTTAGTTAATTCTAAACTTGTTCGCAAACAAAAGTTAATCCTTCTAACTTGACTTTTAAAATCAACTAAACACATGTTCTATATCTATATGATATGCTAACTTAATGATTTAAAACCTGGAAACACGAAAAATACCGTAAAACTGGATTTACGCCGTCGTAGTAACACCGCGGGCTGTTTTGGGTTAGTTAATTAAAAACTATGATAAACTTTGATTTAAAAGTTGTTATTCTGAGAAAATGATTTTTATTATGAACATGAAACTATATCCAAAAATTATGGTTAAACTCAAAGGGGAAGTATGTTTTCTAAAATGGTCATCTAGACGTCGTTCTTTCGACTGAAATGACTACCTTTACAAAAACGACTTGTAACTTATTTTTCCGACTATAAACCTATACTTTTCTGTTTAGATTCATAAAATAGAGTTCAATATGAAACCATAGCAATTTGATTCACTCAAAACGGATTTAAAATGAAGAAGTTATGGGTAAAACAAGATTGGATAATTTTTCTCATTTTAGCTACGTGAAAATTGGTAACAAATCTATTCCAACCATAACTTAATCAACTTGTATTGTATATTATGTAATCTTGAGATACCATAGACACGTATACAATGTTTCGACCTATCATGTCGACACATCTATATATATTTCGGAACAACCATAGACACTCTATATGTGAATGTTGGAGTTAGCTATACAGGGTTGAGGTTGATTCCAAAATATATATAGTTTGAGTTGTGATCAATACTGAGATACGTATACACTGGGTCGTGGATTGATTCAAGATAATATTTATCGATTTATTTCTGTACATCTAACTGTGGACAACTAGTTGTAGGTTACTAACGAGGACAGCTGACTTAATAAACTTAAAACATCAAAATATATTAAAAGTGTTGTAAATATATTTTGAACATACTTTGATATATATGTATATATTGTTATAGGTTCGTGAATCAACCAGTGGCCAAGTCTTACTTCCCGACAAAGTAAAAATCTGTGAAAGTGAGTTATAGTCCCACTTTTAAACTCTAATATTTTTGGGATGAGAATACATGCAGGTTTTATAAATGATTTACAAAATAGACACAAGTACGTGAAACTACATTCTATGGTTGAATTATCGAAATCGAATATGCCCCTTTTTATTAAGTCTGGTAATCTAAGAATTAGGGAACAGACACCCTAATTGACGCGAATCCTAAAGATAGATCTATTGGGCCTAACAAACCCCATCCAAAGTACCGGATGCTTTAGTACTTCGAAATTTATATCATATCCGAAGGGTGTCCCGGAATGATGGGGATATTCTTATATATGCATCTTGTTATTGTCGGT
Organism: Rutidosis leptorrhynchoides; assembly: GCF_046630445.1. NCBI lineage: Eukaryota > Viridiplantae > Streptophyta > Magnoliopsida > Asterales > Asteraceae > Rutidosis > Rutidosis leptorrhynchoides. Next base: position 50,482,934 of record NC_092343.1, read on the forward strand.
TACCAGGTGTTCACCATATGAATGATTTTTATCTCTATGTATGGGATGTGTATTGAAATATGAAATCTTGTGGTCTATTGTTACGATTTGATATATATAGGTTAAACCTATAACTCACCAACATTTTTGTTGACGTTTAAAGCATGTTTATTCTCAGGTGAATATTAAGAGCTTCCGCTGTTGCATACTAAAATAAGGACAAGATTTGGAGTCCATGTTTGTATGATATTGTGTAAAAACTGCATTCAAGAAACTGATTTCGATGTAACATATTTGTATTGTAAACCATTATGTAATGGTCGTGTGTAAACAGGATATTTTAGATTATCATTATTTGATAATCTACGTAAAGCTTTTTAAACCTTTATTTATGAAATAAAGGTTATGGTTTGTTTTAAAAATGAATGCAGTCTTTGAAAAACGTCTCATATAGAGGTCAAAACCTCGCAACGAAATCAATTAATATGGAACGTTTTTAATCAATAAGAACGGGACATTTCACATGGGTAAGCCCAGTTCAATGTGTGCCTAAGAAGGGTGGCATGACTGTCATTACAAATGAGAAAAATGAGCTTATTCCTACTAGGACTGTAACAAGATGGCGTGTTTGTATTGATTATAGAAAATTAAATGACGCCACCAGAAAAGATCACTTTCCTTTACCTTTCATTGATCAAATGTTGGAAAGATTAGCCGGAAACAGTTACTATTGTTTTCTTGATGGTTTTTTCGGATATTTTCAAATTCCAATAGCACCCGAAGATCAAGAGAAAACCACGTTCACGTGCCCTTATGGTACTTTTGCTTACAAACGCATGCCATTTGGACTTTGCAACGCCCCTGCAACCTTTCAAAGGTGCATGATGGTGATTTTTCACGACATGATAGAAGAATGCATGGAAGTTTTCATGGATAACTTTTCAGTCTTCGGTGATACATTTGAATCATGTTTAGTTAATCTTGAACGAATGCTTATTAGATGCGAACAATCAAATCTAGTACTTAATTGGGAGAAATGCCATTTCATGGTTAAAGAAGGCATCGTTCTTGGACATAAAATTTCAAAGGAAGGAATTGAAGTGGATAGAGCTAAAGTAGATGTAATTGCTAAACTTCCACATCCCACCAATGTTAGAGGAGTTAGGAGTTTTCTAGGACATGCCGGTTTTTACCGACGTTTCATTAAAGATTTTTCTAAAATTGCCACTCCTATGAATAAACTCCTAGAAAAGGATGCTCCATTCATCTTTTCAGATGAATGCATCAAATCTTTTAATATTCTTAAAGAGAAACTCACTAATGCGCCGATCATGATAACACCAAATTGGAATCTACCATTTGAACTAATGTGCGATGCAAGTGATTTTGCAATGGGAGCCGTTTTAGGAAAAAGGATTGAAAAATGATTTCAACCTATATATTATGCTAGTAAGACATTACAAGGAGCACAAACAAATTACACAAATACTGAAAAAGAACTCCTTGCTATTGTCTTTGCTTTTGACAAATTTCGTTCATATCTCGTTCTAGCAAAAACGGTGGTCTATACCGACCATTCTGCTCTTAGATACCTATTTTCGAAACAAGATGCCAAACCAAGATTAATCCGTTGGATCTTTCTCTTACAAGAGTTCGATATTGAAATCCAAGATAAAAGAGGAGCAGAAAATCTCGCCGCTGATCATCTTTCTCGTCTTGAAAATCCCGAATTAGAAGTTCTAAATGAATCGACCATACAAGACAACTTTCCTGATGAATATCTATTGAAGATAGATTATAATGAAATTCCATGGTTTGCAGACTATGCAAACTACTTAGTATGTGGATTCCTTAAAAAAGGATTGTCGTACCAAAAACGAAAGAAATTCTTTAGTGATATAAAACACTATTTCTGGGAAGATCCACATCTGTTTAAAAGTTGTCCAGATGGAATAATACGCCGATGTGTATTCGGAGATGAAGCTAGTAAAATTTTAAACCATTGTCACACAGGACCAACATGAGGGCATTATGGGCCTCAACTAACAGCAAGAAAAGTTTATGATGCTGGATTCTATTGGTCTACAATTTACAAAGACGCACACCTTCTTTGCAAATCCTGTAATGCTTGTCAAAGGGCCAAAAAATAAGTCAACGTGATGAAATGCCACAAAATGTCATTCAAGTATGTGAAGTATTTGACATTTGGGGTATTGACTTTATGGGTCCATTTCCAAAATCTCATAATAATCTATATATTCTCGTAGCCATTGATTATGTATCTAAATGGGCAGAAGCACAAGCTCTCCCAACTAACGATGCACGAGTTGTAGTCAACTTTTTAAAACGTCTTTTTGCAAGGTTTGAAACACCGAAAGCTTTAATAAGTGATCGGGGAACTCATTTCTGTAATAATCAACTTGAGAAAGTTCTCAAAAGATATGGAGTAACTCATAAAATCTCCACCGCATATCATCCACAAACTAGTGGACAAGTTGAAAATACCAACCGAGCTTTAAAACGTATTCTAGAAAAAACCGTAGGATCAAATCCGAAGGAATGGTCCATTAAATTGGAGGATGCACTCTGGGCTTTTAGAACAGCCTACAAAACTCCAATTGGAACCATACCTTTTAAACTCGTTTATGGAAAAGCATGTCATCTTCCAGTAGAAATTGAACACAATGCATTTTGGGCTTTGAAGACATGTAATCTTGATTTACATGAAGCTGGACGTCTACGATTAAGTCAACTAAATGAATTAGAAGAATTAAGACATGAATCATATGAAAATTCCTTAATTTATAAGGAAAGAACGAAGAAATGGCATGATAAAAGAATCAGAAGTTCAAAAGAATTCAAAGAAGGAGACAGAGTTCTTCTTTTCAATTCACGATTCAAGCTATTTCCTGGAAAATTGAAATCAAGATGGTCTGGACCATTCATAGTCAAAAGAGTTTTCCCATACGGAACAGTAGAATTAATAAATTCAAATGGGATTGAATTTAAGGTTAATGGTCACAGAGTTAAACACTACATAGATAGTCCAATGGAAGTCGACAACGAAGTTAATCACAATTTCGATACCACAGCTAACTAAGTGTGGGGAGAATCAAGTCTTTTAAGGATTTTATGTATTTCTGTTAGAGTTAGATTGTCTGTTTTTGTGTCGTTCTCGAAAATGGAACCCGAATGATCTTTCCCTAGCAGACCCTAAAGAACTAGTCTTCTCCCCCCATTCTGAATTTTTATTTTTTTAGGTTTTTAGGAAATGAAGACTTCCTGTGAACTAAACCATGGTCTAATGCTACACGCTTTGATCACTAAACGTAATAATGACACACTTCCAAGTGAACTAGTATCAGTAATCAGAGAAAGATTGGACGGAGTAAGAAAAGAATCCGGATGCGAAGATAATAAGTTACAATTTGGTAAAGGAAAATCAAAATCCGCAGCAAAAAGAAGAGCACGACACCTTGAAAGATGTCACAAATGCAGAAAATGGTCACATGGAGGTAAATGTTCAAATAATCAAACCTATTCAAACACCGAATTTGTTACTTTATGCAGAGACGGACCGTTCATATGTTTAGAAGAAAAAACACTGAATGCTCGAGGTTACGCCTATGTAGCTATGGAAAACCAATTAAATCGACTATCTTATGAGTGGGATAGGTCGTATCACTAAGAATACTATCTCACAGGTAAGTCTGTACAGTTTTTATTTTTTTTTATTTTTATTTTTAACCTTTTGATAATAAACGCTAATTTGTTCGCTATAAAGTATTAAATTGATATTCGATGAAATTAGGTTTGGCGATCGAAATTATTGATATCATACAAAAATTTATTACATCACTGCGAAACTTAACGTTTATTCTTAAGGTATAAATATATTTAATCAATCAACCCAAAATATTTCAAAAATTCTTCATGAGTTAAATTAGGTCATGGAACCGAAATTACTTTACCGAAAAGAGGGGCGCATATTTTTGATAATATTTGATTGATTAAAGTGGGATAAAAGCCAAAAAGATTTTTAATTTTTACCATGTTTTTAAAATTAATATATATTTAAAATTGTAAATATTTGAAAAAAATTAATATTTTTAATATAAGTTTGTATGTATAAAAACAAAATTTAATTTAAGTTTGGTGTGAATTTTTAATATTAATTTTGAATTTTATGCATTTTAAATTTAAGTTTGGTGTGAATTTATAATATGAATTTTTAATTAAGTTTGGTGTGAATTTTTAATTTTATGCATTTTTTAATTTAAGTTTGGTGTGATTATAAAAACAAAAATTTACTTTATGTCGCTAAGTTAAAAATATGATTTTTAAAATTCGTCGTAAGTTGAAGACTAGGTCTTTGGACCGAAATTGCTTTATCCGAGGGAGGGACGAGAACTTTTATTATCATTAGTTTTAATCTTATTGAATTAAAGTATGCCAAAAACATTAAAAAAAACCCAAAAAATCTTTGCTTTTAAAACCGCGCTTTAAATTGACAAATTTTAAAATTTTGTCGAGGGACGGACTAGGACATCATTTCGAAATGACCTCGTCCTAAATAACAAGGGAAACAAAATTTTAAAATTTATTTTATATTTTTTTTATAAGTTAAAGATTTATAAAAAAAAATCACCGCGACTCGCGGAGTTTGATGGGGAAAATCACCGCGACTCGCGGAGTTCAGAAAATACAGAAAAAAATAAAAGGAACGAACAGATCAGTTGCACACCACCACACCCCAAAACACTGCGAAAAAACCCGAAATAACACTCCCAAAATCGAATTTTTCACCAAAAATCATCACATTTTTTACTAAAATCATGTTGAGAAGGATGCTATCAAGGAATTACTCAAGAAAAATGGTACATTTCTACACCAAAACACCATTTAATCCGAAAATTAGTGTTCTTGAGCAATTTTATACCCAATTCGATTTTAATGCTTTTTAGTGTAATTATGCTTAAATTGTTTATGTATTATGCTTGTATAACCTAGATTGATGCTATTTAACATGATTAGAAGCCTTAAACTTCAAATTTTAAGTAATCTAGGGTTTGTGTTCTTGAGCAAATTTGGGGCTTTTTGATATAAACAGGTTATGGCCGATTTTTGTCATGAATTGTTGCTAAATTAAGTAGTGTAACATGTTTAGGTAGTTAAATGATCCAAACTTTGAGCCTAAACATGATTTTGAAAATTAAAGTGGACTTTTTCAAGTCTAAAATTCATGAACTTGATTTTTGAGAGATAATGCCATTTGAAACTTGTTTAATTGCTAATAATGATTATTTTGACATGTTATTTGAGTTGAATGCTTATGAACTTGGTGATCATTTTCGTATATGCTTATTTGAAAAAGTGTAGATTTGATAAAAATATGAAAATGAGCATAAGTTTGATATAAATTGATCATGTCATTGTAATTATTTTTATTGATGATTTTGCTGACACTAATGCATATTTGGATGCACAAAAATTGTGTTTGATGTGTTTTGCAGACTGAAAGGGGTGAATCTTCATCCCAAGCTCGCAATGCTCCTCCTGAGAATGCGGAACAACAGGATGTTGATAGCTATTATAAACAAGATATACCTCATCCAGTTATGACATTTTCAGATATGCACTTGCAAAATTTGCACCCGAACTTGAGATTTGACAAACTTTGGATAGATTATCCAAAATACCAAAGGGGCTTGCATACTCTTCATTCTAAAGCTGTTGAAGTACCTAGGGTAATAGAATGGGAACTGTTAGAAGCTGTAGAATTGGCCGGGCCAATTAGAGAATTACTTACACAGAGGTATGGTAATTCTACTTTTAACGATTGGGTACGATTATTCAACACGCGTAGACCTGTATATAAAGTATGGTGTAAAGAATTATTGTGTAGTATAGAAATAAATGATCGGGTAGTTAGTTTAACCGATCGATCTTTTATTAGATTTTTGTTAGGAGGTTCGATGCGCCACATGTCTTTACTAGACATGGCTCAGGCCTTACGTATATATACGCCTGTGGAGTTAGCATCTGCCGATTGTAGAGGGTTGATATTGAACGGTAGGAAAATTGATGAAAATTTTGATACGCATGGTGTATGGAGTCAAATGACTAGCCATCACCGATTTAAAGGGGGAAATTACTCTTATTTGGATATAGATAGAGCAGAGTTAAGAGTAATTCATGGGTTTTTAGCTAATTCGATTACACAAAGAGGTAAGAATAAGGAAAAGGTAAATGAACAGGATTTGTTTTACCACATGTGTATTCGAGACCCACAAAGCGCTGTAAGTATACCTTATTGTGTGGGTTATTATTTATCAGCTATGGTTAGGGGCATGAGACCGCACAGTATAATAGGAGGTGGTATATTTATTACACTAATTGCTGAGTATCTCAATGTGGATATAAGTCGGGAGGGATTATTAGTCGAAGAACCAGAACCCCGCGATACAATAGGTTTAAATGTATACCATGGTGTGAAGGTTTTGAAGAGGTGAAATAACGCCGCAGTACAATACCATGGTAGACATCCACAGGTTGAGAGAAACCAACAGCCAGGTAATGTGGGAGGGGAAAATGAAATGACAGAAATGCAAAGGTTTATAGCTTCACAAGAGTATGAAAATGCTAGACATCGAGCATTTGAAGATTGGCAAGTTCATCAAAACCAAATCATAGCTCATTGCCAACATGTAGGTAGAAACTATATTCCTACTCCATCGCCCGTATTTCCTCCCTGGTCTATGGAGATCCAACCACCGTATCCTACGTATAACCCAGCCAAAGCATTCTATAACACATACGGTTATGCATGGAACCCCTACTGGTAAGAGTATCATCCCTAGTTTATTTAGTTTTATTTATTTTATTATTTGTAATGTTGATACATTTAATACTTATGTCAATATTGTAATAGTTTTTATAATTTTCTAACTTTTATTATCAGATTTTAATAATTTTTGAATGTGGGGTAATATTCCAAACTTCAAAAATATGTATATATATTTGCAGTTTATCTTATGTACACAACAGGGTAAAACAACGCATTTTCAAAGACTGGCATTAAGTTCGGCAAAAGCAACTAATTTTGACGACAAGATGCAAAATAAATGTGATATAACAACAAGACGGAATGAACAAATGATATGCACCATTTATCATTCAGCAAACAAACGCCAATATGTTTGGAAACTTTGGTAAAATTTAATCATTTTTCTACGCTAATCAACCTCAATAATTTAAATTGTTACTGATTTCTTGCAAATGAGGGCATTGCAAAATCTTAAGTGTGAGAAGGGGTTAAATTCTTTCAGATTTTTAAAATTTTTACTTTATACACTTGGTTACCATTAAAAATACTAGTAAAGCAGTAGTTGTATTAGAATCTAGTGCTCTCTGATAACAAAGAACAGCCCTAGTCTTATATATTGACTACCCAATTCTAGAAAAAAAAATTCAAAATTTTCAATTAAATGAATTCAAAATCATGTTTATACATATTTATGAACAATAAAACTAGGTTTTAACACCGAAATTATTGTTACCTCGGAAAGGACATAAATTGAGAAACAAATCAAAATGTTAGAATTCATTTAAAATGGAATAGAGGAGAACAAAAAGGAAAAATAAAAGCCAAGTGTGGGAAAATTCACCAAGTTATCTTAAACATATGTCACATATTTCTGTAACAAATAATTGAAGATATTTTTGCTATGGACTAAACTAAACAGTTTTACCCGATTTACTGTAAGAAAGATGGACTACACGATGAATCAATTCCATCATTTAAAGGAAGTAAAGTCTTCCGAAAAAGAAACGCACTTCTTGATTTAGGTCTTGAAGTTGTCGTCCAGACCAGCTGTAGGTTGACGAAAAATCTAGAAAAGTCATCTCTAAAATTAGCAGGAAATCCACGGACCTCAGCATCAAACAGGGTCGCCAAGTGGTCAGATTTATCCTAACCATGAGAAGGATTTATCTCGTAAAATGGGGAGGGCGCCGTGCAAATTAGCTGGATAAGACTAATGAATCAGATCCCCAGAAAGGATAATCTCCTTAAAGATTAAAAATCAGCTTTTAAGCCTGATATTACTCAATCCTTGAGATTGACCTTAAAGATTGAGAATTACAAACTCATGGAATTCGATGATATCTAAACTCGAGCTTGAACGAGAAAATATTTTGATCAAAATTAAAACCGATTTGTTTTCTGAAAACCCATTTTCAATGCGTTCATTACCATTGAACGTAAAATCCTAGGAATTCACCTAGAATTCATTAGGTCACCTGAACCAAATCGGGTGTCAACCGTAAGAACGGTAGTTGCATAGTATGGTCAAAGACAGGACCTTGTGCCAGACCAGAAAATTATAAGGGTGAGCTTTACTATTGCTCCTACCAAGGATAGTAATTGCGTCCGACACGTTATAGACCATAATTAATAGCATGTCAGGGGACATTGCCTTAACAGTTGCTTGTCCAACACTTTCCTTTACAACCGGACGGTAGTTTATCGAAAGGTAATATTCGGAGAAAGTATACTGGACGTGTTGCTTTCCCAATACAAGGTTAGCAAATGGGTGACACAAAACCGCAAGTTTTGAGCTAAAATTTTCAAATATGAAACCCACCAAACCCACAAAAAGAATTTGCAAACACCGGTGAAGGGTTATTCCGGAAAACTTATCTAGGGTAAAAGCTAGATTTAAATTTTAAAAGATCAAATGTTTTCATAAAGATCCAATTTCCTTAATGGATCTAAATTTTTATAGTCATGTGAGACTGTAAACCACACCGTTACTACCATTGTTTATACCGCTGTATAGAAATCACTGATGTACAAAGTGTGAAGAATAAAGAAGTGATTCTAGTATTTCAAGACTATATTGCTTGAGGACAAGCAACGCTCAAGTGTGGGAATATTTGATAATGCTAAAAACGAACATATATTTCATAGCATTATTCCTCAAGAAAGACAAGCTTTTAGTTGCAATTGTTCTATTTACAAGTGATATTCGTTTAAATAATAAAAGGTGAAGACAAAAGACAGATTCGACGAATTGAAGACGCAAACGACCAAAAAGCTCAAAAGTACAAAATACAATCAAAGAGGTTCCAATTATTGATAAGAAACGTCTCAAAATTACAAGAGTACAAGATTCAAAACGCAAAGTACAAGATATTAAATTGTACGCAAGGACGTTCGAAAATCCAGAACCGGGACCAGAGTCAACTCTCAACGCTCGACGCAACGGACTAAAAATTACAAGTCAACTATGCACATAAATATAATATAATATTTAAATAATTACTAAAATTATTTATATATTATATTTATTTATATAATCCATCGACAAGCTAGGAGCTAAGGCTTGGTGAGCTGTAAAAACAAACTCCGCGACTCGCGGAGTTTGAAGAAGGAAAGGGCCGCGAGTCGCGGAGATTCCCTGGACTCAAATCCCTATAAAAGGCAATGCAGTTTGATCATTTTTAATATCAATATATCCATCCTCTCTATATCTATACGTAAATATTTATATTTATATTTTAATTTTAATTTTAATTTTAATCCTAATAATAAGGGTATGTTAGCGAATGTTGTAAGGGTGTAAGTCGAAATTCTGTCCGTGTAACGCTATGCTATTTTTAATCATTGTAAGTTATGTTCAACCTTTTTAATTTAATGTCTCGTAGCTAAGTTATTATTATGCTTATTTAAAACGAAGTAATCATGATGTTGGGCAAATTACTAAAATTGGGTAATTGGGCTTTGTACCATAATTGGGGTTTGGACAAAAGAACGACACTTGTGGAAATTAGACTATGGGCTATTGATGGGCTTTATATTTGTTTAACTAAATGATAGTTTGTTAATTTTAATATAAAGATTTACAATTGGACGTTCCTATAAATAACCATATACACTCGATTGGACACGATGGGCGGGATATTTATATGTACGAATAATCGTTCATTTAACCGGACACGGGAATGGATTAATAGTCACTAGAATTATTAAAACAGAGGTGAAATTATGTACAAGGACACTTGGCATAATTGTTAACAAAGTATTAAAACCTTGGGTTACACGCAGTCGATAACCTGGTGTAATTATTAAACAAAGTATTAAAATCTTGTTACAGTTTAAGTCCCCAATTAGTTGGAATATGTAACTTCGGGTATAAGGATAATTTGACGAGGATACTCGCACTTTATATTTATGACTGATGGACTGTTATGGACAAAAACCAGACGGACATATTAAATAATCCAGGACAAAGGACAATTAACCCATGGGCATAAAACTAAAATCAACACGTCAAAAATCATGATTACGGAAGTTTAAATAAGCATAATTCTTTTATTTCATATTTAATTTCCTTTATTTTATATTTAATTGCACTTCTAATTATCGCACTTTTATTTATTGTTATTGTATTTAATTGCACATTTAATTATCGTACTTTTTAATTATCGCAAGTTTATTTTATCGCACTTTTATTTATCGCAATTTCATTATCGTTATTTACTTTACGCTTTAAATTAAGTCTTGTATTTATTTTTAATATTTTACATTTAGGTTTTAACTGCGACTAAAGTTTTAAAATCGACAAACCGGTCATTAAACGGTAAAAACCCCCCTTTAAAATAATAATATTACTTATATATATATTTGTATTTTTATAAATTAAAACTAATATAGCGTTAAGTTTGATTAAAAGATTCCCTGTGGAACGAACCGGACTTACTAAAAACTACACTACTGTACGATTAGGTACACTGCCTATATGTGTTGTAGCAAGGTTTAAGTATATCCATTCTATAAATAAATAAATAAATATCTTGTGTAAAAATTGTATCGTATTTAATAGTATTTCGTTGTAAAATTTAATAGTATTTTATACCCCTTAGCTTTGACATCACGTGCATTGATAAATAGAACTAGTTCTTAATAACAAATCATCCAACACTGCGAATAGGAGATCTAGGCGAGCATTCCTTTATCTATTGAATTCAAACCATCTTTATTTTCCGTTGAGTCTGCAATTTGATTTATTTAAACTTAAAAACCCAAAAATATTGTCTTTTACTTTTGATCTATCTTTGATTTGGCTAATCGTTAAATAGCCACAAACCAAATATTCTCGTACTTTCGATTTTCATAGATTAACTTAGTTTACTTTATTAGTTGCAATCTTAATTCTCACGTTAAAACTGTCCTTGGAACGATCTTGGATTTTACCAGATTCTATACTGCTACACGATCGGGTACACTGCCCGTTAGTGTGTAGTAATCATTTAACCGGCATTTTTCCAATATAAATTATAGACACGATAATACACATCAAAGGGATCACCTTCTTCTTGTCTCCAATAATTAAGTAAACTAAGAACCCATCCCCAATTCATCCAGAATTGATGATGACTAATTGGTTGATCCATTCTGGTTACACTGCTTTCGAAGCTTGAGTGGGACTCCATATCTGAATCCGAGGGGCTTGAACTAGTGGTGAGTTCCATTTTGCTCGGTTAGATACAGAGTTTTTGGTATGAAATGAATTTCGGATATCGGATGATATTCTAATTACATAGATTACCTATACATAGTACAGAAAATCCCTTAGATTATGGAGGGAATTAAGGAAACGTGTCAGACAAGACTTAATGTGATGGGATGTGAATTTGTCTGTACACTGTCTATGCAATAATTGCAATAAGACACGTCGAGACTGAAAATGACAAGTAGATATTTTTCGACAAATGGTGGTAAGCAAATACTTTTAACATGCAGACCAGGTTCAAGTCTAGACTCATAAATATAACCTAACAACTCCTAGGTCGAAGTCCAGACTCATTAATGCATCCTAACAACTCCTAGTTAGACACATTAATGCAAGACCTGGTTCGCTACGACCACCGCTCTGATACCACCTGTAAAGACCCGTCCTTACCCACCTGGACGAAGTCATCAACATTTGGTCCCATTGCGATGATCAACTCCAAGTAATGTCCTTAAATTGATCAAATGCACAGCGGAAGACTTAATTCATACCTGAGAATAAACATGCTTTAAAGTGTCAACCAAAAGGTTGGTGAGTTCATAGGTTTATCATAACAATCATTTCAATATTTTAATAGACCACAAGATTTTATATTCATAAACATAATACACTCGCAAGTGTATGTAAAGCATTCTAAGTGGTTGAGCACTTGGTAACCATACTTAACACTTAATCAACGTCGCATATTCCCTTTATTATATAATCTCACTACACCGTACCAAGTGTATTCTACAAAATGAAGTACTGTGCAACCGTTGAATACTGGTCGTCCAGTCCGGTTGGGGTTGTCAGGCCCGATAGATCTATCAACAGGATTCGCGTTTACAATACCACATGTAAATAGTAGTTACCAAGCTATTAGGGAAGATATGCAGGGTGGTACAACTCAACGTAGAATATATTTTAAGTACTTGTGTCTATCTCGTAAGCATTTATAAAAGCAGCGCATGTATTCTCAGCCCAAAAATATATATTGCAAAAGCAATTAAAAAGGGAGCAAATGAAACTCACCTACTGTATTTTGTAGTAAAAATACATATGGCGACATTAAACAAGTGTTGTAACGACCCGCACTTTTTCGATCGTACTATACTTATAAGATTGATATTTACATAAATTAAACATTACCAACTTGATAAGCAATCCAAATTGTCGAGACTTATATTTCCGAAAAGAGTTTTACACAACGTTTGACCGTCTAGTTTGACCGATGATATCACGAACTATACAATATATGATAATTATACGTTTGTGTATATAAATGTATATATACATATTTAACATGATTAATAAATGTTTTAATATCTCATTTTGTATTAATAACAACAAGTTATATGTGTATTTTGAAACTACTAACTTAAGTTTTCAAAACGATAACAATACGTAACGTTATTTGACATATATACTTAAGACTTATAATGTTATACATATATTGTATAAGTAATGTATTTAATTACTTTTAAAGAACTTAAATACATAAAACCATATAAGTGTATTCACAAAAGATAGCTATATTTGAATCCTCATTTCATTTTTCACAAAATTTCTATACGTATACCTAGAGTATTTGTACTCGTATCATACCTAGCTCCTATACGTATTTACTAATAGTAAATACACATCAAAATCACCACCTAACCAGCCATTATTCATGCCCTTAGAGCTAGGTAATTACTTTTGGATGATTACTTGACTAATTAACAAGATTACAAACTAAAATTTGTCCATGTATGCCCATGAAACACGTTTTTTATGGTGTATATATGTATCATCATTTTAGTTCATTTTTACTTCCATTCTCTAGCTAAAACACACACTCTTTCTTACTCTCTAAACTCCATAACAACCCAGCAAAATTCCATAAAGATCTAGCTTCAAAAACCATACTAAAACACCATAAGAAAACCATACAAAAACATTTCAAGAAAACCCTCCAAGAACACCAACTTACTTCCAATCTTTCATCCACTTCTATCACCCTTTTGATTCTAGCTTCTTACTCCTCTTTTACAGCAAACTTATCCAAGGAACTTGAGGTAGAATCTATGTTCATAACCTTATTCAATTCATATATATATAGCTATCTTATTTTGTGGTACAAAAGTTTAACAACAAGAACATAGTTTGAATGTTTTCAAACTTGTTTGCAAACTAAATAGATCCTTCTAACTTAACTTTTAAAATACTTCAAGACCTGTAATATAACTTATGTATATGCTAATTTAACAAGGTAAAACTTGGTTTTTCAAAGTATAAGTATTTTTAGAAAAATGGTCATTAAATGATTTTGTTGTAACAAAAATGTTTAACTTCATATGTTTCACTAATGTTTCACTTATGCCGTATGATTTTGAATACAAACCAAGGTATTTACAGTTCATAGTCTTAAAGAAGAACTCGATCCAAGAAGATGGCAATTTGAATCAACGAAAACGGATTTGTAACGAAGAAACTATGACCGAAACAAAATTGGTTATCCTAGATCATTTCAACTACGGGATCAATTGGAAAAAAATGATATAAATCACATATTTCTAAGATAACATGATATTTTATATATATGTACTTATAATTCAATTTTATATGGTTCAGGATCACCCGTAAACAACACGAGAAGATTAATCATAAGATCCCATGATTGTACGCAACACGTCATTTGACAACACCGGTACTTTATGTACGCAACACGTCATTTGACAACACCGGTACCATGGGTCAAGATTAATCTCGACCAATACATATACGATGGGGTTTTATTTATTTCGTTGGGGGTTTTATTTATTTCATTGCGGGTATATTAAACATCTAAAAATGAACCATTAAAATTGAATTACTAACAACGAACTGCTAACTACGGACTAAGGAATTATTCAAAGTATTAAAAGTATAACAAGTATATATTTATAACGTTTGTTTAAAAAATGAAAACATATTGATATATTATATATGGATAGGTTCGTGATATCAACCGGAAGACCGAGTCAAAATATATATATCATCAAGACAAGAGTGAGTATATAGTCCCACTTTTAAACTCTAAATATTTCGGGATGAGAATACATGTATTTTATGTTTTACGATATGGACACGAGTAACTGAAAAATATATTCTACGTTGAGTTGTACCACTGGCATACTTCCCTGTAGCTTGGTAACTAATATTTACAGCGGTATTGTAAACGCGAATCCTGTTGATAGATCTATCGGGCCTGACAACCCCAACCGGACTGGACGACCAGTATTCAACGGTTGCACAGTACTTCGTTTTGTGACTACACTTGGTACGGTGTAGTAAGATTTCATATTAAAGGGAATATGCGACGTGAAAATGTTAAGTATGGTTATCAAGTGCTCAACCACTTAGAATATTTTTATTGAAATGTTTATATACGAAATCTTGTGGTCTATATATATATATTGCTGCGCACTAAACCTATATCTCACCAACTTTATGTTGACGTTTTTAAACATGTTTATTCTCAGGTGATAATTAAAGCTTCCGCTGCATTATGTTGAATCTAAGCAGGATCATGCGTACTCATATTTGTGTCAAAAATAAAACTGCATATCCGAGGACGTGCGTTGTAAAATATGCTAGAAATCGTGTTGTTATTATCATTTGTAAAGTTTGTAAGTCGAAGATTATCGTTAAACGATAATCATCTTTTTATTGTCTAAAGCTTGTAACAAAAATAATGGTTTGGTTTGTAATGTATAATATATGCAGTTTTCCTTTTTAAAAATGTCGCATATAGAGGTCAATACCTCGCAATGAAATCATACGTTATCTAACACGTTCTTATGGTTAAGGACGGGTTATGACATGTGGTATCAGAGCGTTGGTCTTAGCGAACCAGGTTTGCATTAGTGTGTCTAACCAAGAAGTCGTTAGGATACATTAGTAAAGTCTGGACTTTGACCGGGTCTGATTTTAAAAAAAAAAAACATTGCTTATCACTGTTGGTTAAAAATTTATATGTAAATATTATGTAAGTACTAATGGGTTAGTTGTTATGTGATAGATGTCGGGCTCGAAACTTATTATCACATTCAGCGACTCCGAATCAGAACCTTCAGATTGTGTTTCAGTCATTAACATATCCGATGACGAAAGTGGTATTTTTGGGGAAGACTCACAATTTCCGGATGAACCAACTATTGAAATATCGGAAAGTGAACCCGAGGAGGAAAGTGAACCCGAAGAAGAAAGTGAACCCGAGGAAGAAATACTAGAAATTACGAAAGAAAAATTCGATCAAGGAAAGAAACGAAAAGCGAATGAATTAGAAAATTCAAATCCCGAACTTAGTGAGAATGACGTGGCACCAATTCCACTCAACACTACCACCCCTATCCCCACTATTCCTATTAGTGCTATCCCCGCATCTAGTTCTTCGGCACCTCAGCCAAAACGTAGGGAGACAGCTAGGATTCGCGTTGGGGGATTCCCTGGACATAAATGTTTTGGGAAATAGACCAAATGATGCGCTACCGTATTAAACCATGGAATCACATAATGTTTTGTATAATATTATTAGTGTGGTTTGTTTAAAGTTTGATGTAAGCATATGTAAAATAGCGAAGTATGAAATGCAATAATTTTCCATGGTTAAGTATTATTTAGATTGTAGTAATTGATTCTGTACTAAGCTATTAAGTATGAACATTAACGGGTAGGTACTACCCAAGATATAATTATAAAACGCTAATAAGAAGAAAAGGCTTTTATAATAATACCTAGTTCATATTATTAATAAGCTATAATGTACTATAAATACACACTACATCTATAATAATCCATGTGAATAATTATTTTCTTTCATTAGGAAATGGCGCGATTGAATCGAATGACGGAACAAGAACTCGAGGAACTCATCAACCAGCGAGTGAACGACAGAATGTTATGGGTTGAGGCTGCAAGAGCTGCTGCAGTTAATCCAAATCCTCGTGTAGGATGCTCCTACAAGACGTTCCAAGCTTGCAAGCCATCATCATTCAGTGGAACGGAAGGACCGATCGGTTTAACCCGATGGATAGAAAAGATGGAGACGGTGTTCAAAATCAGTGGTTGTGATGAAAAAGACATGACCAAGTTTGCATCGTGCACTTTACAAGATAGTGCACTCACATGGTGGAAGAATTATGTGAAGGCGGTAGGAGGAGATGTAGCTTATGATACTCCATGGGAAGAATTCAAAGCAATGATAATCACCGAGTATTGTCCAAGGAATGAGGTTATTAAGTTAGAAGATGAGTTACGAAGTTTGAAGGTGGTTGGTACTGAAATCACCAACTACAACCAGCGATTCATGGAATTAGTTTTGCTATGTCCTGAATTGGTTCCAACCGAAGAACGGAAGATTGAAATGTACAAAGCTGGTTTGCCCAAAAAGGTCAAGGCAAATGTTACAGCATCGAAACCTAAGACAATTCATGAAGCTATAACCATGGCGAACGAGCTAATGGATCAGGTCATTTTGGACAAGAAAGCATTCAATACTGAGGTGAAGGTATTGGGAAACAAGAAAAAGTGGAATGGAAGTTATGATCGAGGTAACCAACAACAACCTTATAAGAAACAAGAAACCACAAAAGGTGCGAGTAGTGGTTCAGGTTTTGGTTATAAAGGACAAAGTCCTTTATGCAACCGTTGCCACAAACATCACTTTGGTTACTGTAGTGTGTTATGCACCAAGTGTAATCGACAAGGTCATCTTGCGGAAGATTGTAAGGCTCTCGTTACAAATGGCAACAAGACTCCTGCCACCAACGCAAATAGAACTGCTTTGGCTACCATTACTTGTTTTGGTTGTGGAAAACAAGGTCACTATAAGAGTCAGTGCCCGAATCAGAATGGCGGACCTGCACGTGGAAGAGCGTTTGTTATTAATGCTAGAGAGGCACGAGAAGACCCGGAACTTGTTACGGGTACGTTTACCATTAATAACTTATCAGCATCTATTTTATTTGATACTGGCGCCGATAGAAGCTACGTGTGTATAAATTTTTACACTAAATTGAATTGTTCATCATTACCTTTAGATGCTAAGTACTTGATTGAGTTAGCTAATGGTAAACTAATTGAAGCCGATAAAATTTGTCGTGATTGTGAAATAAATTTAGCCGGAGAAACGTTTAAAATCGACTTAATACCCGTAGAATTAGGAGGTTTTGATGTAATAGTCGGCATGGACTGGATGTCCAAAATAGGAGCGGAAGTTGTTTGTGCCAAGAAGGCAATTCGTATTCCTGGTAAGGATAAAATGCCAGTGATGATTTATGGAGAGAAGGGTAATTCAAAGCTAAAACTCATTAGCTGTTTGAAAGCCAAGAAGTGTTTAGAAAAGGGATGTTACGCTATTTTAGCACATGTTAATAAAGTCGAAAAGGAAGAGAAGTGCATCAATGACGTGCCTGTGGCAAGAGATTTTCCTGAAGTTTTTCCGGAAGAATTGCCGGGATTACCTCCATTTAGATCGGTAGAATTTCAAATAGATTTAGTACCAGGAGCTGCACCAGTGGCTCGTGCGCCATATAGACTTGCACCGTCCGAATTAAAAGAACTTCAAAGTCAGTTAAAAGAATTATTGGACCGTGGATTCATACTACCAAGTACATCACCGTGGGGAGCTCCAATTTTGTTTGTTAAGAAGAAAGATGGATCTTTTAGGATGTGTATAGACTATCGTGAATTAAATAAGTTAACTATCAAGAATCGGTATCCACTACCGAGAATTGATGACTTATTTGATCAATTGCAAGGATCATGTGTTTATTCGAAAATCGACTTAAGATCGGGCTATCATCAACTACGCGTTAAAGAAGAGGACATTCCGAAAACTGCTTTTCGAACACGTTATGGTCATTATGAATTTTTGGTTATGCCGTTTGGATTGACGAATGCGCCAGCTGTATTCATGGACCTCATGAATCGAGTTTGTAGTCCGTATTTAGATAAGTTTGTTATCATTTTCATTGATGATATTCTTATCTATTCCAAGAGTGAGCAAGAGCATGAAGAGCATTTAAGGTTGATACTGGAGTTGTTGAGAAAAGAACAACTGTATGCTAAATTTTCTAAGTGTGCTTTCTGGTTGAAAGAAGTGCAATTTCTTGGTCACGTTGTTAATAGCGAAGGAATTCAGGTTGATCCAGCAAAAATTGAAGCCATTGAAAAATGGGAGACTCCTAAGACACCAATGCAGATACGCCAATTTTTGGGTTTAGCCGGTTATTATAGAAGGTTTATTCAAGATTTTTCCCGAATAGCTAAACCGTTGACAGCGTTAACGCAAAAAGGGAAGAAATATGAATGGACCTCGGAGCAGGAGAACGCATTTCAATTACTGAAGAAGAAGTTAACTACGGCGCCTATTTTATCGTTACCTGAAGGGAACGATGATTTTGAAATATATTGTGACGCTTCGCGACAAGGTTTTGGTTGTGTTCTTATGCAACGAAAGAAAGTTATTGCATTTGCATCCCGACAATTGAAGATTCACGAGCGAAATTATACGACGCATGATCTAGAATTGGGAGCAGTCGTGTTTGCATTGAAGATGTGGAGACACTACTTGTATGGGGTTAAATTCACTGTGTTTACTGATCATAAAAGCCTTCAACATATTTTTGATCAGAAACAATTGAACATGAGGCAACATAGGTGGGTCGAGTTAATAAACGACTATGATTGTGAAATTCGTTATCATCCCGGGAAAGCGAATGTGGTGGCTGACGCACTAAGCAGAAAGGAACGAGAACCAATTCGAGTTCGAGCAATGAACATAAAAATTCGTATGAATCTCAACTCACAAATCAAAGAAGTTCAACGAGAAGCACTTACTAAAGAAAATATAGGAAATGAAATAATGAAGAAGTATGCGAAGCAACTCGTTATGCGGGAAGATGGAATTCGATATTTTGCAAATCGTATTTGGGTACCGAAGTTGGGTGGATTAAGGAAGTTGATATTGAACGAGGCACATAAGACAAGATATTCGATACATCCTGGAGTTGGAAAGATGTACCAAGATCTTAAGACGCATTATTGGTGGCCTAATTTGAAGACAGACGTTGCAACATATGTTGGGGAATGTTTAACTTGTTCCAAAGTCAAAGCAGAACATCAAAAGCCGTCAGGGTTACTTCAACAACCAGAAATCCCAGAATGGAAATGGGATGGTATTACCATGGATTTCATCACGAAGTTACCAAAGACTGCCTGGGGATACGACACCATTTGGGTGATTGTTGATCGTCTCACCAAGTCTGCACATTTCTTGCCTATAAAGGAAACGGATAGAATGGAGAAACTATTACGATTGTATATAAAGGAAGTTGTTTCAAGGCATGGAATACCTATTTCCATTATATCCGATCGTGATAGTAGATTTACCTCAAAATTCTGGCAATCACTACAGGAGGCACTAGGAACTCGGTTGGATATGAGTACCGCATATCATCCACAAACCGATGGACAGAGTGAGAGAACGATTCAGACTCTCGAAGACATGCTCAGGGCATGTGTGATCGATTTTGGAAACGGATGGGATAAATATCTACCGTTAGCAGAATTCTCGTATAATAATAGTTATCATGCGAGCATTGGAGCTGCGCCATTCGAAGCATTGTACGGAAGGAAGTGTAGATCTCCTATCTGTTGGAATGAAGTAGGAGATCGACATTTAACTGGTCCCGAGATCATACACGAAACGACCGAGAAGATAGTACAAATCAAGGAGAGATTGAAAACAGCCCGTAGTCGCCAAAAGAGCTACGCCGATGTCCGAAGGAAACCATTAGAGTTCCAGGTCGGGGACATGGTTATGCTAAAGGTGTCACCTTGGAAAGGTGTGATACGTTTTGGAAAAAGGGGTAAACTGAACCCAAGGTACGTAGGCCCGTTTAAGATCATCGAACGCATTGGACCGGTAGCTTATCGGCTCGAGTTACCGCAACAACTCGCTGGAGTACATAATACCTTTCACGTCTCAAACCTTAAGAAGTGTCTTGCAAAGGAAGACCTCACCATTCCTCTTGAAGAAATCCATGTCGACGAGAAACTACAATTCGTCGAAGAACCAATCGAAATCATGGACCGTGAAGTTAAACAGCTCAAACAGAGTAATATACCGATTGTTAAGGTTCGTTGGAATGCTAGAAGAGGTCCCGAGTTTACTTGGGAACGAGAGGATCAGATGAAACGAAAGTATCCGCACTTGTTTCTCGATGACGCAAAATAGGTACAATTTTAAAATTTCGGGACGAAATTTATTTAACGGGGAGGTAATGTAACGACCCGCACTTTTTCGATCGTACTATACTTATAAGATTGATATTTACATAAATTAAACATTACCAACTTGATAAGCAATCCAAATTGTCGAGACTTATATTTCCGAAAAGAGTTTTACACAACGTTTGACCGTCTAGTTTGACCGATGATATCACGAACTATACAATATATGATAATTATACGTTTGTGTATATAAATGTATATATACATATTTAACATGATTAATAAATGTTTTAATATCTCATTTTGTATTAATAACAACAAGTTATATGTGTATTTTGAAACTACTAACTTAAGTTTTCAAAACGATAACAATACGTAACGTTATTTGACATATATACTTAAGACTTATAATGTTATACATATATTGTATAAGTAATGTATTTAATTACTTTTAAAGAACTTAAATACATAAAACCATATAAGTGTATTCACAAAAGATAGCTATATTTGAATCCTCATTTCATTTTTCACAAAATTTCTATACGTATACCTAGAGTATTTGTACTCGTATCATACCTAGCTCCTATACGTATTTACTAATAGTAAATACACATCAAAATCACCACCTAACCAGCCATTATTCATGCCCTTAGAGCTAGGTAATTACTTTTGGATGATTACTTGACTAATTAACAAGATTACAAACTAAAATTTGTCCATGTATGCCCATGAAACACGTTTTTTATGGTGTATATATGTATCATCATTTTAGTTCATTTTTACTTCCATTCTCTAGCTAAAACACACACTCTTTCTTACTCTCTAAACTCCATAACAACCCAGCAAAATTCCATAAAGATCTAGCTTCAAAAACCATACTAAAACACCATAAGAAAACCATACAAAAACATTTCAAGAAAACCCTCCAAGAACACCAACTTACTTCCAATCTTTCATCCACTTCTATCACCCTTTTGATTCTAGCTTCTTACTCCTCTTTTACAGCAAACTTATCCAAGGAACTTGAGGTAGAATCTATGTTCATAACCTTATTCAATTCATATATATATAGCTATCTTATTTTGTGGTACAAAAGTTTAACAACAAGAACATAGTTTGAATGTTTTCAAACTTGTTTGCAAACTAAATAGATCCTTCTAACTTAACTTTTAAAATACTTCAAGACCTGTAATATAACTTATGTATATGCTAATTTAACAAGGTAAAACTTGGTTTTTCAAAGTATAAGTATTTTTAGAAAAATGGTCATTAAATGATTTTGTTGTAACAAAAATGTTTAACTTCATATGTTTCACTAATGTTTCACTTATGCCGTATGATTTTGAATACAAACCAAGGTATTTACAGTTCATAGTCTTAAAGAAGAACTCGATCCAAGAAGATGGCAATTTGAATCAACGAAAACGGATTTGTAACGAAGAAACTATGACCGAAACAAAATTGGTTATCCTAGATCATTTCAACTACGGGATCAATTGGAAAAAAATGATATAAATCACATATTTCTAAGATAACATGATATTTTATATATATGTACTTATAATTCAATTTTATATGGTTCAGGATCACCCGTAAACAACACGAGAAGATTAATCATAAGATCCCATGATTGTACGCAACACGTCATTTGACAACACCGGTACTTTATGTACGCAACACGTCATTTGACAACACCGGTACCATGGGTCAAGATTAATCTCGACCAATACATATACGATGGGGTTTTATTTATTTCGTTGGGGGTTTTATTTATTTCATTGCGGGTATATTAAACATCTAAAAATGAACCATTAAAATTGAATTACTAACAACGAACTGCTAACTACGGACTAAGGAATTATTCAAAGTATTAAAAGTATAACAAGTATATATTTATAACGTTTGTTTAAAAAATGAAAACATATTGATATATTATATATGGATAGGTTCGTGATATCAACCGGAAGACCGAGTCAAAATATATATATCATCAAGACAAGAGTGAGTATATAGTCCCACTTTTAAACTCTAAATATTTCGGGATGAGAATACATGTATTTTATGTTTTACGATATGGACACAAGTAACTGAAAAATATATTCTACGTTGAGTTGTACCACTGGCATACTTCCCTGTAGCTTGGTAACTAATATTTACAGCGGTATTGTAAACGCGAATCCTGTTGATAGATCTATCGGGCCTGACAACCCCAACCGGACTGGACGACCAGTATTCAACGGTTGCACAGTACTTCGTTTTGTGACTACACTTGGTACGGTGTAGTAAGATTTCATATTAAAGGGAATATGCGACGTGAAAATGTTAAGTATGGTTATCAAGTGCTCAACCACTTAGAATATTTTTATTGAAATGTTTATATACGAAATCTTGTGATCTATATATATATATTGCTGCGCACTAAACCTATATCTCACCAACTTTATGTTGACGTTTTTAAACATGTTTATTCTCAGGTGATAATTAAAGCTTCCGCTGCATTATGTTGAATCTAAGCAGGATCATGCGTACTCATATTTGTGTCAAAAATAAAACTGCATATCCGAGGACGTGCGTTGTAAAATATGCTAGAAATCGTGTTGTTATTATCATTTGTAAAGTTTGTAAGTCGAAGATTATCGTTAAACGATAATCATCTTTTTATTGTCTAAAGCTTGTAACAAAAATAATGGTTTGGTTTGTAATGTATAATATATGCAGTTTTCCTTTTTAAAAATGTCGCATATAGAGGTCAATACCTCGCAATGAAATCATACGTTATCTAACACGTTCTTATGGTTAAGGACGGGTTATGACAAGTGTAGGGTTGACCTCGGATTCACGAACCTATATTAAGTATATATATATTAACACATATAATTGTAATCGAACAAATTTATATTATTAATAATATACTTGTTATATTATATATTATTTAGATAAATTTAATATATTTAATTTATATATTTTATATAACTAATATTTATCATTCATTATAACATAATAATAATAATAATAATAATTCATATTAATGTTTTTATATGATAAATATATATATCTATATGTTAATTGATATATCTTATATATAGCTTAATTAATATCCTTTTAACAATAATAAACAAAATATAGTGATATGTAATATTGATGTTATTGTAATGTATTTTTATATAAAAATATTTATTTATACAAGTACTGCTAATGATAAGAATGATAATAATAATGTTAGTAATAATAGTGATGATAATGATAATGTTCATTTTAATAAATATCATAACTCTACTAATAATATTAAATTTTAATAAAAATAATAGTTTAATAAAAGTGATAACTTTGATAATTTTAGTTATAACGATACTTTTAATAGGAATAATAATAATAATAATAATAATAATAATAATAATAATAATAATAATAATAATAATAATAATAATAATAATAATAATAATAATAATAATAATAATAGTAAAAATGATAACTTTTGTAAAAATGATAATAATGATAATAATTTTTAATAATAATAATAATAATAATAATAATAATAATAATAATAATAATAATAATAATAATAATAATAATAATAATAATAATAATAATAATAATAAGATAACTACCTCCAAAGCTTTTCCTAAAAATATATGCCTTAGACAGGACTCGAACCCGTGACCTCTCGTTCATCAACACAACACCCTTACCATTCGTCTGTTTTGTTTTATCTGTTACAACCCGCGTTAGAATTTAATTAACCCTTCTATCAGTCTGTTCATTAATGATGAAGTCCAAGAACCGTTGTGACCCAAGAGGAAATTATTAATCGGCCTATACATGCCTCGGCCCAACAGCAGTTCTATAAGCCCGAGTTTTTATTGTAAAAAGAAAAATACAGTCGACTAGGCCTAGTATCGAACCCACGATCTCCCAGTTAAACACCCAACACACTAAACCATTACGCCATTCCTTACTTTTATGTTTTATTCTAATCTTAAATTTATAAAACCCGTATATTTCTGTTGCAATTTCTTCTTCATCATCACTCCCCATGATCACGATGAACCTCTTTCTTCTTGTGGGTTTCGATGTTTGCAGTTGAGACAGGATCAAATAGCATTAGTAAAAGAAGGTGTTTGGATGGTGGTTTAGGGCGATGAACATGGTGGTTTAAGAGTGGCGGTTTGGGACTTGGAAATTAAACATAAAAACGTAGCAAGGGTGGCGATAATAGTGGGTTACGATGGTTGGAACAGAAACCAAAATAGCAACAGCTACAACAGAAAACGTAAGGTAGCGGCAGTTTCCTGGTGAAGGTGGTGGTTTGTAATGGGTGACGGTTTGATGGGATTCGAACACAACAGAATAACAGTAATATAGTGCAGTAGAAATGGGTTACAGGAGATGGTTTCATGAGGGCTGTTCGAGTTATGGTGGTGGCAGTCTTGGGTTTACGAATAGAGATAGGTGGATAGTGGTGGTTCGCGATGGTTGTCCGTAGTGATAGGGCGATATTCATGTTGAACTAAAATGGAAACGAGTTCAGAACAGTAGCGGCTGCAAGTTAGCATGTAATGATACTCGAAGTACTGATCGTTGATATGGGTTAGTTGTGGTTATTTAAGGTGATTCAAAGGTGATGATAATCGATGATGGTTAGGGTGTTGATGGTTCCTGATGAAGGTAGCCGATGGAAGGGAAGCAATAAGGAGAGAGAGAGAGAGAGAGAGAGAGAGAAAGAGAGAGAGAGATGACGGTGGTAAATGGTTGGATTGTGATGGTGTTCACGGATAGCAAGTAAACGACTCTAGTGGTATTTTATGGAGATATGGTGGTTGTTTATGTGGTGAAGTGGGTGATGATTCTTGTTTGGCTATTTTAGTCGATTAAAACAGAAATACATGTAATAAAAGCATAAGGAAGATATAGGTGTTGGAAGTTCATAGTAACAAAGATGTGATGGTGCTTGAAATGAGTTGATATGTATATGTTATTTATCTTCGAATTGCATTTGAATGTATATATAATATTAGGATATTAATGAATCAATCAAAATCAAACTCTTACTGGATATAGGTGTACTCCACCAACAAAGAAATATAATAATTTCATATTAAAAGTAAATAGAGAAAAGAAAACGTGTAGTTAAATAATTAAATCTCTGCCGACAGTTTAATGGGAAGTGTTTCGTGTCCATTGCTAAACAGTTAACTTATAAAAGTGTTCCTAAAAATCCCAAATTTTTAGATTAAATATATTTAATTATTTCACTCATTAACTGTTTGAAACCTGATCAAAAAGGTTTGATAATTGTTTATTTTCTGTTCCAATTTATGTGTACGGAGTACTATTATTTAATCTTAAAAATGTAAAAATATTTTTAACAAATCTAAAATCCTCATAATCAATTTATAGTCCAACTTTTATCTTAATCATTCATGAACATGTATTATATCTATATTAAAACCTACGAAACGTCAACCGAGTGTTACTGACGTTTACTAATTAGGCTCGAAATCAGTTAATTCTATATACACTTATATGTATTTATATATATAGATTCATTTAAATAACAACCTTATTATAATGCTTATTATTTTACAATTTAGTTCTTACAATTAAATCATATATTATTTCAAATTATATTTTAAATTATATATATATGGGGGATGATTCTCACACACACTTTTTTGATCCTCACACACCAATTGAGTATTATTAGAAGAGTAAAAGGTTAAAATAGGTGTGTGAGGATCAAAAAAGTGTGTGTGAGAATCATCCCCCATATATATATATATATATATATATATATATATATATATATATATATATATATATATATATATATATATATATATATACATTTAAATATATATGTAACTATTTTCAAATAGTTGTTCGTGAATCGTCGAGAACAGTCGAAGGTCAATTGAATATATAAAACAGTTCAAAATTTTTGAGACTAATCCTAACAGACTTGGCTTATCTTGTCAAAAATATAATATCGTATCGAGAGTTTGGTTTAAAATTAGTCGGAATTTTTCGGGTCGTGACAATTTAAATCTTGTGGTCTATCAAAATGATGAATTTTATTGTTTTATGATAAACCTATGAACTCACCAACCTTTTGGTTGACACTTGAAAGCATGTTTATTCTCAGGTATGAAAGAAATCATCCGCTGTGCATTTGCTCATTTTAAAAGACATCATTTTGAGTCGATCATCGCAATGGGACCAGATGTTGGTGACTTCGTCCAGATGGATTAGGACGGGGTATGACAAGGGTTTAGTGTTTGGTGTTTTGGGTTTATTCCATAAACCCAAAACACCAAACCCTAAACCCTAAACTCCAAACCGTTCGTGTTAAAAACTCAATCTAAATCCTAAATCTAAACCCTAAACCCTAAATTTCTAAACCCTAATATCTAAACCCTATAAACCCTAATATTTAAACCCTAATATCTTAACCCCAATAGCTAAAACCTCAAAATACGCTCGAAAAACACGATAATTGTTATATATTACTTCTTCGAGCGTTTTCCCGCCAAAATAAAAATATTTATCACAAAGCGTCTCTACTAAATGTTCATATTTTCATCTCATCTATAATGTTCGTGCACAAAGTTTTTTCAAAAAACGAAAAAAAAAGTTTTTGCTTCCCCCGCTTTCCCCCGAATGGTTACTTCCCTCTTGATCCTACCAATATATATATATATATATATATATATATATATATATATATATATATATATATATATATATATATATATATATATATATATATATTTCAAATGGAAGTTAAGGAGGGGTTTTTCGTGTTTCACCATCAACCACAACAAACTAAAATTTCTTTCCGTCATCAATTCAATCAATTTTACCTTATATTATGTATTATGTTATATGTATTATGTATATATGTATATGTATATGTATACGTATACTATACTAACAACTATTAAAATAAAATAAAAATTAACAACAACAAAAAGAAAACACATACCTTTATTTCCTCCTTCTGTGAAGTATAGGGTATCGATGGCAAATTGAAACGAATAGCTGTCTAATAATCATAATGAAAATCAAAATCAAAATAGTGTTAACAAACAATAACAAAATAATGTAATTATTATAAACTAGATGGAGGTCCGGAGTAGCACACTCCGTTGGGCCAGATAATCGAGAGGAAAAACCATAAAAAAAAAACCATTAAAAGACGAAATAGGTGATGTCGTGATGACATCACCCGGGTAGACATCACCCGAGTACTATTCGTTGGTATTGGCTAATATACTTATTGTAAATGTAAATGAGGGATTTTGATACCATGAGATATAAAAGAAAATACATACTTTTATTCCATTCTCCTTTAATTTTTGATGCATCTTCATCGTATCCATCGATCAATTGCTGCCAACAACCCAAACTTACTATCAACGCTTACAACGATTTATTTATTGATGGCGTAGTAAATAAATAAGAGTTCGATTTGTCTCCGTAAGAAAACAACCCTAGCCAACTTCTAATTGCCCTACCTCCTACGGCTACCTACAACCTTGCTTGCTTTTGGGATTATCACCAAAATGCCCAAATATTTTTTACTCCTTGCACCAGAGCCCAAAAAAAAAAAAAATTTGACAAAACGCCCTCGCAAGGCGCAAGGTACCTTGCATACACACTGGCGCAAGTACGCAAGCCTCCTTGCGTCCTTGCACCTTTATCTTATCAGGATAGGATTTTCAGGATAAGATTTCATTAGATTTTCTAGATTTTCATGGATAGAATTTCGATCCTATATAAAGAATGTCCCTGGAACTTGTAATTTATCATTTCCTAACAACTCATTCCAAAAGAATTTCAGTGATTATTGGCTACACAAGGCACATTTTCAAGCATTTTTTTCACTAAGTATTTATGAATTGTGTTAATGAAGATAAATTTGTTGTTCATATATGTTGTGGGGGTTCTTTTGAGTACATTAACAACATTTTCATGTATTTACCCCTAGATTGTTTTAGAATTCGGCTAAAACTACCTGTTGCACCTGTAAAACCAATGAATCAGAGAATATTATTAAAAAATGTTCTTAAAAAAATATAAATGCCACCCAATTCACCTGTTTCAATGAACATTTATAATAACCATGTTTTTGATATTACGGATAATTATGAAGACTTTCAAGAGTTCTTACAATATGCAATTGTAAATGTTCTGATTGATATTTATGTTGTTGAGAAAGTACGAATGAATCTACCACAACGAAACCCAGAAACACACGTACCACAACGAAACTACGAAACACACCAACTACAACGAAACCCAGAAACACTCCAACCACAACCAAACCCAGAAACACACTCAACACAAGTCACTGAACCAAACCTTCATAATTTAGAAGCGGGAGAGCCTGAAATTCCACCTCCAAACACTGAAGAGTTTGATATGTTTAACTATGGTGTTGAAAACGTATGTAAAATTAAAGAAGGAGACCACCCGTTTGAGATATATGTTGTCGCATCTAGTGATTCAGATGGAGAAAAAGACGGAGACGAAGACGAAGAAGATCAATATGAAGAAGAAAAGCAAGATTTATTCTGGAATATGCCACCTCTATTGAGTCAGCAAGAACAAGAGCCTGAATTTACGACACAAACACCAACCACGTATAGGGTATCAGATTTAATTAAAGTTCGTCAAACTTTTTTGAACAAGGTCGAGTTCATAAACACTCTATTTACAAAATATCTTGAAGAAAACTTTCAAATTAAGCCTGTAAAGACGGACAAATCTCGATACACCGCTAATTGTGTGTTGCCAAATTGTGAATGGAAAATTAGTGCTTACAAAATACGGAACACTGAAAACTTTATGGTAAATAAATTGCATGACGTACACACATGCTCACGCACACTAATTATGGGAAACAATAAACATGCTACCAAAAAGGTGTTGGGTAGTATGCTTGTGGATTCTTTCAAGTCTGCAAACCGGGAATACAAAGCAAATGATATACGTGCGGATATAGGACAACGGTTCGGTGTCAGCATATCTTACAATCAAGCATGGAGGGCCAAATGTCATACATTACAGATGCTTTGTGGCAGTGCTGAGGACTCGTTCCTCTTGCTTCCCCTTTACCTATATAACATTAGGATCCACAACCCGGGAAGCGTAAGTAATTTGGTCACCGACAAAGAAGATAGATTTTTGATGTGTTACTATTCCCTTGGCGTAGTTGTAAGTATCGATAATCTCTCTCATTTTTAACTTATAATTGACCTTATTATAATTGAACACTTTTGACCTGCTAAAATCTATGTAGGTTCGATCATTTGTTCAACGTTGTCGCCCAGTAATCATCGTCGATGGTGCGCATTTGAAGGCAGGGTACTCGGGGACAATTTAGTTGCCGTTGCGATGGATGGCAATAATGGAATTCTGCCATTGGCCTATGGAATTGGTGGCGGCGAGACGAACGAGGTTTGGTCATGGTTCTTAGGCAACCTAAGAGATCATTTAATGAGTTGTGGTATGAGTGATCGTATTTCAGAGCTTACCTTTATTTCTGATCGTACTGCTTCAATAGCACATGGTGTTTCAACTGTGTTTCCTGAAGCCTTTCACTGTTTTTGCACACGTCATTTGTTTGGAAGCATCAAGACTAAATCTAACAAATTCAAATATTTTGAATGGCATTATTAGAAAATGGTGA
Organism: Rutidosis leptorrhynchoides; assembly: GCF_046630445.1. NCBI lineage: Eukaryota > Viridiplantae > Streptophyta > Magnoliopsida > Asterales > Asteraceae > Rutidosis > Rutidosis leptorrhynchoides. The sequence continues at coordinate 50,513,417 of NC_092343.1, forward strand.
AAGCTTACCGTGGGTCGGATTTTGAGGATCATCTTAGTGTATTTCTAAGAAGATTGAGAGCATCTTACAATTATTTAGAACAAGTTGGTTTCCACAAATGGTCCATAAGTAGAGCTGAACATGTTAGGTATTCATACCTTACTAGCAACAGTGTAGAGTCTGTTAACACGCTATCCAAACATGCTCGAAAACTACCTGTTTGCATGTTGTTTGAGTTTTTTCACGCTTCAGTACAAGATTGCTATTTCAAACATCGCAACCAGTCGGTTAGTCTTACTTCAACGGTTACCCCATATGCTGAACGTAAACTAGGCAAGAGGACGAGAAAATCTAGAAGATGGCAAGCAATTCCATCGACAAACAATCTAATAGAAGTGCGAGATGGCAGAAAAAATGGAATGGTTATTCTCGACGATAAAGTATGTTCATGTGGGCAGTGGCAGTTATCGGGGATACCTTGCGGTCATGTTATTGCAGCAGCACGACTTTTCGGCATGGAGGATGTTACTCAATTTGTATCACACTGGTTCACAACTCAAACTTATATAAATACGTATTTGGAACACATCCTTCCTTTGCCCCATCAGTCAGAATGGTCGTATCCGTCGCCCGGCGTTTTACAAATTGTAAACCCTTCCATTAAGGAGAAAAGAGCCCCTGGACGCCCTAAAAGTACAAAACGTATTCCGTCGAAGGGTGAAGATACTGAAAAAACCGTAAGAACTTGTACTCGTTGCAAAGAACCAGGTCATGGTAGGGATACGTGCACAGCTTCTTATGACCGAACAGGTGAATCAACTTCTAAAAGGGTAGTAAAAACATCAGCCTCAAAATTGAAGAAGGGTAAGGAGAAGGCCACAGATGCTGAAGCTTTTAAGGCATATCAGTCTCAGTTTTATGCAACGTGCAATTTAGGGAGCGATAATAAGTAACACTATCGCATTTGTTGTAATGTCAGTTTTATTTTTAACTTATTGTTGGATTTCATTAGTTGTAATGTATTGTTGTATTTCCCTTGTATTCTAGGTACCTACTATGTTATTTTATATAATAAATGTAATTTGTTTTACAACACACGTAAGGAAGCAAATCACTTACTGCGTACGCAAGGCTTTGCTTGCGTACGCAAGGCTTTGCTTGCGTACGCAAGATAGACAAAAGTATACACACGCAAGGACGCAAAATCTTGCTTGCGTACAAAAAACATCCAAAAATATGTACACGCAAGGACGCAAATCTAAGCTTGCGTACGCAAGCATAAGCTTGCGTCCTTGAGTGTAGTGTCAAATACAACTGTTGCAAAAGTGAATTTACCAGCAACCTATTTACACCATATTTGCATACAAGACTTGCTACCTATTAGCTACAATGTATCAATCAACCTGAATCTCTACTGGTGGAGTTGGTGGCGGCGGTTCTTGTGTATCAAAACGTGCACGAAAAAACGTCCTTGCCATTCTATTTCTATACTGCTCTGCAGCCTTTTTAGCATCTCCAATGTTGTCAACCTCCTCCCTTCCATAAATAATCCTCTCCATATGTATGCACACCCAAACCCCACAATCACCATGACCACCAGTCTGAATTGGCACAACGGGACCAGGTTCAATCATCAACTCCACACTATATTTATTTTCATAGTATCTGACAATTTGGTAGTCTTGCATCTTGTTAAAATAGTCAATCGCCTTCAAGTACACTGGCAAGTTGTCACCCAAAATCTTGAAAATTGCGTCAAGTTTTTTTTCACTGACACATCCGGGTAAACTGTCGTACACAAAAACCTTCATTTCTTCTAACTTCAACTGAAGCAGCAGGAAATGTTCTTCGTCATAAAAATGTATTGGGATCAAGACCTATAACAGACAGGCAGAAAGGTTAAAACAAAACAACAGACGCAAGGACGCAAGATAAACCTTGCGAACACCCAAAACATACGCAAGGGCGCAAGGTCAACCTTGCGACAACGGGACGCAAGGACGCAAGATAAACCTTGCGTAGCCAAAACACACGCAAGGCGCAAGGTAGACCTTGTGACATAGACACGCAAGGACGCAAGGGAGAACTTGCGTCCAGTAACCAAGACGCAAGGTCGCAAGAATGTGCTTGCGTCTGCTCCAGAACAACAAATGCTGTAAAAATTCTTGTGTTTACCTGATCACAATCAGCCCAAGATGGATATAGGTCAACACTGCCATCTCCAAGTCCAATTAAGTACATGTAATCTGGAGGATTTTGGCCAATAATTCCCTCTCCATCTATTGTAGATTCCTCCTGTGTGCCCACCTCCTTCTGAGTATTGTCAAAATAAGTGTTGAACCTCTCAAACATGTTCAGGAATCCCAGTGGCATAATAGTCCATCTAGAACTAGCCTTAAGCACCTCAGCTGGAAACTCAGGAGTGGCATAAACTTGACTGGCTCGGGGGAGAAATCTCTGACGATATCTCAACAGAAATGTAGCCCAGCCGTCAATGTGCTATAAATATAACAAGTTAACATATACAATGTAACCTTAGTATAATTTATAAATTGAATAAAATTATATAAAATTAACAAAAGAATAACAAAATAACAAACTTACAAACTTACCAAGTTATCCAAATAACCAGAATGCCCTAATGCTAGTAATCGAAGTCAAAACTCTTGATTTATAAAAATGAATTGCTCATTTTGAAAGATGAACATGCAACGCGTCTCTTGCTTGCTCTCAATCATTGTCTTTGGATCTTTTGCTGGACCTGCATGCAGTGGCGGATCCAGGAATTTATAATGATGGGGGCGAAAAAAACTACATCAACAACAATAATTTAAAACAAACTAACTTCACTATTAAGCATGTTCAAAACAGGTTCAAAACCACCCATGTTCACAAATGCCTCACTATCACCTTGATCTCCAAATAAGTAGCAACATAAGCAAAAGGCTCTATCTGCTTTAACACTATACTCTAACCAATTACTATATTTATCGAACCAAGCTTTGACAAAACGTCTCCCATTTGTTTTTAGAAAATCATGACCGCGTGGTTGAGAAGGTTCTCTAATCCAATATTGTCTCCTTATCTCATCTCTCTGATTAGGGTTATATTGAAAAATTCGTGGTCTATAATACGGATCGTACGGAAGATCATCTATTTCAACAACATTAATGGGTGTCGAAGAAGACGGTTCCTTTCTTTTGAAATAATTTTGCATATCTATTAGTTAACAACCTGTTAACAATAAAAAATTAAAAATATAAACATTCTATCACTCTATCAGTTAACAACATATTATCAACAAAAAGTTACAAATACATCAATTTGTATAACATAAAGCCTAAAAGTTCTATACTGTACAAATACATAAATAATGGCTAATCAACAAACAAACAGTTGTAAAACCTATTCAATGTTTATAAACAATTACAATTCGCAAGATTATTCACATATATTCACATGAAAAATTGTTAAGGCGAATGAAAATATATACCTGATGTCGATGTTTGATGACGATTCAATCGCTTCGATGAGTTCGATCAGATGCAAAATTGACGACCTAAATAATAAAGATTAAAGAAGGTGAAGTCCAATTTCGCTTATTTAAAATTGTGAATTGATGGAGTGAATTTGGGCTGGGGGCAAAACTCCATATTGTGGGCTATTATTAAAAAAAAAAAAAAAAAATTTGCTAGTTGGGCCTTAAATTGGACCGGGGTCATCTGACCCCATTTGCACCTTACTGGCACCACCCGTGCCTGCATGCTTTCTACCATCTCTCCAGGCATTAGGTGGTGGTGGTTGGAGAGTTCCTTGATCATTTATAAACCTGTCAATCATCCCCCAAATTTCTTCCTCAGTAGTCCAGTCTTGTTCCTTTCTTTTTCTCTTAGTCACTTTAACAGGCTGCTTATCAACACTAACCTACAATAATTATGGGAAACAAGGTTAATATAAATTAATTCAAACAGACGCAAGGACGCAAACATAATCTTGCGTGTGTGGAATACACCACACGCAAGGACGCAAGAACAACCTTGCGCCTAAAAGATAACAGACGCAAGGACGCAAATGATTGTTTGCGCCAGCCAAACTCACCTCTGTTGCTGCATCTGTGTCCATGGGTACCACATCCTCATTAATTTGTTGTTGACCTTGATCTTCTTCAGTCCCTAACTTTACAGCATTCATGCTTTCCACTTTCTCAGTCACATCTTTTGACAACTGAGTAAAATACAAATGCTAACTTAGTAAACAACCATACGCAAAGACGCAAACTCAACCTTGCGACAAGCCCACGCAAGGACGCAAGTACAACCTTGCGTACCTAGAAGCCAAGACGCAAGAACACTCTTGCGACACGCAAGGACGCAAGGCATGTCTTGCGTCCGAGACAGTAACAGAAAACAACATTAAATAGCCATTGTTTATTGCAATAATTTAACATACAACTTTTTTAATTTGCTGGACTGTACCTTCTCAATGGGTTTTCTGTACCCAGGTGTTGTGAATGGGGACCTTAATACACCAGTTGGCTTTCTTTCTCTGATTCCACGTCGAATGTGCATTGGAGACGGCCTTTCAGTCTCATTATCAGACAAAGATCGATTGAAACACATATCATCATCCTAAACACAATAAATAACATAAGTAATAAATAAATCAATAAATCAATTCAATTAATACCAAAATAATAATACATAAATCAACATAAATCAATTCAATTCAATGTACCTGATATTGTTGTTGTTGTTGTTGTGATAAAAGTTCTTCGTGTTGCATAACAAGTTTTTTGCAATCAATTAACTCTTTCTCTAGTTTGTCCAGCCGCTTTGTCAACAACTCTAACATACGATGTAAATTGTGTACATCGTGAAGGCCCTCTGTATGAACATCTTCTGTTGAATGCTTGTGGTGTGTCTGCTCAGACCCATCAACAACTGGATCATCTGTATCAACTTCATCATCCTGGACCTCAACCTCGATCTCATCTTCTGGTACCTTTCCTCCTCTAAAGTATACGTCACTCTGAATCCACCATTGATAACTCTGCTCTATTTTAGTTGGCTGCAGACCACGAAAAGGTCTCTTTTTCTTGGGACACTCATCCTACAATTAATTATTAATTATTTAATTATCAAATAAGAATATTAGCAGTAACCAATACGCAAAGACGTAAAGAAAAGCTTGCGTCCGTGTACGCAAGGATGCAAACAACTCTTGCGTTGAGGAAGAAAACCACACGCAAGGACGCAAGGTCCACCTTGCGTCTACATAAAAACACACGCAAGGACGCAAGGGATACCTTGCGCCCATACCAGAACCTGTCTGTAAACAGATAACAGATAAACTATGAACAATTTAGGATAGGCTAACATTTTAAAAATGTAACTAACCTGAATATGTAGGAGTTTAAGGTATTCAGACATTCCAAATGACTCGGCAGATGAACGCTTCCAAAAAAGAGCCCTCGGTACTCCATTCTTGTCAGTCTTTTTTGCAAACGGTTTAATGGTACGACGGTAAGACTCGAGAATCCAAATCTACAAATAAAAAACAATTAATTTAATTTATGTTACATCTTAAATATTAACATTAAATAAAAAATATTCAACCATTTACCTTGAAAGCCCACATAAATTCCGCCAAAGTTTACACCTTTCCACTCTCTAATTGGCTGTCACGAATAACAAAGCCTTCACTAACCGCTTCGTAAGTTGGCTCCCAAATACGAGACCTCCATGGGTACTGATTAACACGCGATAACTCTTCGACTAGCCATAAAAACTTTGTATTCACAACATGGATCCCTTGTTTACCCATAAAACCTCTCTCTACAATCAAGATAATTGCTAATCGCACCACATCATCGTTACTAATACGGCTGTGATCAGATTTTAAAAGCATCTTTTCAACATCACTAATCAAAACATTTTGAGAATCTTTAAAACCCTTAAATAAACGTCATCTAATAGGTGCGGTCTGGACGTCATAATTCTTCGGGATGTAATGTGCCATGTCCGTCCGGCTACTAAACAAAAAACCCGTCACAAGACAAAATTCACGACGACCAAATCTAATCGAAAAATTGTTCTGAAAATGAAACCATATATCCTCATGCTCATCGGGGTACTTAACATTATCCAGTCTTTCCGGCCGCACACTCTTCCATTGAAGCATGCAATGTACAAGCCCGGGATCATTACCAAAGTATTCTAGATCTAACCATGGACCAAAACACGTTTCTTTAAACTTTTTAATTTGATTCTCAGTCATGACCTTCTTCACATCCCCTATAACGCTCAACTTATTCTTCATCGTTAACTTTCCTTCCACAAATCCCTGCATAAGTAACTTTATAATCAGCAGAAAGTACAAGGACGCAAGGACGCAAGATAAAACTTGCGTCCATTTAATAGACCAACGCAAGGACGCAATGACATGTTTCTGGCGACACGCAAGGACGCAAATATAACCTTGTGTCCACTAACGATGCGTACACAAGCACGCAAACTAGGACTTGCGTCTGATTAATTTCCATAATTTTACGAGCAGTTTATGTATGTTTCACTCGACCATATAACCTAAAATACAGTTGCATGTCATAAAACAACGATTGTACTTCATTAAACACAAATACACCTCGAAGAGACATTTCATCGAGCAGTTGGTGTGCACATTTATACAATTCGCATCGAACCCAAAATAAACCGATAAAACACACATAAATAACAAAGTAATCACTAACCTGGGCGCTCGCCATCGTAGAGAGGTTGATTCCTTGATTATTAGCTTGATTACCTCGTGAAAACCCGATTTATTTTGCGTGAAAACCCTAATACTTCGTGTAAACGCTTGTAGGCTAGAATAAGAGGTCATGGTGGTGGCAAGAGGGGTTAGGTGGTGGTGGAGATGATGAAGGAGGAGAATCTGGTAGTAGTAATGGAAGCGATGAAGAGGGTTTGCGTTTGTGCTTGCGTTTTTGCGAATTCCCTGTGTTACTGTTTATTTGCGTGTTTGCGAAGTCGGATGAAAGTGTGGAGTGACGGGTTTAAACATGTCATTTAACCGTGATTTTTTTAGAAGAATACGCAAGGATGCAAGGACGCAAGGTCGCAAGGTACCTCGCGCCTTGCGAGGGCATATTGTCAATTTTTTTTTTTTTGGCTCTGGTCGAAGGGGTAAAAAATATTTGGGCATTTTGGTGATAATCCCCTTGCTTTTTCTTCTATTAGACTTTATATTTTTGGCCCATATTCACTGAATGTTTTTTTGTTGGACTTTATTTTAGCCCAATGTATTCATTTTCATATTTGGGCCTATTTTTAATTACCGTAAACTAAACTTATTATTTTGGCCCATTCTAATTTAATTATAACTACTTTACTGTATTAACTAAACTTTACTTATGTAACTAGAAGGTATTAAAAACGTATGAATAGCTAGCTCCGTATATTACTATGTCTATTGTATTATTTTGGCCCAATTTAATTTAATTATTGATGTTCGATTCTTGATCAAGTTGAAACATTCGTGAGATCCATTTTCAAGTTATTTTATTATTATGTCTATTGTATTATGTAGGTTTTAAAGCTCGTGCGTTGCACGGGTGAGTAAAAGAATCGTGGCAAAAGTGAGTATATCTAATGATTATTGTCATAAACAAATCCAATTGAGTTTAACCAAGAATGAGTTACCATCAGTACTAACACAAAAAGATAAAAGAAAAAACTAATACAACCATTCACATAGTAGTAGTAGTAGTAGTAGTAGTAGCAGCAGCAGCAGCAGGAGGAGGTTGCTTAGACAGATGATACACCAAATCAACTCTCAAATATATCAATCTTGGGTATCAATACAAGCATACCAACCCTTTAATAGAGTATTAAAGAGGACGTTGAGCCTTCTAAGTCAATCGGATCAATGGGCAAGTCATTGTTCTTTTTGCCTAAATCTGCCTTCGGTGTTAATTCAGTCTCCAATATTAATGCTTGACTCATACCTCTATCAATTGGTTCCTGAAAGATTATGTAAGTGGGTAAAAAGTTCATAAAGTAATCCTTGTAAAAATATACTAAAAGATGACATACCTCAAATGGGTTGATAGTGAAAGTTGGAGTATATAAAATTATTAAGCATAAGGAATATGATAGTCCATATTAGGTTATTTTGATGATCTTTTTTTTTTTTTAACATGTATCTTAGTTCACGCTTTATGGCATTTCAAAAAATAAAAAAATTCTCGCAAACTGCAACAAAATGCGAACAGGGGGCCATCCCAACTACATCTAACGAACTCAAAAATAGCAATCACATAGCTTGAAAAATCATCATAAACTAACTCAGAGAAGTGAACCCGATCAAAACATGAATGTCGTCGTCAGGGATGAAATTAAAAAATATATATATATACTAGAAAGTAGAACCATAGTATTCCGGTACAAGACCTAGCAAAGAGGTAGCGTTGAGAAGGAAGAGTAGTTACACAAGGTAGGGTGTAACAGACGAGGATCTTGAACGAATTAGTGATGGACAAGTAAGAAAAGAAATGTGCGTCAAGATGACCAACCAAGAACATTATGTGTTTATCCTTTAACATGATCTATCTATCTATATTCTATATTATATATAATAAAATAACAAAGTCACTTTCACCTAATCATCCCTTAATCAAGCTTAGATGGCAAAGCAAGAACCATTAGATTAAAATTTAACTTCGAATAACAACCATTGATCTCATGATAACTCAACAATTGTCTCTCTCTTCACTTTTATCTGTCTTCCTACTAATCTACCCATCCCATCTTCTGCATTCATTTAAAAAATTGGGATCATCACGTTCCTTCCAGAGGGTCACGAACGAGAAAAAATAACATCAAACTCCACACATCAAAATTCCACCCAACAACAATTACGGTTCGCGATTCAATTAGGAAGCAGACATCAACATCGATATATTCGATCTATCCTTTTAGCGCAATTGAATCCGAACACCTTCTTTTATTAGAAATGAAGCGATTCAATCAGGAAACAGATATCAACATCGATTGGTTTGATTAATTATTAATTAGCGGAATTACTTGACACTTATGTTTCATAATATGTTAATGCAGATCGATTTAAAGTGTTCAGGTGATTATGATGGTATAGTCACAGGTCATCAAACATCATCGGTAAATTTTTATTGACTTCTTATATGAAAAGACTTTTGATGTAAAATCTTTCGATCAGTGATTCAAGGTAAATTTATATACATTATTTAAAACCCTAATTTTAATTTATGTAGTTATATGTAACACGTTCCGAATAGGGATTTTTGTTATTTATGAATACGAAAGATTTCAGGGTTTGGTAAATTTAAGATTTAATTACTTATTTCACGAAATTATTTTCTAATTTGATTGATTCTGGTGCTTAAAACATTTTTTAAAAAATAGTTGCGAGTTGTGATGTGATTGTATTTATCACAGGTTAATTAAATCTTCAATCTATAGGGTGTATTGCAAGCATTCATGCTAATGTTTGATGGTCACATGCTAAATGACAAAACAGTTGGAGGATGTGATGATGTGTTCAACAACTTTTTAAGTGAAATCCGATCTGGAAAGCACGTCCAATGTGCCTATGTTAATCTAGAGCCAACTGTGATCAAATAGTGTGGTATATTATGATATTTTAAAGATTTGAACTTAATTTAACACAATTAACCAACAAATTTTTTTGATGATAATACATATTATTAATTGTACGTTTTTAGTTCTTATGTATAGGTCGGTTGCTGTGATTAACTACATTCGAGAAATTTAGTTGTGGATCATCCTTTTCAGACTACACCTCATGAAAGCATCTGTAAGTTGGTATCCTTCACAATTGATGTGTCCCTATACTTGAGAAATTTGTACTATTGGAAATTTGCTATTATGGCTTTAGACGTAGATGATGCTTCTGTTTGAATAAGTGATAATTCCCCACATGTGTTGGTTATATCAATACCGAAACTATTTTAATTGTATATGACAGGTTGATATATCAGGATAGTCTGTAACGTATAATTGAATTCGTTGTTGAATTCAATACAATAACAGTATAGTTTGAAACGTCTAATAACTGGATAGTCTGGAAAGATTTGTCATTGTAAATGACAGGTTGATATAACAGGATAGTATGAAACGTATAATAACAAGATAGTGTGGATTTAATGGAGACCTTTCAGAATGTTTATGTTCGTGTATTCAAGAATTTGATATTTAAGGAGCTTGGTTGGCAGTTGCCCAAAGAGGAATACATGAATTAGTAAGTCTTACATAACCGCATTCCGAATGCCTTTATAGTTATAATTTAAGTCCTATATAATTATTTCCACATAACGACAGGTTCTTTTATATTCGTGCATATGAACTTGTACAAACTACGGATTATAAACTACTCATTTGCAATCTTTTAATCTTGATTATAGTGAGTTCTCTATTGATTATTAATATATATCATATACCTCAAAAAGTCGTCAACCCATTTTTTGTCATTTTAATTGAAAGTTGTCAAAATTACTCTCGAGCCTAATAAGCGTGCTTCAAACTTAAAAAGGGCAAAGTTTTGGAAAACGCTAATTACTCGGTTAGAAAGTAGACGTGTCGAGATTTAAATTGATATATATATATATGTTTCAGTATATCGATTCAATACGCATTTATTCAGGTCTTTGCATTTGTTGAAATGTTAATGCTGTAATAGCATGTGCACTGTTTTGCCAAGTTATCTGTCATGTTTTTATTAACTTATCTGGCCAGGTTGCTGCAGAAAAGCATTTACATATATAATGGTGCTTTCATGCCACACGTTGATCAAATGACTGGATACACCCTAGGTTATGGATTGATCAAGTTTGTAGAAGAAACTTAGCAACTATAACTCTACGACTGAGATGTGTGCAACTATATGCTAAAGCTGACCAATGCGTTTTGGGGCCACAAAGTATTTCAAATACATGTTTGTTTATGTTTTAGTTTTAACAGACCATTATTATTGTAATCTTTTCACTAGCAACGAGTCATGAGAGACATGGCGGATGTTGAACGAGACCAGAGTGCTAAATGTTGTGATATGAAGGATCCATTAAGATCATGCTAAGATGTTTATCTCAGTCTTAACAGCTCAAACTCTTGCGGTTAGTTATTGTTATTAAATTTGTTCATACTTATTTTGTTCTCATTCTAAGGCAACTGGTTCTCATTTGCTATGATAGGTAATCCTAGGGGGAGCTGGTCAAACTGGGATACTCTGGAGACTCAATTACCAGAGGTGATAAACTTACTTAATTTGAGTCCCTTCTTATATTTAAAATCTTAAAATTTGACAGTAATCAGATCATAACCTACAATTATCTTTATCTATAACTAATAAATAAAATTAGTCAGCTAATCTCCTATCTAAATTATCGTGAGTATAATTAAAAAGTTTATTTTTGATACATATAATTGATATTGATATTTGATATTAATATTAATTGGTGAGTCAAATCACTATGTTATAAGAAATGCACATCCTTTCGTAACAAAATGCCAAAATTAAATTAAACTGCTTCTAATTACTTCGTATTTTCGGTATATATTTTATAGCATATTCGATTACCATAAATTTTTACAGCTCATATACTTTCAAAATTTTATGAAGGCTGAGAAGAACATCAAAAAAAGAAGTAATATCACTTTGAAGAATAAAGAAAATTTATTATTGGTTCAACGTCAGCGAGTAATGACACTCAAAGAAAAATGATGATACTGACATAGGCGTTGACGTTGATAAAGTAACTACTTTAAAATCTTAAACATGTATATTACGCAGTATATGATTACTCATGTTTGTTAATATCATAATCCAAAAAGGTTTGGACTATTGTTTGTAATATAGATAAGAGTATAAAACTCCAACAACCATGAGAAATATTAATGATGTTTTTTGATGAGTTTTGTTTCATCTTGAGAATTACGCTGCTTCATGATAAAGAATGTGCAATATCATTACTGTCAATTAACGCGTATTTCAAGAGAATAGAAGCAAGAAACTATGCTTGGCAATTACGTTCACAAGCAGTGGCGGATCCAGGAAATTTTTTCACCGGGGGCGAAAAAAATTTCTAAACGTAGAGATTTTTTTGGGGCAAAATATTGAGATTTTGGGGCAAAATATAGAGGTTTTTGAGCAAAATTTAGAGATTTTTGGGCAAAATACTAAGGTTTTGGAGCAAAATATGAAGGTTTGAGGACAAAATATGAAGGGTTTGGGGCAAAAAAAAAAATTCCACCGGGGTCAAAATCGAAAAACCGAAAAAATTTACACTAAAAATTGCAAATCCACTGGGGGCGGCCGACCCACCCTGACCCTTCATAGATCCGCCCTTGTCCACAAGCATGATAGACATGTTTTCTTCCCTTTGATACAGATTCATTAAACTATTGTATTGACATTCGTTTTACATAATTGTTTGATTTCATTTACACGTGTTTTTATAACATTATGAAATATATTCCATCATGTTTATTTTTCTTTCATTTGCCAAAGATTAATCATTCCAATACATTTCTCCTTACCATTCAAAATAAGTTTCATAATCTTTACTTTTAAAAACCCGCGAAATCGCGGGTTATAAACTAGTTTAACATGATATGATGAAACTTTAACAAAGATGCATGAAATAATCTAATACAAAACAAACACCCGACTAGAAAGCACAAACCACTCACTGGCGACTCTACTTACAAGTTTGTGAGGTCACGAGACATTACTAGTTTGAAATTTTTTAGTAATTAAATTGTATAGGACATCACTAAATTTAACAGCACGATCTCGTATATTTTTCAGATTTATAGTTTTTCATTTAAATTTTATAGGACACAACTAAATCTAACTACTCGAACTCTATATATTTTCTGAATTTGTAATATTTTGAAAGTAAACTACAACCAAAATAATATTCAACTATAATTAGTACTGAAAAAAAATTTCAGCACATCATTAAGTTTTAATCCTCTCCACCACAACAAAACTAAAGAAACAAACAAACGGTAAAAAAAAAAAAAAACACTATTTAAGCGTGAGTGGAACCTAAGCAAAAGCAACTAACAAAACCCCGACCTCAACAACCAAAACTTACAACTACAAACCTAAACAAAAACAACACAATATAACAATAGAAAGCGAGTATCAACAAAAGAAAGAAACATAAACCAAAACCAACCAAGTGTTAGAAAACGGGTATGAATTGACTGCCGGATTCGTTCTTGAATCGTGTAATCACTATCTCTATAAAGTATTTCGACCCTACGATTGCCACGGTTGCACCCTCGACCCCTGCCCGCTCACCTGGGAGCGGGACCCCAGCCAGGGGCGCTGCCCCTTGGACCCCGCAAGGGGGCGCTGCCCCCTTGACCCCCGCATTTTACGCAACAGTTAGTAGCCAACTCTTACGGGCGTGTACTTCACACTCTCCGAACCCGTTGGTAAGTATAGCTAGCTAACACCTGCATTCAAGTAAATCGCAACTAACTAAAATGTACGTTGGATGATACTAAAATCACCAACAAATCCCCCCCATTTTAGTGTAATCCTTGATTTACTAAAATAACTAAACAAACAGAACAAACTAATGCATAAATGAAAATGTTTCAGAAATTGAATTTCCACTTAGTATAATATTTACGAGAATTCGAGTATCAGGGTGTTTCAGAAATTGAACCCTTCCACTCGTATGAAAACTATAAAATATTATACACATCAGTTTTTTACATATCCCTAAAACAACCTTGACACTATTATAAGCCATGTGTCCCAATCCTTCAGTGAACATATTGGCAGCTAAGTCCAAGGCTCCATTGAAGCGGCAAAACTTCATGCTCACATAGGTAGTCCTTTTACATCTTGCACCTGCATATGCAATTTTTCAAAAGAACTATTAAGAAGAATAACTTCAACCTAACTCAACTTGCAGGTCTAAACACATACTTTGGGATCAGAATTTTATGTGTTTCAATCTTCAGAAAGTAAGCTTACCTCATTGAATTCAGCTTCTAGCGTTGTACTAGAAGGGAATTGGGCGTCTCACTTTGGAAGATTTATGTGTACTTCAATCCCACTCCAATAGCCGACTTGTGCACTAAGTCTCGGGCTAATGCTTTAGTCAAGTGATCCGCTAAATTTTGTTGTGATCTAACTAAACTTACGGATATCACTCCATGTGAAATCAGCTCGCGAACCATACTGTGTCTAACACCTAAGTGTCTAGACTTTCCATTGTACATTTGGCTATAAGCCTTAGCCAAAGTAGCTTCACTGTCACAACGGATGGAAATAGGAGATATTGGCTTCGGCCACAAAGGAATTTCATGAATTAGATTCCTTAGCCAATCAGCTTCCTTACCAGCTGCAGCTAAAGCTACAAATTCAGACTCCATGGTTGAATTTGTAATGCATGTTTGCTTCTTAGAAGCCCATGAAATAGCACCTCCTCCAAGTAGGAATATCCAACCAGTCGTAGATGAATGATCTTCGACGTTGGTTATCCAACTTGCATCCGAATATCCTTCTAAAACTGAAGGGAACCCAGTATAAGTGATACCATAATCCATAGTACCCTTCAAATACTTGAATACTCTAACCACAGCACGCCAGTGAGTAGCATTTGGATTACTAGTAAACCTACTAAGTTTTCCCACTATGAAAGCAATATCAGGGCGTGTGCTTGTCATAGCATACATCAAGCATCCAATTGCTCGAGAGTATTCAAGCTGTGATACAGCTTTACCCGAATGGGGCATAAGCTTCACAGTTGTATCAACGGGAGTATTCAAGGGAGAACATTTATCACACTTAAACCGTTTCAGAATCTTCTCAATGTAATGAGATTGTGTGATCGTGATACCTCTGTCATCCCTTTTAATCCTTATGCCTAGGATTACATCCGCCACTCCCATGTCCTTCATGGAGAACTTCGAAGATAAAAACTCCTTTGTTCTATCAACTTGATCCTGGTCAGTACCAAAGATCAACATGTCATCCACGTATAAGCAAATGATCACACCTTTTCCGGATTGATCGAATTTGCTATATACACACTTGTCAGATTGATTTAGTACAAAACCATTAGACAATACCACATCATCAAACTTCTGATGCCACTGCTTGGGAGCTTGTTTCAGCCCGTACAATGATTTAACCAACTTGCACACCTTATGCTCTTGACATGGCATAACAAACCCTTCTGGTTGTCTCATATACACTTCCTCTTCCAAATCACCCTTCAAGAATGCTGTTTTGACATCCATTTGATGGATCACTAGATCATACGTAGCAGCAAGTGCTATTAACAATCTAATAGTAGTGATACGAGCAACAGGAGCATATGTATCGAAATAATCAATACCCTCCTTTTGTTTAAAGCCTTGGATAACCAATCTAGCTTTAAACTTATCAATTGTGCCATCGACTTTCATCTTCTTCTTGAAGATCCACTTGTTTCCCAAAGGTTTGCATCCTGGTGGTAAATCTGTTAATACCCAAGTGTTATTTTCCAAAATAGAACTCATCTCGTCGTCAATTGCTTCTTTCCAAAAGGCAACGTCACGAGATTTCATGGCCTCATCAAAGGTTCTAGGATCATCATCTATACTGTAACAGTAAGAATATTGTGACTTAACACAATCTCTCGATCCTTCAACTAGGTAAAGTTGAAAGTCAGAACCATACGACTTAGGTGTCCTAGTTCTAGAGCCCCTACGAGGTTCTAGTGACTCACTTGGAATTTCTTCCAGGTTAACTCCTTGTGTAGTCTCATTTGAATGAGAAATCACGTCCCGTGGTCTAGGTATTGATGTAAAACGGGATTCATCAAATATTGCATCTCTTGATTCTATAACGGTGTTAATCGAAATAAAATCATTAGGTTCTATCACATAAAACCTATAGGCTTTGGAATGTTCAGCATATCCAATAAAGATGCAATCAACACCTCTTTCACCCAAAGTTTTCCTTTTGGGTTCGGTTAATCTTACGATTGCCCGACAACCCCAAACTCGCAAATAATGCAAGTTTGGTTGTTTCTTGTACCAAAGTTCGTAAGGAGTCATAGTTCCTCTTTTATTAGGAACTCTATTCAAAATGTGACAAGCCGTTAACATGGCTTCTCCCCAAAATCCGTCACTCAAACCAGAGTACGTCATCATGGAATTAACCATTTCCTTGAGAGACCTATTTTTCCTCTCCGCTACACCATTTTGTTGTGGTGTATATGGAGCTGTAGTTTGATGAATAATCCCTACAGATTGGAAATACATTGGATCATAATACTCACCACCTCTATCGGTGCGCAACGTTTTAATTAAACCATTTTGTTGTAATTCCACTTCAGTCTTATAGATTTTAAATTTGTCTAAGGCCTCATCTTTAGAATGCAAAAGATAAACATAGCAGAACCTAGACGCATCATCTATAAATGTGATTACATACTTCTTATTTCCTAAGGAAGGTGTAGCATGAAAATCACAAAGGTCACTATGAATTAGTTCTAAATTCAAAGACGTCCTGTTTATGGTCTTAAAAGGTTGTCTCGTGATTTTATTCAACATACAGGTATTACATTTTTCAGAACATTTTTCAAAGGTAGGAATCAAATCAACTTTAGACATTTCATACATTCTTTTATAATGTACATGTCCTAGACGCGCATGCCATAAACTCGACTCATTTGAACTAGAACTAATCATGCAAGCAGAATTATCAACAACAGGAACATTCTTAAGATTCAACATAAACATACCATTATTATAGTATCCAAATCCAATAAACATGCCACCCTTCGACAAGATATACTTGTCGGATTCAAATACTTGTTTATAACCACACTTATTTAATATAGGATTGGAAATCAGATTCTTTCTCAACCCAGGTACATACACAACATTATTTAAAGTAATTGTCTTATCAGAACTAAATTGTAAAACAATATCTCCACGACCAAGGACAGGAGTGACTGATTCGTTCCCCATGTGAAGCACATCATCATCAGGTTGAAATGTCTTAAACCAACAGCGATCTTTACATGCATGACATGTGGCCCCGGAATCAATCCACCACGCTATGTTATCATCCTGCACATAAAATGCTTCAGAAATATGTGATACATAATTCTGAACAGAATTTATAATACAATCAAAATTCTGACCTTGGTTAGGAACTTGGTCCTTAGACCCGTTTCCTGAACCTGAACCGCTTGCTCCATCCTTGTTCTTTCCAACACGACATTCTTTCTTAAAGTGACCAGGTTTGCCACAAATCCAACAAGATAGAGATTTCTTATCCTTCTTGTTGGAACCATCGTTGTTCCCTTGAAACTTACGTTTCTTTCCATTGAACTTTTTGTTGTTTTTGTTCCCACGTTTACCATCCTCAATCATGTTAACAGAGGATGATGCAACGTCCTTTTCTTTAGTCTTACCACCCTCTTGATCAATACGTAGGGTGCCTCCCAATTCAGTCAAAGACAATTCTTCTTTCTTATGTTTTAGCATGTGTTTGAAAGTCTGCCATGATGGTGGCAGTTTGTCTATAATTGAAGACACTGAAATGGATTCATCCATTTTCAGATTGTGTTGTGTAAACTGTCCCAAAATTCGAAGAATTTCGTGGAACTGTTCCATAACAGGCCTTGAATCCACCATTTTGTAATTATTGAAATTACTCACAAGAAACTTCTTACTCGAAGCATCTTCGGCCATGTATTTGGATTCAAGCGAATCCCATAGTTCCTTAGCAGTTTCTACAGATTGGTAAACATCAAAAAGAGCATCAGACATACCATTTAGAATGTGGCCATGACATATGAAATCATCGTTATCCCACTTGTTTCTTCTCCTGATTTGATCTAAAGTTGCATCCTCAGGAAGTTCTGGCATGGGGGTGGATAGAACATGAACAACCTTCAACGTTGTTAACAGAAATCGCATCTTCTGTTGCCATCTTCGAAAATTAACTCCTTCAAATTTCTCCAGTTTTGCAAACTGCCTTGTCATCTCTTTCACCGTTTCTCCAGACATGATTACAGACTAAATACTTTATAGATTTGTTAGAAAACGGGTATGAATTGACTGCCGGATTCGTTCTTGAATCGTGTAATCACTATCTCTATAAAGTATTTCGACCCTACGATTGCCACGGTTGCACGAAATCTTTACAAGGATCAAACAAGAACGCAATCAGTGTTTTGGGCAACGAAATCACTGATCAAATTGTTAGAGAATATGTGTGTGTTTCTGTTGGTTTTTATGAATGCAGAATGAATGAACAAAGACGTTCATAAACTGTTTATAGGAAAACAGTTAAACCGAAAGGGTGTAACCCTTCAGTTTTGGCGGGAAAATCGGTTATACCAAAAGGCATACCTGTTCGCTGACACTTATTCGAACGCAACTTTTCTAGTTAACGAATAGTGCAATTTCTGTTGAGGTTTCGGGGCGCTGCCAGGGGCGCTGCCCCTTGGACCCCGCCAGGGGCGCTGCCCCTTGGACCCCGCAAGGGGGCGCAGCCCCCTTGACCCCCGCATTTTACGCAACAGTTAGTAGCCAACTCTTACGGGCGTGTACTCCACAATCTCCGAACCCGTTGGTAAGTATAGCTAGCTAACACCTGCATTCAAGTAAATCGCAACTAACTAAAATGTACGTTGGATGACACTAAAATCACCAACACCAAGCAATCATATGATCCCATTTTTTTCCCGCCGGAGTGACCCTTTCTTGCTTCTCATCCCAACTTTTAATAGTTTACCTTCGACTTGTTGAAATGATACCGACTGACCCTGACCCACCTTATTCGGGTCCTTGGACAAACTTTTTTCATAGCATTTTTGTTATTCTAAAGCTACAATCACGCAATCAATGCCGGCCCGGTTCAAAATTGGTGGTCGTATAATCAATGTGAGTTGAAGTCCTCTTTCAATGTGGTCTGAAGACTTGGATGATGCCAGAAAGAAATCTAATTTTGAAAGAACATGGTCACATGACAATATGTTAGAGGATTTGGCATGAAGTCACACAAGTATCAGATTCACATTTGCAAGTAACTTCATTTTTATTAAAAATTAATAGGCTGATTTGTGTTTGA
Source organism: Rutidosis leptorrhynchoides (assembly GCF_046630445.1). Classification (NCBI taxonomy): domain Eukaryota; kingdom Viridiplantae; phylum Streptophyta; class Magnoliopsida; order Asterales; family Asteraceae; genus Rutidosis; species Rutidosis leptorrhynchoides. The sequence continues at coordinate 50,532,545 of NC_092343.1, forward strand.
TCCTAATGATGTTACTTGATGATGGTGAGGTTTGTGAATTGCGACTATACTTTCATTGTTAGTGCTGTTAATCAGAAACTGAACTTTGTAATTATCGAATGCCAAGTGTTTGTTAAAATGCCCAAATGAAATAAAAATATGTCATTTTCATGTCTATTATTCTACCAATTTGATCATTAGGTTTCAGATTTTTAAATCTTATCATTGTTTTATTTAACCAATACCTAAAAATATGATTATGTTTTAAGGTTTAGGCTAGATTAAATATGATATGGTGTTTTGCAAGACATATACAGATGTAATAATCTTCCAAAGTTAAATTATGCTCAACGGTACTACATTTTTTAATTTGATTAAAAGGTAAAAAAAAAAAAAAAAAAAAAAAAAAAAAAAAAAAAAAAAAAAAATAGTAGGAAGTTTTCCCTGCTCGGGCTACCCAGGAAGACGAGTAATCCGACCTCATACTCTGATCTACGCAACTCAACTGATTACTCTTTGGCTGATTTCCAACCCTTCTCTGGCTACTACAAAATATTCTTCCTAAAGATTCAAACCTGAGACCTCTTGCTAGGAACTCGGGGCCCAACCACTTGGCTATCTTGTGATGGTTATCTTTTTTGATTCTTTTTTGCAAAGAATGTAAAATGAAAAATGATTTGATAAATATAGTTAAAAGAATTATCATAAAAGTATATCAACTTAATTGGTGATTACTATCTAATAGGACAGTTTGTGGTCCATTTTCATTCTAATTTGACCTCTTATCAACGTACTTATAATACCATTGAGTTTATACTAAATATAGAAATCACAACCTTTAAACTAACCACACATATCATTATTATGTTATACGTAAACTAACTATTTATACATCAAAAAACCACCATCATCATTGTCGTCTTTGTTCCTGCTCGACCAATTTTGTCTTCCTAACGCCGCCCTCCTCCTCCTCCGACAACAACAAAGAAGGAAGAACCTTCTAAGGAGGCGGAGGGGGTGATCTCCGACGATCACGTCGTATTATTCATTAAATTCTAATAATGGGGAAGAAAAGAGGGTCGTCTGCAAACACATTGTTTGCAAACAGATTGTTCGAATGGGTTCAAAGTCAATCGAAGATGGTGAAGATCTTATTAGCCTTAACGGCGATGATTTCTTCCTTAGCCGCTCTTAAAAGTTGCGTTACAAATTACAATAATTTCTTTATTGCAAGGGAATTTGTTCATGCTGTTGGAATAACTGCTCTGATTTACAAGCTCACCACCCTTAAAACATGTTCAGGTATGTTCAAACCTGTTATCACCGATGTGGGACCCACTCTTTTTTCCCTCTTTGTTTTCCTATCACTTTTTTTTAGAGATGGCAATGGGCGGGAAAAATCGGCGTGACCCGTTGGTATCCGTACTTGTGATGGATGGATAAAAACAAAAAATTTACCCGCAAGTACGGGACGGGTAAAATTTTATACCCGTTGACGAGTTGCGGGCGAGTTGAGGATACATAATACTCGCAATGGGTAATATCCGACACGTGAATCCGTAATACCCATTTAAAAAACTCACGAGTGTACTTGTTAACTCGCATAAATATATTTAATTGTGCATTAATACATTAATATACTTATTTTATCAATGTAAATTCATAACTGTTTTCGACGGGTCGTGGGTATCCATGGCACAACTTAGATAATATGTATACTTACTTAAAAACTCTCGGGTTTGCCCGTGGGTCGTGGGTATCCGCGGGTCGTGAGCACGGAAATTTTTTTCCCGTAGACGGGGCCGACGGGAAAAAGTTCTTTTGACGGGCGGGTTGTGGGTAACAAGGATCCGTGCTCGCTAGTCGTTCTGGCGTCATCTCTAGACTTTTTATGATAAATAAATAATAATATTTTCCTTTGACTGTTTACGATAAATAATTTGAAATGTTAAAACCTTTCGGGAGATGTATTTTGACACATCACCCAGAACCTTCTCTACTATTCTTAAAACGCTCATCACCACTATATGTGGTCTTAAGTTAATTATGTCAATCACCAATATTTGTGGTTATTGGTAATAATCTGCGTTCCGTCACCTTGTTATTAATTAATCCGAAAACATCTTCATGGTCGAGTTTATCATATGCTCGATCATATATATATATATATATATGTATGTATATCAAATGGGATCTATATATGTCCCATACGTAATTTCTTTTTGATCGATCATATAGGTCTTTCGCTGCAAACACAAGAGCTCACGGCTATAGTTCTAGCTGCAAGAATATCTTGTAGCGTTGACATTGGATTTGACATTCACACTGCTCTTGATATTACTGCATTCGTATCTACTGCTTGGGTTATTTACATGATGCGAAATAAGTTATACGTGTCGTATAACGAGCATCTTGACAAAACGCCCAAATCTTATCTGGTAAAACTCAACCTTTTCTCTTAATTCTAATTTGTGTTACATAAGAGACATTGAATCATATTTTTGACACTTTTTTTTTATATTTTTTGCATTTGTTACAGCTCATTCCTTGTGCGATTCTGGCTATGTTTATTCACCCAGATAGTTCTATTCCCCTATTCGCTCAAATAAGATGGGCATTTGGAGTGTACTTAGAAGCTATCGTAGTTCTTCCTCAACTTTGGATGATGCATAAAACTCAGGTTTGTGAAATGCATAGCTTCGTATCAATTGCTGATCTCAAAACTTCTTTTAATGAAGCCAAAAATATACTTAAAAATTTTGTACTACCCTTACATATAATAATTAAAAAAAAAAAAACTGAGTGATAGGGGGCTGATGAGCCCAGTTACACGTGAGGGGCACACTGCCCCCACCCCTGGTAATATATTGTTTATATTTATTTTTTTCACCTTAAAACTAATTAATGTGAGTTACATTTTTAGATGATTGAACCATACACCGCTCTTTATGTGTTTGCGCTTGGAGTTGCAAGATTTTTCGGGGCTGCGTATTGGATTCTGCGGGTTAGTTCACATATTCTTGCACATTATTTACATATGTTCTTTTGTTTTTCAATTCGAAAAGTTCTTCACACACCTACTTTATTAAAATGAGTTTATTCATATTATGTTTTTTTTTTGCTTTTAATAAGTTGTATAAAAAACAGTATAGCTAATATACAGGTTAAACTCAAAGGAGTAAATACGTAGATTGTTAAACAAAGTGCGTTGTAATGCATATTACTAGGGGTAACAATGAGTCGTGCTACTCGAGCTCGACTCGTTAATAGCTTCATTCGAACTGATCGTAGAAAAACTCGAGCTTAAGCTTGAACATATTTTGAAGATCGCTTAGTAAACGAACTCGAGCTTTTTATATCGAGCTCAAACAAGCTAGCGAGACTAAATGAGCCTTTCATTTATTTACATTAATTATTAATTTATTAATTATAATTAATAATACTGCGACTATTATAAACTTTATATATAAACTAGTCGAAATCGGGCTTGTATAATGTCAAACTAGCCGAACTCAGACTTTTATAATGTCAAATGAGCTGAGCTCGAGCTTAATATAATAATGTCAAAAGCTCCACCTTTTAACTACTTATTGTTCTGCAGGTGTATGAATCTACTGAAACGTATTTGTTCTTACTGGGACGCGGTTACTTTTGGGTCCCAATGGTGATAGTATCAGAGATGATTCAAACGTTTATTTTGGCAGATTTTTGTTATTATTATCTTAAGAGGTAATTATAATTAAGGTTCATACATTCTCAAGGGTTATTTCAAATAACACTCCTCTTATTATACTATGGTCTTAATTAATTCCATTTTGTAGTGTCGTAAGCGGAAATCTTCTCGTGAGAGTGCCACGGGTCTGACACGTCATTTCGTGTTCAAAGTTTGCTATAAAGATCATATCATGAGATTGATATATCCGTTAATTTTAGATGTAAAGTTTGGCCTGTAAATTTCATAATTTTGGTGTTGTTGGACTAAAACGTCCAGTCAATTTTCTATTATTACCCAACGAGATTAATCTTGTAGGAAATACATTATCAGATTGAAACTTTATGTTCAAATCTGGTGTGTTTGTAATTCATGTACCTATTTTATATTTATAACATCAAAATTTTGAGATTAAAATATTTTTTATCTGACGTGGTTGAAACTTCTTGTTAGATTGAAAATTCCTTGTTTGTTCGAGTACACAACAACAATAATATCCAATCCCGTACATGTGGGGTATGGGGAGGTGAGATTAGACAATCCTTCTTCTACACTAAAATAAAAAAGAAGTCGTTTCTCTAACCACGAGTCAAGAAAAGAATTCTCCACCTACAGGAAGAGGAAGTCATCCCTCTCTACTCCAGGTTAGAGAGATTGCTTCGGTGAGGACCTCCGGCAAAAAAAAGATTGATAAATAAAAATAAAATATAAAATAAAAATGACACGCCGTGATAATGGTGGAATCAAATTTTCACGGGTTTTAAAGCCAACCTGCAATTCAATATAGGCTCTAAGCGGCCGTCAAACCGTCAATAAACGACGCTTACTGTTGCCTCAATTGATAGAGTCAAAAGACATTGGGAACAGAAACTCGAAAGGCATGCCTCAATTCGTTCGAGTATTATTTGTAATCTTTGCATTAGAAAATTTCTAATGACAACCCTAAGGTTGTCTTTAAGAAATTAAGACATGCTTAATTTATTTGTACATTATAATTAACCACCCACTTCATGAAAATAACCACCTCCAACAATCAAATTATACCACTATTTTATGCATCAATTACTTCTTAATGACAACCCTTAGGGTTGTCATTAGAAAACTTCTTCTTAAAATCATGCTCCCAGAAGATTAGAGCTACTAGTCTTAACCTGTAAACACATGGTTGTAAAAATCACATATAATCCCCCATTTATCCTCGATTAATCTTTTTAAGAAGCACTACGATTGGATTTATCAAATCAATGTGTTTAATCGGTCAATGCCGGTCAACAAGCCAAAATTTAATTAAATTAGGTAAAGTAGGAGTTGGCCCTTTAATATAAGTCAAAATTAGTCAAAGCCAAATTTGATTGACATGTATTTGAACCAGTTAAAAATTAGTTTAATAATTCTAGACAATTATGTACTCTGTAATATTTATGTGAATAAATTTGCCACTGCTTTTGGTTTTGCCACTACTTTTGCAGTTTTGCTAGATTATTTTGTGATAAAACAAATCGTATGTCAATTTATAAAATTAGTATATTATTTTGAAGGTTAATTTTTTTCACTTCAAAGAATGGAAAGATCAACAATTATATGTGGACAGAAGAAGTAGCACGGTGGCGGAGCTTGAACGTAATGGTTGGGAGGGCTAAAAAATTTCTGATATGTGATATGTTTTTTAACAAAAAAAAAAAAAAAAAAACGCAATGTTTAAAGGACAAAATTGTATATTTTATACACATTTTAGGTGACAATATCGATTCTAATTTTATATAATCTAAGTTAATTTCTTAAGCTTTAGTTGTAGATTGAGTTTTAAGTTAAAAATGCCCATGAGATATGGAAAAATGAAGTAAAATTGCTGATTGAACAAAATATGTTATCTTTCACCATTTTCGACATATCTTCTTCATACGGATCTATTTAGTTGATTCAAAAGTCTAAACATCCGTAACTTAAAGGGCTACAAATCCCCATTGCTTACTAACAAGTTTGGAGGGGCAAAGGCCACCTCCTACTCTAATAAAGCTCCGCCCCTGAAGTAGCTAACTTATACAACTATTTAATCAATAGTTCAAGTTGAGTACGTCAGGTTAGATTGATAGAACCCTTTAAAATTTATGGAACTTGAACATAACTTATTTAATACAAAGGTCATGTTTGCCTGTTTGGTAACAAGCTTTTTGGAACTTTTAGCTTTCAGCTTTTATGAAAAAACTCTTATCAAGTAAAAAGCTTTGGTTGGTTGCAAAAGCTTAAAGTTTTTTTAGGGAGGAAAAAAAATAAAAGCTAATTAAACTAGGGTTTGAGAAAAAGCTCATATTTTTTTGTCATTTTACACTTTATTTTAACAGTTTCAGCTGCTCTGTCAAACACCTAAATACATATAAAAAGCTAACAGTTACAAACTACCGGCCAGCTACCACCTGTAACCACCTAAACCGAAGAACAAAGGGACCTCAAACCTCTATAACCCACACAACTTTTACTAAGAACTTGTAGGAATTCTTTACCCATGATCCTACGAATACTAACCTTAACATAGAAACTGGCACTCAAGAACCTACAACCACGAACATTAGACATAACCCAACAACAACCACGGGCCTACAACCACCAACCTGAACTACTAACTTGAAACGGTGATCTTAAAACCTTTGAATTTAACAATCGAAACCACAAATCGAAATCACGACCAATTATTAAATACCCGAAAAAACTACCAACAAAATTGGTGTTAAACAGTATATGTGGATGAGAGTGATGGGAAAGAAGGCCTCACACCGCTTGAAAAAATGACGATCATAAAAGGTGATGGAAAACGATGGTGTCAATTGTTCAAGAAATAGATTTTGAGAATTCACAAAAATGCTTTAAAATTTTGATTCAAGAAAAACATATTAAACGATAATATATGAAAAATAGAACAATATATTATCGTCATTGCATTACACAAATAATGCCAACAGATCCAAACAAAAATATCTATGGAACTTAATCGACTCAAAATAAAACCGAACCAATTATATGAAAAATCAAAAATAAAATGGAAAAACTACAAAATTAAATCAAATTAAAACCTAAAACTTAAAATCTAAAATTAAAATTAAAATTAAAATTAAAAAAACAAATAAATTTGGATTCCTATTTTCTCTGAGAGCCCTCTCACCTACGTTTCCTTTTTTCCCTGTACGAACTTGCTCTTGTTTTACATTTATAATCCCTCAAACCATACACACTCGCCTCACTCAACAACAACAAACCCTAATTCACAATATACATACAAACACAATAATGCATATATCTTTGTAATCGGAGTAACGACTCAAAATTCCGTCTTTATCAATCTCGTTCCTCATTCATCTCCGTTCTCTGCAGGTAAAGATTCACTTATATTCTCTTCAAATCGATCCATATGAATTTATTTACTATACATATATATTTATATAATCATATTGTATATGATATGATATATAATACGCTAGTTTTATTATATTTTGTTGCTTTTGATGTGATTTACACTCGCGCTTGATTCTGTTTAGGGTTTGAAATAATCAACAATGCCTGCTCCGGCAGCTACACCTAAGCAACCTGTCTCAGCTCAAGTTGTACGTATTTTATTTTTTTATTATTTTATATTGCTTATGCGGTATCTGTGCATAAATTACAAGGTTTTGAAAGTTGATGTCAGTTGCTTACTTCTTTATTTCGATTTATTGTTTTGTGCCAAATTAAATGTGTAAACCATAATTGTTTGTTTATGTTGTTAAGGAATCTAGTTTTTGTTAGAAGCAAATAGTTTTAGCGGTTATGACCACCAAGCTTCTAGCCGAGTGGTATCTCCATCCCTTTTGTGTGGAGCTAGGGTTGAGTTCATGATTTCGAGCCTCACTCAGCTTGCCTCTTAATTAATCTACCTGAAATATGGAGCTCCAGATTGTCCATCAGGGGGTTTTCTCCTTGATCCATTCAGGATTCAAACCCGATCAGCCTGCCCCTCGGGACGGTTTAAGGATCGGGTCCCTGCAATGCGATTCGGGTTTCCTTCCGAAAGTGCGTGGCAAATGATCGTGAAGGTGGTTAATTTCCCTTTATGTGATGCATACAACTAGCCTTAAAAAAAAGATTTAGCGGTTATGGTGAGAAATTTCAAAGAATGTATACACCGAATGTCGATGTATGGTTTTGTGTGTGATTTGTGCTATCAAGTGTTTTTTTTTTTTTTTATTTATTCTTAAAATGTAGTTTTTCGATAACATGATTTAGTATATATGTTTTGGTAATACATAGGTTGGCGATGCATTCGCTAAGCACTATTATCGTATATTACACCAAACTCCTGGTTTAGTGCACAAGTTTTATCAGGATATCAGTAAAGTTGGACGCCCTGAGGAAGATGGTTCGATGAGTATAACGACTACCATGGAGAGATTCCATCTTTCTTTCTTTTCTTTTTCTTTTTTCTTTTTTAAATTAATTCTGCTATGATAAAGATAAAAAGGTGTATATCATGACTACTTTTGATAAGCTGTTCTTGACATTCTATCCAACAACTGCCTAAGCGGTTACAAAAGTGTGATCATTTATAATTTCTAGATATTATAATTATACTTGTTGTGTTTGAGAATTAGATATTTAATTCTACATCGATTAGTTCGTCTGCTTACTTGAATAATTAGTGTAATTGTTTCTTTACATTTAACAATTGGATTGCTCTAAAATTACAGTGTATCCGGGAGAGTTTTTGATTGATGAATGATAAAATCAAATAGTTTGTTACTTTTCTTACTCTAAAGTTTTATACATAAGAAGTGTTCTGATCAATTTCTTTGGATACACAGGGGATCAATTCGAAAATACTGTCTCTTAACTACGACGAGTTCAGGTCCGAGATCAAATCCGTCGATGCACAAGACTCTTTGAATGGTGGAGTGAGTGTCTTGGTCACTGGCAACCTAATTGGAAAAGACAATGTACTTCGAAAGTTCGCTCAATCATTCTTTCTTGCTCCACAAGACACAGGCTACTTTGTCCTAAATGATATGTTTCGTTACATTGAAGATGTGAATCTCACGGAAGGAAACATTGTTCCTACTGGGGACATTAAGGCTTGTATCAGTACTAAACAAGGTGAGTATCAACATTCATATTCGTATTTATATGATATATTGATATTGATCTTTTAGGTGTTGTTTGTTTTTCAATCTGCAGAACCGTTTGCAGACTGTTTGTTTTCATGAAGACATAAGTTAAAATAATATTTTATTCTGTCTGCAACCTCACAGATTAGAAATATGATTCTAAGTGTTGCAGACAGGATTAAGTTAAACAAACAAAATCTCCACTATTCAGCATACATACCTTTAGGTCACATCTTTTTTACAGACATGGTCCGCAGATCTTTAGACAAAAACATCTTAAAAAAACAAACATCACCTTAGTTTCTTACTATCAATCATTATATTTGCTCAAAATTCAGTATCAGCTTTAAAATAAAGTTAGTATCTTTGCAAGTAAGTGTTTTTGTGAACATTTACAGAGGACAGTAACCGTCAAAGCTTACCTTTTTCTATGTTCTAAATATTGAATTAAGCACTTAATGAAAAAGTGAAATACAAAAATTTTTATTGGACTACTTGTAAACATATATGTCCTGTTTTGATTTGAGATTTTTTTTTTGTTTTGTTTTATAATCATAATCACAGTTCTCTCTTGATTTTGATTTTCCGTAGCATATCTATTTCTCTCTTCATTCATTTGATAGCAGAAAGTACATGTTTATTAAAGATCTTTTTGATCAGGTGTTTATGTTTTAAGTTTTTTTGTTGAATTATTCTGTAATCTACAGTGCCGGTACCAGAAGTTATCCATGAAGTGCAGGAGGAGGCATCATATGTGACTGTGGAATCCTACACAAAAATTGAGGAAGTACCCAAGAAGTCGTATGCATCTATCGTAAGTAGTCTTTATGCACGCATGATGCGTGGTGCTTGATGTGTGGTCATAGATAGGGCAATTTTTGCAATTATGTTTTCTAGGGCATGTTGCTAAACACTTTCTGAAATGATGACATTTTGACCAATTTCCCTAAGTTGTTTGCATGCTCATTTATAGTTTATAATCATAACTTGTAATTAAAACCCAAGTGACTCGATATATTTTGATTTTACTTTACCATCAGTTATTTAAACTTCCGACTTATTCACTACTCTTAGTAGATTATTTCATGAATAAATTTCGTGATAAAACGAATTATAGGTAATTTGTGAAGTTAGTACTCTTTTGGAAGTGAACACTTTTTCCAACAAATAATGAGAAGAGCAACAATTATTTAACGACAGAAGTAGCTAACTTATATTTAATCAACAGTTGAAGTCGAGTCAGATTAGAACCTTTATATTTATGGAACTTGGTCAACCAGTTCATCTAGCTTGTTTGTTGGTAAGATCAACCCTTATCTCATTGATCTTCCTTCTGTGGATCACTGTAAGTTTGTTATGAACTATAACTTATTTGATACAAAGAGTTGATTTGTCAAAAGTAACTAGACCAAAAATATTAATATAACCCATTTTGCTAAATGTATCACTCGAAAGAAAGAACGAAATTAGAGCACACAACAATCATAAAACACGTCACAATCTAAACCAAACAATCCAATGGCACAATCAAATCAAGTGGTAATAATGTAATATTTGAAGATGGTTAACAAGAAACAAACCACAATATAATGACTGCCACACGATGAAACAATATCGACGGCCAATCACCAAACGTGTTGGACGGAAACTTAAAACAACGAATAGAACCACTTGCTACCACTTTAAAACCTCGTACCCGAAAAGACTCAAGACCATCGTCCAAAGAGTACCTGAATCGTCTGAAATTCAATGAAAACTAATACCACCGTACTAGAACCACCATAGATGTTAACTGGCTCATCTGCAACCACCTAGACCAAAGAACAATGGGACCTCAAACCTCTTGAAACCACGAAACTTTACCAAGAACATGTACGAATCCTTTACCCATAAACCTACAAATGCTAACCATAACATAAAAACTTACCAAAAACGTACAACCACGAACACGAGAAAAAAAACCACCAACAACCACTGAGCACGAGAAAAAAAATAACCACCAACAACCACAAACCTACAACAATCAACCAAACCTATGAATTCGAAACAGTGATCTTAAAATCATTAAAATTATCAATCGAAACCACAAATCGAAATCACGACCTCTTTTTAAATACCCGAAAAAACTACTAACAAAAATGGTGTTAAGAAGTATATGTGAATGCGAGTGATGAGATAAAAGGCCTCCACCACCAGAAAATGACTATCTGAAAAGGAATCATAAATAATGATGGCAGTTGTTAAAGAATTAGAGTTTGAGCTTTCATAAAGATACTTTATATCTTTTTTTTTTTTTTTTTTTTTTTTTTTTTTTGAAAGATCAACTTTATTAAATAACCAAAATATTACAAGGAGTAGGCTAAAGCCTAATTACAATGAAGTTGTGATGTGGTCTAGCGATTGATGGTCTGCCTCTTTTAGGGGAGATCAGGAGTTCGACCCCCATTGGCTACATATTAAAAACACAATTTCATCCTTGTCATGAAGTATCCACCCATGACACCTTTCTCATATCGTTTTAGGGGTAAAAGGAGAGAGAGGGGGGAGGGGGGTTATTATCGCTGCATCGGCATAGTCGAAACGGGAGATGATCGCAACTGGTGGTTTAGTCCCCCTCGGGTGATCCCAATCGCTGTCCAAAAAACAAAAAAAAAGCCTAATTACAATGACTCGACAAAATACAACTAAACTATACATCACTAAGGGGAACTCGAGAATCTAATGTAATGATATTACCATATTAGGAAAATACCCAGCCAATTTATCAATTTCCTATCTAGAGACATGACTTGTAAAAACAAGCTGAGATGAGCCGATATATAGTGCTGACAATCCAACAACAAAGTAACTCGAAACACCTCACTTATGACTCTATATAGGAACTTGAATAATGGATGAGTCAAAAACCTGAGATTTTTTAGTCGATTCCCACTTTGTCGATTGGATTTGCATCATGAATCATTGGGTTTGGCATCCAGTTTTGTCATTCGATGTTAAGCTTTTTCCTCGACTACTTAACCATTCGAAACTCTTTAATTGTAATTCTAAGAAAGTATTTGGACAGATCACGTGATTTTTTTCAAACGTGAAGTCATTTCTGCTTTTCCAAATAAAGTAGCACGAGGTCCAAACGATTGCTTGCAATATGCTAGCTCCTATGTGGGTGTTGAAACTGGGGTTGCGGGCTTTTGAAATTTTCGAAAGGTTAGCAATGTTTAGGTGGTTGAGGTTCCACCACTTACTGACTCTTTCCCAAATAGCTTTTTGCAAAGTTGCAATTGAGGAGAGTGTGTTGGAGGGTTTCGATGTCCTCATCGCAAACCGAGCATCTAGTGGAGTGAAGGTCTATGCCTCGGTTGTCAAGTTCGGATCTTACCGGGAGTTTGTTTTAAGATGCACGCCAAACAAAAATTCCTATTTTTTGAGAAAGGAATTTATTGGATTCGGTTTGGGGCATATGAAGCCCCTTTAGAAGCTTCAATCTCGGTTAGAAGGTTTAAAAGTGATTTGGAGAAGTAAACATTGTTGCTCGAATATTTCCAGGTCCATAAGTCTTTCTTTTCCGGAGCAGGGGTAGTTTTTTACAAGTGTCAATTAAATTCAGCAGCTTGGTAGCAGTGCGCCACTTGGGCTCGGAGGCCCAAGCCCAAAATAACTTACACCGTATGAGCAAATTACATAAAAAGGTAACATATTTTAACTGTTTTCCTATTTTTGATAATCTATTTCATCCTGTTATAAAAAAAGATTCTATTTTCAAAAGTTAATCAAAAAGAGGGGTCTCGTTAACTTTCTCCGTTAAGTGCCACAGTGGCATTCCACGTCACTTCTTTTTTCCACGTAGATTGCTTACCTGTTCGAGATTTGCATTCCACTTCATCGGTTTCAGTTTAATTTTCTATTTTAGCTACCAAACAAAATATTAAATAGAAACTTATTAATAATTCAAATCAAATCAAAACCAAATCTAAATCTAAATCTCCATCCTTTGTTCTGTTGATGGGTACAGAAACATAGATACAACATATATGTAAATAACCACATGATTTCCTACACATAACCACATGATTTCATCGAAGTTTCAATCGGAAAGAAGAAGTAAGAGTGAATCTCCGGGTATGCATTGATGGTTCATACTAAACACCACCATCAAATCAATTATAATAAAGGGATGACACTAGATCTGAATTAACGAACAGATCTGACGATGGATGAAGTCGTCGAATCGGTTTAGATCTGATGAATCGATGACGTCGTCAATTGAATCAATCGCCAGAATATACGAATCGATGATAATGAAGATGGATAAAATGATTGTTGTTTGTTTGCAATCGATGTGTGTAATCAATTGTTTGCTTGTAACTTACATCAATTATTTGTGGTTTCTAATAGAATTATTATGGTGAATTTATGTCTATGATGATGGTGATGAAGCAAGCGATGATGATGGTGATATTATGAAACCATCGATGATATTTTTTTCTCCGTATATATGCTTATGATAAGATAGAAAGTCAGCCGACTTGGCCGACGCGTCGGTCGATGCGTCGTTTTTTTGAGTTCTCCGTTCCGTTTTTTCTGAAAACGACTCAAAAGACGGTCAAAGCTAAAAGTTCGGTCAAAGACGGTCAAAGTTGGTCAAAAACGGTTAAAATCATTTAAATTTTCGTCAAGATGTGATATGTTTTAAAATTAGGGTTTGTTTTCATTTTTCGGGTCGCTCTTTTCTCTGTGTCCTTACTGATTATATACTATGTAACATTAATTAAGGGGTGTTTAGATTAGCGACTTTAATGTAATTTTTTAATTATTGCGTTTGTAAAACGTAAATAATTAAAAAATAGTGTTTGGTAAATATTATTTCAAAATCAATTATTTACGTTTTTAGACTATGAAAATGCGATTTGGAAAAAGCTTGTACCCCTCTACTGCAGGAAAAACGCAATTTGAAATACACCACTAATTCCCCTAATACCCTTACTTTTATCCAATGACATGTTATTATCTACCTTTCATTTTGTCTTGTTTTCTTTTTATTTTACAAACTAAACATACATTGATCAATAAGGCTGTCATTTTCAAACTTATAGATAAATTGACTTAGCCTTTTTTTTTCTTTCTATCTGATTATTATATTATTGTTATAATTCAGTAGGCTTATAACTACCTTTAATGGTTATAAGAACAAAGAGAGAAAAAGAGAGAAGAAGGAGAGAAGAAATATTGATATTGATATTTCAAGAGAAATGGTGCACCTTAAATGGTTACCATACATGTCTATTTATAGTATAAAATATTACTATGCAAGAAATATAATAATAATAAAATTAACATCCAATCTAGATATTTTATAACACAATCTAGATATTTTATAACACTCCCCCTTGGATGACAATTTTATTAGAGAATAACTAGTACTGCCTCGTTAAAAACCTTGCTAAAGAAAACCCATTGGGATAAAACTTTAGCTAAGGGAAAAAGAGTGCAGCATAGAGTTGACTCCCCCTCAAGTAGGCAACGCCTGAGTTGTTACATCTTCTGAACATGCCTCATGCCAATATTATGAACGTGTGTTCTGAAAATAGCAGTTAGCAGTGCTTTGGTATAAAGATCAGCAGAGTTGTTGATTGAACGTATCTCATTTTAATCTGGTTGTCTTTTACGATATCTTGAGTATATGAGAAAAATCTGAGGTTTTCATCTGAAACTGTATCATCTAAATCTTTTATGTACAAGTTTAGCCCCTGTGATTTGTCTACAGTCTCCTCCATGGTTTGCTCAAACCCTTGTTTCAATTCCTATTCCCTTGTAGTCTTTTCTGAGCCTTACCAACATACCATTCTTTTCCATCAAACTTATGACTGTTAAGACCGTCTATGGCTTTGGCGCCTCGTCAGCATTTATGTTTTGTTCTGTCATTTTTGATACTCTTCTTTCATTTGTATTATGTAAGCTGTATTATCTTCATAGATAGTTGTTACGCTTTTATAGCGTTCTAGTCCACAAGAATCAATAATGATTTGTATCATTGATCTTAACTAAAATCATTCCCGAGTAGCTTCATGTAATGCAATCACTTCGGCATGATTTGATGATGTTGAAACAAGTGTTTGTTTTGAGAACGTCATGATATTGCGGTGCCTCCATTTAGGAATACATATCCAGTTTGAGATTTAGCTTTATGTAGATCGGATAAATAATCTGCATCTGTATAACCAAACAAATCTTGTTTCGAGTTGTTAGAATAAAATAATTATAAATCAGTAGTTCCCCGAAGGTATCAAACTATTTGTTTGATCCCATTCCAATGTCTTTTGGTAGGGGCTGAGCTGAACCTTGTCAACAAATTAACTGCAAAAGAAATGTCAGATCTTGTATAATCTATAAGATACATAAGAACCTCAATTGCACTAAAATATAGAACTTCCGATCTGTTAAAATTTTCATGATCTTCGCATGGATGAAATAGACCAGTGTCAATATTGAGTGATCTAACAACAATGAGTTTGTCTTTAAAAAAAATGTTTTAAAATCTTTTCGGTATAAGTTGTTTGATGTACAAGTAAACCATTAGGCATATGCTCAATTTGCAATCCAAGGTAATACTTGGTTTTTTCAAGATCTTTCATTTCAAAATAATTCTTTAGAAGTTGAATGATTTCATAGATCTCTTTATTTGTTCATATGATGTTAAGAACATTGACATAAACAACTACGATCTCATATCCGAACATTGTTTTTATAAAACATACGTGCAAAATAAGTTTATATTTATACCCTTTTTTTTTATCAAGTAGTCATTTAATCGGTTATACCACATACGTCCCGTTTGTATAAACCCACTTAGAAATCTTTGTGATTTAATGGAATATATTCCCTTGGGTTTTACATTAGATGCTTATGATATCTTAACCCTTTAGGTATATTCATATATATCACTATTAAGTGATCCATACAGATAAGTAGTAACAACATTCATGAGATGCATTTAAATAACTACCAGGTTGATTAAGTATCTAATAAGTAATTGTATCCATTACAGGAGGATAATTTTTCCTCCTAATTCATTTCTGGTCTTTGTGGGAAATATTGAGTTACAAGTCTAGTTTTGCCTTGTAACTTCATTTGCACATTTCTTTTCGGATAAAAATTCATTTGTATCCCATACGTTTCACATCTTTAAAAGTGATAACGATTGATCCGAAAACTTTTCTTTTATCGAGCGATTCTAATTCAGCTCTTATTGCTCCTTTCCATTGAGCTCAATCATGTCCATTTTGTATATTCAATGACAGATTTTAGTTCCAGATCATCATCTTTATTCATGATGTCATTGTAACATTATATGAAAATATCTCATAGAGATTTTAGTTTCATTTCGGTTCCATAATATTGCATAATTTATCGCAATTTTAGTATTTACATTTATCAATATCCTCTGCAGAAGGAATATTGATTTGTGGTTCTTCTTGAACACTTTCTCTTACCTCATTATCAGCTGATTTTCTTTTTCGAGGATTTTTATCTTCGGAACCAATTGATCTTCCACGTTTGATGCGTGGCAAAGACTCAACAGTGACATTATTGCCAGCTTTTGGAATTTCAGTTCGAGCTGGAGCATTTATCGCTGGTATATATGATTTAGTCACTCCTTTTTTTTTGTATCTGTAAATGCATCAGGTAATTTATTTGCAAGCTTTTGCATATGCATTATTTTTTTTAACTTTATTTCGCATTCTTTTGTGCGACTATCAAGATACACCATGAAACATCTTTTTCTTTATTTTTTTTTCATTTCTCCCCCTAATCTAGGGAACAATGATAATCAGTAAAACGTGCTGTAAAAAAAAACATCACCCGTTATAGGTTCAATATATCTTATAATTGAAGATGTTTCATATTTAATATATATATATATATATATATATATATATATATATATATATATATATATATATATATATATATATATATATATATATATATATATATATATATATATATATCCCCATCCTCCTTTGAGGACCCATTTAGTGCGTTGTGGTTGTGTAACTAGAACATACACTGCACAATCAAATGTTCTAATGGTGGGAAATATTTGGCTCTCGGCCAAAATCAAGTTGTAGGGGAGAATATTTATGAGTTGCACTTTGTCTAATGTGAAATAATATCGCAGCATGTAAATTTGCATGTCCCCATATATATCACCTTGAATTCTTTCAAGAAACATTGGTGATTCTTTCTCAATGTGCTTTTCGTTAATCACCATATGTGCTTTTCATTAATCACCATATGTGCTTTTCATTAATCACCATATGTGCTTTTTCATTAATCACCATATGTGCTTTTCATTAATCATCATATGTGCTTTTTCATTAATCACCATATGCGTTATGGTCTAAAACCATTTATTTATGAGTGATACATAACAAGCTCGGAATCTTAGAAAATTCAAACCATTCAAGTCTCAAGGTAGCTCATGGTTTATTTAATCGAGATTTTTCAACAGATTCACTCTCGTTTTCTTTTCTTTTTGGGACTTATTTGTAGAGCTAAATAAGATGTTCATGTATTCAAGAAATAGTTACGCACAAGGAATTCAAATGATTCCAAACTTTAATCGCGCTCACAATTTGAGCATCATCTTCCCTTTCATTAATTTGGGAAGTGGTTCAGCCAAGAACCTCGTAAGGTTTATCATGGTCACATAAAAAAAATCTTTTACCACCAACGTTTAAAGTTCACACAAGTGAATTTTTCAGATTTCTCAGCATGAGAGAAACCGTGTATACTGACATGATCAATTATGCATAACAATTAGCTCAACAAATCGAATAAATAATGTTCAACTAAGCATATGCATTCGTGATGGCATATATATAATAATATATACACATATTCAAGATTACACATACAAATCTCAATCAACTACTCATTAGCTATAACATGAAACCAAGTGTATGTAAAACTAGAGAATATTATTTGCATATAGTAAAACCAAATATGTTGGCATAACTGATAGAGATAATAAATTTAGAAAAACAAATATTTATTACTCCGTATCATATATAATCTCATCTAATTGTGATCTACACAATCACAAATAAAAATAATATTCCAAAGCTCCACCCTTTAGTTTTTTCAAAGTGGAATTATTATATACGGTAATATACTCCATTCTATTCATTAAATATGATATCCCCATTTAACAAATAAATATAAACCATTAGCCAACTATATTCAATAACAAATAATTCAACCGTTTGAAATTAGTATGTTATCACACCCAGTTTTGTAGCATAAATCTTATTTAGGCAGGTGAACAAATATGTTGTCTGTATTCAAGTAACTAAAATACCAATTGATATAGCAAATAAACATATTAGCTAATATTAACATACACATAAACTAATATGTTTAAAATATAAGATTCAGAGATCCGAATTGATACCAGTTTTCTCATCTGCCCCTACCCATGTCTTTATTTAATTCTTTATCTCTCACATTAATGTTTTCTTTTTCAGATTAAACTCTGTTCATGCATGGAGTACTTTCTTTGTTTTTTTTTTTTTAAAAAAACTTCCTTTTTTTTACGTTACCCGTAAATTATAAATATATAAAAAAAACTTTTTGTTTAAATTTTTTTTTTTAGTTTTTAAAAGGCCACTTGACCAATTTTCTAATTCTTTCACAACACCTGATATCGTGATCGTGACCTTTCACCAAAGCAAGAGATATTCTTGATAAACTAAACACGGACTCGTGTTTGAAATTGTCGGCCACAAAAAAATTCATTTGATAAAAGTATATATTTTTTTTTAGTTATAGAAGGAGACCACTTCATTTTCAATACTTCATTTTTGACAAAAAACTATTCCATTTTACCATCCCCTTTTTTTTCTTACATTAACTTTTAAGATATACTTTTAATAAAAATACAAACTACTTTTTCTTATTTTAACTTTTAAGATTTACTTTTAATAAAAATACAAACTACTTTTTGTATTTTAACTTTTTAAGATTTACTTTTAATAAAAGTACAAACTACTTTTTCTTATTTTAACTTTTAAGATTTACTTTTAATAAAAATACAAACTATTTTTTTATTTTAACTTTTAAAATTATAAATTTAAGAATAAACATTAGTATGCATGAAATAAATAATGATTAATTGCATAAGTAATCATAAATGTTAGATAACATATAAAGACCCCGTCGTATTCGTATTGATCGGAATTAATCTCGACCCATGGTACCGTGTTGTCAAATGACGTGTTGCGTACATAAAGTACCGTGTTGTCAAATGACGTGTTGCGTACAATCATGAGGTCTTATTAACATAAATATAAATGTTAGTGAAGTTAATAAGAGTTAGATTACAGAAAATATAATTCAGGTGGTATAACCGACCATATATAACTTAAATAACATAAATATAAATGTTAGTGAAGTTAGTAAAAGTTAGATTACAGAAATATAATTCAGGTGGTATAACCGACCATATATAACTTAAATAACATAAATATAAATGTTAGTGAAGTTAGTAAAAGTTAGATTACAGAAATATAATTCAGGTGGTATAACCGACCATATATAACTTAAATAACATAAATATAAATGTTAGTAGTCCAAAATTTGATATATTCGAGTCTGAAAATTATTAATAATTTCATACCTTGATTAGTGATTCGTGATCGTTTGAGATATCTTTTAATTACACTAAGCTTTTCGTGCTGATAACGCGTTATAATTCAGTAGGCTTATAACTACCTTTAATGGTTATAAGAACAAAGAGAGAAAAAGAGAGAAGAAGGAGAGAAGAAATATTGATATTGATATTTCAAGAGAAATGGTGCACCTTAAATGGTTACCATACATGTCTATTTATAGTATAAAATATTACTATGCAAGAAATATAATAATAATAAAATTAACATCCAATCTAGATATTTTATAACACAATCTAGATATTTTATAACAATTATATGATTATTAATATTAGTTATTTATCTACATATATGATATAGGACATTGTTCCTCATCAATATCTACTTCGGTTATCTATAAATTACTTGAAACACTTTACGTCAAAAAGCTCGTTAGCTTATCATTTTATATTAAGTTATAAGGAGGATGTAACAAACTGTTATAAGTTTGTTTTATAGAATTCAATAACAGATAGAAGTCCTTTTTTGTCATTTAACGAATCAAGTGTATAAACAATATGTCTTGACAAACACTTGAAAATCCAATTATTTAATTATTGCGATATCAAACATCATAATTCAATCCAAACACTATTTTCCTTCCACACATTTTGTTACAGCTAATTTTTTGATTATGATTATTCAAAACGCAATCCAAAACGCAATCCCAAACACCCTCTAAGTTTGAAGTTTGATTGTATTTAAATTCAAGTTCTTATTTAAGAAATTTATGGTACAGGTGCAACTATTTTATACATATATAAATATATATTTAAGAAATTATCAATAAAGTCAACGTTGGTCAACTACCGATGCGTCCCCGATGCGTCCCGGACTCGGCCGACGCGTCCTTTTTAGATCTCGACCGATGCGTCCCCGACTCGCGACTTTTACAACCTTGATAAGATATATTGAATAAAAAGGAAGTGGATAAATTTGATGACATGGAATTGCCACTATGTCACTTAACGGATAAAGTTAATGAGACCTCTCTTTTTGATTAACTTTTGAAAATAGAATCTTTTTTTTATGAGAGAATGAAATAGATTACTGAAAATAGAAAAACATGTAAAATAGATTACCTTTTTATGCCCATAGAGTATCTAATCAACAGTTGAAGTCGAGTCAGGTTAGAACCTTTATATTTATGGAACTTGAACTATAAGTTATTTGATTTTTTTTCCCAACATATATATATATATATATATATATATATATATATATATATATATATATATATATATATATATATATATATATATATATGTATATATATATATATATGTATGCCCATACATTATCTAATCAACGGTTGAAGTCGAGTCAGGTTAGAACCTTTATATTTATGGAACTTGAACTATAAGTTATTTGATTATATATATATATATATATATATATATATATATATATATATATATATATATATATATATATATATATGCCCATACAGTATCTAATCAACGGTTGAAGTCGAGTCAGGTTAGAACCTTTATATTTATGGAACTTGAACTATAAGTTATTTGATTTTTTTTCCCCAACATATTAATATGTATGTGTGTGTATATATATATATATATATATATATATATATATGTATATATATATATATAAAATATAATATAATAGAACCGAGGTTCAGGTAGAACAACATTGAGCAGATCATAACGGTCTGTTGTGGAGTACTTGGTCACATACGACCAAAACTCATTGACTCTCACTCTGTTCGTTCTAAATATTATGAACGACTACTACAGAGCGAGCAATAATGAAACTACATAGAAATGATAAACAAATAAATCACCAAACCTAAGCCTAAAACATACACATAAACTTGAGCCCGTATCCAACCCCGCATCATCACTTCTCAGAAACCGCCAATCCAAACCACTCACCGAGCAACCCAAGAACACCTAACCCGAGACCTATTTACCGAAGTCAACTAAGTCAACAACGCCGGCAACAACATCAAGCCCCATTAAAGACTCGATGATGGATAAAATTGAATGAATGACCCAAATTAGCAGCAACAAAACAACACTAAATGCAGAATTAAACTATATAGGGACCAGTCATCTCCGCCAAGTTTTTTAAGGACATTTACAAACCCCAGGACCTAAGCAGCTAGCAAACAGTGCCATAGCCGCCAGCAGCCACCAACAACACCCGCAACCACCAAGAAACCGGCAACAACTACTAGCCACCACCCAAGGTCGCCAGTAGTCACCGACCGCCCTCGGGAGTCGCCGACAGCGGTACCGAAATTCGTCGAATTTCAACAATAAACACATACAACCGCAAAACCTGCCAGGAACCCACCAACCCATCCACAAAGCCCAAATCGACCAAAGTACAACTACCCATGAAGAAAAAGGCGTTGCGATGAACCGTCAAGTGAGATCAGCTTCAAATTCCGTCATCCCCAACGGACCGAACTCTAAACTAAACCCCCAAAACTCAAACAAACCCCAGATCCCGAGCAACAACGGCACGGAATCGCCGCCTGGATGCCGTTAAAGTGACCGGAGAAGGAATCAGGCCGATCGACGTCGGAGAAACAAGGGAAATAGAAGTTGTACATTATAACGACGGAAAGCAGGTAAAGCCGAACCACCGGCGAGATGCCGGTGGTCAGAAAGCTTACCAACCAGAGATCTACAAAATAGTTGATGGGTGGAGCAAGATGAAATTGTAGTGGTTGCTCAAAGAAAATGTAGTGGCTGCTCAACCAGAGATCTACAAAATAGTGATGTTTGTTGAATAAGTTATTTGATACAAAGAGTTGATTTGTCAAAATAACCAGACAAATATATTAATATAACCCATTTAGCTAAATGTATCACTTGAAAGGAACAATGAAATCAGAGCACACAAACAACAATCGTACAACACGTCACAATCTAAACCAAACAATCCAACCACACAATCAAATCAAGTGGTAATAATGTAATATTTGAAGATGGTTAACAAGAAACAAACTACAAAAATGACTGTCACGCGATGAAACAATATCGATGACCAACCACCAATTGTGTTGACCGAAAACTTAAAACAACGAATATAACCACTTGCTATCACTTTAAAACCTCGTACCCGAAAAGACTTAAGATCATCGTCCTAAGAGTACATGACGCGTCTGAAACTCAATGAAAACTAATACCACCAAACCAGAACCACTAGAGATGATAATCGGCTCATCTGCAACCACCTAAACTAATGAACAATGGCGCCTTAAACCTCTTGAAACCACGAAACTTTACCACGAACATGTACGAATCCCTTACCCATGAACCTACAAATCTAACTTTAACATAAGAACTTACACCCAAAAACATATAACCACGAACACGAGAAAAAAAACCCACCAACAACCACAAACCTACAACCACAACCAATCCTATGAATTTGAAACAGTGATCATAAAATCTTTAAAATTATCAATCGAAATCACAAATCGAAATCACGACCTCTTCTTAAATACCCGAAAAATCTACCAACAAAAATGGTGTTAAGAACTATATATGAATGAGAGTGATGAGATAAAAGGCCTCCACCACCAGAAAATGACTATATGAAAACGAATGGTAAATAGTGATGGAAGTTGTTAAAAAATTAGAAAAGAATTAGAGTTTGAGCATTCACAAAGATACTTTAAATCTTGATTCAAGAAAAATATGTTAAACTAAAATCTTATCAAAAGAACAATATATTGATGTCACTACATTACACGAATTATGTGCCAACACATCCAAACAAATATATCCATGAAACTTAATCGAATCCAAATAAAACCAAAGAAATAAATAAATCTCTATCCATAATTCATAAGAAATAAACATAAAATAGAAAAACTACAAAGGGTGTGTCTGGTTCGCTAAGACCACCGCTCTGATACCACATGAGACGACCCGTCCTAATCCATAAGGACGAATACAATAACATATGATTACATTGCAAGGTATTTGACCTCTAAATGATACATTTTACAAGCATTGCATTCGTTTTTAAAAGACAAGCTTTCATTACAATGAAAGTTGACAGGCATGCATACTATCTCATAGTATATCCAAACTATGAATGACTTATTATCAATCTTGATGAACTCAACGACCCAAATGCAACGTCTTTTGAAATATGCCATGAATGACTCCAAGTAATATCTTTAAAATGCACAGCGGAAGATTTCCTTAATACCTGATAATAAACATACTTTAAAGTGTCAACCAAAAGGTTGGTGAGTTCATTAGTTTATCATCAACAATCATTTCCATAGTTTTAATAGACCACAAGATACTCATATTTCGAAAACAATCTGTGCAGGTCTGCTCACTGCTGTAAAAATCATTCATATGAAAAACACCAGAAATTTACAAAACAATCTCACCAACGGTAGCTAATGCATCGTGCAATGCAAAAATTTCTCACCGAGGGTAGCTAATGCAAAGCAATCTCACCAACGATAGCTAATGCATCGTGCAATGCAAAAATTTCTCACCGAGGGTAGCTAATGCAACCAAAATCCAAAACAATCTCACCAATCGATAGCTAATGCGTCGTGCAATGCAAAAATTTCTCATCGATGGTAGCTAATGCAATCTTTATAGAAATCGAACAATTAATCAAGATGCAAAATAATCTCACCAATCGGTAGCTAATGCGTCGTACAATGCAAAAATTTCTCACCGATGGTAGCTAATGCAATCTTTATAGAAATCGAACCATTTCGGTAGCTAATGCATCGTGCTATGCAAAAATTTCTCACTGATGGTCGATAATGCAATCTTTATAGAAATCGAACCTCTGAATCCAAATAATTCTATCATAGAATGTAGTTTTGAATACTTGTGTCTATTTCGTCAAACATTTATAAAAGCAATTCATGTATTCTCAGCTCAAAAATATATCTCAAAAGCATTTAATAATACAGTTATAAAACAGCGCATGTATTCTCAGTCCCAAAAATGTAAAGAGTAAAAGAGAATCAAATGAAACTCACAATACTGTATTTCATAGTAATTATGCATATGATGGCATTGAACAAGTGCAAGGTTGGCCTCGGATTCACGAACCTATATTAGTGTGTATACATTAGTGTGTGTGTGTATGTGTGTGTGTGTGTATATATATATATATATATATATATATATATATATATATATATATATATATATATTGGTCAATATCTGTCTAACAATTTAGGTCAGGTCATAGTGTATCACAATCCTAATGCTCGAGATTATCATGCAAAAGTTAACAAAAGTCAATTTGACCCAAGATGATTTACAAAATCTATACATGTTTATTATATAACTTAAATAGTCGTTTTATATATATAAATATTTTTATTAGATTTTGCTAGGGTAAATAATACAAGTCATTTATTAATAAAGATTTACATTAAAATTTTATAAATGATAAAAATATACTTTTATATATCTTAAGTAATAAAATTTATAAAGTTCATTTAATATCATAAAAATATAGTGGTATGTATTATTATATTACGTGTGGTAAAAATATCTTTGTATCACATATTTATTTGATAAGATAATATTGATAGTAATAATAAAAGTTGTATTATTTTGTAATAATAATGATAATTATTATTATTATACTAATAATAATAACAATATTTATATTTACTAATGATGATATTAATTATGATAAAATGATAATTCTAATCATGATAATTTTAATAATAACGATACTTTTTAATAGTAATATTTTTATATAACAATTATAATTTTAAAAAAAATGATAATTTTTATTACTAATACTAAAATAATAATAGTAATGATATTTAATAATAACAATGATGTTTCTATTAAAATCATAATTTTAATAAAAATGATAGTTTTAATATTAATGATACTTTTAATAATAATAACGTTAAAAATAATAAAATGATAGTTTTGATAAAAAAAATAGTAATTATTTTAATAATAATAATAATAATAATAATAATAATAATAATAATAATAATATTGATTATTAGATAATAATAATAATGACAATAATAACGACGATAACGATACCGATAACGATACGATAACAATAACGATAACGATAACGATAACGATAACGATAATAATAATCATTTTAACGATAATACTTAAAATTATAGATAATTCAATTGACTATAACTTCTAATCCGTTCATCGAAATCATACGCTTTCTAAATGAAAAGTTATTAATTTTTCGTCAGCTTTCCAACAACATGCATATCTTATACCTTATCTCAATCGCATATGTATCAAATTCTTGATTTATTATAAACTATCTAATGACAAAAATTTAACATACAAGCATGCATAGTCATATATACTCGAGCACTAGTCAGGGATACACTATTAATATATAAAAGTTAAGTTATGAGTGCTCACGTATCAATATTGAGATTTAATATTGCAGGAAAGTACGTAGACGTAACGGAGATGATAAATACTAGATTTGACTCACGAGCATACCCCCGAATAATACCCATAAACTCCATAGCCATAACCCATAATCTCTATCCCTCTTGAAAACCCATTTTGAAAACATGCAAGCAGAGCCTCGTCGTAATATTTTATGTATAAATAATAATAATACTACTAATAATAATAAAATTAATAATAATATTAATCTTTAATAATGATAATAATAATAATAATAATAATAATAATAATAATAATAATAATAATAATAATAATAATAATAATAATAATAATAGATACGAGTAATATAGATAGAGAGATGAGTGAAATGTGAATTGCATCGAGCCAGATTTCGATATTTAAAGAGGTGTGGCTGCCACCAACCCCCCATGCGATCGCATGGGGTTTGGTCTTCCTGGCCATGCGATCGCATGGCCCTAGTGTCCAGCTCACACTCGTTTGTTTTTCATGCCAACGGTTTATATAATAATATATATATTAATAATTAATAATTTATATAATTATATATATTATATATATTATATTATATTTACGTGTCTAATTAACGTGTAAAATTAGTTCCATTGACTTGGACGTTGTCACTCGACTAATGTCCCGGTTCCGGTTTTTCAAACGAAGTTTCGTACGCTTAGAAAACTTGCACTTTACGTTACGTAGTATAACTTATACATTTGAGTGTTTTGATCATTTACTTCTGTAAATCAATTACTCGTTATTCATTAAAATATATTTAATAATATATTTAAAATTTAAAATATTACTTAGATCAAAACGTTTTATAATTATATTAATATTACATTGTAAAATATATATGTGTGTATATATATGTGTGTGTGTGTATATATATATATATATATATATATATATATATCTTTATTTAAGAATATAATTTATATATATAATTGAAATATTTATTCAGTTTTCAAAACCAGTTATCTTTCAAAGTCCGTTTTATATAATTTAAACTCGTTTAAATAATAGAAGTTATTATATTAAATAATGTTTTTAATAATATGATAACTAGATAATTAATTTACCAAGGGACACGAGGCAACACTGTAAAGCACGCTTTTGAAATTTAAACGGCAATCTTTACTAACTTTGGACTAACCCTCGTTAATGACACATTTGTTCTTACTTGTACCACTTTACCATTTTCCGAACATTGTTAAAATGGAAAGATTTCTCACATCAATGTGGACCTCACAACCGAGACTTGTAATCATACAATGTATCTGATAAATCAATCATTTGATATTATCTTCTAATTTCATCGATAAACATATTGGAACAAATACGTTCACGTAAAGTATTATACGTTTAATACTTTGTTAATATTCTCAAGTTATAAAATACACACACACACACACACACACACATATATATATATATATATATATATATATATATATATATATATATATATATATATATATATATATATATATATATATATATATATATATATATATATATATACAAGTTCATATCCAACTAAATAATGGTTCGTGAATCGTCAGAATCTAGTCAAGATTAAATGAATGTATGAACACAGTTTAAATTCTTGAAATTTAACTTAACAAACTTTGCTTATCGTGTCGGAATAATATAAAGATAGAGTTTAAATTTGATCGGAAATTTTCGGGTTGTCACAGTACCTACCCGTTAAAGAAATTTCGTCCCGAAATTTGATTATAATGGTCATGGCTGGCAATAAGTATGTTTTTATGACGCATACGACTTAGAAGTTTGAGTTTTATCATTAGAGAGTAACAATTCAGTTATGTGAAGAGTACGAGTGAAGCTATCACAAAAGAGTGAAATGAGTAAATGTAGGTTAGTTTTAACCGGTGACGTAGTCACTGTTGATTTCCGGAATTCAAGGGATTTAGAGAAAATCTTCGTAATAAGATTTGGTTCTTCGGTAATTAAGAAAATTAGGATTTTTTTTGGTTAAATGCAATGATATATTTCGATTGCTCTGTCGGATGTTTCACTATAAATTCACCCCCTTTATTTCCTTGCTTCCACATCTTCCATCTTCTATACTTTCTTCCCTCGATTCATACTTCTAAAACATTTGTCAATATACTTGATCCAGTTATGATCCTTGATATGTTCCTAACTGTTGCAACAATTATCCTTCTTTTCTAACTTCCTCCGGAGGAATCTGTTTACTTCTATTTTGCTCTTGGGGTGGTGATTTTCATAATCCTTCCTTGTATTTGTCTTTCCATAATTATTGACATCTACGGTTAATGATCTTCTCCGTTTGATACGATTTATACCCCCTTTCTATTTTTGGAACTTCATGCTTTTGTTTTCTTTTCGCAAGTAATGGTCCAGAATTCGTAGGTATGGAGTTTTCGAATTATCATAATATACAAAGTATAAAGGAAAAGTAGTAGCACGATTTGATTTGTCAAATTACCAGAATATCTGGAAAAGACCGAATCATCAAGAAAATAGTTTCTTGATATTTTTAGAGGTTAAATAGAATACCAGAGTTGTGTAACATGGCACATGACGACGGTATGGTCTGTGAATCGTCATGTTCCATTAGAAACTCAGCATGACTTACTGTAATATAATCACATTGATCAAGTGTCATTATATTATACTAAATCATACTTCAGTTCCCAACACTACTTCCAAAAATATTCATATTTTAAACTCGAAGGTTTCAGAATTTAGAACTAAAATAGTTTCTTTTATGATGTAACACAGATAGCGCGAAGAGGTAATTGATTTCGGATAACAATAGTTATGAAGATATCTTCAGCAACATCGAAGATATTTATAATGAAAGATATGATGATATCTTAGAATTTCTAACATCGATGGGTGATGATGAAGATTTGTCCGTAAAGGTTTTGAGTCAAAAGTAAGGTATTCGTTAATGATTTTAGTAGATATTGAATCATTTGGATTCTTTGAAGGCGGGTTTAATCTTTGTGCTTTGTCCACAGCCTCCTTCATGGTCTGCTCAATCTGTTTTCCAGTTTCAAACCTTCTCTTTTTCTGAGCTTTTCCAACACCTTATCCTTTATCATCAAACTTTCGACTGTTAAGGTCGTTTACAGTTTTTGCTGCTTCATCAGTATTTTTCTAAAAATTCGGGGAACTAGTTCGCAGTTTAGGGTGTTTTTCAGAAACTTCACATTCGAAGTATGTAAGTCTTGGAGATAGACGTTATATGTATATATAACTGTTGGCGTAGAATTGCTGCGAAATGCGAGAATAATGATTCAAGCTTTTTGGTATGGCAACTACCATTACAAGATACAGATGAGTACATGATAGGGTTTCCAATGAATAAGTATAATGATTTTTCAGAGAGGCTTAAAGATCAATGAAGTTGTTGGTAAATTTACTGCTAATGTGGCGAGATATAAAAGGTTCTCCGGTAACGATGACGAAAGGGCAACATCTATATCGAGGTTATAATAAGACTGTTTCAACTGAAAAGTCGAAGTTGACTTGCTGGAGCTGTGATAAAACTGGCTAATTTGAAAAGGAATCGCAAAGTTATTTTTGCTAATAAATGCCAAAGGGTCTGACACGGATACATGTTAAACTATGACTTAGGTTTTGAGAGTTTTTTTTTCAGGTGCAAGACTGTGGTTAATATGTGGTTGGATCATCATCTTGATTGTTCATTATTTGAAGTGTCTTCAGGAATTTCGAAGGGTTTGAACACAGATTGTAATGGTTAATATACGTATGATGTTGTAGGATTTTGAATTATACAAATACTTTTCTCGGTTCTATGAATAGAAATGATTTTCTAGCACAGTTTCGAAGTCAAAGTATAGCTTTGAAAGATGTAGGAATCTAAGAGTGATGTCTTCTGTTAAAATTTGACTTGGATTTTGATTTGTCAAAATCAGAATATGTAATCAAATTTGGATGAGAAACATTGTTTTGATTTCTATGAAAGGATGTACATTGTTGTGAAAGTAGTGAGTATAGTTGATGATTGCGGAATCAGATTCGAAGAATGTAACATATTAATTGTGAATTTATATATCTCTCGGGTATTACCTACCCGTTAAAAAAAAAAATTCACAAATAACATTTTTGTACAAATAAATTTTATTACAGTCTTTATGAAATATATATATATATATATATATATATATATATATATATATATATATATATATATATATATATGTATGTATATCTTTTTCAGATGTAATGTAGATTTAATGAGTTAATATTAAATTAAACTCATTTGATTTTCGGCTGGAATTAGAAATGAATAATTTCTAAAACTTTAGAAATTTCCTAATTTTCGTGGATTATCACTTCATCGTAAATGAAATTATGAATCAATGCTTCATCATTCATTTTTATTGATATTTACTCGGTGAATGATGTTGGTGTTCGTGGAATTCTTGTGAACTTCGTAAGGTACGAATGATGTTCTCTAGAAAGTTTCGAGTATATCGAAAGTGTAAAATCAAATATGTAATTGAATAATACACTTAGTTTATTATGAAATGGAATTCATTGAATTGAAACAGGAATTGTAATTAACGATGGTTAAGTTGTTAACGAAGGATGTACATCATAGCATATTAATAATATGAATTTAACCGAGTAGTATCTACCCCTTTTTAATTCATACATAATAGCTTAGTACGAAAAGATATATTATGGTTTCAAAATTTATATATATAAGATATACATATAGATTCTTCAGCGAAAATGAGTTAATACTTCATAACTCGTTGATACAATATACGCGTTGTTGATTAGTGATGATGTTTGCGGTGATTATAGATCTGGTGGAGCTTGTGATGTTGTAAGCGCTGGTAATGCTGACGGCACTGACGGTGCTGGTGATGCTGACGGCATATCATCCTATCAGGATTTTTACTCTTTCTTCTATCATTTTGGTTCACTCATCTGATTTATGATTAAGGCTAGAATAGATAATCTCTGAGACTTTGGAGATTACATAATCGCCACAGAATGTTTCTCCAATGAAGTTATATATTAATACTTCATCGGTTATTGTTGTTGGCACTCCTTGGTATCTATGGTGCATGTGATGTTGATGCTCGAGGTACAAATTGTGATGTTGAGGTGTGGGATGCGGATGTTGCTATTGGTGGTACTGTTGCTGCCGGTGCTGCTGCTGGTGTTTGTAACCTTTGCACCATATTCTCCAAAGTCACTACCCGAGCGCGAAGCTCGTTGACTTCTTCTATTACACCGGGATGATTGGCGGTTTGGACGAGCGGATGAGTAAGATCTAGAATTTGAGATAATATGTAGTCGTGACGAGACACTCTGGAAATGAGAGAAAAAATGGTGTCTCAGATAGGTTCGCCGGTAAGTGCTTCAGGTTCTTCGCCAAGAGGGCAATGTGGTGGATGGAAGGGATCACCTTCTTCTTGTCTCCAATGATTTAGTAGACTACGAACCCATCCCCAATTCATCCAGAATAGATGATGTCTAATTGGTTGATCCATTCCGGTCACACTGCTTTCGGAGCTTAAGTGAAACTCCATATCGGAATCCGAGGGACTTGAACTAGTGGCGAATTCCATTTTGTACGATTAAATAAAGGATTTTTTTTCTTTTCGATATGAAATGATTTCTGGATATCGGATGGTATTCTAAATACATAGAATATATATATATATATATATATATATATATATATATATATATATATATATATATATATATATATATATATATATATATATATATATATATATATATATATATATATATATATATATATATATATATATATATATATATATATATATATATATATATATATATATATATATATATAGAACAAAAGATTTCATAGATTACGGAGCGATTTACGGAATATGCCAGGCAAAGTTTACAGTAACAGATACACTAAGATATGAATTAGCAGATACGCTAAGATATGAATTTTGTCTATACACTATTCATGCAATCAGTGCAGTAAGATGTGTCTAGACTAAGAATGATAAGCAGGTTATTTTCGACAGAAAATGATAAGCAAAACTTTTGACATGCAGCTAAGTTCGAAGTCCAGACTCACTAATGCATCCTAACGACTATCAGTTAGACACACTAATGCAGATCTGGTTCGATAAGATCACCGCTCTGATACCACATGGGACGACCTGTCCTAATCCATAAGGACGAATACAATAACATATGATTACATTGCAAGGTATTTGACCTCTAAATGATACATTTTACAAACATTGCATTCGTTTTTAAAAGACAAGCTTTCATTACAACGAAAGTTAACAGGCATGCATACTATCTCATAGTATATCCAAACTATGAATGACTTATTATCAATCTTGATGAACTCAACGACTCGAATGCAACGTCTTTTGAAATATGCCATGAATGTGTGATGACCCGGAAATTTTCGATCAAATTTAAACCTTAATCTTTATATGTTTACGACATGATAAGCAAATTCTATAATGTTAAGTCTCAAAAATTTTGAACTGTTTTCAGTTATTCAATTGACCTTCGACCAATCCCGACGATTCACAAACAACTAATTGTAAGTATATATATATATATATATATATATATATATATATATATATATATATATATATATATATATATATATATATATATATGTACATGAATATTAATTGTAAGTATATAAGACTAAATATTAAATTTAATCATTTAAAAAATATATTTAATATATTTAGTTATATAATAAAACTTGATATTAAAATGTATTTATATATATACAGTATATTAAAAATAAATATTAAAGGATTGTAATACTCGTTTGATGTTCCGATTGATATTTCAACAAGTTAAATTCAAACTTAGGTCTTTCGTTAATTAATGTCAGTTAAGATAAAATGTCCCTCATGACAACATTAAGTCATTATCTATCCCATCCTTTCTTCAAGAAAATAAGGATTTATAATTGATCGTATATATATACATATATATTTTTCTATGACTTTATCTTATGGCAAATCATTGTATTTTAAAAAGATCCACTATATAAAATTTCTGTAATTCCTGTGACTCTTAGGTGCATTATTCAGAAATGAACGAAATTGAGATAGATGTTTTACATCCTTGAAATTTAGGATAATTTATAGGACCACAAGATAGGGAATTTTGTTGGCATTACATATACCACTTGCATTTTTTTTTTCCTTTCTACCTATATGAATATTATATCTTTTATGAGCAATCAACCAAATGTGATTTATATTAGATTGTCTCTTCCCACAAGCCATGTTTACTACGGTAAATACTTAACTCTACATAATACACATGTGCATTCATATCTCACCATTTATCTATTCTAAGAATTATATAATACATATAACATTTACATACATACAGATATAGAATGAACAAGAGCTTTATCTATCATCTCACCCTCTCTATCGACTCCTTTCTTAAATCATCTCCTCCAGCCACCACCACCCCACTTGCAACAACAATAATATCTGTAATTTCCTTATTTGATCCCCACATTCACTATATAACAAATCATCAAATCCTACACTGTGCCTAATTGATTTAATTACTATTTCAAAGTTAACTTTCTATTACATATCACTATCGGGTACAAATCACCATCTGCTTTATATTTTATTTTTGTCTTCTCCTTCTTGGCTCAACTAATTCTATCTACACCACATTCATAATATAATTTGATTAATACAAGTAAGGGATTCATTCACCCTTCTATCTTCATTATTGTTGAAACCCACCATAGCTGCTACATCTCTTCTTCCTAATCAAACACCCATATCTGCTGCTGCAGTCTTGTACAGACACTAACCTGCAACAACCATCGAAACCTGCTGCTTTCTGTTTACTGTTTCTTTGTATCTTCTTCTTGAACCAGCTGAAATCACACCATTGAGCTGCTACAACAACTGTAACAGTTTCTGCTGTCACCGTTTACCCTCTCCACCTTTAGTTACTTCTACTGCTACGATTACCTTTATGTTTTGTAAACCACAACATGTCACAAACAACAGCTAACCTCTGCTGCAGTTACTACTTATTTTCTGTTCAAATTAAATCTCAGCCGACACCATTAAAGTACTAAAATATGCTGCTACTATTACTTACTTTTGTTGTTCAAATCACGAACCTGCATTCCTTACTTTTTGTTCCTGTGTTGCACCAAAAACCAACCATCAATAAACTTCAAGCTACCACTTCCCGTTACCTTCCCTTGCGATTTGATAAACCTGCTGCACATACAAGAACACCAATGCAAACACACACATATAATAATTAGTCATTACTATTATTATTTCTACATCGATTCACACATCAGTGGTATCATCATCACATCGAAGTAATACCATCTTTACCACTATCATTCTATATTGCCTACTCAATTTCTGTTCCATAAGAAGATCACAATAAACAAAGGACTGCTATATGCTGCTGTGTCAGTCGATTTATACCATAATTCATCATCAAACTTTGCCTGCTACTTATTCGATTATCCCACACACAATCAATTAAAGTCATACAACTACTGCACTTACTTAATTATTTTCGAATCATAAATAATTGATTGATAATCATGATTGGATAAAGCAAAACTTACCAATATGGAAATGAATTGTTAATTAGTTAAGTTCTGACAATTACCAATTCGTGATGACGATGAATACGCCTAAGATAAGGATTACAGCCATCGTAATTCGGTTGATTATTACAGTGATGATGTCAATGATCTGTGGTTGCGACGGTGTGAATTGGCGGCAACCGGAGGTGAACGTAACCGTGTACTGTAGAAGTCGTTGAACACCAAAACGAATCCACATAAAAACCCTAACTGCAAACAAATTAACAATAAATTACAACAGGGTTACACAAACTTATACGGATTCAGGGAAATATTGGAATTGAAATTCAAATTAGGGTAATCGTACCGATAAAAAGAAATTGGGGGTTTGATAAGATGAAGATTATGATATAGAAGTAAATATAAGATGATGATGATACTGATTGATGATCGAGTGTTCGTTGATGATGCTTCTCCCTGCGAACTGCTCCTGCTATCTAGATCTGTTCGATCTGTTTTGGGAACCCTACATCACACGCGTATTCTTTTATATTAGGTATTACCCTAATTATTATTATTATCATATTAATTATTATTATTATTATTATTATTATTATTATTATTATTATTATTATTATTATTATTATTATTATTATTATTATTATTATAATAAAAAAAACTTAAAAGATTTAAAACTTACAAAAAATTAGTGGGAAGCCTAGAGACAATCTGGGCCCCCACACCTCTAGCAATAGCAAAACCTATCCTAGTAAAAATATGAGCAGCAGCACCGGCACTAATATCTTGCGCCATCGAACTCTTCTGAACCCGGTTTAGCAAAGAAACAGCCTCCTTCTCTAATTCCCCCAGGGAAAAAAATGAGAAAGGAATGAAACCATAACCAATCGCCTGACAGCTAGATTCGTACTTGACCCGCTTCCGACGAGCCGCATCAACCACAGCACGTCCAGGGACAAAGTCAGAAAGCCCAGACTGCGTCAAAGGAGAAGACCCTGTCAAGTCAACACAAACATCGCGACCACAATCCCAGGAATAAAGTAACACATCAGCAGGTCTGAGGGCCCTGTCGTTCCCTCCAGACAACCCAATGTCAACCTCCTTTCTCGCTGAAATCCCAGATCGATAACAAACATCAACAAGGGAATCCCGAACAATATTATGTCGATGCTTAATACCCACCATACCAGCACAAGACACGGCGTGATCCCCGAAAATATCCCCAGTAAAAACCCTTGAACAGGCAGAGCATGCCGTCGAGATAGAGAACAAAGGAACACCTAACCGGTAGCACAACACACATCGGTAAGTCTTTGTGTTCATCGTCTGACCCAACCCCAAAATAGGGACTGCCCTTAGCCAAGCAGATGTGTGATCACCCTGCTGTGATTTCCATAAGGCCGATTGTCGGGGAGATAACGAAAAAGTGGATTCTGCAGAAGCGGTAACCTTTGTGAAATAAACATCTGCCAATTTCTTCATGAGTATTGGGGCAGCGACCTCACTCAGATTACCTAAAATATCAAACCCAACCGTATTATTAAACAGACCCAATGCATCTTCAAAATCACGACCAAGACCAACAATACCCGTATGACGTAAGAGCTTGGTCTGCAACCCAGCAGACTGTAATCGAGAAGCCAGAAAAGCATAATGACGAACATCTCCCGCAGAATAAACACCAAGCCCTCCAAATGCAAATGGCAAGGTGGCAAGCCGCCACTGCCAATCACCAAACCCAGGCCCTGAAGCAGTAATAATACGCTCCAAAGAAGATCGAAGGGCTTCATCGAAAGCGCGTTGAGCCGCCTTAAATATACTAGGAGGACAAGTACGCAAGGTAAAGTAGAGTTTAGAAACTCCCGTACATGCCCTAAGCAACAACAACTCACACTGAGGATCATCAAGCTTAGCAACCTTATCCATAAGCGCAATGGACTTGGTCACCCTTTGCATCACCAGTTCACTACTAAAACCAAGATCGGAAGTTGCGGGGGCCCCTAGCAACTTAACACCATTTAAAGGCCGAGCAATATTAGGAGGAAAGACACCTACTTGCCTGCTGCGAGGGTCCTCCGTAGGCCAGAAAAGTTCTGTTTTTTCAACGTTGAGATGTAGCCCAAAACGAGGCCCATCCTCCATAATCAAATGCAAAACCTTCCCCACCACCAAAGTGTCCCCAATAATAGTGCCATCATCCAAATACCACGCCTGAAGACAAACCTCAAAATTATCTCTGATTTTAGAAACCAAGGGTTGTAAGACCAAAGCAAAAAGCAGCGGACCAAGGGGATCACCCTGTTGCACCCCCTGAGAAGACCATAAGGTGTGGTTCCCATAATACAATCTGGCTGGATTAGAGTAGCAAAATTCAACCCACCGAGAAATGCTCGGACAAAGGCGGCGAACTTCACGTAACATGACCGTACGATCAACTAGATTGAAGGCATTTTGAAAATCAACTAATAACATAGAGAGGCCAACATCAGAGCCACGATCCTCAATCAACCGATTCACAGCATGAAGAATTGCCTCACCACCTGAAGAAACACCAACACCAAATTGAAGACCATCGAAGTAACTTCCCAAAGACTGGCCAACCATAGCAGCGCCAACCTTCGAAACAAGACGTCGCCAAACAGTACGCACAGCTATAGGATGAAGACCACCGCCGGGCTTGACAAGCGGTGTGAGGGGAGCACTAGCTATATACTCTCCTAATTCCATAGGGCACCTTCCAGCTAGAAAGAGATTAACGACCCCGGTAATAGAGCCAACCAACTCATCCGAGACTGCCACAGCAGCACCACTCAAGCAATCCATAAGGTGTTGTGCACGTAAACCATCCCTACCACATGAAGTGCCCCGAGGAAAACTTTTAATCTGTTATTATTATTATTATTATTATTATTATTATTATTATTATTATTATTATTATTATTATTATTATTATTGTTATTGTTAGTACTAATTATTATTGTTATAATTGTTATTATTACTAAAGTTATTATAATTACTTAGTATTATTATTATTATTATTATTATTAAGTATTAGAATTATTATTATTATTATTATTATTATTATTATTATTATTATTATTATTATTATTATTATTATTATTATTATTATTATTATTATTATTATTATTATTATTATTATCATTATTAGAAACATAATAAAACTTTTATTATAAACATTATAATTAGTGACAAAATAATGCAGCTTATTATTAGTCTTGTAAATATTAGTAATTGTACCATTTTTAGTATTATTATTATTATTATGAATATGTTTAGGATTATTATTATTATTGTTATAAAACAATACAAATTATTATTACTTTCACTAATATTAGTATAAATATCATTTTCGCAATTATTAGTTTTACTATTATTATCATAAACATATGTATCAATTTTAACAATATCGTTATTTATATTAGTATTATCAATATTAAGAAAGTTATTATTATTAGTAAATCATTATTATCAAAACTATCATTTTCGTTACAAATAAATATTTTATACCTAAAATGTACTTAATACATATATTATAATCATATTAATAGTTTATATATCACCTACCAATTATAATAACATTTTTTATATATAAATAATTATATATAATGAATTAAGAATATTTTCATAAAATGCTAACCATATATATATATATATATATATATATATATATATATATATATATATATATATATATATATATATATATATATATATATATATATATAGATATATTAATATAACCAAATATATAGATATTAAACATTTAAAATATATACACAAACTAAATAGGTATAATATATAATTCAAGTTATAATATATAAACTTGTTCGAATACGATTATACATTTTAATATATATACAAATGATATAGGTTCGTGAATCCGAGGCCAACCCTGCATTGTTCAGTTTGTCTAATGTTGTCATATGTATTTTTACTACAAAATACATTAGGTGAGTTCCTTTGATCCCCTTTTACTCTTTACATTTTTGGGACTGAGAATACATGGGCAACTTTTATAACTGTTTTACAAAATAGACACAAGTAATTAAAATGACATTATATGGTTGAATGATCGAAATCGAATATGCCCCTTTTTATATAGTCTGGTAATCTAAGAATTAAGGAACAGACACCCTAATTGACGCGAACTCTAAAGATAGATCTATCGGGCCCAACAAGCTCCATCCAAAGTACTGGATGCTTTAGTACTTCGAAATTTATATCATGTCCGAAGGAGGATCCTGGAATGATGGGGATATTCTTATATACATATTGTGAATGTCGGTTACCAGGTGTTCAATCCATATGAATGATATTTTTGTCTCTATGCATGGGACGTATGTTTATGAGAAATGGAAATATGAAATCTTGTGGTCTATTAAAAATTATGAAATGATGATTTATGATAAACTAATGAACTCACCAACCTTTTGGTTGACACTTTAAAGCATGTTCATTCTCAGGTACGAAAGAAATCTTCCGCTGTGCATTTGATCATATTAGAGACATTACTTGGAGTCATTCATGGCATATTTCAAAAGACGTTGCATTCGAGTCATTGAGTTTATCAATATTATTATTAAGTCAATTATAGTTGGATATATTATGAAATGGTATGTATGCTGTCAACTTTCGATGTAATGAAAGTTTGTCATTTCAAAAACGAATGCAATGTTTGTAAAATGTATCATATAGGGGTCAAGTGCCTCGCAATGTAATCAACTATTGTGAATCGTTTATAATCGATATGGACTTCGTCCGGATGGATTAGTACGGGTCCTTTCAGTTGGTATCAGAGCGGTGGTCTTAGCGAACCAGGTCATGCATTAGTGAGTCTAACTGATAGTCGTTAGGATGCATTAGTGAGTCTGGACTTCGACCGTGTCTGCATGTCAAAAGTTTTGCTTATCGTTTTTGTCGGAAATCATCTGCTTATCATCCTTAGGAAATTACCTGCTCATTATTCTTAGTCTAGACATGTCTTACTGCCTCTGTTGCATAGAGAGTGTATAGATAAATTCATATCTTAGCGTATCTGTTATTGTTACCTTTGCATGACAGCTTCCGTAGATTCCTCCGCAACTTATGGGATTTTAGTATTATATATGCATATGTAAATTATGTATTGCAGGGAACTAATCTACATCCTATAATCTATTTCTTATCGAAAATCCTTCATCTGATCGTACGAAATGAATACTATAACCAGTTCGAGTTCCTCAGATTCCGATAGCTATTCCGATAGTTATTCCGACAGCTATTCCGACATAGATGTTCACCTAAGCTCTGAAAACAGCGTCATCGGCATGAATCAACCAATCAGCCATTATCAATTCATCTGATGGGTTCGTAGTCGACTTAATTAATGAAAATGCGCAGAAGGTAATCCCTTCCATGAACCGAATTCACCTCTTGACAATGAACCTGAAGCACTTACCGGCGAACCTGTTCGTAACACCATTTTCTCTCATTTCCAGAGTGTCTTGCCACGACTATATCACAATGCAGATTCAAAACTTTATTCATTCGCTCGTTCATACTGAAAATCATCCCGGAGTAATAAAGTCAATGAGTTTCGCGCCCGAGTTGTAGCCTTAGAAGATATGGTGCAAAATGTACCAGCTTCAGCAACATCACCGGCACCAATAGTACAATCAATAACAACACCAGTACCATCAACAATCCATGCTTCAATATCATCGTCTGTACTTTGAGTATGATCTTCGTTCGACATGTCGAATATGTAATCTCTAAAGTTTTAAAGATTATTTATTCTAGTTCCAACCGAAAAGCAAATGAGTTTAATATCATATTAACTCATTAAATCCATGAATACATCTGAAGAAAATATATATGTATATATGTTTTCATAAAGATTGTAATTAAAAATTCTCTTGTACAAACTGTTAATGGTGAAAATATTTTAACGGGTAGGTAATACCCGAGGACTATTTAAATTTCACATTAATAAGTTACATTGTACGTTCTTCGAATCTGTTTCGACAGTCATATACCATCCTACTTACATCCAACGATATACAAATACGTTCACCACAGAATAACCATATTCATCCAATTACATATTTGGATTTTGACCTATCAGAATCCAACAAGTGGCATAATGAAGAAATAATGAACACAATAAAAATTGATTAGAAATAGATTAATTAACAATATGAAATTCTATTAAGAATCCACGCTAACAAAATCCTAGCTAACTGTTCCTAGCTAACTGTTAATTCCGTATTATCATTTAATTATCGCAATTTATTTATCGCAGTTTATTTATCGCAATTTACATTCTCGCAATTTTATTTATCGTCATTTAATTTCTGTTATTTATTTTACGCACTTTAAATATCGGGACACGTATACAAGGTTTTGACATATCATATTGACGCATCTATATATATTATTTGGAATCACCATAGACACTCTATATGCAGTAATGATCGAGTTCTCTATACAGGGTTGAGGTTGATTCTACAATAATATATATAGTTTGAGTTGTGATCGAGTCTGAGACATGTACACGGGTCACGATATGTAGTAATTAATTCGAATATTACATATTAAACTATATATGAATTATTGAACTGCTAACTGTGGACTATCAACCTAGGACTACAAACATTGGACAATAAAAATGAATTAAAATATTGATTATAACATATGAAACTAAACAATTCTTCAAGTTTGCCACTTGATTTTCATCTTAAACCTCATTTGTATCTTGACGATTACAATCTGCGTTCAAAACCTTTCATGATTCTTGAAAACACCTCAATCGAAAGGATGAACCGACCGCACTTTACCTACGGAAGAAAAGATTGATGCACATAGTTATGCACCTGAAAAACTCTCGGAAACTGAGTAAACGTTTAAAACGTAGCTATGCTAAATTTCTTAGTGATATTATTACCCAAAATAACTTTGCAATCCCTTTCCAAATTAGTCAATTTTGTCACAGCTCCAGCAAGTCAACTTTTACTTTTCGTTCAAACAACTTTATTATAACCTTGATTTATATGTGTGCTCTTTTATTGTTACCGGGAAACCTTTCATATTCTACCATATTACCAGCAGACGTACCAGCAACCTCGTTGCTTCTTGGTTTAAATCTCTCCGATAAATCATTATATTTATTCATTGAAACCCCATCATATACTCATCTGCATCTTGTAATGGGAACTGCCATACCAATTATCGGGAGTCAGCAATCAGTACTTTGAAAACGCACAGCATGTCTACATCAACAGTTATATGTATAACATTTATCTTTTAGAATTATGGTCTTTCATTCTGAAATTCTGAACAGCACTCAGTCTACAAATCAATACTATGAATGTTGAAAAAGCTGAATGAAGCAGCAGAAACTGTAGACAACCGTAAAAGACCTTAATCGTCAGAAGTTTAATGATAAAGAATAATATGTTGGAGAAGCTCAGAAAAGTTGGAACTGAAAAACGGATTGAGCTAACCATGAAGGAGACCAAGGACAAATACAAGGACCATACCCTATATTCAAAGAATCCGGATAATTATGGATCCGTTGAAATCTTTAGAGAATATCTTGCTCCGAAGTCATGTTAAAATCTTGCGGAAAATCTTTCTTCATCAACCATCGAACTTAGAAATTCCAAAAATATCATCATCAATATCTTCGATATTTCTGAGGATATTTTCATAAATATTCTCGTCCGAAATTATATACCTCTTCGTGCTTCCTGTGTATCATTATATTGGAAACATTCAATATAAAATTTAGTACCGAAAAGCAGATTATGCGAAACTTTGAAGAAAGCCGTGGACAAATCACAAAGAATAAGTTTGACTTCAAAGAATCCAAATGATTCAATGTCTGCTAAAGTCTTTAGTGAATATCTTGCTCCTTACTCTAAACCCTTGCAGACAATAGTTTCTATCATCCTCTGATCTTAGATATACCGAGATATTATCGTATCATTCATTATAAATATCCTCCATATTTCTGGAGATATTTTTTTAACTATTCTTACCTGAAATTATTAATCTCTTCGTGCTATCAGTGTTACATCATATAGAAACTGTTAGTTTCTATATTCTGTAAATGTTCGAGCTTAAAAATATGAATGTTATTGAAGTGATGTTGGGAACTGATGCATGAGTTAGTATAATATAATGACACTTGATCAACGTGATTATATTACAGTAATTCATGCTGAGTTTCTAATGAAACGTGATGATTCTCAGTACCATCATCATGTGCCATTTACACGACTCTTACATTCTATCTAATCTATAAACATATCAAGAGCATATTTTCTTGATAGTTCTATCTTTTTTTTTTTTTTTTTTTTTGTGACTTTTGATAATTTGACAAGTCAAATCGAGTTGTGGAGATAAGGGAACAAAGAGGGTGGATTTATAGTAAAATGTCCGACAGAGCAATCAGAACAGATGGTC
This sequence comes from Rutidosis leptorrhynchoides, assembly GCF_046630445.1. Taxonomy (NCBI): domain Eukaryota; kingdom Viridiplantae; phylum Streptophyta; class Magnoliopsida; order Asterales; family Asteraceae; genus Rutidosis; species Rutidosis leptorrhynchoides. Next base: position 50,575,540 of record NC_092343.1, read on the forward strand.
GCATTTAAAGCGGATCCTAATTCCCTTGATTACTGAAGAATCAAATCCTATTACAAAGATTTTCTCCAAATCTCCTGAACTTGAAAATCAATCCTATATACGTCAAAAGATATGATGATTCTATACCTACTCATTTCACTCTTTGGTGATAGTTTCACTCGTTCTCTTCACAACATCAAATGGTTTTATCCATATTACTCAATGATGATAAAACTCTATTTATCAACTCATATTTGTCATAAAAACATTTTTATAGTTAGCCATGACGACCTCAATCAAATTTCGGGACGAAATTTCTTTAACGGGTAGGTACTGTGATGACCCGAAAATTTTCGATCAAATTTAAACCTTAATCTTTATATGTTTACGACATGATAAGCAAAGTCTATAATGTTAAGTCTCAAAAATTTTGAACTGTTTTCAGTTATTCAATTGACCTTCGACCAATCCCGACGATTCACAAACAACTAATTGTAAGTACATATATATATATATATATATATATATATATATATATATATATATATATATATGTACATGAATATTAATTGTAAGTATATAAGACTAAATATTAAATTTAATCATTTAAAAAATATATTTAATATATTTAGTTATATAATAAAACTCGATATTAAAATGTATTTATATATATACAGTATATTAAAAATAAATATTAAAGGATTGTAATACTCGTTTGATGTTCCGATTGATATTCCAACAAGTTAAATTCAAACTTAGGTCTTTCGTTAATTAATGTCAGTTAAGATAAAATGTCCCTCATGACAACATTAAGTCATTATCTATCCCATCCTTTCTTCAAGAAAATAAGGATTTATAATTGATCGTATATATATATACATATATATTTTTCTATGACTTTATCTTATGGCAAATCATTGTATTTTAAAAAGATCCACTATATAAAATTTCTGTAATTCCTGTGACTCTTAGGTGCATTATTCAGAAATGAACGAAATTGAGATAGATGTTTTACATCCTTGAAATTTAGGATAATTTATAGGACCACAAGATAGGGAATTTTGTTGGCATTACATATACCACTTGCATTTTTTTTTCCTTTCTACCTATATGAATATTATATCTTTTATGAGCAATCAACCAAATGTGATTTATATTAGATTGTCTCTTCCCACAAGCCATGTTTACTACTGTAAATACTTAACTCTACATAATACACATGTGCATTCATATCTCACCATTTATCTATTCTAAGAATTATATAATACATATAACATTTACATACATACAGATATAGAATGAACAAGAGCTTTATCTATCATCTCACCCTCTCTATCGACTCCTTTCTTAAATCATCTCCTCCAGCCACCACCACCCCACTTGCAACAACAATAATATCTGTAATTTCCTTATTTGATCCCCACATTCACTATATAACAAATCATCAAATCCTACACTGTGCCTAATTGATTTAATTACTATTTCAAAGTTAACTTTCTATTACATATCACTATCGGGTACAAATCACCATCTGCTTTATATTTTATTTTTGTCTTCTCCTTCTTGGCTCAACTAATTCTATCTACACCACATTCATAATATAATTTGATTAATACAAGTAAGGGATTCATTCACCCTTCTATCTTCATTATTGTTGAAACCCACCATAGCTGCTACATCTCTTCTTCCTAATCAAACACCCACATCTGCTGCTGCAGTCTTGTACAGACACTAACCTGCAACAACCATCGAAACCTGCTGCTTTCTGTTTACTGTTTCTTTGTATCTTCTTCTTGAACCAACTGAAATCACACCATTGAGCTGCTACAACAACTGTAACGGTTTCTACTATCACCGTTTACCCTCTCCACCTTTAGTTACTTCTACTGCTACGATTACCTTTATGTTTTGTAAACCACAACATGTCACAAACAACAGCTAACCTCTGCTGCAGTTACTACTTATTTTCTGTTCAAATTAAATCTCAGCCGACACCATTAAAGTACTAAAATATGCTGCTACTATTACTTACTTTTGTTGTTCAAATCACGAACCTGCATTCCTTACTTTTTGTTCCTGTGTTGCACCAAAAACCAACCATCAATAAACTTCAAGCTACCACTGCCCGTTACCTTCCCTTGCGATTTGATAAACCTGCTGCACATACAAGAACACCAATGCAAACACACACATATAATAATTAGTCATTACTATTATTATTTCTACATCGATTCATACATCAGTGGTATCATCATCACATCGAAGTAATACCATCTTCACCACTATCATTCTATATTGCCTACTCAATTTCTGTTCCATAAGAAGATCACAATAAACAAAGGACTGCTATATGCTGCTGTGTCAGTCGATTTATACCATAATTCATCATCAAACTTTGCCTGCTACTTATTCGATTATCCCACACACAATCAATTAAAGTCATACAACTACTGCACTTACTTAATTATTTTCGAATCATAAATAATTGATTGATAATCATGATTGGATAAAGCAAAACTTACCAATATGGAAATGAATTGTTAATTAGTTAAGTTCTGACAATTACCAATTCGTGATGACGATGAATACGCCTAAGATAAGGATTATAGCCATCGTAATTCGGTTGATTATTCCAGTGATGATGTCAATGATATGTGGTTGCGACGGTGTGAATTGGCGGCAACCGGAGGTGAACGTAACCGTGTACTGTAGAAGTCGTTGAACACCAAAACGAATCCACATAAAAACCCTAACTGCAAACAAATTAACAATAAATTACAACAGGGTTACACAAACTTATACGGATTCAGGGAAATATTGGAATTGAAATTCAAATTAGGGTAATCGTACCGATAAAAAGAAATTGGGGGTTTGATAAGATGAAGATTATGATATAGAAGTAAATATAAGATGATGATGATACTGATTGATGATCGAGTGTTCGTTGATGATGCTTTTCCCTGCGAACTGCTCCTGCTATCTAGATCTGTTCGATCTGTTTTGGGAACCCTACATCACACGCGTATTCTTTTATATTAGGTATTACCCTAATTATTATTATTATTATCATATTAATTATTATTATTATTATTATTATTATTATTATTATTGTTATTGTTAGTACTAATTATTATTGTTATAATTGTTATTATTACTAAAGTTATTATAATTACTTAGTATTATTATTATTATTATTACGTATTATTATTATTATTATTATTATTATTATTATTATTATTATTATTATTATTATTATTATTATTATTATTATTATTATTATTATTATTATTATTATCATTATTAGAAACATAATAAAACTTTTATTATAAACATTATAATTAGTGACAAAATAATGCAGCTTATTATTAGTCTTGTAAATATTAGTAATTGTACCATTTTTAGTATTATTATTATTATTATTATTATTATTATTATGAATATGTTTAGGATTATTATTATTATTGTTATAAAACAATACAAATTATTATTACTTTCACTAATATTAGTATAAATATTATTTTCACAATTATTAGTTTTACTATTATTATCATAAACATATGTATCAATTTTAACAATATCGTTATTTATATTAGTATTATCAATATTAAGAAAGTTATTATTATTAGTAAATCATTATTATCAAAACTATCATTTTCGTTACAAATAAATATTTTATACCTAAAATGTACTTAATACATATATTATAATCATATTAATAGTTTATATATCACCTACCAATTATAATAACATTTTTTATATATAAATAATTAAATATAACGAATTAAGAATATTTTCATAAAATGCTAACCATATATATATATATATATATATATATATATATATATATATATATATATATATATATATATATATATATATATATATATATATAGAGATATATTAATATAACCAAATATATAGATATTAAACATTTAAAATATATACACAAACTAAATAGGTATAATATATAATTCAAGTTATAATATATAAACTTGTTCGAATACGATTATACATTTTAATATATATACAAATGATATAGGTTCGTGAATCCGAGGCCAACCCTGCATTGTTCAGTTTGTCTAATGTTGTCATATGTATTTTTACTACAAAATACATTAGGTGAGTTCCTTTGATCCCCTTTTACTCTTTACATTTTTGGGACTGAGAATACATGCGCAACTTTTATAACTGTTTTACAAAATAGACACAAGTAATTAAAATGACATTATATGGTTGAATGATCGAAATCGAATATGCCCCTTTTTATATAGTCTGGTAATCTAAGAATTAGGGAACAGACACCCTAATTGACGCGAACTCTAAAGATAGATCTATCGGGCCCAACAAGCTCCATCCGAAGTACTGGATGCTTTAGTACTTCGAAATTTATATCATGTCCGAAGGAGGATCCCGGAATGATGGGGATATTCTTATATACATATTGTGAATGTCGGTTACCAGGTGTTCAATCCATATGAATGATATTTTTGTCTCTATGCATGGGACGTATGTTTATGAGAAATGGAAATATGAAATCTTGTGGTCTATTAAAAATTATGAAATGATGATTTATGATAAACTAATGAACTCACCAACCTTTTGGTTGACACTTTAAAGCATGTTCATTCTCAGGTACGAAAGAAATCTTCCGCTGTGCATTTGCTCATATTAGAGACATTACTTGGAGTCATTCATGGCATATTTCAAAAGATGTTGCATTCGAGTCATTGAGTTTATCAATATTATTATTAAGTCAATTATAGTTGGATATATTATGAAATGGTATGTCTGCTGTCAACTTTCGATGTAATGAAAGTTTGTCATTTCAAAAACGAATGCAATGTTTGTAAAATGTATCATATAGGGGTCAAGTGCCTCACGATGTAATCAACTATTGTGAATCGTTTATAATCAATATGGACTTCGTCCGGATGGATTAGTACGGGTCCTTTCAGAATGACTCCAAGTAATATCTTTAAAATGCACAGTGGAAGATTTCCTTAATACCTGAGAATAAACATGCTTTAAAGTGTCAACCAAAAGGTTGGTGAGTTCATTAGTTTATCATCAACAATCATTTCCATAGTTTTAATATACCACAAGATTGTAAGACCCTAATCTTCATTGTACAGCAGTGTAAATAGAGTACATAAAGTGTGGGAATGATTGTGCAGTTGAACAGAAGTCAGAAGCCGAGCTGGGCTTAGTGCGCTTAGCGCACACCTAAGGGTGCGCGTGGCGCACTCTCTACTGTAACCGGACTTAGCTCTTTTATTCAGATATTTTGATGGGTATTTTGGTAATTTCACCTGTGGACGAGTTAAAGGCCAGTAGGTCAGTTTGTGGAGTATCATTCACTCCATTTTCAACAACCTTATCTTCTTCACTTTAATTTTAGAGAGAGAGTGTGTGATTTCTTGAGTGAGAAAGCTTAAATCCAAGAGGAAGAAGTTGTTCTCGGGCTAAAGTGCGGGTATTAAAGTCGTTCATCTACTCACTAGCTACTTTGTGGTTGTAGTGGTAAGCTCTAATCTTGATTTCCTTGTTTTAAATTGTGTAAGGGTTAGGGTTTGGGATAGTGATGAACATAAAACCCATATTTAATGGTTTTGGGTGTTCTAGGGTAAGATGGAGTCATGAAGACTCAATGGTAATTAACCTAGGGTTTCAAAGTGGTAATTGATATTTATGAGTCCTAATTGGTTAGTTAATTACTAGCACACCTAGCTAATTGGTAAATGGGTGTTAGTTGGGTTAGTGGATGACCCGAAATGGGTGTGTTGACTTTAAATGAGTCAAAGGGGTTATTAATTGACCTAGTTGGGGATTATGAGTGTGAATTACCCTAATTGTGTTATAGTTAGTGTTGATAGACCTTAATCACTAGCTTTTAAGTGATTGACGATGGTCTTGATCCTTAAGGGGCGGTTTTGGTGAAAATGGGGCATTTAATGCTGATGTTTATGCGAGGTGTATATAAAATACTATTAAATTTACAAGGAAATACTATTAAATACGGTACAATTTTACACAAGATATTTATTTATTTATAGAATGGATATACTTAAACCTTGCTACAACACTTATAGGCAGTGTACCTAATAGTACAGTAGTGTAGATTTTAGTAAGTCCGGTTCGTTCCACAGGGAAAATCTTTAAACAAAGCTTAACGCTATATTAGTTTACTTTTATAAAAATACAAATATATATATAAGTAATATTATTATTATAAAGGGGGTTTTTACCGTTTAATGACCGGTTTGTCGATTTTAAAACTTTAGTCGCAGTTAAAACCAAATGTAAAATATTAAAAATAAATACAAGACTTAAATTAAAGCGTAAAGTAAATAACGATAATGAAATTGCGAATAATAAAAGTGCGATAAAATAAACTTGCGATAATTAAAAAAAATTACGATAATTAAAAGTGCAATTAAATACAATAACAATAAATAAAAATGCGATAATTAGAAGTGCAATTAAATATAAAATAAAGGAAATTAAATATGAAATAAAAGAATTATGCTTATTTAAACTTCCGTAATCATGATGTTTGACGTGTTGATTTTAGTTTTATGCCCATGGTTTAATTGTCCTTTGTCCTGGATTATTTAATATGTCCGTCAGGTTTTTGTCCATAACAGTCCATCAGTCATAAATATAAAGTGCGAGTGTCCTCGTCAAATTATTCTTATACCCGAAGTTAAATATTCCAACTAATTGGGGACTTAAACTGTAACAATATTTTAATACTTTCTTTAATAATTACACCAGGATGTCGACTGAGTGTAACCCCAGGTTTTAATATTTTGTTATCAATTATACCAAGTGTCCTTGTACATAATTTCACCCCTGTTTTAATTATTCTAGTGGCTATTAATCAATTCCCGTGTCCGGTTAAATGAACAATTATTCGTACATATAAATACCCCGCCCATCGTGTCCGATCGAGTGTATATGGTAATTTATAGGGACTCCCAATTGTAAATCTTTATATTAACATTAACAAACTATCATTTAGTTAAACAAATATAAAGCCCATTAATAGCCCATAGTCTAATTTCCACAAGTGTCGTTCTTTTGTCCAAACCCCATTTATGGTACAAAGCCCAATTACCCAATTTTAGTAATTAGCCCAACATCATGATTACTTCGTTTTAAATAAGCATAATAATAACTTAGCTACGAGACATTAAATTAAAAAGGTTGAACATAACTTACAATGATTAAAAATAGCGTAGCGTTACACGGACAGAATTTCGACTTACACCCTTACAACAATTAAAATTAAAATTAAAATTATAATATATATATATATATATATATATATTACAATATAGATAGAGAGATGGATGGATATATTTTGAAAAATGATCAGAATTCGGTTGGCTTTATAGGGAATTGAGTTCAGGTATACTCCGCGACTCGCGGCCCTTTTTTCCTTCAAACTCCGCGAGTCGCGGAGTTTGTAAATACAGCTCACAAACTTTGGAGTCTTTCTTGCCGACGGTTTTTTATTATTTATATAATATATAAATAATTATAAGAATTATTTAAATATTATATTATATTTATGTGCATAGTTGACTTGTAATTTTTAGTCCGTTGCGTCGAGCGTTGAGAGTTGACTCTGGTCCCGGTTCCGGATTTTCGAACGTCCTTGTGTACAATTTAATATCTTGTACTTTGCGTTTTGAATCTTGTACTCTTGTAATTTCGAGACGTTTCTTATCAATAATTGGAACCTCTTTGATTGTATTTTGTACTTTTGAGCTTTTTGGTCGTTTGCGTCTTCAATTCGTCGAATCTGTCTTTTGTCTTCACCTTTTATTATTTAAATGAATATCACTTTTAAATAGAACAATTGCAACTAAAAGCTTGTCTTTCTTGAGGAATAATGCTATGAAATATATGTTCGTTTTTAGCATTATCAAATATTCCCACACTTAAGCGTTGCTTGTCCTCAAGCAATATCGTCTTGAAATACTAGAATCACTTCTTTATTCTTCACACTTTGTACATCAGTGATTTCTATACGGCGGTATAAACAATGGTAGTAACGATATGGTTTACAGTCCCACATGACTATAAAAATTTAGATCCATTAAGGAAATTGGATCTTTATGAAAACATTTGATCTTTTGAAAATTAAATCTAGTTTTTACCCTAGATAAGTTTTCTGGAATAACCCTTCACCGGTGTTTGCAAAATATTTTTGTGGGTTTGGTGGGTTTCAGATTTGAAAATTTTAGCTCAAAACTTATGGTTTTGTGTCACCCATTTGCTAACCTTGTATTTGGAAAGCAACACGTCCAGTTTACTTGTCCCGTATATTACCTTTCGATAAACTACCGTCCGGTTGTAAAGGAAAGCGTTGAACAAGCAACTGTTAAGGCAGTGTCCCCTGATATGCTTTTAATTATGATCTATAACGTGTCGGCCGCAATTACTATCCTTGGTAGGAGCAATAGTAAAGCTCACCCTTATGATTTTTCGGTCTGGCACAAGGTCCTGTCTTTGACCATGCTATGCAACCACCGTTCTTACGGTTGACACCCGATTTGGTTCAGGTGACCTAATGAATTCCAGGTGAATTCCTAGGATTTTACGTTCAATGGTAATGAACGCATTGAAAATAGGGTTTTCAGAAAACAAATCGGTTTGTATTTTGATCAAAATATTTTCTCGTTCAAGCTCGAGTTTAGATATCATTGAATTCCATGAGTTTGAATTCTCAATCTTTAAGGTCAATCTCTAGGATTGAGTAATATCAGGCTTAAAAGCTGATTTTTAATTTTTAAGGAGATTATCCTTTCTGGGGATCTGATTCATAAGTCTTATCCAGCTAATTTGCATGGTGCCCCCCATTTTACGAGATAAATCCTTCTCATGGTTAGGATAAATCTGACCACTTGGCGACCCTGTTTAATGCTGAGGTCCGTGGATTTCCTGCTGATTTTAGTGATGACTTTTCTAGATTTTTCGTCAACCTACAGCTGGTCTGGATGACAACTTCCTGACTTAAATCAAGAAGCGCGTTTCTTTTTCGGAAGACTTTACTTCCTTTTAATGATGGAATTGATTCATCGTGTAGATCCATCTCTCTTACAGTAAATCAGGTAAAACTTTTTAGTTTAGTCCAAAGCAAAAGTATTTTCAGTTATTTGTACAAAAATATGTGATATATGTTTTGAATAACTTGGAGAATTTTCCCACACTTGGATTTTATTTTCCTTTTTTATTGTCCTCTATTCCATTTTAAATGAATTTTAACATTTTGATTTGTTTCTCAATTTATGTCCTTTCCGAGGTTACAATAATTTCGGTGTTAAAACCTAGTTTTATCGTTCATAAATATGTATAAACATGATTTTGAGTTCATTTAATTGAAATTTTTGAAAAATTTTACTAGATTTGGGTAGTCAGTATATAAGACTAGGGCTGTTCTTTATTATCAGAGAGCACTAGATTCTAACACAACTACTGCTTTACTAGTATTTTTAATAGTAACCCAGTGTTTAAGATAAAAATTTTAAAATCCGAAAGAATTTAACCCCTTCCCACACTTAAGATCTTGCAATGCCCTCATTTGCAAGAAATCAGTAACAATTTAAATTATTGAGGGTGATTTGTGTGAAAATGATTAAATTTTTACCAAAGTTTCCAAATACATTGGCGTTTGTTTGCTGAATGATAAATGGTGCACATCATTTGTTCATTCCGTCTTGTTGTTATTTCACATATATTTTGCATCTTGTCGTTAAAATTAGTTGCTTTTGCTGAAGTTAATGCCAGACTTTGAAAATGCGTTGTTTTACCCTGTTGTGTACATAAGATAAACTGCAAACATATATACATATTTTTGAAGTTTGGTATATTACCCCACATTCAAAAATTATTAAAATCTAAGAATAAAAGTTAAAAAATTATAAAAACTATTACAATATTAACATAAGTATTAAACGTATCAACATTACAAATTACAAAATAAATAAAACTAAGTAGACTAGGGATGATACTGATACCAATAGGGGTTCCATGCATAACCATAGGTGCTATAAAATGCTTCGGCAGGGTTATACGTAGGATACGGTGGTTGCATCTCTATAGACCAGGGAGGGAATATGGGTTTTGGAGTAGGAATATAGTTTCTACCTATATGTTGGCAATGAGCTATGATTTGGTTTTGATGAACTTGCCAATCTTCAAATGCTCTCTGTCTAGCATTTTCGTACTCCTGTGAAGCTATAAACCTTTGCATTTCTTGCATTTCATTTCCCCCTCCTACATTACCTTGCTGTTGGTTTCTCTCAACCTGTGGATGTCTACCATGGTATTGTACTGCGGCATTATTTCGCCTCTTCAAAACTTTCGCACCATGGTATACATTTAAACCTATAGTATCGCGGGGTTCTGGTTCTTCGACTAATAATCCCCCCCGACTTATATCCACACCGAGATATTCAGCAATCAAAGTAATAAAAATACCACCTCCTATTATGCTATGTGGTCTCATCCCCCTAACCATAGCTGATAAATAATAACCCACACAATAAGGTATACTTACAGCGCTTTGTGGGTCTCGAATACACATATGGTAAAACAAATCCTGTTCATTTACCTTTTCCTTGTTCTTACCTCTTTGTGTAATCGAATTAGCTAAAAACCTATGAATTACTCTTAATTCAGCTCTATCTATATCCAAATAAGAGTAATTTCCCCCTTTGAATCGGTGATGGCTTGTCATTTGACTCCATACACCGTGTGTATCAAAATTTTCATCTATCTTTCTACCATTTAGTATCAACCCTCTACAATCGGCAGATGCTAACTCCTCAGGCGTATATATACGTAAAGCCTGAGCCATGTCTAGTAAAGACATGTGGCGCATCGAACCTCCTAACAAAAATCTAATAAAAGACCGATCGATTAAACTAGCTACCCGATCATTTAATTCTATACTACATAACAATTCTTCACACCATACTTTATATACAGGTCTACGCATGGTGAATAAACGTACCCAGTCGTTAAAAGTAGAATTACCATACCTCTGTGCAAGTAATTCCCTAATTGGCCCGGCCAATTCTACAGCTTCTAATGGTCCCCATTCTATGACCCTAGGTACCTCAACAACTTTAGAATGAAGAGTATGCAAACCCCTTTGGTATTTTGGATAATCTATCCAAAGTCTGTCAAATCTCAGGTTCGGGTGCAAATCTTCCAAGTGCATATCAGAAAATGTCATGACTGGATGAGGTATATCTTGGTTGTAGTAGTTATCCACCTCCTGTTGTTCCGTATTCTCAGCAGGAGCATTGCGAGCTTGGGATGAAGATTCACCCCTTTCAGTCTGCAAAACACATCAAACACAATTTTTGTGCATCCAAATATGCATTAGTGTCAGCAAAATCATCAATCAAAATAATTACAATGACATGATCAATTTATATCAAACTTAAGCTCATTTTCATATTTTCATTAAATCTACACTTTTTCAAATAAGCATATATGAAAATGTTCGCCAAGTTCATAAGCATTCAACTTAAATAACATATCAAAATAATCATTACTAGCAATTAAACAAGTTTCAAATGGCATTATCTCTCGAAAATCAAGTTTGATAAGGCTAAAAAGGAACATATATTTCATAGCAAAATCCCCCAAGAAAGACAAGATTTTAGTTGCAATTGTTCCATTTTCAAGTAATATTCGTTTATTTTAAATAAGTGCGAAGACAAAAGGCGAAAACGAAGATTTGAAGACGCAAAGGTCCAAAAAGCTCAAAAGTACAAGATACAATAAAAAAGGTTCAAATTATTGATGAAGAACGTCTAAAAATGACAAGAGTACAAGTTACAAAACACAAAGTACAAAATATAAAATTGTACGCAAGGACGTTCGAAAATCCGGAACCGGGACCAGAGTCAACTCTCAACGCTCGACGCAACGGTGTAAAAATTACGAGTCAACTATGCACAAGAATAAAATATAATATTTAAATAATTCATAATAAGAATAATATTAAATAATAAAAAGTTGTTAATTGAGCATAGTTCAGGGGTCATAAGTGAAAATTCAATTTCTAAATTCGCCTATAAAAGGCTTTGTAATCGTAATGTAAAAACACACCTTTTTCTATCTTTTTCTTATTTATCAATATCAATTATCAATATCTATATTTATAATTCTCTATCATAATGTTAATGTAATCAGATATAACAATAATCTTAATTTTAATTTTAAATTATGATAATAATAAGATTTATGATAGAGATCGTTTGAGTGTGTAAAGTCGAAATTCTGTCCGTGTAACGCTACGCTATTTTTAATCATTGTAAGTTATGTTCAACCTTTTTATATTAATGTCTCGTAGCTAAGTTATTATTATGCTTATTTAAAACGAAGTAATCATGATGTTGGGCTAATTACTAAAATTGGGTAATTGGGCTTTGTACCATAATTAAGGTTTGGGCAAAAGACCGACACTTGTGGAAATTGGACTATTGACTATTAATAGATGGGGGGTATTGTCTAATTGAGTGACAACTCATTGGAGTCTGTCGAACCTATCTTCAAATTAATTATCCTAATAATTAATAATGATTATGGTTGTCCTATTTAGTGACGTTCATATGGAATCTATTATAATCATTTAATTAATTATTCGGGTTGGGTAATTGATTATTCAAACTGATCAAGTGGGTAAATTAATATTCATATCTAATCAAAACAGGGGTAGATTACATACAGTGATAACTGGTGTAATTGTTGACAGAAGTGATAACTGCGTCACAGTTTAAATCCTTAATTAGTTGGAATATTTGACTTCGGGTATAAGGGTAATTTGACGAGGACACTCGCACTTTATATTTATGACCGATGGACTATTATGGATAAAAACCAGATAGGTATCAAATAAACCATGACAAAGGACAATTAACCCGAGTAACAATTAATTAAAATCAAAACGTCAAACATCATGATTACGGAAGTTTAAATAAGCATAATCCTTTTATTTCATATTCTATCGCAATTTTATTTATTGTTATTTTATTTATCGTCATTTATTTATTTTACGCACTTTAATTATTGTCATTTATCTTTACGCTTAAAAATATAAAATCGACAAACCGGTCATTAAACGGTAAAAAACCCCCCTTTTATAATAATATTACTACTTATATATATATATATATATATTTATATAAATATAGTTTTATAAAAATATAGTACGTAATCACTAGCTCCCTGTGGAACGAACCGGACTTACTAAAAACTACACTACTCTACGATTAGGTACACTGCCTATAGTGTTGTAGCAAGGTTTAGGTATATCCCATCCGTAAATTAATAAAACTTGTGTCATATTTTGTAGTATTTTGTATTAAAAATAATACTATTTCGTACCCTCACGCTACATCATCAAGTTTTTGGCGCCGCTGCCGGGGAGCGCTAAAACGCTATATTTTTAATTATAATAATATTGAAATAAAATATAATAATATAATAATATTGAAATAGAATATAATAATATAATAATATTGAAATAGAATATAATAATATAATAATATTTTAGAATCAAAATTTGATACGTAAAATTTTAAAAAGTCGTATTTATTAAATACTTCAGGGGTATATTATGTAACTTGTAATTAATAATTTCTATCATATCGCTTTCATGTGAATAGTAAATTAATTAATTTCTTTTCATTTACTATTCATGAATAGTAAATGAATTAAAAAAAAAAGTTTTGAAAAAAAATAATAATTATAAAAAAATTATTAATTTGTAAAAAAAAATCGTTTTAAAAAAAAAAAAAACGTAAAAAAAAAAAACGTAAAAAAAAAAAAAAATTATTAAAAAAAAAATATATTTTTTTAAGATTTTGTCTATAAAAAAAATTTTTTTTTTAAGTTTTATTACCTTTAGATTTTTAGACTATAGTTACAACTTTTAGTATTAAGTTTAGTTTTGCCATAGTTATTTTTACTTCTAGAATTTTTAGGCTTTGCCGTAAAATTCCTTAAGTGCTTATTCCTTAGACTAAGTTTTAGGTGCTTTAGAATTTTACGACGCCGTATTTCGCACTACTTTCTTATTTTTATTTTTCGACGCCTATTTTTCGACCTTTTTATTTTTCGACACTTTTCGACGCGCAATCTTTTTCTCTCTTATTTCTCGCCATTCTAGTTTTTAGGACTTAGAATTTTTTCTACTTCTTCTCTAAATTTCTTAAAATTACGAAAATTTATTTTAAGTGGTTAAATTGATAGACATCAAAATTTTCTGGTTCGTAGTAATAGTTGGATTTGTACGTGGACCGGGTTATTGGAGCCAAACAGTACTCAATTATATTGAGACCAAACGAATCCTGCCCCTCTGCTGCATCTTTTGGCTATTCGAAACGTGGGCAAAATCAGAAAAGTCTATTAATTAGATAACTTATATGATTTTTCTTTCCTTTTTAAAAACTAATAGAATATTCAGTGAATGCACCGAGCAAGACGTTCGCCGCCGGTCATACGTTCACCACCTGTAACTGGATCAAGACATCTAGCAAATATTGTCGCCGTTGATTTTTCTTTAGAATCGTCATCTAGTCGAACAAGAACTCCAACTCAAATTTCCGATAATCCATCTTTTGAACCCGACTTCACAATTAAGAACCCGGAGCATATTCAAGGACAATTCCAAGATCTTGAACCACTAATTATTCCTCCTGAGCCACAAACCATTAAATCAGAATCCTCTAGTGATTCGTATTCAACAAATTCAATTATGGAAGTAACGGAACCTCTAAGTATGGAAGATCGAATGCGAGCCACACGCACGGGCCAAGGTCACGCCATTATTAAGCCAGAAGTTAATGCGCCAGATTATGAAATCAAAGGACAAATTCTACACATGGTAACTAACCAATGCCAATTCAGTGGTGCACCGAATGAAGATCCTAACGAACACCTTCGTACGTTTAAAAGAATTTGTACACTATTCAAAATCCGAGAAGTGGAAGATGAGCAGATCTATCTCATGTTGTTTCCCTGGACTTTAAAGGGAGAAGCCAAAGATTGGTTAGAATCGTTACCTGAAGGGGCGATTGATACATGGGATGTTTTAGTAGAAAAATTTCTTAAACAATTCTTTCCGGCATCCAAAGCCGTGAGACTTCAAGGAGAAATTGTTACATTCGCGCAAAAGCCAAATGAAACATTATATGAGGCGTGGACAAGATTCGGAAGGATGTTGAGAGGATGTCCTCAACACGGTCTAGATACTTTTCAAATAGTGCAAATCTTCTATAAAGGCGTAGACATCGCTACAAGAAAAGACATCGACATAACAGCTGGTGGTTCCATCATGAAGAAAACCGCAACTGAAGCTTACAAAATTATTGATAACACAACCTCCCACTCGCATGAGTGGCACCAAGAAAAAGATATTTTTCGTTCATCTAAAGTGGGTAGAGCCGATTCTAGCCATGACTTTGATTCCGTTTCAGCAAAAATAGATGCTTTCGAAAGACGAATGGAAAAGATGAATAAAGATATTCACGCAATACGAATCAGTTGTGAGCTATGCGGTGGACCACACTTATTGAAAGATTGTCACATTGAACCAACATTGGAACAACGAGAGAATGTTTCCTATATGAACCAAAGGCCTGGAAATAATTATCAAAATAATTATCAACCGCCAAAGCTAAACTTCAATCGAAATCAAAATATTCTTTACAATCCAAAAGGACCCGAAAATAACTGGTATAACCAACAAGGTCCGAATAACCAACCAACTCAAAACAACACTTTCAATCAACAAAGACTTGGCTTATATAAACCACAACAACAAACCGAAGAGAAAAAGTCAAATATGGAAGACGTGGTATTCAAGCTAGTTGAATCTCAAACACAATTTATTGAAACTCAAACCCAAACGAACGAGAGATTTGATCAGTCATTAAGAACTCAACAAGCTTCCATTTTGAATCTAGAAAAATACATAGGTACTCTTGCTAGCTTAATGAGTGAGAGGGAACAAGGAAAGCTACCGAGTAATACTGAAGCAAATCCTCGGAATGAGAATGTTAACATGGTTTCAACAAATTCTGAAAAACCAGCTCCGGAAGATGGGAAGGTTTTAGATGAGAATAAAAATGAAGAAGTTACACCACCACCACCACCAGAGTATGTAAAGCCAGTGGTAGCACCATATAAACCACCCATCCCGTTTCCAAGAAAAGGAGTTGAGTATGAGCAAGTGATAGGTAATAAAGATTGTGATACCTCTGGAAAGAAGAAGAAGAAAAAGAATAAGAAAGTGCAAGAAACAAAAGCCGTAAATATAAACCCGGTGAATACAGTTCCACCAAAACCTCCACCTAGGGTAGGTGATCCGGGTGAATTTATTGTTCCTTGTCTACTTAGTGATTGTGTCATGTATGATGCACTAGCAGATTTAGGTGCAAGTGTGAGTGTTATGCCTCTTTCATTATATAAGAGATTAGGTGTAGGTGAGTTAAGTCCAACAGATATGAGTGTTCGACTCTTTGATCAAACCATTAAGCACCCAGTTGGAATTGCTGACAACCTACCCGTTCAAGTAGGTAATTTAACCTTTCTAGTCGAATTTATTGTCATTGATATAGAAGAGGACCCAAACGTTCCTCTAATTTTAGGTCGACCATTCTTTGCGTCCACCGGGGCGTTATTTGATGTAGGAAATGGAAGAATGACACTTAAAAGTGGTAACAAATCAATCACCTTTATGATTCGAAAGTCTAAATCTCCACCAACTAAAACCGTTAAACCAGTAAAAACGATTGGTAATAACCATGTTGTTTTACCAACTCCAACGGTAGTGCTTAGCAATAATAAAACGCCTAAGTGTGGGGAAAATGAAGTAAAACCTAATGATGACTTGATAATAAAGAACCCTGTTGTTGATACGAAATTAAATGACCCCGTTATTAACAGTTCAATGAAGAAACTTTTTAAACGGGCTATCGATGCTAGAAGTAAGGGGAACTTTAAGTTATGTAACCGGTTAGTATCCAATCTGTCGCCTAAAGAAAAGGCGAAACTAGTTGAATTTTGGGATATTACGGAAGAAGCCGGGCACTGGCTTAAAGAAAAAGTCACAGATAGGCAAGTTGATTATGGACCAAAAGAAATTGACGATGAAGTTAATCACAATTTCGACACCACAGCTACCTAAGTGTGGGGAGATTCAAATGTTCTAAGAAAATGTTATCTAGAGTTAGTTGTTCTGTTCTCGTGTAGTTCCGAGAATGGAATCCGATTGGTCTTTTCCGCTAGCAGACACTAAAGAACTAGTTTTCTCCCCCCATTCTGAATTTTTGTTTTTTTTTAGGTTTTATATGAAATTAATATGCTTTTAAGTTTTGTGTGATATTTAAAAACAAAATTTACTTTAATTCATTAAGTTGAAAAAATGATTTCTAAAATTCGTCGTGAGTTGAAGACTAGGTCATTAAGCTGAAATTGCTTTACCCGAGGGTGGGACGGCAAATTTTGTTATCATTATTTTTAATTTTATTGATCTAAAGTATGCCAAAAAGATATTAGACTTTATAAATTTTTGAACGTGGGGTAATATACCCAACTTCAAAAATATGTATATATATGTTCGTATTTTATCATGTAAACAACAGGGTAAAACAACGCACTTTCAAAGACTAACATTAAGTTCAGCAAAAGGTACTGATTTTGACGACAAGATGCAAAACAACAAATGTGATATAATAAATGAAGGAATGAACGATGAGGCGCGCCATCTATCATTCGACGAGCTTTGTAATTACAAACTGGGTATTTTTAATCACTTTTCTACACTAATCACCCTCATGAATTAATAATTATAGTCTGATTTCATGCAAATGAGGGCATTGCATGATCTCAAGTGTGGGGAAGGGTTATAAATTCTCTCGGGTTTACACTTAGTTTAATTGCCAAATTTTGTGAAAATTTGAAAAATTTTCAACTAAATGAACTCAAAATCATGTTTATACATATTTATGAACGATGAAAACTAGGTGTTAATACCGAAATTATCGTTACCTCGAAAAGGACATAAATTGAGAAACACCCTAAAACGATTGAATTCATTTAAAATGGAATAAAGGAGAATAAAAAGGCAAAGAAAGAAACTAAGTGTGGGGAGAATGTACCAAGTTATTCAATTAAAAACTATCTATCACATATCTTTGTACAAGATTATTGCAGGTACTTTTGTTTTGGATGATACTAATCAGTTTTACCCGGTTTACTGTAATATATTTGAAAGAAAGATGGATCTACACGATGAATCAATTCCATCATTAAAAGGAAGTAAAGTCTTCCGAAAAAGACACGCACTTCTTGATTTAGGTCAAGAAGTTGTTGTCCAGACCAGCTGTAGGTTGACGAAAAATCTAGAAAAGTCATCTCTAAAATCAGCAGGAAATCCACGGACCTCAGCATCAAACAGGGTCGCCAAGTGGTCAGATTTATCCTAACCATGAGAAGGATTTATCTCGTACAATGGGGAGGCACCGTGCAAATTAGCTTGATAAGACTAATGAATCAGATCCCCAGAAAAGGATAATCTCCTTAAAGATTAAAAATCAGCTTTTAAGACTGATATTACTCAATCCTAGAGATTGGCCTTAAAGATTGAGAATTCAAACTCATGGAATTCGATGATATCTAAACTCGAGCTTGAACGAGAAAATATTTTGATCAAAATTACAAACCGATTTGTTTTCTGAAAACCATTTTCAATGCGTTCATTACCATTGAACGTAAAATCCTAGGAATTCACCTGGAATTCATTAGGTCACCTGAACCAAATCGGGTGTCAACCGTAAGAACGGTGGTTGCATAGCATGGTCGGAGACAGGACCTTGTGCCAGACCGAAAAATCATAGGATGATCTTTACTATCGCTCCTACCAAGGATAGTTCTAGCATCCGACACGTTAAAAGACCATAATCATCTGCATGTCACGGGACATTGCCTTAACAGTTTCTTGTTCATCGCTTTCCTTTACAACCGGAAGGTAGTTTACCGAAAGATAATATACGGAACAAGTAAACTGGATGTGTACTTTCCGATACCGGGATAGCAGTGGATTACACGAACCTAAAAGTTTTAGCCAAAATATTGATCCACAAATATATTTTGCAACACCGATGATGGATCAAATCATAAAACTTGTCTAGGGTAAAATCTAGCTTGAATTTTTAAAAGATCAAATGTTTTCATAAAGATCCAATTTCCTTAAAGGATCTAAATTTTTATAGTCATGTGGGACTGTAAACCGCCTTTCAAATGTGCACTTTGCTTTGGAAACCGAAAGTAAATCGGCTATTTGATTGCAAGTGTCGTTGACCTAAACCCAAGGCAACTGTGGATGACACACCCACCTTTAACCATGGTTCTATTGTTAATATCATTGTTTATACCGCTCTATCAAAATCACTGATGTACAAAGTGTGAAGAATAAAGAAGTGATTCGTGTGATGTATTATATTATTTCAAGACTGTATTGCTTGAGGACAAGCAACGCTCAAGTGTGGGGATATTGATAAGGCTAAAAAGGAACATATATTTCATAGCAAAATCCCCCAAGAAAGACAAGATTTTAGTTGCAATTGTTCCATTTTCAAGTAATATTCGTTTATTTTAAATAAGTGCGAAGACAAAAGGCGAAAACGAAGATTTGAAGACGCAAAGGTCCAAAAAGCTCAAAAGTACAAGATACAATAAAAAAGGTTCAAATTATTGATGAAGAACGTCTAAAAATGACAAGAGTACAAGTTACAAAACACAAAGTACAAAATATAAAATTGTACGCAAGGACGTTCGAAAATCCGGAACCGGGACCAGAGTCAACTCTCAACGCTTGACGCAACGGTGTAAAAATTACGAGTCAACTATGCACAAGAATAAAATATAATATTTAAATAATTCATAATAAGAATAATATTAAATAATAAAAAGTTGTTAATTGAGCATAGTTCAGGGGTCATAAGTGAAAATTCAATTTCTAAATTCGCCTATAAAAGGCTTTGTAATCGTAATGTAAAAACACACCTTTTTCTATCTTTTTCTTATTTATCAATATCAATTATCAATATCTATATTTATAATTCTCTATCATAATGTTAATGTAATCAGATATAACAATAATCTTAATTTTAATTTTAAATTATGATAATAATAAGATTTATGATAGAGATCGTTTGAGTGTGTAAAGTCGAAATTCTGTCCGTGTAACGCTACGCTATTTTTAATCATTGTAAGTTATGTTCAACCTTTTTATATTAATGTCTCGTAGCTAAGTTATTATTATGCTTATTTAAAACGAAGTAATCATGATGTTGGGCTAATTACTAAAATTGGGTAATTGGGCTTTGTACCATAATTAAGGTTTGGGCAAAAGACCGACACTTGTGGAAATTGGACTATTGACTATTAATAGATGGGGGGTATTGTCTAATTGAGTGACAACTCATTGGAGTCTGTCGAACCTATCTTCAAATTAATTATCCTAATAATTAATAATGATTATGGTTGTCCTATTTAGTGACGTTCATATGGAATCTATTATAATCATTTAATTAATTATTCGGGTTGGGTAATTGATTATTCAAACTGATCAAGTGGGTAAATTAATATTCATATCTAATCAAAACAGGGGTAGATTACATACAGTGATAACTGGTGTAATTGTTGACAGAAGTGATAACTGCGTCACAGTTTAAATCCTTAATTAGTTGGAATATTTGACTTCGGGTATAAGGGTAATTTGACGAGGACACTCGCACTTTATATTTATGACCGATGGACTATTATGGATAAAAACCAGATAGGTATCAAATAAACCATGACAAAGGACAATTAACCCGAGTAACAATTACTTAAAATCAAAACGTCAAACATCATGATTACGGAAGTTTAAATAAGCATAATCCTTTTATTTCATATTCTATCGCAATTTTATTTATTGTTATTTTATTTATCGTCATTTATTTATTTTACGCACTTTAATTATTGTCATTTATCTTTACGCTTAAAAATATAAAATCGACAAACCGGTCATTAAACGGTAAAAAACCCCCCTTTTATAATAATATTACTACTTATATATATATATATATTTATATAAATATAGTTTTATAAAAATATAGTACGTAATCACTAGCTCCCTGTGGAACGAACCGGACTTACTAAAAACTACACTACTCTACGATTAGGTACACTGCCTATAGTGTTGTAGCAAGGTTTAGGTATATCCCATCCGTAAATTAATAAAACTTGTGTCATATTTTGTAGTATTTTGTATTAAAAATAATACTATTTCGTACCCTCACGCTACATCATCAAAGTTCATGAATTTTTAGACTTGAAAAAGTCCACTTTAATTCTCAAAATCATGTTTAGGCTTAAAGTTTGGATCATTTAACTACCTAAACATGTTACACTACTTAATTTAGCAACAATTCATAACAAAAATCGGCCATAACCTGTTTATATCAAAAAGCCCCAAATTTGCTCAAGAACACAAACCCTAGATTACTCAAAATTTGAAGTTTAAGGCTTCTAATCATGTTAAATAGCATCAATCTAGGTTATACAAGCATAATACATAAACAATTTAAGCATAATTACACTAAAAAGCATCAAAATCAAATTGGGGAAAAAATTGCTCAAGAACACTAATTTTCGGATTAAATGGTGTTTAGGTGTAGAAATTTACCGTTTTTCTTGAGTAATTCCTTGATAGCATCCTTCTCAATATGATTTTAGTAAAAGATTTGATGATTAACGGTTAAAAATTGTGATTTTGGGGGTGTTTTTGCGGGTTTTTTCGGAGTATTTTCGCTGTGTTTTTTTTTTCTGTGGGTTGGGACTGATCAGTTCGATCAGTATATATTTTTTTCTGTATTTTTCATCCTCCGCGAGTCGCGGTGGATTTCCCTTTCAAACTCCACGAGTCGCGAAGTTTGTATATATATATATTTTTTTTATATATCTTATACTAATTAAAATAATTAAGTAATTAATTTTAAAATTTTGTTTCCCTTGTTATTTAGGACGAGGTCGTTTCGGATCGATGTCCTAGTCCGTCCTTCGACAAAATTTTTAAAATTTGTCTTTTTGTAGCGATTGTTTTAAAAGCTAAGATTTTTGGTTTTTTTAATGTTTTTTGGCATACTTTAATTCAATAAGATTAAAAATAATGATAATAAAAGTTCTCGTCCCTCCCTTGGGTAAAGCAATTTCGGTTTAAAGACCTAGTCTTCAACTTACGACGAATTTTAAAAATCATATTTTTAACTTAGTGAGATAAATAAATTTTTGTTTTTAAATTCACACAATTTAAATATAAAATTCAAAATTAATATTAAAAATTCACACCAAACATAAAATTTGAAATGCATAAAATTAAAAATTCATATTTTTTTAAAAATTAAAGATTCACACCAAACTTAATTTAAAAATTCATATTATAAATTCACACCAAACTTATATTAATTTTTACAATTTTAAATATATTGTTTTTACAAAGTTTACAATATTAATTTAAGATTTAAATATTAATTTTAAAAACATGATAAAAATAAAATTAAAAATCTTTTTGGCTTTTTATCCCACTTTAATCAATCAAATATTATCAAAAATATGCGCCCCTCTTTTCAGTAAAGTAATTTCGGTTCCAAGACCTAATTTAACTCATGACGAATTTTTGAAATATTTTGGGTTGATTGATTAAAGATATTTATACCTTAAGAATAAACGTTAAATTTCGCAGTGATGTAATAAATTTTTGAATGATATCAATAATTTCGGTCGCCAAACCTAATTTTATTCAATACCAATTTAATACTTTATAGCGAACAAATTAGCGTTTATTATCAAAAGGTTAAAAATAAAAAAAAATAAAATAAAAACTGTACAAACATACCTGTGAAATAGATTTCTTAGTTATATGATCTATCCCATTCATAAGATAGTCGGTTTAATTGGTTTTCCATGGCTACATAGGCGTAACCTCGAGCATTCAGTGTCTTTTCTTCTAAACATATGAACGGTCCGTCTCTGCATAAAGTAACAAATTCGGTGTTTGAATAGGTTTGATTATTTGAACATTTACCTCCATGTGACCATTTTCCGCATTTGTGACATCTTTCTAGGTGTCGTGCTCTTCTTTTTGCTGCGGATTTTGATTTTCCTTTACCAAATTGTAACTTATTATCTTCGCATCTGGATTCTTTTCTAACTCCGTCCATTCTTTCTCTGATTACTGATACTATTTCACTCGGTAGTGTGTCATTATTACGTTTAGTGATCAAAGCGTGTAGCATTAGACCATGGTTTAGTTCACACGCAGTCTTCATTTCCTAAAAAAAATAAAAATTCAGAATGGGGGGAGAAGACTAGTTCTTTAGGGTCTGCTAGGGAAAGACCATTCGGGTTCCATTTTCGAGAACTACACAAAAACAGACAATCTAACTCTAACAGAAATACATATTATCCTTTTAAAGACTTGATTCTCCCCACACTTAGTTAGCTGTGGTATCGAAATTGTGATTAACTTCATTGTCAACTTCCATCGGACCATGTATGTAATGTTTAATTCTGTGACCATTAACTTTAAATTCAATTCCATTTGAATTTATCAATTCTACTGTTCCGTATGGAAAAACTCTTTTAACTATGAATGGTCCAGACCATCTTGATTTCAATTTTCCAGGAAATAGCTTGAATCGTGAATTGAAAAGAAGAACTCTGTCTCCTTCTTTAAATTCTTTTAAACTTCTGATTCTTTTATCATGCCATTTCTTCGTTCTTTCCTTATAGATTAACGAATTATCGTATGCTTCATGTCTTAATTCTTCTAATTCGTTTAGTTGACTTAACTGTAGACGTCCGGCTTCATGTAAATCAAGATTACATGTCTTCAAAGCCCAAAATGCTTTGTGTTCAATTTCTACTGAAAGATGACATGCTTTTCCATAAACAAGTCTAAAAGGTGTGGTTCCAATTGGAGTTTTGTAGGCTGTTCTAAAAGCCCAGAGTGCATCCTCCAATTTAATGGACCATTCCTTCGGATTTGATCCTACTGTTTTCTCTAGAATACGTTTTAAAGCTCGGTTGGTATTTTCAACTTGTCCACTTGTTTGTGGATGATATGCGGTGGAGATTTTATGAGTTACTCCATATCTTTTAAGAACTTTCTCAAGTTGATTATTACAGAAATGAGTACCCTGATCACTTATTAAAGCTTTCGGTGTTCCAAACCTTGCAAAAAGACGTTTTAAAAAGTTGACTATAACTCGTGCATCGTTAGTTGGGAGAGCTTGTGCTTCCACCCATTTAGATACATAATCAATGGCTACGAGTATATATAGATTATTATGAGATTTTGGAAATGGACCCATAAAGTCAATACCTCAAATGTCAAATACTTCACATACTTGAATGACATTTTGTGGCATTTCATCACGTTGACTTATTTTTCCGGCCTTTTGACAAGCATCACAGGATTTGCAAAGAAGGTGTGCGTCTTTGTAAATTGTAGGCCAATAGAATCCAGCATCATAAACTTTTCTTGCTGTTAGTTGAGGCCCATAATGCCCTCCTGTTGGTCCTGTGTGACAATGGTTTAATATTTTACTAGCTTCATCTCCAAATACACATCGGCGTATTATTCCATCTGGACAACTTTTAAACAAATGTGGATCTTCCCAAAAATAGTGTTTTATATCACTGAAGAATTTCTTTCGTTTTTGGTACGATAATCCTTTTTCAAGGAATCCACAAACTAAGTAGTTTGCATAGTCTGCAAACCATGGAATTTCTTTATAATCTATCTTCAATAGATATTCATCAGGAAAGTTGTCTTGTATGGCCGATTCATTTAGAACTTCTAATTCGGGATTTTCAAGACGAGAAAGATGATCAGCGGCGAGATTTTCTGCTCCTCTTTTATCTCGGATTTCAATATCAAACTCTTGTAAGAGTAAGATCCAACGGATTAATCTTGGTTTAGCATCTTGTTTTGAAAATAGGTTTCTAAGAGCAGAATGGTCGGTATAGACCACCGTTTTTGCTAGAACGAGATATGATCGAAATTTGTCAAAAGCAAAGACAATAGCAAGGAGTTCTTTTTCAGTAGTTGTATAGTTCGTTTGTGCTCCTTGTAACGTCTTACTAGCATAATATATAGGTTGAAATCGTTTTTCAATCCTTTGTCCTAAAACGGCTCCCATTGCAAAATCAATTGCATCGCACATTAGTTCAAATGGTAGATTCCAATTTGGTGTTATCATGATCGGCGCATTAGTGAGTTTCTCTTTAAGAATATTAAAAGATTTGATACATTCATCTGAAAAGATGAATGGAGCATCTTTTTCTAGGAGTTTATTCATAGGAGTGGCAATTTTAGAAAAATCTTTTATGAAACGTCGGTAAAAACCGGCATGCCCTAGAAAACTCCTAACTCCTCTAACATTGGTGGGATGTGGAAGTTTGGCAATTACATCTACTTTAGCTCTATCCACTTCAATTCCTTCTTTTGAAATTTTATGACCAAGAACGATGCCTTCTTTAACCATAAAATGGCATTTCTCCCAATTAAGTACTAGATTTGATTGTTCGTATCTAATAAGCATTCGTTCCAGATTAGCTAGACATGATTCAAATGTATCACCGAAGACTGAAAAGTCATCCATGAAAACTTCCATGCATTCTTCTATCATGTCGTGAAAAATCGCCATCATACACCTTTGAAAGGTTGCAGGGGCGTTGCAAAGTCCAAATGGCATGCGTTTGTAAGCAAAAGTACCATAAGGGCATGTGAATGTGGTTTTCTCTTGATCTTCGGGTGCTATTGGAATTTAAAAATATCCGGAAAATCCATCTAGAAAACAATAGTAACTATTTTCGGCTAATCTTTCCAACATTTGATCTATGAAAGGTAAGGGAAAGTGATCTTTTCTGGTGGCGTCATTTAATTTTCTATAATCAATACACACACGCCATCCTATTACAGTCCTAGTAGGAATAAGCTCATTTTTCTCATTTGTAATGACAGTCATGCCACCCTTCTTAGGCACGCATTGAACTGGGCTTACCCATGGACTATCAGAAATTGGATAAATTAGACCTGCATCTAGCAGTTTAATAATCTCTTTCTTAACTACATCTTGCATATTAGGATTTAGTCTTCGTTGGCGTTGCACATACGTTTTATGGCCTTCTTCCATAAGGATTTTATGTGTGCAATACGAAGGACTTATTCCTTTAATATCATGAATCTTCCATGCAATGGCTGGTTTATGAGCTTTCAACACAGAAATAAGTTGTGATTTCTCATTTTCAGTAAGAGAAGATGATATTATTACAGGTAATTCAGATTCACCATGTAAATAAGCGTATTCCAAATGGTTTGGAAGTGGCTTTAACTCTAATTTCGGAGGTTCTTCTATCGATGATTTGTATCGATATCTGTCTTCTTCTTTTAGCATTTGAATTTCTTCTGTTGTTGGTTCATATCCATTAGCTATAAGTGTAGCTAACATTTCAGCTTCATCAATTGGTTCATTACCTTCTCCTAAAGAACATTCTCCTGTTCCTTGTAATTCTGGAAATTCTTCTAATAATTCTGCATGTGCATCTATAGTTTGAATATAATAACATGTATCATCTGCAGATTGTGGTTGTTGCATTGCTCTATCAACTGAAAAGGTAACACTCTCGTCCTCTATACTTAGGGTCAGTTTCTTACCGAACACGTCTATCATTGCTTTAGCCGTGTTTAAGAATGGTCTTCCTAATATGAGAGGAACTTGAGAATCTTCTTCCATGTCCAAAACAACAAAATCTACTGGAAATACTAAAGTACCAACTTTAACTAGCATGTTCTCCATTATTCCTCTAGGATATTTTATTGATCTATCGGCTAGTTGTATTCTTATTCTGGTTGGTTTCAATTCTCCAAGGTCTAGTTTAGCGTATAGTGAATACGGCATTAGATTTATACTAGCACCTAAGTCTGCTAATGCTTCTATTGAACTAAGACTACCCAGAAAACATGGAATTGTGAAACTTCTTGGATCAGATAGTTTTTCTGGTATCTTATTCAACAGCACTACTGAACAATTAGCATTCATGGTAACAGCCGAGAGTTCTTCCATTTTCTTTCTATTTGAGATTAGATCTTTCAAGAATTTAGCATATCTAGGCATTCCTGAAATCACATCAATGAAAGAAAGATTTACATTTATCTGTTTAAACATATCCAAGAATTTGGATTGCTCGGCTTCAAGTTTCTCTTTCTTCATTTTACTCGGGTAAGGAAGTGGTGGTTGGTATGGTTTAACATAAGGTTTATCCTTAGCTGTGTTATCTTCATTAACCTTTTCAACTACCGGTTCTTTTTCCTTATCTTGATTAGGTTGTGGTTCTTGTGGAGTAGGAATAGCTTCATCAGAAGTTACAGGTATTTCAGGTGGTTTAAGTGTTGTACCACTTCTTGTGGTAATGGCTTTAGCTGTTTCATTTCGGGGGTTAGCATTTGTATCACTAGGTAGACTTCCCGGTTTTCTTTCACCTATTAACTTTGCTAGGTTACTTACTTCTTGTTCCAGATTTTGAATAGAAGCTTGTTGATTTCTAAATGCTTGAGCATTTTGTTCATTAGTTTGTTTTTGAGATGTGAAAAACTGCGTTTGAGTTTCAACTAGCTTTGTCATCATATCTTCTAAATTCGGCTTTTTATCATCGGTTTGTTGTGGTGGTTTGTTTTGAAAATTAGGTCTTTGCTGATTGTAAGTATTATTGGTTACTTGTTGATTGCTAGGACCTTGTTGGTTGTTGTATGGAATATTTCTGTTATAGTTTTGGTTTTGATTGTAAATCGGTCTTGGCGGTTGATAATTATTCTGATAATTATTTCCAGGCCTTTGGTTTATGTATGAAATATTCTCTCTTTGTTCCATTGTTAATTCAATACTGAGACAATCTTTTGTCAAATGTGGTCCTCCACACTGCTCACAACTAATTCATATTGAGTGAATATCTTTAGTCATCTTTTCCATTCGTCTCTCGACAGCATCTATCTTTGCAGAAATGGAATCTAAGTCATGGCTAGAATCGGCTCTAGCTGCTTTAGATGATCTAACGATATCTTTTTCTTGGTGCCACTCATGTGAGTGGGAAGCAGTGTTATCAATAATTTTGTAAGCATCAGTTTCGGTTTTCTTCATATCTTAACCACCAGCTGCTATATCTATGTCTTTCCTTGTAGTGATGTCGCATCCTTGGTAGAATATTTATACTATTTGACAGGTGTCTAAACCATGTTGTGGACATCCTCTTAATAACTTTCCAAATCTAGTCCACGCCTCATATAGAGTTTCATTTGGCTTTTGTGTGAATGTAACAATTTCTCCTTGAAGTCTTACGGCTTTAGATGCCGGAAAGAATTGTTTAAGAAATTTTTCAACTAAAACGTCCCATGTATCAATCGCCCCTTCAGGTAACGATTCCAACCAATCTTTGGCTTCTCCCTTTAAAGTCCAGGGAAATAACATGAGATATATCTGTTCATCCTCCACTTCTCGGATTTTAAATAATGTGCAGATCCTATTAAAGGTACATAAATGTTCATTTGGATCTTCCTTCGGCGCACCACTAAATTGGCATTGATTAGTCACCATGTGTAGAATTTGTCCTTTGATTTCATAATCTGGCGCATTAATGTCTGGATGAGTAATTGCGTGACCTTGGCCAGTGCGTTTAGCTCTCATTCGGTCTTCCATACTTAATGGTTCCAGATTCTCCATAATTGAATTTGTTGAATCGGAATCACTGGAGGATTCTGATTTAATGGTTCGTTCCTCAACAATCTCTGTTTGAATGATTGGTGGTTCCGGAGGAAAATTTAATGGTTCAGGATCTACGAATCGTTCCTGAATATTCTCCGGATTCTCAATTGTGAGGTCGGGTTCAAAAAATGGATTATCGGAAATTTGAACTAGAGTACTTGGTCGACTGGATGACAATTCTAAAGAAAAATCAACGGCAGTAATATTTGCTAAATGTCTTGATCTAGTTACAGGTGGTGAACGTACAAAAGGTGGTGAACGTCTTGCTTGGTGCATTCACTGAATATCCTATTAGTTTTTAAAAGGAAAGAAAAATTATAATAAGTTATCCAATCAATAGACTTTTCTGATTTTGCCCACGTTTCGAATAGCTAAAAGATGCAGCAGAGGGGCAGGATTCGTTTGGTCTCAATATAATTGAGGACTGTTTGGCTCAAATAACCCGGTCCACGTACAAATCCAACTATTACTACGAACCAGAAGATTTTGTTGTCTATTAATTTAACCACTTAAAATAAATTTTCGTAATTTTAAGAAATTTAGATAAGAAGTAGATTAAAAATCTATGTCCTAAAAACTAGAATGACGAGAAATAAGAAAGAAAAAGAGCGCGTCGGAAAAAGGTCGAAAAAGAAAAATGGTTGAAAAATAAAAGGTGACGGAAAAATAAAAGAAACTTATAAAACTTAAAAACACTTGACTAACCTAACCTTATAACTACAACTAACTTAAAATTATAATCGCAAATTGAGATTACTAATTGGAATGATAATTGATACATAGGTAAAAGGTGTCTAAAAATATTAAAGCATACAGGAAAAACTAAATCCCAAATGGAAATAACTTAAAAAGAAACTAAAACTTAAAAAGGCGTCACAAAATTCTAAAGTACCTAAATCTTAGTCTAAAGAAAAAGCACTTAAGGAATTCTACGGCAAAGCCTAAAAATCTAGAAGTAAAAATAACTATGGCAAAAACTAAGTTTAAAACTAAATATGAGCGAAAAATACAAATATTACGCTAAAACGATTAAAAAGGGACAAAATATAAAAATATACAAAAAGTTGAAAAAAATACAATTTTTATAAAAATATTATTTTTATATTATTTATTTATTAAAACTATTAATTTTACAATTTAATTAAACTAATTTAACTAAAATATAAATTAAATAAAAAGTAACTTAAACTAAAACTAATTATAATAATAATAATAATTAGGGTTAATAATAATAATAATTAATAATTATCTGTAATAAATGCAGTTTAGGGTTTCTGTCGGTGTCAGAGTGGCTCCGCGAGTTGCGGTGCCCGAAGCTGCAAACCCCGCGAGTCGCGGGGTTCCAGTTTTCAACTCTGGAACAGTTTAAAACTTGAAGTTTTTTTTTATATATATATTTTTTTTTATATTTTCTGTTTAATATTTTATGTTTATATCAAAATATTTATATAATAAAAAATTATATTTAAAAACTTAAATAAAAATAGAACTACTTTATAAATTTAAAAATATCTTAAAAATAGATTTATATATATTAAATTTTTTTTTTATATGTTTTAAATAAAAACAAAATACTTAAATAAAACTTATATAAAAATAAAGAAACTTTATAAAACTTAAATATTTAACAAAATCTTAAAAAAACTTATATTTTTGTTTTCTTTTTTATATTTTCGAATATTTAAAACGTATTTTTATAAAAACGAATTTTAATAAAAGTAAACTAAAAATCTTTTTTTTTTATATATTAGCGTTGCGCTTCCGGCTTTTAAGCGAATCCCCGGCAGCGGCGCCAAAAATACTTGATGTTTATGCGAGGTGTATATAAAATACTATTAAATTTTACAAGAAAATACTATTAAATACGGTACAATTTTACACAAGATATTTATTTATTTATAGAATGGATATACTTAAACCTTGCTACAACACTTATAGGCAGTGTACCTAATCGTACAGTAGTGTAGTTTTTAGTAAGTCCGGTTCGTTCCACAGGGAAAATCTTTAAACAAAGCTTAACGCTATATTAGTTTACTTTTATAAAAATATAAATATATATATAAGTAATATTATTATTATAAATGGGGGTTTTTACCGTTTAATGACCGGTTTGTCGATTTTAAAACTTTAGTCGCAGTTAAAACCAAATGTAAAATATTAAAAATAAATACAAGACTTAAATTAAAGCGTAAAGTAAATAACGATAATGAAATTGCGAATAATAAAAGTGCGATAAAATAAACTTGCGATAATTAAAAAAAATACGATAATTAAAAGTGCAATTAAATACAATAACAATAAATAAAAATGCGATAATTAGAAGTGCAATTAAATATAAAATAAAGGAAATTAAATATGAAATAAAAGAATTATGCTTATTTAAACTTCCGTAATCATGATGTTTGACGTGTTGATTTTAGTGTTATGCCCATGGGTTAATTGTCCTTTATCCTGGATTATTTAATATGTCCGTCTGGTTTTGTCCATAACAGTCCATCAGTCATAAATATAAAGTGCGAGTGTCCTCGTCAAATTATTCTTATACCCGAAGTTAAATATTCCAACTAATTGGGGACTTAAACTGTAACAAGATTTTAATATTTTGTTTAATAATTACACCAGGATGTCGACTGAGTGTAACCCCAGGTTTTAATATTTTGTTATCAATTATACCAAGTGTCCTTGTACATAATTTCACCCCTGTTTTAATTATTCTAGTGGCTATTAATCCATTCCCGTATCCGGTTAAATGAACGATTATTCGTACATATAAATACCCCGCCCATCGTGTCCGATCGAGTGTATATGGTAATTTATAGGGACGCCCAATTGTAAATCTTTATATTAACATTAACAAACTATCATTTAGTTAAACAAATATAAAGCCCATTAATAGCCCATAGTCTAATTTTCACGAGTGTCGTTCTTTTGTCCAAACCCCAATTATGGTACAAAGCCCAATTACCCAATTTTAGTAATTAGCCCAACATCATGATTACTTCGTTTTAAATAAGCATAATAATAACTTAGCTACGAGACATTAAATTAAAAAGGTTGAACATAACTTACAATGATTAAAAATAGCGTAGCGTTACACGGACAGAATTTCGACTTACACCCTTACAACAATTGCTAACATACCCTTATTATTAGAATTAAAATTAAAATTAAAATTAAAATTATAATATATATATATATATATATATATATATATATATATATATATATATATATATATATATATATATATATATATATTACAATATAGATAGAGAGATGGATGGATATATTTTGAAAAATGATCAGAATTCGGTTGGCTTTATAGGGAATTGAGTTCAGGTATACTCCGCGACTCGCGGCCCTTTTTGCCTTCAAACTCCGTGAGTCGCGGAGTTTGTAAATACAACTCACAAACTTTGGAGTCTTTCTTGCCGATGGTTTTTTATTATTTATATAATATATAAATAATTATAAGAGTTATTTAAATATTATATTATATTTATGTGCATAGTTGACTTGTAATTTTTAGTCCGTTGCGTCGAGCGTTGAGAGTTGACTCTGGTCCCGGTTCCGGATTTTCGAACGTCCTTGCGTACAATTTAATATCTTGTACTTTGCATTTTGAATCTTGTACTCTTGTAATTTGGAGACGTTTCTTATCAATAATTGAAACCTCTTTGATTTTATTTTGTACTTTTGAGCTTTTTGGTCGTTTGCGTCTTCAATTCGTCGAATCTGTCTTTTGTCTTCACCTTTTATTATTTAAACGAATATCACTTTTAAATAGAACAATTGCAACTAAAAGCTTGTCTTTCTTGAGGAATAATGCTATGAAATATATGTTCGTTTTTAGCATTATCAAATGCATTTAAGTCATTAAATGCACTTGAGTGAATTGTTGGTGTTTAGCCCAACAAGTTTGTTTGTTGATTGAGTACATATTATATTAGGTACTCGGCTTTGAAGCTTTCAGAGGTATAAAATCATCACCAAATCGTTAAGGTGAGTGGAATAATTATATATGTATGTATATGATTTATTTACTTGTGGGTATGGGTTAAAGTTCGATGTTGACGATACCATATCCTAGAATATATTGTTGGTTCGTTTTGATGAGGGTTTAAGTTCGATGTTGACGATACCTCATGTATGGATTTAAAGTTCGATGTTGACGACGCCATATCGCTATTGTAGTGAAATTCGATGAGGGTTTAAGTTCGATGTTGACGATACCTCATATGTGGGTTTAAGTTCGATGTTGACGATACCACATTTATTAGGACGAATGGGAATTAAGTTCGATGTTGACGATACCATTCGTTGGGCTAGCCTTGAGATTTGAATACTAATGGATGTTGTGAACATCAATGCGTATGTATTGTGTTGTAACATATTGTATTGTTTGCGTTATATGATATTGTACACTGGCTTATGTAATCGAGGGTTTTAGCGTTATACATTATAAAGGTATGCTAATTATGTTGCGTATGTATGCAGTTTGTTGTAAGTGTTTGCAAGTAGGTAAGTTATATATGTATATATATAATTATTGCATTCACTAAGCTTTAGCTTACCCTCTCGTTGTTTATCTTTTTATAGGCTCCGGCGTTGACAAGGGTAAGGGCATTCGATTGGATTAGAGATCCCGCTTGTTGTTTAGGGGACGCTTTTGGGATGTGATAGCTTTTGGAGTTTGACCGAGATTTGGGTAGTTTAACCCCAAACACCATGCTCATAGGGTCGTTTGGAATTTAAACTAATGTGGTCGAAACTCATGTTTTGTATGAAACTCGTAAAACGGCCGATGTGGGCCCTGTTTTGTAAAACTCATTTTATTATTGAATCGTGTGAGTTTTAACTATTATAACATGTTGTGAAAAGCGTTTCGTCTAAAAATGTCTGGAAGTGGGAGATCTTTATTTGAAAAATTGTAAAACCGGACAGAACTGAAAACTGAGCTGTGCGCGCCGCGCACCCTGAGGTGGTGCGCGTGGCGCACTCCGCTGTTAAAAAAAAAATTTGTTTCGCGTATTTGGTTGGTTATTGGTTTGGGTTGTTACAAGTGGTATCAGAGCATGGTCTAAGGAATT
Organism: Rutidosis leptorrhynchoides; assembly: GCF_046630445.1. Taxonomy (NCBI): domain Eukaryota; kingdom Viridiplantae; phylum Streptophyta; class Magnoliopsida; order Asterales; family Asteraceae; genus Rutidosis; species Rutidosis leptorrhynchoides. The sequence goes on from NC_092343.1 coordinate 50,609,504, forward strand.
TAGGCGACTTGAGTAATAGGTGCCTAGACTTAGACTTATTTGTGTATGCGCTTTATGCGGGACTTGTAGGAGACGGGTCAGACCGGGAGTTGATTAGTGCTTAGGTTTATGTGAATTAACCTTGCACTAATTGTTTTGTGTTGTTTTAGCGACCATCAAGCGAGATAGACGTTGTACTAGTGAGTTAATACGAAGTGCTCGAGTAACAATGATTAGCTACCATTGTTACGGGTTCAAATCGTGTCAAACAAGCGATGTACGATGATTGTTGAGCAAGATGGGGTAGTGTAGTGTATATGTATATACATATGTGTTAAGTCCTTTCGTTTCGTTGCTTAATTTACTCCGCTTTATAGAATGAAGATGAGAAATGGACACGACACCAATGACGGAAGTACGAGTGAGGACGTTGAACTCACGGCCAAGGTTGAGGCCATCTTTAAAAGGCTAAAAAGGATTTTCTTGACGATGTTCGAAAGGTTTTCCAAGAGTCGGTTGATGGGCAAGTAACCGAAATGATAAATGAGCGAATGAGTGCCACGATCGAGGAGGCATTAGAAGCTAGAAACATTTGTCCTCGAGGCGAAGGGGGTGCAGATAATGGTGGGGGTGGAAGGCGGGACTTCCACTACAAAAATTTCAAGGATACTCAACCTCCGATGTTTAATGGGGTGAGGGATCCATTGAAAAGCACTTGTTGAATTTTCGATATTGAGGGGGTGTTCCGTACCGCGGAGTGTCCTCCCGAGAAGAAGACGAGGTATGGGTCTAGCATGTTGCGCGAAGAAGGCAAGTTGTGGTGGGACGATAAAATCAAATTATATGGTGAAGAGCAATGCATGAGCTTGACATGGGAGGAGCTTAAGAAGGATTTTTTTCAAGAATACCGAACTTCTTCCGATCTTGATAGAATCCGGGACGAGTTGCACAATTTGCAACAAGGTTCGATGGACTTGGTTACTCTCAAGTCTACCTTCTTGACAAAGACTTGTTTTTGTCCGGAATATGTTGGTGACGATCATAAGCTAATGAAAGATTTCTACCGTACCATGAATGATGAGTATAAGGGTAAGATTAGTCGAGGAGCGGCTAAGTCTTTTGAAGAGTTATTTGAATTGGCTCAGGGTTTTGAGCCGGAGGCTCCAAGGAGAAGTGATTTCACTTTTTCTAAAAGAAAGTTTGAAGGTTTTTGTCATTCTAACTTTTCAAACAAGAAGAACAAGAACAAGAAGGGTTCCGAAAGTGTAAATAGTGTGAAGAAAGGAGGTTTCGGGAACTTTATCCCTACTTGCTACAATTGTGGAGTACGAGGTCATTTGGCTCGGGATTGTACAAAGCCTCCTTCAACAAACAAGCTCACTTGTTTTAATTGCAACAAAGAAGGACACCAAAAGTAGGAGTGCCCCGACTTGAACACCGATCATGTTAAACGGTTGGAGAAAGCGGCGGGCACGGCTAGGGGTCGCAACTATTTGATGACGAATGAGGAGGCCAAGCAATCCAACGAAGTCGTTTCAGGTACTTTCATGGTTAACTCTAATCCGGCACGGATCCTATTTGATAGTGGCGCTAATTTATCGTTTGTTTCTCCAAGATTCGTGCCTAAGTTAAATAAACCTCTAGTTAAGTTAAGTCGTCCGGTAGAAGTTGAAATAGCGGATGGCAAAACGGTGCTAGTGGTTGATGTGTGTAAAAATTGTGATGTTGTGTTTGGTGCTGAAAACTTTAAAATTGATCCCATCCCGATGACTTTGGGTGATTTTGATATCGTTGTTGGTATGGATTGGCTCGATCATAATAGAGCCAATATTGCATGCCATGAAAAATTTATTCGTGTGAAGACCCCAAGTGGGGGAGAGTTAATTATTCACGGTGATAAACTGAGAAGACTTGTGTCGATATGCACTTTTGCACGGGCACGTCGTTTCCTTGTTAGTGGTGGCATGGCTTTTCTTGCCCATGTTGTTGATACTCGTGATAAGCCACCACCCATTCGTGAAATTCCGGTGGTAAATGAGTTTAAAGACGTTTTTCCGGATGAGCTACCGGGTGTTCCGGCGGAAAGACAAGTTGAATTTCGCATTGAGTTGGTTCCGGGAGCTACTCCCATTGCTAAAAATCCTTATCGTTTAGCGCCGATGAAAATGCAAGAGTTGTTAAATCAAACCCAAGAGTTGCTTGAGAAGGGTTTTATTCGACCGAGTGCTTCGTCATGGGGCGCTCCGGTTTTATTCGTAAAGAAGAAATATGCTAACATGCGGATGTGCATCAATTATCGGGAGTTGAACAAAGTGACGATCAAGAATCGTTATCCTTTGCCTAGGATTGACGATTTGTTTGACCAACTCCAAGGTGCAACGTATTTCTCCAAAATCGACCTACGGTCCGGCTATCACCAAATGCGGGTCCGTGAGGAAGATATCGAGAAAACGGCTTTTCGAACGCGTTATGGGCACTTTGAGTTTGTGGTAATGCCTTTTGGTCTTACGAATGCACCGGCGGCATTCATGGATCTTATGAACCGAGTGTGCCAACCTATGTTGGACAAGTCGGTAATTGTGTTCATTGATGACATACTTGTCTATTCGAAGAGTATGAAAGAACATGAACTTCATTTGCGGTGTGTGTTAAAGACGTTGCGGAGGAGAAGTTGTATGCTAAATTTTCCAAATGTGAATTTTGGCTAAGGGAAGTTCAATTCCTTGGCCATATCGTGAACGAAAATGGTATTCAAGTAGACCCGGGGAAGATTGAGACGGTAAAGAGTTGAGGACGACCGACTACGCCTACGGAAATCCGAAGTTTTCTCGGATTGGTCGGTTATTATCGTCGGTTTATCCAAGACTTTTCTAAGATCGCTTCTCCATTGACGAAATTGACGAGAAAGAACGCGAGGTTTAATTGGGAGAACGAACAAGATATTGCTTTTCAACTGTTAAAAGAGAAGTTATGTCAAGCTCCGGTGTTAGTATTGCCGGAAGGGGTAGAAGACTTGACGGTTTATTGTGATGCTTCTTTAAATGGGCTCGGGTGTGTTCTAATGCAAAGGGGTAAAGTCATCGATTATGCCTCTCGACAATTAAAGGAACACGAAACGAGGTATCCGACTCATGATCTTGAGTTGGCGGTGGTTGTTCATGCCTTGAAAATTTGGCGCCATTACTTGTATGGTGTCAAGTGTACGATTTATTCGGATCACAAGAGTCTGAGACATCTTTTTGATCAAAGATATTTGAATTATCATCAACGTAGATGGATCGATGTGGTGAAAGATTATGATTGTGAAATACTTTATCATCCGGGCAAGGCAAATGTGGTCGCGGATGCGTTGAGTCGAAAGAGTCACCACCCGGCATTACGATTAGGATTGTTACGTATGATTATTACTAACGATTTTCTTGAAAAACTTGGTGTGATTCAAATTGAAGCTTACGTTCACAACAAGCATGCGGAACGAATTGTGGGGCAATCGAAATTCATTACTATGGGTTCGCGTGGTTTGTTGTCTTTTCAAGGAAGAGTGTGGGTGCCTAAGATGGGGGATTATCGACGAGTGCTACTTGATGAAGCACATAAGTCAAAGTATTCCATTCATCCGGGCATAACGAAAATGTATCTTGATTTGAGGAAAGAGTATTGGTGGCCGGGCATGAAACGTGATGTTGTTAAGTATGTTGAACAATGCGTCACGTGTTTGCAAGTGAAAGCCGAACACCAAAAGCCGTATGGTAAGTTACAACCGTTAGAAATCCCGAGATGGAAATGGGAGCACATTACCATGGATTTCATTACAAAGTTACCAAAGATGGCGAGAACCCAATTTGACTCGATTTGGGTAATAGTTGATCGGTTGACGAAGAGTGCCTTGTTTCTTCCCATTCAGGAAGCGATATCGTCGGAGACCTTGGCTAACTTGTTTATCAAAGAGGTAGTCGCTCGACATGGGGTTCCTATATGTATTATTTTGGATCGAGATATGTGACGATCGCTCCAAATCCATATGGACGAACACGTCATTCATTGATTTCATTGTGAGGTATTTGACCTCTATGTGATACATTTTGTAACATTGTATTCGTTTGAAAAGGTATTTCATAAATGAATATATAAATTCCAGGTTTTTAACATCTGATGATTTCTACGTATAGACAATCACCATTTAATGGTTTACAATAATACATCTGTTGACAATACAGTCAAAATAAGATACATGGTAATGGTTTGGTGAATGCAAGTTTCTTGTATATAGCATGTATGACTCCAAGCACATATCTTGTATCACGTATAAGCAAACAACGGAAGACTTCTAGAATCCTGAGAATAAACATGCTTCAAGTGTCAACACAAAGGCTGGTGAGTTCATAGTTTTATTATTACACATAATCCGTATATCAATGTGGATTACAAAAGTTCAGTTGTTTTATTCAAAACGTTTATCAATAGGTTTTACATAAAAGGTGGATCACAAGATTTCAGTTATTTCATCCGAAACGTTTATCAATAGGTTTTACATAAAAGGTGGATCACAAGATTTCAGTTGTTTCATCCGAAACGTTTATCAATAGGTTTTACATAAAAGGTGGATCACAAGATTTCAGTTGTTTCATCCGAAACGTTTATCAATCGATTCTACAAAATTGAGCACCCTGGTAACTAAACTTTAATGCTTATATAATTTGTACCCTTTGTATAATCATCTTAATAATACACGCAAACCAACGTGTACGCTTCTCAAATAGCATACGTCCGTTAAAAGGCTAGCGCTCTAGCTCGGACGGGGATATCAAGCCCTATGGATCCATATACTACTACTCGCGCCCACCAGTTCTTATAACCGGCAGTTACTAGTTACCAAAGCTAAGGGATTTTCGGTTCAAACTCGGTGTAGAATTTAGTATGTACTTGTATCCATTGCGTTTAAAATAAAGTGCATGTATTCTCAGCTCAAAAATATATATTGCAAAAGCAATTAAAAAGGGAGCAAATGAAACTCACACATATAAATATTGTATATCGGTTAATAAAGCATTTGCATGTATTCTCAGCCCAAAAATATATTGAGTAAAAGGGATCATATGAAACTCACACAAAATCAGTTTTAGTATTTGTATCCATTTAGTAAAACAGTTTATAAAACTGCGCATGTATTCTCAGCCCAAAAATATATATTGCAAAAGCAATTAAAATGGGAGCAAATGAAACTCACACATATAAATATTGTAAATCAGTTAATAAAGTATTTGCATGTATTCTCAGCCCAAAAATGTAAAGGGTAAAAGGGATCATATGAAACTCACACATATAAATATTGTATATCGGTTAATAAAGCATTTGCATGTATTCTCAGCCCAAAAATGTAGAGAGTAAAAGGGATCTTATGAAACTCACTGTTTAATATTGATATACAATATTGTAGGAAAGCATGTAGACGCATCGGAGATAATAAACACGAGGTTTGATTCACAAAAATATCCCCGAACATTACCCATAACCTCCTTGGCAATAACCCATATTTTCCTTAGCTCTAGCTCGCTCGGAAACTCGTTTTGAAAATTACTTGGACAGTACTCCGTCGTAATATTTTATGTACATTATTATTTTTGTATTGCAAAAATAATAATACTAATAATAAGATTAATAAGATTAATAATAATCTTAATAGTAATAATAATAATAATAATAATAATAATAATAATAAATATTATACGGAGTAATATATATTTGTGTATGTGTGTTTTGATTTTTTTTTTCATTCGAACAAAACACCTGAATTTATAGTACCTGGCCTGGAATTTGGAGTCATGCGACTCGCATGGAAATGGCCTTCTGGCCATGCGACTCGCATGAGGACCAGGGACAGCTCACATTGTTTTGGCTCCTAGCTTGTCGACATAATATAAAAATATAAATATAATATATATAATTTAAATTAATTAATTATATATTATATTAAATTCACGTGCATAGTTGACTTGTAATTTTTATTCCGATAAGTCGTACGTTGTCACTCGACTTATGTCCCGGTTCCGGTTTTTCGAACGCCCTTTCGTACGCTGAGAAAACTTGTACTTTACGTTTCGTGAATCGTACCTTTGTCAAAATATAGTCTTAAATCATCCATAAAATATACCACTGTAGCAAAGTCAATTTTTACTGTAGCAATTCACTGTAGCAAAGTCAATTTCACTGTAGCAAATAGTGATTTTCAAAAACACTGTAGCATTTTGGGTACTGTAGCAATTTGAAATGTTACTATCGTTTACTAAATAACTTGAAATTATATATATGTATATATCTTTTTAATATATATAAATCAGTTTTTTTTTAAATACACATTGGAAGTTATTTATAAATAAATTTTAATAATAAATATTTCAACTTATCATATACATTCAAATAGATATTTAAACCAATAAGTTTAATGTACGGTATCAAACAATTAATACATTGTTACCTTTTCATGTTATAGTATATATGTATCTATTTACATATAATTGTTCGCGAATCGTCGAAAACAACCGAAAGGTATTTAAATATATAAAAGTAATTCAAAAATTTTGAGATTCAGTTTTACAGACTTTGCTTATCGTGTCGGAAATGTTAATCATACAAAGATTAAGTTTAAATTTGGTCAAAAATTTCCGGGTCATCACAGTACCTACCCGTTAAAGAAATTTCGTCCCGAAATTTGAGTGAGGTCGTCATGGCTAACAATAAAAATGTTTTAATGATGAATATGAGTTGATAATAGAGTTTTATCTATGTTTGAATAATATGGATAAAATAATCCAATTACTCGAAGCGTATGAGAGAAGTTATCGTAATCAAGTGAAATGGAGAATAGAGATGCGTCTTATCTCTTGATGTAGTAACAATTGATTTCCGGATTTTAAGGAATAGAAAATCTTCATAATCTAAATAAGATTTGATTCTTCAGAATTTGCGGAAATTAGGATTTTCTTTGATTAAATGCGTAATCTGCCTCTATTGCTGCGTCCGATATTTTGCTATAAATTGACCACTTCCGTTGCATTTATTTTCACCACTTCTATAATCTTCTTCCTTATTTCATACTTCTAACAAATTGTGAAATGCTTCATCCAGTTCTGATTCTTGATATACTCCTAACTTTCATATCTGTCATTCTTCTTTTTCATCTACCACCAGAGGAAATTACTTACTTCTACCATTACCTTGGGGTTATAGTGTTTTTCATTCTCCCGTGTCTTTATATTGCTATACGCATTGATATACACGGTTTGTAATTTCGGGGTTGTTATCGGGCTTTATATTCTCCATTATATTTCGGAGCTTCATACTTTTGTTTTCTCTTCCCGACCTTAAGTCAAACGGATAATGGTCCAGAATTTGTAGGTATGAAGTTTCAGATGAACATAAATAATGTTCTAAGAAAGAAATGGTAATAGTACAATCTGACTTGTCAAATTACCAGAATACCTCGAAAAAGACCGAATCATCAAGAAATATATTTTCTTGTTATATTTAGAGATTATATAGAATGAATGAGTTATGTAACATGGTTCATGATGAGGGTGGGATCTGTGAACCTTTATCACGTTCCATTAGAAACTCAGCATGACTTACTGTAATATAATCACGTTGATCAAGTGTCATTATATTATACTAACTCATGCTTCAGCTCCCAACACCACTTCCAAAATATTCATATTTTAAACTTGAAAGTTTAAGAATTTTAGAAACTAAAATAGTTTCTTTTATGATGTAACACAGATATCTCAAGGAGAAAATTGATTTTCGATACGAATGATTATGAAATTATCTCCAGAAATATGGAGGATATTTATAATGAAAGATACGATGATATTTTAGAATTTCTAATATCAGAGGATGATGAAGAATATTGTCCGTAGGGGTTTAGTATCAGGAGCAAGATATTCGTTAATGACTTCAGCAGATACTGAATCATTTGTATTCTTTGAAGGCAGGTTTAGTCTTTGTGATTTATCCACAACCCTCCTTCATACTTTGCTCAATCCGTTTTCCAGTTTCAAACCTTCTCTTTTTCTCAGTTTTACCACCATATTATTCTTTATCATCAAACTTTTGACTGTTAAGGTCGTTTACAGTTTTTGCTGCTTCATCAGCATTGTTCCAATTTCAGAGAACTAGTTTCATAGTTTGGGGTGTTTTTTGGAAACTTCACATTCGAAGTATGTAATTCGAGGAGGTAGACGTTATATGTACACATATAACTGTTGGCGTAGACGTGCTGCGAGATTTCAAAATACTGATTGCAAATTCCCGATAGTTGGAACGGCAACTATTGTTACAAGATGTGGATGAGTACATGATAGGGTTTCAATGTATATATAGTGATTTCCGGAGAGATTCAAATAGCAGAGTGACGGAGTCGCTGGTACATTTACTGCTAATATGGTGGAACATAAAAGGTTCCCCAGTAACAAAAACGTATATGCCAAAGTTATAAGTCTGAAAGGTCGTCGTTGACTCGTTGAATGGGTGATAATACTGGATACTTTTAAAAAGGAATTGCAAGGTTATTTTCAGTAATGATAATGCCGAAGGATTTATCACAGATACGTGTTAAAGTTTTACTTAGGTTTCGAGAGCTTTCCAGATATATGATTATAATTACAAATCTTTCTTCTCGTAGATATCGTGTAGTTGGTTTGTCTTCTCGTTTGTTCATTAGTTGAAGTGTTTCCAAGAATTTCGATGGGTTTGAACGCAAAATGTAATCATATGATGTTCTAGTACTGTTCTGAATTCAAAGCATGGTTTTCGAAGCATGGTTTTGAAAGATGTAGGAATCTAAGAGTGATGTTTTTCGTTTAATCTTGACTTGGATTCTGATCTATCGAAATCAGAATATGAAATTGAATGAAAATGGTTATTCTGCGATGAACAGATACGTATATCTATAGGTTTGAGCAGTATAGTTAATGATTGTTGAATCAAAATTGAAGAATGTATAGTGTAACATATTAATGTGGAATTTATATATTTCTAGGGTATTACCTACCCGTTAAAATATTCTCATCATTAACAGTTTGTACAAAAGGATTTTCAATTACAATCTTTATGAAAATATATGTATGTATATTTCCTTCAGATGTAATATAAATTTAATGAGTTATTAAACTCATTTGATTTTCGGTTGGAACTAGAAACGAATAATCTCTTCTATATTAAAGATTACATAATCGTCGCAGGATATTTCTCCAATGAAGTTATGAATCAATACTTCATCGTTTATGGTTATTAGTATTCTTCGGTGCCTACGGTGCATATGAGGTTGATACTCGTGGAACAGATTGTGAGGTTGAGGTTTCCGGTGCGGATGTTGTTGTTGGTGGTAATGGTACTGTTGTTGGTTGTGCTGCTGGTACTGGTGGTGCTACCGGTGCTGCCTGTGATGCCTGCAAATTGTGCATCATATTCTCCAAAGCCACAACTCGAGCACGAAGCTCGTTAACTTCTTCTATTATTCCGGGATGATTGGCGGTTGGTACGAGAGGATGAATAAAGTTTAAAATTCTAGTTATCATATAATCGTTGCGAAATATCCTGGAAATTAGGGTAAAGATAGTGTTTCGAACGGGTTCGCCGGTAAGTGCCTCAGGTTCCTCACCAAGAGGTGAATTCGGTTGGTGGAAAGGATCGCCTTCCTCTTGTCTCCATTGATTAAGTTGATTACGAACCCATCCCCAATTCATCCAGAATTGGTGATGACTGATTGGTTGATTCATTCCGGTTACACTGCTTTCGGAACTCAGGTGGAAATTCATATCGGAATCCGAAGAACTCGAATTACTTGCAGAATTCATCTTACACGGTTAGATAAATAATTTTCGATGTGAAATGATTTTCGGATATCGGATGATATTTTAATTACATAGAATACCTTTATATAGTACAAAGGATCCGTAAATTATGGAGAAACTTTCGGAAACTGTCAAGTAAAGGTAACAGTAACAGATACGCTAAGATATTCATTTTGTCTATACACTAGTCATGCAATCCATGCAATAAGTGTGTCTAGACTACAAATGATAAGCAGGTAATTTTCCACACAAGGAATGATAAGCAGGTAATTTCTAACAAAAAAATTATAAGCAACAACTTTTATCATGCAGACATGGTCGAAGTCCAGACTCACTAATGTATCCTAACAATAACCGGTTAGACACACTAATGCAAATTCTGGTTCGCTAAGACCAACGCTCTGATACCAACTGTGACGATCGCTCCAAATCCATATGGACGAACACGTCATTCATTGATTTCATTGTGAGGTATTTGACCTCTATGTGATACATTTTGTAACATTGTATTCGTTTGAAAAGGTATTTCATAAATGAATATATAAATTCCAGGTTTTTAACATCTGATGATTTCTACGTATAGACAATCACCATTTAATGGTTTACAATAATACATCTGTTGACAATACAGTCAAAATAAGATACATGGTAATGGTTTGGTGAATGCAAGTTTCTTGTATATAGCATGTATGACTCCAAGCACATATCTTGTATCACGTATAAGCAAACAGCGGAAGACTTCTAGAATCCTGAGAATAAACATGCTTCAAGTGTCAACACAAAGGCTGGTGAGTTCATAGTTTTATTATTACACATAATCCGTATATCAATGTGGATTACAAAAGTTCAGTTGTTTTATTCAAAACGTTTATCAATAGGTTTTACATAAAAGGTGGATCACAAGATTTCAGTTATTTCATCCGAAACGTTTATCAATAGGTTTTACATAAAAGGTGGATCACAAGATTTCAGTTGTTTCATCCGAAACGTTTATCAATAGGTTTTACATAAAAGGTGGATCACAAGATTTCAGTTGTTTCATCCGAAACGTTTATCAATCGATTCTACAAAATTGAGCACCCTGGTAACTAAACTTTAATGCTTATATAATTTGTACCCTTTGTATAATCATCTTAATAATACACGCAAACCAACGTGTACGCTTCTCAAATAGCATACGTTCGTTAAAAGGCTAGCGCTCTAGCTCGGACGGGGATATCAAGCCCTATGGATCCATATACTACTACTCGCGCCCACCAGTTCTTATAACCGGCAGTTACTAGTTACCAAAGCTAAGGGATTTTCGGTTCAAACTCGGTGTAGAATTTAGTATGTACTTGTATCCATTGCGTTTAAAATAAAGTGCATGTATTCTCAGCTCAAAAATATATATTGCAAAAGCAATTAAAAAGGGAGCAAATGAAACTCACACATATAAATATTGTATATCGGTTAATAAAGCATTTGCATGTATTCTCAGCCCAAAAATATATTGAGTAAAAGGGATCATATGAAACTCACACAAAATCAGTTTTAGTATTTGTATCCATTTAGTAAAACAGTTTATAAAACTGCGCATGTATTCTCAGCCCAAAAATATATATTGCAAAAGCAATTAAAATGGGAGCAAATGAAACTCACACATATAAATATTGTAAATCAGTTAATAAAGTATTTGCATGTATTCTCAGCCCAAAAATGTAAAGGGTAAAAGGGATCATATGAAACTCACACATATAAATATTGTATATCGGTTAATAAAGCATTTGCATGTATTCTCAGCCCAAAAATGTAGAGAGTAAAAGGGATCTTATGAAACTCACTGTTTAATATTGATATACAATATTGTAGGAAAGCATGTAGACGCATCGGAGATAATAAACACGAGGTTTGATTCACAAAAATATCCCCGAACATTACCCATAACCTCCTTGGCAATAACCCATATTTTCCTTAGCTCTAGCTCGCTCGGAAACTCGTTTTGAAAATTACTTGGACAGTACTCCGTCGTAATATTTTATGTACATTATTATTTTTGTATTGCAAAAATAATAATACTAATAATAAGATTAATAAGATTAATAATAATCTTAATAGTAATAATAATAATAATAATAATAATAATAATAATAATAAATATTATACGGAGTAATATATATTTGTGTATGTGTGTTTTGATTTTTTTTTTTCATTCGAACAAAACACCTGAATTTATAGTACCTGGCCTGGAATTTGGAGTCATGCGACTCGCATGGAAATGGCCTTCTGGCCATGCGACTCGCATGAGGACCAGGGACAGCTCACATTGTTTTGGCTCCTAGCTTGTCGACATAATATAAAAATATAAATATAATATATATAATTTAAATTAATTAATTATATATTATATTAAATTCACGTGCATAGTTGACTTGTAATTTTTATTCCGATAAGTCGTACGTTGTCACTCGACTTATGTCCCGGTTCCGGTTTTTCGAACGCCCTTTCGTACGCTGAGAAAACTTGTACTTTACGTTTCGTGAATCGTACCTTTGTCAAAATATAGTCTTAAATCATCCATAAAATATACCACTGTAGCAAAGTTACTGTAGCAAAGTCAATTTTTACTGTAGCAATTCACTGTAGCAAAGTCAATTTCACTGTAGCAAATAGTGATTTTCAAAAACACTGTAGCATTTTGGGTACTGTAGCAATTTGAAATGTTACTATCGTTTACTAAATAACTTGAAATTATATATATGTATATATCTTTTTAATATATATAAATCAGTTTTTTTTTAAATACACATTGGAAGTTATTTATAAATAAATTTTAATAATAAATATTTCAACTTATCATATACATTCAAATAGATATTTAAACCAATAAGTTTAATGTACGGTATCAAACAATTAATACATTGTTACCTTTTCATGTTATAGTATATATGTATCTATTTACATATAATTGTTCGCGAATCGTCGAAAACAACCGAAAGGTATTTAAATATATAAAAGTAATTCAAAAATTTTGAGATTCAGTTTTACAGACTTTGCTTATCGTGTCGGAAATGTTAATCATACAAAGATTAAGTTTAAATTTGGTCAAAAATTTCCGGGTCATCACAAGATACCCGTTTCACATCTCGGTTTTGGGAAAAGTTTCACGAAGATATGGGTACACAATTAAAATTGAGCACGGCGTATCATCCTCAAACGGATGGTCAAACCGAACGTACGAATCAAACATTGGAGGATATGCTACGGGCGTGTATTATTGATTTCGGTGGTAGTTGGGATGAGCACTTGCCTTTGGTGGAATTCTCGTACAATAATAGTTATCATACTAGTATCGGGATGCCACCTTATGAGATGCTTTATGGGCGAAGATGTCGAACTCCAATTTTTTGGGGTGAGATTGGTCAAAAAGAAATCGGGAGTACCGATTTGGTCTTAGAAACGAATAGCAAGATTGATATGATTCGGGATCATTTGAAAAAGGCGCAAGATAGACAAAAGTCGTATGCCGACAAGTGTAGACGAATGATCGAATTTCAAGAAGGTGACATGGTGATGCTTAAGGTTTCACCATGGAAAGGTGTTATTCGGTTTCGAAAACGGGGAAAGTTAGCTCCTCGGTTTATTGGGCCATTTAAGGTTTTAGCTCGTGTTGGTGAAGTCGCGTATCGTTTGGAATTACCCGAAGAGCTTGCGGGGATCCATAATACATTTCATGTTTCCCATCTCCGCAAGTGTCTTGCGGATGATTCATCATGGGTGCCATTAGACGAGATTGAGCTAAACAATAAGTTAGAGTATATTGAGGATCCGATTGCCATACTCGATGAGAAGGTCAAAAGGTTGAGAAATAAAGAAGTGAGAACTTTTAAAGTTCAATGGCATCGTAGTAAAGGTTCCGAGTTTACTTGGGAGCCCGAAGAGTTTGTGTTGGTTTATCTTCCCTTTTGTCATGCGGCTTGGATAGTGAGGACGCACTCCGATTCAAGTGGGGGAGAGTTGTAAGACCCTAATCTTCATTGTACATCAGTGTAAATAGAGTACATAAAGTGTGGGAATGATTGTGCAGTTGAACAGAAGTCAGAAGCTGAGCTGGGTTTAGTGCGCTCAGCGCACACCTAAGGGTGCGCGTGGCGCACTCTCTACTCTAGCCAGACTTAGCTCTTTTATTCAGATATTTTGATGGGTATTTTGGTAATTTCACCTGTGGACGAGTTAAAGGCCAGTAGGTCAGTTTGTGGAGTATCATTCACTCCATTTTCAACAACCTTATCTTCTTCACTTTAATTTTAGAGAGAGAGTGTGATTTCTTGAGTGAGAAAGCTTAAATCCAGGAGGAAGAAGTTGTCCTCGGGCTAAAGTGCGGGTATTAAAGTCATTCATCTACTCACTAGCTACTTTGTGGTTGTAGTGGTAAGCTCTAATCTTGATTTCCTTGTTTTAAATTGTATAAGGTTTAGGGTTTGGGATAGTGATGAACATAAAACCCATATTTAATGATTTTGGGTGTTCTTGGGTAAGATGGAGTCATGAAGACTCAATGGTAATTAACCTAGGATTTTAAAGTGGTAATTGATATTTATGAGTCCTAATTGGTTAGTTAATTACTAGCACACCTAGCTAATTGGTAAATGGGTGTTAGTTGGGTTAGTGGATGACCCGAAATGGGTGTGTTGACTTTAAATGAGTCAAAGGGGTTAATGATTGACCTAGTTGGGGATTATGAGTGTGAATTACCTTAATTGTGTTATAGTTAGTGTTGATAGACCTTAATCACTAGCTTTTAAGTGATTGACAATGGTCTTGATCCTTAAGGGGCGGTTTTGGTGAAAATGGGGCATTTAATGCATTTAAGTCATTAAATGCACTTGAGTGAATTGTTGGTGTTTAGCCCAACAAGTTTGTTTGTTGATTGAGTACATATTATATTAGGTACTCGGCTTTGAAGCTTTCAGAGGTATAAAATCATCACCAAATCGTTAAGGTGAGTGGAATAATTATATATGTATGTATATGATTTATTTACTTGTGGGTATGGGTTAAAGTTCGATGTTGACGATACCATATCCTAGAATATATTGTTGGTTTGTTTTGATGAGGGTTTAAGTTCGATGTTGACGATACCTCATGTATGGATTTAAAGTTCGATGTTAACGATGCCATATCGCTATTGTAGTGAAATTCGATGAGGGTTTAAGTTCGATGTTGACGATACCACATTTATTAGGACGAATGGGAATTAAGTTCGATGTTGACGATACCATTCGTTGGGCTAGCCTTGAGATTTGAATACTAATGGATGTTGTGAACATCAATGCGTATGTATTGTGTTGTAACATATTGTATTGTTTGCGTTATATGATATTGTACATTGGCTTATGTAATCGAGGGTTTTAGCGTTATACATTATAAAGGTATGCTAATTATGTTGCGTATGTATGCGGTTTGTTGTAAGTGTTTGCAAGTAGGTAAGTTATATATGTATATGTATAATTATTGCATTCACTAAGCTTTAGCTTACCCTCTCATTGTTTATCTTTTCATAGGCTCCGGCGTTGACAAGGGTAAGGGCATTCGATTGGATTAGAGATCCCGCTTGTTGTTTAGGGGACACTTTTGGGATGTGATAGCTTTTGAAGTTTGACCGAGATTTGGGTAGTTTAACCCCAAACACCATGCTAATAGGGTCGTTTGGAATTTAAACTAATGTGGTCGAAACTAATGTTTTGTATGAAACTCGTAAAACGGCCGATGTGGGCCCCGTTTTGTAAAACTCATTTTATTATTGAATCGTGTGAGTTTTAACAATTATAACATGTTGTGAAAAGCGTTTCGTCTAAAAATGTCGGAAAGTGGGAGATCTTTATTTGAAAAATTGGAAAACCGGACAGAACTGAAAACTGAGCTGTGCGCGTCGCGCACCCTGAGGTGGTGCGCATGACGCACTCCACAGTTAAAAAAAAATTTGTTTCGCGTATTTGGTTGGTTATTGGTTTGGGTTGTTACAAAGATACTCATATTTCGAAAACAATCTGTGCAGGTCTGCTCACTGCTGTAAAAATCATTCATATGAAGAACACCGGAAATTTACAAAACAATCTCACCAACAGTAGCTAATGCATCGTGCAATGCAAAAATTTCTCACCGAGGGTAGCTAATGCAAAACAATCTCACCAACGGTAGCTAATGCATCGTGCAATGCAAAAATTTCTCACCGAGGGTAGCTAATGCAACCAAGATGCAAAACAATCTCACCAATCGATAGCTAATGCGTCGTGCAATGCAAAAATTTCTCATCGATGGTAGCTAATGCAATCTTTATAGAAATCGAACCATTAATCAAGATGCAAAACAATCTCACCAATCGGTAGCTAATGCGTCGTGCAATGCAAAAATTTCTCACCGATGGTAGCTAATGCAATCTTTATAGAAATCGAACTATTTCAGTAGCTAATGCATCGTGCAATGCAAAAATTTCTCACCGATGGTCGATAATGCAATCTTTATAGAAATCGAACCTCTGAATCCAAATAATTCTATCATAGAATGTAGTTTTGAATACTTGTGTCTATTTTGTCAAACATTTATAAAAGCAATTCATGTATTCTCAGTTCAAAAATATATCTCAAAAGCATTTAATAAAACAGTTATAAAACAGCGCATGTATTCTCAGTCCAAAAAATGTAAAGAGTAAAAGGGAATCAAATGAAAATCACAATACTGTATATCGTAGTAATTATGCATATGATGGCATTGAACAAGTGCAAGGTTGGCCTCAGATTCAGGAACCTATATTAGTGTGTGTGTGTGTGTGTGTGTGTGTGTATATATATATATATATATATATATATATATATATTGGTCAATATATGTCTAACAAATTAGGTCAGGTCATAGTGTATCACAATCCTAATGCTCGAAATTATCATGCAAAAGTTAACAAAAGTCAATTTGACCCAAGATGATTTACAAAATCTATACATGTTTATTATATAACTTAAATAGTCGTTATATATATATAAATATTTTTATTAGATTTTGCTAGGGTAAATAATACAAGTCATTTATTAATAAAGATTTACATTAAAATTTTATATATGATAAAAATATACTTTTATATATCTTAAGTAATAAAATTTATAAAGTTCATTTAATATCATAAAAATATAGTGGTATGTATTATTATATTACGTGTGGTAAAAATATCTTTGTATCACATATTTATTTGATAAGATAATATTGATAGTAATAATAAAAGTTGTATTATTTTGTGATAATAATGATAATTATTATTATTCTACTAATAATAATAACAATATTTATATTTACTAATGATGATATTAATTATGATAAAATGATAATTCTAATCATGATATTTTTAATAATAACAACACTTTTTAATAATAATATTTTTATATAACAATAATAATTCTAAAAAAAATTATAATTTTTATTACTAATACTAAAATAATAATAGTAATGATATTTAATAATAACAATGATGTTTCTATTAAAATCAGAATTTTACTAAAAATGATAGTTTTAATATTAATGATACTTTTAATAATAATAACGATAAAAATAATAAAATGATAGTTTTGATAAAAAAAAAATAGTAATTATTTTAATAATAATGATAATAATAATAATAATAATATTGATTATTAGATAATAATAATAATAATGTCAATAATAATGTCAATAATAACGACGATAACGATACCGATAACGATACGATAACAATAACGATAACGATAACAATAACGATAACGATAACGATAATAATAATCATTTTAACAATAATACTTAAATATTAGATAATTCAATTGACTATAACTTCTAATCCGTTCATCGAAATCATACGCTTTCTAAATGAAAAGTTATTAATTTTTCGCCAGCTTTCCAACGACATGCATATCTTATACCTTATCTCAATCGCATATGTATCAAATTCGTGATTTATTATAAACTATCTAATAAACGAAATTTAACATACAAGCATGCATAGTCATATATACTCGAGCACTAGTCAGGGATATACTATTAATATATAAAAGTTAAGTTATGAGTGCTCACGTATCAATATTGAGATTCAATATTGCAGGAAAGTACGTAGATGCAACGGATATGATAAACACTAGATTTGACTCACGAGCATACCCCCGAATAATACCCATAAACTCCATAGCCATAACCCATAATCTCTATCCCTCTTGAAAACCCATTTTGAAAACATGCAAGCAGAATCTCGTCGTAATATTTTATGTATAAATAATAATAATACTACTACTAATAATAAAATTAATAATAATATTAATCTTTAATAATGATGATAATAATAATAATAATAATAATAATAATAATAATATAAATAATAGATACGAGTAATATAGATAGAGAGATGAGTGAAATGTGAATTGCATCGAGCCAGATTTCGATATTTAAAGAGGTGTGGCTGCCACCAACCCCCCATGCGATCGCATGGGGTTTGGTCTTCCTGGCCATGCGATCGCATGGCCCTAGTTTCCAGCTCACACTCGTTTGTTTTTCATGCCAACGGTTTATATAATAATATATATTAATAATTAATAATTTATATAATTATATATATTATATTATATTTACGTGTCTAGTTAACGTGTAAAATTAGTTCCATTGACTTGGACGTTGTCACTCGACTAATGTCCCGGTTCCGATTTTTCAAACGAAGTTTCGTACACTTAGAAAACTTGCACTTTACGTTACGTGACTCGTACCCTTGTCAATAAATAAACTAAAATCATTGAGAAATTATGTTACACGAAGTATAACTTATACATTTGAGTGTTTTGATCATTTGCTTCTGTAAATCAATTACTCGTTATTCATTAAAATATATTTAATGATATATTTAAAATTTAAAATATTACTTAAATTAAAACTTTTTATAATTATATTAATATTACATTGTAAGATATATATGTGTGTGTGTGTGTGTATATATATATATATATATATCTTTATTTAAGAATATAATTTATATATATAATTGAAATATTTATTCAGTTTTCAAAACCAGTTATCTTTCAAATTCCGCTTTATATAATTTAAACTCGTTTAAATGATAGAAGTTATTATATTAAATAATGTTTTTAATAATATGATAACTTGATAATTAATTTACCAAGGGACACAAGGCAACACTGTAAAGCACGCTTTTGAAATTTAAACGGGAAT
The DNA here is from genome assembly GCF_046630445.1 of Rutidosis leptorrhynchoides. Taxonomy (NCBI): domain Eukaryota; kingdom Viridiplantae; phylum Streptophyta; class Magnoliopsida; order Asterales; family Asteraceae; genus Rutidosis; species Rutidosis leptorrhynchoides. Next base: position 50,628,544 of record NC_092343.1, read on the forward strand.
CTTTACTAACTTTGGACTAACCCTCATTAATGACAAATTTGTTCTTACTTGTACCACTTTACCATTTTCCGAATATTGTTAAAATGGAAAGATTTCTCACATCAATGTGGACCTCACAACCGAGACTTGTAATCATACAATGTATCTGATAAATCAATCATTTGATATTATCTTCCAATTTCATCGACAAACATATTGAAACAAATATGTTCACGTAAAGTATTTTACGTTTAATACTTTGCCGTGTTGCGCACTACAAGGGATGTAAGTGATTGGTGTTATCCGTAAGGATTTATTTGGTTCGGTCTTCATCGTTTTGGGTTGTTGACCTTAGGTTGAGACTTTGTTGCTTTTAGCATTGTACTCGGTAAGGGTACGCTAAGGGATTGATATCTCGGTTCAAGATTGGTCGAGTTTTTCCCGATGTGAGGGATTGAGCAAGGTTTTAGTGCTCGGTTGGTGGATCTGATAAATCGCGGGTCACGATTTAGTTGTTAAAGGTGATTCATTTGGGAAGAATTGTCTAGGAAAGTTCGGATTGGGACTTATGTTGAGGACCGTGGAGTGTAGGTCCGTTTGGTTAAGTGACGAGGATCACGAGGACGTGATCGAGTTTAAGTGGGGGAGAGTTGTAAGACCCAAATATTTATTGTACATAATGTATTTATGGTGTACGATGCGTGTATGAAGTGTACGAAGCATGTACGTATTGCTTGCTCGAACGTCGAAGGAGACTGGACATTGTCTGAAGTGACAAGGTGTGTATGTATCTTTTCAACCCCAAATAAAGTTTGTGTTGATGTGTCAAAGCCTTACCATTGGAAAGAAAATCTTATTACGTTTTTAATGATATTTGATTCATTGAAAACGGAGCTACGGTCAAAAAGTTATGGCCAAAACAAGTTACTGAAAACTGACCTGAAGGTTGGAGCGGCGCTCCACCTTATGGAGCGGCGCTCCGAATGCGTCTGATGCAATTTTCAGCATTTTTAAAGTGTTTAAATGAGGGGTACTTTGGTCTGTTCACTTGGGGTCGATTTGGGGTCATCAAAACTGATCCGTTGATCATTCTTATCCTCATTTCACCCACACAAACACTTTCATCAAACCCTAGAGGGAGAAACCCATTTTAGTGAGAGAGAGAGAGAGCTCCAATTGGAGAAGAAGAAGAGTTTTTCGGGTCAAACCTCAAGTATTAAAGTTGTTTATCTCGTCAACGGCATCATTTTGGCGGTATTGGTAAGTTCAAACTCCGAATTTCATTTGTTAGATTTGATATTCAAGTTAGGGTTTGAGATTGCTAGTTGTAAAACCCATTTAGTTGATGAAGAGGGTTTATGGAAACTTGCTATTTTGATATTTGGCGAGTTTTGGGTTGGTTAATGATTTAATCATGTTTAAGACTTGTAAATGGTGTATAATCACTAGTATTAGTGATTATTGATGTTTTGGAGACCATTAGGGTTCTTGTGGTTGACTAATTTTGACTAGAGTCAAAATTAGGGTTTGTTGATGATTATGACCCAATTGTCGATTTAATAAGGTTTATAAACTTAAAATGAATTAAGTTGAAGTATAAAACCGAGTTAAATATGTTTTGGTGTCAAAACTTGCTAATGGCGTGATGTTGACTCCTTATGGGTCAAAATTAGGGTTTAAGTGTCATTTTGGGCAACATAGGTGTTTAACACCTATGATTGGGTTTAATTGGCGTATTAGGACCATTCTCACTTGTGTTAGTGATTATTGGTTAATTTTGGGCGCGGTTTGTACTTGGAAGTGCATTTGGGTCGAAATTGCACTAAGTGTCAATTGGGTTGGTTTGTAAGTCAACTCTAATTGTGTTACTTGTTATGTGATAAATGGAATAGGTACATTCCATCGGCGATTGCGGATTTTGGTTTGGCATCCATCAAGACTTCAAGGTGAGTGTTAATATCCTATGTGCATATGTATGTGTAGGATGGGTGCGGGTCGGGTGAAGTGGTTCTCGGTTATAGAGCTCACTTCACATATAGGTGGATTTGATGGACTTGTGTATAGGTCTAATTGGCACGGTTGTGCATTTTGGTTGACCACCTTTGGCGAGGTGCACATTTTGTGTGTACGTAATCACACCTGTTTGTGATGTGGATGATATAACCCTAATGGCGAAGGGTTTTGATGTTGAGAAGTGAGTGGCGTGTAGTTCGGATTCACGATGACGCGTGTGGTTTTGGTCATCTCATTGTATTGTGAAAGTGAATCTCGTGTAGTTCGGATTCACGATGACGCATGTAGTTCGGTCATCTTATTGAGGTAGTAATCTCGTGTGGTTTCGGATTACTAAGGCTCGTGTAGTTCAGCCAACCTCGATGTTGTCTTGTTGAAGATAGTAATCTCGTGTGGTTTAGGATTACTAAGGCTCGTGTAGTTCGGCCAATCTTCATTGTGGTGTTTGGTATTCGGTAATGGGTTAAGGGGTTAACCTTATTCGTCATATATTGTTATATATATATATATATATATATATATATATATATATATATATATATATATATATATATATATATATATATATATATATATATATATATTGTTGTATTGTCGTGATGTAGCTAACCCTCCGGGTGTAGTTTCTTGGCGCTGTTGTTGGTGAACTTATGTTTGTTGATGCATATTTAGCTTGTTGCTTAGTGATCGTACGGTATGCTTAGATTAGCTTGCCTTTATGCTTGGATGCTCCGGTATGTGGTATTTGTTTATTTATGTGGCGTGTCTATTTTATGAATATATATGTATGTAGTATATTTTCACTCACTAAGCGTTAGCTTACCCTCTCGTTGTTTACATTTTCTTTATAGATTTGCTTGGATGAGGTGGCTCGGGTAAGCGTGGGAACTAGTGCGCGTAGTTGCTTTAAAAGGCTTGCTTTTTGATTAATTAGGATTGGGTAGCGTATCCCCAATCGCCATGCTCGGCTTTTATTTTGTGTTCAAATTTGTGGGGTCTAAACTTGTATTTTGTACTTAAAGGGTAAATTGGGTCGATGTGGGCCCCGCCTCGTAAAACTTATTTTATGAATGGAACGTGTTAGTTTTTCATATATGAATATGTTGTGAAAAGCGTTTTGTCTAAATACGTCGGGAAGTGGTCAAACATTTTCGCATTTTGGGACTTTTTGGACAGCGGGCTGCCAGGCCCCTTTTGCGCGCCGCGCAAGGGGATGGCGCGCCGCGCCATTTACTGCACCAAGAATTTTTTTTTTAATTGATATTTCCGACTGATCGTTTGTATATCGGGTTAGGTTGTTACAAGTGGTATCAGAGCATGGTCTAAGGGATTTAGGTGACTTGAGATAGGTGCCTAGATTTAGACTTTTGTGTGTGCTTAATTTATTACGGGACTTGTAGGATTACGGGTCGGAATGGGTTATAGTTAGTGCCTTGTTTTTAGGTGGACTAACGTTTATATTAGTAATGCGGATATTATTAATATGTTATTGTGTTGTGATGATAATTCTTGCGTGTGCTTATATCGCGTAGGATTTTGTTTGTGATTGTTTATATCATCGAGCGAGGCGGTCATTGTACTAACGAGTCTATACAGCGTGTGTGCATAATAAGGACTTGCAAACCTTATTACGGGTGCAAATCGTGTCTAGCAAGTGATGTACGACGAGTGTTTAGCAAGATGGGGGCGGTATTGTGTGAGTGCTTTTACGTTCGTGATCTAATCGCTTTTGCATTTCCTTAGAATGGCGACGGGAAACGGGATCGAGACGAACGATTTGGAGTTTAACACTAGAGTTGCGGCTGCCGTTGCGGAGCAAATGAGTGCGTTTCGAGAAGAAATGGATAGGAAGTATTCCGAACTTCAAGGTAGTAGTGGAATGGAGCGTTGTCTTAAGAGCTTCATGAGGGCTAAACCCCCAATGTACGACGGGAAACTGGATCCTTTGGTAAGCACAACTTGGATCTCGGATGTCGAAGGGTGTTTTCGTACTATTGAATGCCCTCCTGAGAAGAGGACAAGACTCGCTACTAGTTTGTAGCGGGGTAGGGCAAAGGATTGGTTGGATGGTAAGATTGATCTTGTCGGTGGTGAACCATTTATGGCGTTATCATGGGACGAGTTTAAGAAGGAATTCTTCGAGGAGTTCCGGACTTCAGTCGACTTATTGGAGTTGCGTAATGAGTTGCGAAATTTGCAACAGGGTTCTATGGATTTGAATACTCTCAAGACGACCTTTATGGCGAAGGCTCGTTTTTGTCCAGAGTATTTAGGGAATGATCGTATGTTGATGGGGGATTTCCATCGGACCTTAAATGATGACTTGAAGAGTAGAATTAGCCGGGGTCAAGCGAAATCGTTTGTGGAATTATTCGCCTTGGCTAGAGGTTTCGAGTCGTATTCACGATCCAAGAAGGGTGAACCTTCAAGTGAAAGAAGGGTTGTTTCTTATGGTGCTCCAAGTAAGAGGACTAAGGGTCCGAGTGTAAGCAGGGGTGGTACACGGATGGGTATATCGGATGCTAGTGCGTCTAGGTGTTACAATTGTGGTATGAGGGGTCACAAGTCTTGGGAATGTCCGGTACCAAAGGGTGATGGCATTGTGTGCTTCAATTGCCAAGAAGAAGGACATCGTAAGTCAGAATGTCCCAAGTTAGCGGGGGACGGGTGCGGCAATGAGACGTTAAGGTACGTTTCATTTTAATAAATATGTCCTTTGATTATTTATTATGCGCCGTTGAGTTTGAGTTTATTAAATGCATTGTGTTGTGCATGTTATTGATATGGGTGACGTTCCTAATGGAAGTACCCTATGGCGACGTTTTGATTGACGGGCGAAGGGCGTAAGACTTGGTGCAACCAAGCATTCCTTAGTATTGGGAAATGTTTCTACCAAACCATGGAAATGGGTTTTGGTGTTCGGTCGTTAAGCGCGTGTTCGCTTTCGGGTTTGATGAACCATGAGGTTCGTCGGGTGGATTGAATTCCTTGAAATCGAGTGTTGATCTCGATGTATGTTGGTAAAGGAGTCTGCGTGACGCGAGATTAGGTGCCTCTTTCATACCTACTAGCGTGATGTTCGGCTCCGATTGGGTTGTGGTTACATTGTACTTAGGGTACCGGGGGAAACCCTTAGGTACATGAGTGACTAGGTGAAATTTGACAAACTAAAGCAAATGGATGATTGCGAGGGTATGGTTTGTGTAATCGTGGTACACTTTTCGTTCGAAGTGTTTAAGGATAGATTAAGATCCTTGGTATGGTCAAGGTTGGAGCAAGATATGTCGATGGGTCGTGTGAACCCAATTGTTGGTAAAGTCTACCTTTGGTAGCACTGTACGGTAGTACGAGTTGTGGATATGGAACGTAGTTCCAAGTGGGGGAGTTACACTCCCGCACGAGGAGACCTTAGGGTGAGAATTCGGATAATGCTTATGGTAGATCCGAAACTTGTGTTGGGACCAAGTTTTGGTCGATTTGTGGTAGAGTACAATTTCGGTCAAATTGTACTTATGATTTTGGATTTAAATTATCACCGAAGTGGTAATGTGGTAAATCTCGTTGAGAGATAATGGACGTGTTTGGCGAACAAGGTGAAATCCCTCGGTTAAGGGATGTGTGTGTCGGGTTTTCTTTTGGGGAATTATTGTTTTGTGCCTATGTTTGATATAGGTGGTTCTTGCTCGATTGTGTGAATGGTTAGTGGTATCCGTTAGGATTCACTATGGCATAGTAGAGCGCGATGTTACGCTACTCGTTGTTCGAGGCCAAAAGGGCATTGATTGGTGAAGCATGACCTTCGGGGTCCGCTGACTTCATCATGGGATTATTGATTGGTAAAGCATGACCTTCGGGGTCCGCTGACTTCATCATGGGATTATTGATTGGTGAAGCATGACCTTCGGGGTCCGCTGACTTCATCATGGGAATATGTGATTGGTGAAGCATGACCTTCGGGGTCCGCTGACTTCATCATGGGCGTATGTGTTATATAGGTGAAGCATGACTTTCGGGGTTCGCTGACTTCATCCGGTGTTGAGTTGTGAATCTCGTGTAGTTCAGATTCACGATGACGCGTGTAATTCGGTCATCTTATTATGGAAGTGAATCGCGTGTAGTTCGGATTCACCAATGACTCGTGTGGTTTCGGTCATTGTAATGAGGAGTGAGTCTCGTGTAGTTCGGATTCACAAATGACTCGTGTAGTTCGGTCGTTCCTTTGGGATAGTGACTCTCGTGTAGTTCGGATTCACTATGGCGCGTGTAGTTCGGCCAATCTCGATTGTTGTTGCGAAAAAAATTGTGAGTCGCGTGTAGTTCGGATTCACTAAGGCGCGTGTGTTTTCGGCCAGCCTTCATGTTGTTTGATCTATTGGTTGTTTGTACACCAATGATGGGGTCGTAAGGACCGTGTTGTGTGATCTATTAATTGTTTTATACACCGATGGTGGGGTCGTGAGAACCATGTCGTAGGATTAGTGATGCGATAGCCGTGTTTCGCTCACATGTTGTTACGGGTGTGACAATAGTCGATTTTGTACACCTTGGGATTAGCGTTTCCATAGTCGTTTTGGGCGCTATCGGTTTTAGCCGTTAGTTTATGATGTTGCGGTAGTGTAACACCCAAATATTTATGGTACATAGAGTTATAATGATGTACGTTTAGTGGGTGAAGCATAGTGTAAAAGTTAAAAGGTCAGAATCTGCCCAGACATAGGTGCGCGCCGCGCACATGCCCAGCGACAGAATTCTGTCTTTTTCTATTTTAAGTTTAATGAGAGGCTTTTTGGTCTTTTCACTTGAGGCCGGATCTCAGGCCTTATCAGCTAGTTTGTATCCACTTTTGGATCATTTTCACATCCATTCATCACTCTCAAGTATCTTAGAGAGAGAGGGAGAATTTTAGTGAGAGAATTGGGGTTTTGGAGAGGAAGGAGCTTGAATTAATCAAAGTCTCGGGTCTTAAAGTTGTTCACCTCGTTCCTAGCTACGTTTTGGTTGTTGTGGTAAGTTCTAACTCCGAATTTCATTGTTTGATTTGATATTCAAAGTTAGGGTTTGAACTTGATTTGTAGAGAAACCCATTTAAAACTCTTGAAGTGAGTTTGTTGATGCTAGTAATCGGGTTTGTTGTTATTGTTGGTGGATTTTGGGTTGGCGAACAAATTGGTCTTGTTTATGACTTGTAATTGGGTTTAATCACTAGGTTTAGTGATTATGGAAGTATTGGAACCCTTTTGGTGTGTTTGAAAGACTAATTTTGGAATTGAGTCAAAATTAGGGTTTTTGGGTGATTTTGAGATTGATAAGTGTTAAACACTTAAGTTTGGGTTCTTTTGGCTTATTAGGACCATTTTCACTTGTGATTAGTGATTAGTGGTTAGTTTGGACTCGTTTGGTGTTTGTAAGTGCAATTGGTCGAATTTGCACTAAGTGTCGAATTGAGTTGGTTTGTAAATCCACTCTAAGTGTGTTATTGTATTTGTGATAATGGATTAGGTACTTTCCATTGACGTGTTGCGGAATTACTCGGTTGCATTCATCAAGGCGAAAAGGTGAGTGTTAATATCCTATGTGCATATGTATGTGTAGGATGGGTACGGGTTGGGTGAAGCGGTTCTTGGTTATAGAGATCACTTCACATATAGGTTCATGATGGCTCGGTTTGCACGATCATCTTATTGTTAAGTTGTGAATTTCGGTTAGAGCGGATTCATGGTGACTCAGTTTATACGGTCATCTTATTGTTAAGGTTAAGTGTTTAGCCTTGGGTTGTAGGTTCGGGGATATTATATTATCTTATGTTTTGATATTGACGTGTTGTAGCTAGCCCTTCGGGTGTAGCTTGGTAGTGTTGTTCATAACGTTGTGAGTGAACTTACATTGATGTTGTAGCTAGTGGTATCGCAATTGTACGGTAAGCTTAGTTTTGCTTGCTATATGCTCGGATGATCCGGTATGTGTTATTTGATATTGTGTGGCGTGTCCATTTTATGCATATATATGTATGTAGTATATTCTCACTCACTAAGCGTTAGCTTACCCTCTCGTTGTTTACATTTTTATAGATTTGCTTGGAGAAGGTGGCTCGGGTAAGCGTGGGAACTAGTGGACTCGCATAGTTGCTTTAGAAGATCTTGCTTTTGGATTGATTAGGATTGGGTAGCGTATCCCCAATCGCCATGCTCGGTCTTTATTTTGTGCTAAAAATCATGTTGTCGAAAACTTGTAGTTTGTACGAAAGTCGTAAAACGGCCGATGTGGGCCCGATCTCGTAAAACTCATTTTATTATTGGAACGTATTAGTTTTAACTAATATAAATTGTTATGAAGAGCGTTTGGTCTAAAAGTATCGGGAAGCAAGAGATCTTTTTGCGAAAATTGGAAAAAGTGGACAGCGGGCTGTCAGGCCCTGTGCGCGCCGCGCACAGGTGTGGGTGCGCGCTGCGCACCCCATCTGGACAGCTCAGTTTTAATTTTTTTATGCTGCGTTTTTGGTCGGTTAACGGGTTGGGTTGTTACAAGTGGTATCAGAGCATGGTCTAAGGGATTTAGGTGACTTGAGATAGGTGCCTAGACTTAGACTTTTGTGTGTGCTTATTTGTTGCGGGACTTGTAGGATTACGGGTCGGAATGGGTTATAGTTAGTGCCTTGTTTGTAAGTGAACTAACGTTTATATTAGTAATGCGGATATTATTAATATATTATTGTGTTGTGATAATAATTCTCGCGTGTGTTGTTGTTGCGTGGAATTTGTTTGTGTTTGTTTATGACATCAAGCGAGGCGGTCGTTGTACTAACAAGTTGATACGGCGTGTAGGCGTAATAAGGACTTGCAAACCTTATTACGGGTGCAAATCATGTCTAACAAGTGATGTACGACGAGTGTTTAGCAAGATGGGACGGTGTTGTGCGTGTGGTTTATACGTTCGTGATCTAATCGTTTGCATTCCTTAGAATGAAAACGGAAGATGGATGCGGAATGAGTGAGCCTATTCACGAAGAGAAGGATGAGTTAACGTTAAAGATTGAGGCCGTGTTTGAACAATATGTCTCGGTTTTCACCGGCAAAGTTAGGGAAGTAACCAAGGAGTTGGTCGAAGGACAAATGACGGAAATGGTCCGAGACCAAGTGACTAATGTTGTAAAGGAAGAGTTTGAAAGGAGGTTTCCCAAACCTCGAGGTAGTGATGATGAAGATGTACTTGCAAGGTTAGGATTACATGGTGCTCATGGTAAGAGGGCACGAAGTACGCCTGAAGGCGTCGGGAATGTGAAGAAGAAGAGTAAGAAGGGTTACAAGCTCACGTGCTTTAAGTGTGGGGAACGGGGTCATTTGGCACAAGATTGTACGGTGGTGCCTTTACGCTCAATCAGGTGTTTCATTTGCCAGATGGAGGGACACCAGAAGTCAGAGTGTTCCGAATCGCATGACGGTCGAGTTAGGAGGTTAGAGCGCGAATACAAGATGGGTAGTGGTGCACGGAAGCCCAACAGTGCTACATCAGGTACCTTTAGTACGAAATTATATGTTGTTCATTTGTAATAACATGCGGTATGTGCGTAAGTCTTAGCTAAACTTTATTCTCCGTTGGAGATAATTCGTAGCAAGCGGGCGGTTTACGTTTATGGTTCCTGTTTGCTCTCAGTAGAGTGTATAAGTGGTGTGTTGTGCCTTGATCCTATGGTGCGAATCCTTGGGTGCTTAAGCATTTTGGTTGGTATCGGGTCGTTAAGCTCATTTGAGTGAGACCCTTAAAGTCTCAATGGTGTTGTGCATGTTATTGATATGGGTGACGTTCCTAATGGAAGTACCTTATGGTGACGTTTGATTGTCGGGCGAAGGGCGTAAGACTTGGTACAACCAAGCATTCCTTAGTATTTGGGAAATGTTTCTACCAAACCATGGAAATGGGTTTTGGTGTCGTTAAGTGCGTGTTCGCTTTCGTGTTGAAGTTGATGAACCATGAGGTTCGTCGGGTAGATTGAAACTCTTGAAATCGAGTGTTGATCTCGATGCATGTTGGTAAAGGAGTCTATGTGATGCTACATTAGGTGCCTTTTTATACCTACTAGCGTGGTGTTCAACTCCGATTGTGTTGCGGTTACATTGTACTTAGGGTACCGAAGAGAAACCCTTAGGTTCATGAGCGATCGGGTGAAATTCGACAAACTAAAGCAATTGGATGATTGCGAGTGTATAGTTCGTGTAATTTGTGGTTGATAATGCTAAAAACGAACATATATTTCATAGCATTATTCCTCAAGAAAGACAAGCTTTTAGTTGCAATTGTTCTATTTACAAGCGATATTCGTTTAAATAATAAAAGGTGAAGACAAAAGACAGATTCGACGAATTAAAGACGCAAACGACCAAAAAGCTCAAAAGTACAAAAGACAATCAAAAAGGTTCCAATTATTGATAAGAAACGTCTCGAAATTACAAGAGTACAAGATTCAAAACGCAAAGTACAAGATATTAAATTGTACGCAAGGACGTTCGAAAATCCGGAACCGGGACCAGAGTCAACTCTTAACGCTCGACGCAACGGACTAAAAATTACAAGTTATATAAATATAATATAATATATAATTAATTATATTAATTATATATATATTATATTTATAAATAAAAACCGTCGGCAGAGAAAGACTCCAAGGGACTGAGCTGTAATTTCATTCTCCGCGACTCGCGGAGTTTGAAGAGGATTTCACCGCGAGTCGCGGAGCCCCAAATTTCGACTTTTCCTATAAAAGCAACCGAATTCTGATCAAAAATATAAATCTCTTTCTCTCTTCTCTCATATATACGTAAAATATATATATATATTTATAATTTATATTTTAATTTTAAATTATAATTCTAATAATAAGGGTATGTTAGCAAATATTGTAAGGGTGTAAGTCAAAATTCTGTCCGTGTAACGCCACGCTATTTTTAATCATTGTAAGTTATGTTCAACCTTTTTACATTAATGTCTCGTAGCTAAGTTATTATTATGCTTATTTAAAACGAAGTAATCATGATGTTGGGCAAATTACTAAAATTGGGTAATTGGGCTTTGTACCATAATTGGGGTTTGGACAAAAGAACGACACTTGTGGAAATTAGACTATGAGCTATTAATGGGCTTTATATTTGTTTAACTAAATGATAGTTTGTTAATGTTAATATAAAGATTTACAATTGGGCGTCCCTATAAATTACCATATACACTCGATCGGACACGATGGGCGGGGTATTTATATGTACGAATAATCGTTCATTTAACCGGACACGGGAATGGATTAATAGCCACTAGAATAATTAAAACAGGGGTGAAATTACATTCAAGGGTAATTGGTGTAATTGTTAACAAAGTAGTAAAACCTTGGTTTACACGCAGTTGATAACCTGGTGTATTCATTAAACAAAGTATTAAAACCTTGTTACAATTCGAATCCCCAATTAGTTGGAATATTTAACTTCGGGTACAAGGATAATTTGACGAGGGCACTCGCACTTTATATTTATGACTGATGGACTGTTATGGACAAAAACCAGACGGACATATTAAATAATCCAGGACAAAGGACAATTAACCCATGGGCATAAAACTAAAATCAACACGTCAAACATCATGATTATGGAAGTTTAAATAAGCATAATTCTTTTATTTCATATTTAATTTCCTTTATTTTATATTTAATTGCACTTCTAATTATCGCATTTTTATTGTTATTATATTTAATTGCACTTTTAATTATCGTACTCTTTAATTATCGCAAGTTTATTTTATCGCACTTTTATTATTCGCAATTTCATTATCGTTATTTACTTTACGCTTTAATTTAAGTCTTGTATTTATTTTATATTTTACATTAGGTTTTAACTGCGACTAAAGTCTTAAAATCGACAAACCGGTCATTAAACAGTAAAAACCCCCCTTTATAATAATAATATTACTTATATATATATTTGTATTTTTATAAAAGTAAACTAATATAGCGTTAAGCTTTGTTTAAAGATTTCCCTGTGGAACGAACCGGACTTACTAAAAACTACACTACTGTACGATTAGGTACACTGCCTATAAGTGTTGTTGCAAGGTTTAAGTATATCCATTCTATAAATAAATAAATATCTTGTGTAAAATTGTATCGTATTTAATAGTATTTCCTAGTATAAAATAATACTATTTTGTATACACCCCCTACGACATCAAGTATTTTTGGCTCCGCTGCCGGGGAAGTTCTTAAACGCCGGAAGCGCAACGCTATATAAAAAAAAAAGATTTTTAGCTAACTTTTATTAAAATTCGTTTTTGAAAAAATACGTTTTAATTATTCAAAAATATAAAAAGAAAAACAAAAATATAAGTATTTTTAAGATTTTGTTAAATATTTAAGTTTTATAAGTTTCTTTATTTTTATTTTAGTTTATAAAAATATAAGTTTTATTTAAATATCTTTTATTTATTTAAAAACAGAAAACAGAAAATAAAAAAAAATAAATAAAGAAAAACGCGTCGAATTTAATAAGCTGTCATCTGAATTTCTGAACCCCGCGACTCGCGGGGTTTTCTTTATAAATTACCGCGACTCGCGGAGTGACTCTGACACGCGACAAAACCCTAATCCTGCATTTATTACGGATTATTATTAATTATTATTATTATTAACCATAATTATTATTATTATTATAATTAAGTTTATTTTTAATTTAAGTTTTATTTAATTTATATTTTGTTTAAATTAGTTTAATTAAATTGTAAAATTAATAGTTTAATAAAATAAATAATATAAAAATAATATTTTTATAAAAATTGTAATTTTTGCAACTTTTTGTATATTTTTATAGTTTGTCCCTTTTTAATCGTTGTAGCATAACTTTTGTATTTTTAGCTCATATTTAGTTTTAAACTTAGTTTTTGCCATAGTTATTTTTACTCCTAGATTTTTAGGCTTTGCCGTAGAATTCCTTAAGTGCTTTTTCTTTAGACTAAGATTTAGGTACTTTAGAATTTTGCGACACCTTTTTAAGTTTTAGTTTTTTTTTTAAGTTATTTTCATTTGGGATTTAGTTTTTCCTGTAAGCTTTAATATTTTTAGACACCTTTTACTATGTATCAATTATCATTCCAATTAGTAATTTCAATTTGCGATTATAATTTTAAGTTAGTTGTAGTAATAAGATTAGGTTAGTCAAGTATTTTTAAGTTTTATAAGTTTCTTTTATTTTATTTTTCGTCACCTTTTATTTTTCAACCATTTTTCTTTTTCGACCTTTTGCGACGAACTCTTTTTCTCTCTTATTTCTCGCCATTCTAGTTTTTAGGACTTAGAATTTTTTCTACTTCTTATCTAAATTTTCTTAAAATTACGAAAATTTATTTTAAGTGGTTAAATTGATAGACATCAAAATTTTCTGGTTCGTAGTAATAGTTGGATTTGTACGTGGACCGGGTTATTGGAGCCAAACAGTCCTCAATTATATTGAGACCAAACGAATCCTGCCCCTCTGCTGCATCTTTTGGCTATTCGAAACGTGGGCAAAATCAGAAAAGTCTATTGATTGGATAACTTATTATAATTTTTCTTTCCTTTTTAAAACTAATAGGATATTCAGTGAATGCACCGAGCAAGACGTTCATCACCTTTTGTACGTTCACCACCTGTAACTCGATCAAGACATTTAGCAAATATTACCGCCGTTGATTTTTCTTTAGAATCGTCATCCAGTCGACCAAGTACTTCAGTTCAAATTTCCGATAATCCATTTTTTGAACCCGACCTCACAATTGAGAATCCGGAGAATATTCAGGAACGGTTCGTAGATCCTGAACCATTAAACTTTCCTCCGGAGCCACCAATCATTCAAACAGAGATTGTTGAGGAACGAACCATTAAATCAGAATCATCTAGTGATACCGATTCAACAAATTCAATTATGGAGAATCTGGAACCTTTAAGTATGGAAGACCGAATGAGAGCTAAACGCACTGGCCAAGGTCACGCAATTACTCATCCAGACATTAATGCACCAGATTATGAAATCAAAGGACAAATTCTACACATGGTGACTAATCAATGCCAATTTAGTGGTGCGCCGAAGGAAGATCCAAATGAACATCTTCGTACCTTTAATAGGATCTGCACACTATTTAAAATCCGAGAAGTGGAGGATGAACAGATATATCTCATGTTATTTCCCTGGACTTTAAAGGGAGAAGCCAAAGATTGGTTGGAATCGTTACCTGAAGGGGCGATCGATACATGGGACGTTTTAGTTGACAAATTTCTTAAACAATTCTTTCCTGCATCTAAAGCCGTAAGACTTCAAGCAGAAATTGTTACGTTTACACAGAAGCCAAATGAAACTCTATATGAGGCATGGACAAGATATGGAAAGTTGTTAAGAGGATGTCCGCAACATGGTTTAGACACCTGTCAAATAGTACAAATATTCTACCAAGGATGCGACATCACTACAAGGAAAGACATAGATATAGCAGCTGGTGGTTCTATTATGAAGAAAACCGAAACTGATGCTTACAAAATTATTGATAATACTGCTTCCCACTCACATGAGTGGCACCAAGAAAAAGACATCATTAGATCATCTAAAGCAGCTAGAGCCGATTCTAGCCATGACTTAGATTCCATTTCCGCAAAGATAGATGCCGTGGAGAGACGAATGGAAAAGATGACTAAAGATATTCACTCAATACGAATTAGTTGTGAGCAGCGTGGAGGACCACATTTGACAAAAGATTGTCTCAGTATTGAATTAACAATGGAACAAAGAGAGAATATTTCATACATAAATCAAAGGCCTGGAAATAATTATCAGAATAATTATCAACCGCCAAGACCAATTTACAATCAAAACCAGAATTATAACCGAAATATTCCATACAACAACCAACAAGGTCCTAGCAATCAACAAGTATCTAATAATACTTACAATCAGCAAAGACCAAATTTTCAAAACAAACCACCACAACAAACCGATGATAAAAAGCCAAATTTAGAAGATATGATGACGAAGCTAGTTGAAACTCAAACGCAGTTTTTCACATCTCAGAAACAAACCAAAGAACAAAATGCTCAAGCATTTAGAAATCAACAAGCTTCTATTCAAAATCTGGAACAAGAAGTGAGTAACCTAGCAAGGTTAATAGGTGAAAGAAAACCGAGAAGTTTACCGAGCGATACAAATGCTAACCCCCGAAATGAAACAGCTAAAGCCATTACCACAAGAAGTGGTACAACACTTAAACCACCTGAAATACCTGTAACTTCTGATGAAGCTATTCCTACTCCACAAGAACCACAACCTGATCAAGATAAGGAAAAAGAACCGGTAGTTGAGAAGGTTAATGAAGATAACACAGTTAAGGATAAACCTTATGTTAAACCATACCAACCACCACTTCCTTACCCGAGTAAAATGAAGAAAGAGAAACTTGAAGCCAAGCAATTCAAATTCTTGGATATGTTTAAACAGATAAATGTAAATCTTCCTTTCATTGATGTGATTTCAGGAATGCCTAGATATGCTAAATTCTTGAAAGATCTAATCTCAAATAGAAAGAAAATGGAAGAACTCTCGGCTGTTACTATGAATGCTAATTGTTCAGCAGTGCTGTTGAATAAGATACCAGAAAAATTATCTGATCCAGGAAGTTTCACAATTCCATGTTTTCTGGGTAGTCTTAGTTCAATAGAAGCATTGGCAGACTTAGGTGCTAGTATAAATCTAATGCCGTATTCACTATACACTAAACTAGACCTTGGAGAATTGAAACCAACCAGAATAAGCATACAACTAGCCGATAGATCAATAAAATATCCTAGAGGGATAATGGAAAACATGCTAGTTAAAGTTGGTACTTTAGTATTTCCAGTAGATTTTGTTGTTCTGGACATGGAAGAAGATTCTCAAGTTCCTCTCATATTAGGAAGACCATTCTTAAACACGGCTAAAGCAATGATAGACGTGTTCGGTAAGAAACTGACCCTAAGTATAGAGGATGAGAGTGTTACCTTTTCAGTTGATAGAGCAATGCAACAACCACAATCTGCAGATGATACATGTTATTATATTCAAACTATAGATGCACATGCAGAATTATTAGAAGAATTTCCAGAATTACAAGGAACAGGAGAATGTTCTTTAGGAGAAGGTAATGAACCAGTTGATGATGCTGAAATGTTAGCTACACTTATAGCTAATGGATATGAACCAACAACAGAAGAAATTCAAATGCTAAAAGAAGAAGACAGATATCGATACAAATCATCGATAGAAGAACCTCCGAAATTAGAGTTAAAGCCACTTCCAAACCATTTGGAATACGCTTATTTACATGGTGAATCTGAATTACCTGTAATAATATCGTCTTCTCTTACTGAAAATGAGAAATCACAACTCATTTCTGTGTTGAAAGCTCATAAACCAGCCATTGCATGGAAGATTCATGATATTAAAGGAATAAGTCCTTCGTATTGCACACATAAAATCCTTATGGAAGAAGGTCATAAAACGTATGTGCAACGCCAACGAAGACTAAATCCTAATATGCAAGATGTAGTTAGGAAAGAGATTATTAAACTGCTAGATGCAGGTTTAATTTATCCAATCTCTGATAGTCCATGGGTAAGCCCAGTTCAATGCGTGCCTAAGAAGGGTGGCATGACTGTCATTACAAATGAGAAAAATGAGCTTATTCCTACTAGGACTGTAACAGGATGGTGTGTATGTATTGATTATAGAAAATTAAATGACGCCACCAGAAAAGATCACTTTCCCTTACCTTTCATTGATCAAATGTTGGAAAGATTAGCCGGAAATAGTTACTATTGTTTTCTAGATGGATTTTCCGGATATTTTCAAATTCCAATAGCACCCGAGGACCAAGAGAAAACCACATTCACGTGCCCTTATGGTACTTTTGCTTACAAACGCATGCCATTTGGACTTTGCAACGCCCCTGCAACCTTTCAAAGGTGTATGATGGCGATTTTTCACGACATGATAGAAGAATGCATGGAAGTATTCATGGATGACTTTTCAGTCTTCGGTGATACATTTAAATCATGTCTAGTTAATCTGGAACGAATGCTAATTAGATGCGAAAAATCAAATCTAGTACTTAATTGGGAGAAATGCCATTTCATGGTTAAAGAAGGCATCGTTCTTGGACATAAAATTTCAAAAGAAGGAATTGAAGTGGATAGAGCTAAAGTAGATGTAATTGCTAAACTTCCACATCCCACAAATGTTAGAGGAGTTAGGAGTTTTCTAGGGCATGCCGGTTTTTACCGACGTTTCATAAAAGATTTTTCTAAAATTGCCACTCCTATGAATAAACTCCTAGAAAAGGATGCGCCATTCATCTTTTCAGATGAGTGTATCAAATCTTTTAATATTCTTAAAGAGAAACTCACTAATGCGCCGATCATGATAACACCAAATTGGAATCTACCATTTGAACTAATGTGCGATGCAAGTGATTTTGCAATGGGAGCCGTTTTAGGACAAAGGATTGAAAAATGATTTCAACCTATATATTATGCTAGTAAGACGTTACAAGGAGCACAAACGAACTATACAACTACTGAAAAAGAACTCCTTGCTATTGTCTTTGCTTTTGACAAATTTCGATCATATCTCGTTCTAGCAAAAACGGTGGTCTATACCGACCATTCTGCTCTTAGATACCTATTTTCAAAACAAGATGCTAAACCAAAATTAATCCGTTGGATCTTACTCTTACAAGAGTTTGATATTGAAATCCGAGATAAAAGAGGAGCAGAAAATCTCGCCGCTGATCATCTTTCTCGTCTTGAAAATCCTGAGTTAGAAGTTCTAAATGAATCGGCCATACAAGACAACTTTCCTGATGAATATCTATTGAAGATAGATTATAAAGAAATCCCATGGTTTGCAGACTATGCAAACTACTTAGTTTGTAGATTCCTTGAAAAAGGATTATCGTACCAAAGACGAAAGAAATTCTTCAGTGATATAAAACACTATTTCTGGGAAGATCCACACCTGTTTAAAAGTTGTTCCGGTGGAATAATACGCCGATGTGTATTTGGAGATGAAGCTAGTAAAATTTTAAACCATTGTCACACAGGACCAACAGGAGGGCATTATGGGCCTCAACTAACAGCAAGAAAAGTTTATGATGCTGGATTCTATTGGCCTACAATTTACAAAGACGCACACCTTCTTTGCAAATCCTGTGATGCTTTTCAAAGGGCCGGAAAAATAAGTCAACGTGATGAAATGCCACAAAATGTCATCCAAGTATGTGAAGTATTTGACATTTGGGGTATTGACTTTATGGGTCCATTTCCAAAATCTCATAATAATCTATATATACTCGTAGCCATTGATTATGTATCTAAATGGGCGGAAGCACAAGCTCTCCCAACTAATGATGCACGAGTTGTAGTCAACTTTTTAAAACGTCTTTTTGCAAGGTTTGGAACACCGAAAGCTTTAATAAGTGATCGGGGTACTCATTTCTGTAATAATCAACTTGAGAAAGTTCTTAAAAGATATGGAGTAACTCATAAAATCTCCACCGCATATCATCCACAAACAAGTGGACAAGTTGAAAATACCAACCGAGCTTTAAAACGTATTCTAGAGAAAACCGTAGGATCAAATCCGAAGGAATGGTCCATTAAATTGGAGGATGCACTCTGGGCTTTTAGAACAGCCTACAAAACTCCAATTGGAACCACACCTTTTAGACTTGTTTATGGAAAAGCATGTCATCTTCTAGTAGAAATTGAACACAAAGCATTTTGGGCTTTGAAGACATGTAATCTTGATTTACATGAAGCTGGACGTCTACGATTAAGTCAACTAAACGAATTAGAAGAATTAAGACATGAAGCATACGAAAATTCGTTAATCTATAAAGAAAGAACGAAGAAATGGCATGATAAAAGAATCAGAAGTTCAAAAGAATTTAAAGAAGGAGACAGAGTTCTTCTTTTCAATTCACGATTCAAGCTATTTCCTGGAAAATTGAAATCAAGATGGTCTGGACCATTCATAGTCAAAAGAGTTTTCCCATACGGAACGATAGAATTAATAAATTCAAATGGGATGGAATTTAAAGTTAATGGTCACATAGTTAAACATTACATACATGGTCCGATGGAAGTTGACAACGAAGTTAATCATAATTTCAACACCACAGCTAACTAAGTGTGGGGAGAATCAAGTTTTTAAAGGATAATATGTATTTCTGTTAGAGTTAGATTGTCTGTTTTCGTATAGTTCTCGAAAATGGAACCCGAATGGTCTTTCCCTAGCAGACCCTAAAGAACTAGTCTTCTCCCCCCATTCTGAATTTTTATTTTTTTTTTAGGTTTTTACGAAATGAAGACTGCCTGTGAACTAAACCATGGTCTAATGCTACACGCTTTGATCACTAAACGTAATAATGACATACTACCGAGTGAAATAGTATCAGTAATCAGAGAAAGAATGGACGGAGTTAGAAAAGAATCCAGATGCGAAGATAATAAGTTACAATTTGGTAAAGGAAAATCAAAATCCGCAGCGAAAAGAAGAGCACGACACCTAGAAAGATGTCACAAATGCGGAAAATGGTCACATGGAGGTAAATGTTCAAATAATCAAACCTATTCAAATACCGAATTTGTTACTTTATGCAGAGACGGACCGTTCATATGTTTAGAAGAAAAGACACTGAATGCTCGAGGTTACGCCTATGTAGCCATGGAAAACCAATTAAACCGACTATCTTATGAATGGGATAGATCATATAACTAAGAAATCTATTTCACAGGTATGTCTGTACAGTTTTTATTTTTATTTTTATTTTTAACCTTTTGATAATAAACGCTAATTTGTTCGCTAAAAAGTATTAAATTGGTATTGAATAAAATTAGGTTTGGCGACCGAAATTATTGATATCATTCAAAAATTTATTACATCACTGCGAAATTTAACGTTTATTCTTAAGGTATAAATATCTTTAATCAATCAACCCAAAATATTTCAAAAATTCGTCATGAGTTAAATTAGGTCTTGGAACCGAAATTACTTTACCGAAAAGAGGGGCGCATATTTTTGATAATATTTGATTGATTAAAGTGGGATAAAAAGACAAAAAGATTTTTAATTTTATTCTTACCATGTTTTTAATATTAATATTTAAATCTTAAATTAATATTGTAAACTTTGTAAAAACAATATATTTAAAATTGTAAATATTTGAAAAATTAATATAAGTTTGGTATGAATTTATAATATGAATTTTTAAATTAAGTTTGGTGTGAATTTTTAATTTTTAAAATATAAATTTTTAATTTTATGCATTTCAATTTTAAGTTTGGTGTGAATTTTTTTTTTATATTTAAGTTGTGTGAATTTAAAAACAAAAATTTACTTTATCTCATTAAGTTAAAAATATGATTTTTAAAATTCGTCGTAAGTTGAAGACTAGGTCTTTGAACCGAAATTGCTTTACCCGAGGGAGGGACGAGAACTTTTATTATCATTATTTTTAATCTTATTGAATTAAAGTATGCCAAAAACATTAAAAAAAACCCCAAAAATCTTAGCTTTTAAAACAATCACTACAAAAAGACAAATTTTAAAATTTTGTCGAAGGACGGACTAGGACATCGATCCGAAACGACCTCGTCCTAAATAACAAGGGAAACAAAATTTTAAAATTAATTACTTAATTGTTTTATAAGTTAAAGATTATATATAAAAAAAAAAAAAAAGCAAACTCCGCGACTCGCGGAGTTTGAAATGGAAATCTCCGCGACTCGCGGAGGGACCAAAACCCAGAAAAAAATAAAACGTAAAAACAGATCAGTTTACTCCCCACAAAAACACACTGCGAAGAACACAGCGAAAAAACCCCGAAAATACACGAAAAATACACCCTAAAATCACAATTTTTAACCGTTAATCACCAAATCTTTTGCTAAAATCATGTTGAGAAGGATGCTATCTAAGAATTACTCAAGAAAAACGGTAAATTTCTACACCTAAACACCATTTAATCCGAAATTAGTGTTCTTGAGCCATTTTTTCCCCAATTTGATTTTGATGCTTTTTAGTGTAATTATTCTTAAATTGTTTATGTATTATGCTTGTATAACCTAGATTGATGCTGTTTAACATGATTAGAAGCCTTAAACTTCAAATTTTGAGTAATCTAGGGTTTGTGTTCTTGAGCAAATTTGGGGCTTTTTGATATAAACAGGTTATGGCCGATTTTTGTCATGAATTGTTGCTAAATTAAGTAGTGTAACATGTCTAGGTAGTTAAATGATCCAAACTTTGAGCCTAAACATGATTTTGAGAATTAAAGTGGACTTTTTCAAGTCTAAAAATTCATGAACTTGATTTTTGAAAGATAATGCCATTTGAGACTTGTTTGATTGCTAGTAATGATTATTTTGACATGTTGTTTGAGTTAAGTGCTTATGAACTTGGCGAACATTTTCGTATATGCTTATTTGAAAAAGTGTAGATTTGATGAAAATATGAAAATAAGCTTAAGTTTGATATAAATTGATAATGTCATTGTAATTATTTTGATTGATGATTTTGCTGACACTAATGCATATTTGTATGCACAAAATTTGTGTTTGATGTGTTTTGCAGACTGAAAGGGGTGAATCTTCATCCCAAGCCCGCAATGCTCCTGCTAAGAATTTGGAACAACAGGAGGTGGATAACTACTACAAGCAGGATATACCTCATCCAGTCATGACCTTTTCTGATATGCACTTGGAAGAGTTGCACCCGAACCTGAGATTTGACAGACTTTGGATAGATTATCCAAAATATCAAAGGGGTTTGCATACTCTTCATTCTAAGGTTGTTGAGGTACCGAGGGTCATAGAATGGGGACCCTTAGAAGCTGTAGAATTGGTCGGGCCAATTAGGGAATTACTTGTACAGAGGTATGGTAATTCTTCTTTTAATGACTGGGTACGTTTATTCACCATGCGTAGACCTGTATATAAAGTATGGTGTGAAGAATTGTTATGTAGTATAGAGTTGAATGATCGGGTAGCTAGTTTAACTGATCGTTCTTTTATTAGATTTTTGTTAGGCGGTTCGATGCGCCACATGTCTTTACTGGACATGGCTCAGGCTTTACGTATATATACGCCTGAGGAGTTAGCGTCTGCCGATTGTAGAGGATTGATACTAAACGGTAGAAAGATAGATGAAAATTTTGATACACACGGTGTGTGGAGTCAAATGACAAGCCATCACCGTTTCAAAGGGGGAAATTACTCTTATTTGGATATAGATAGAGCCGAATTAAGAGTGATACATAGGTTTTTAGCTAATTCGATTACACAAAGGGGTAAGAACAAGGAAAAAGTAAATGAACAGGATTTGTTTTACCATATGTGTATTCGAGACCCACAAAGCGCTGTAAGTATACCGTATTGTGTGGGTTATTATTTATCAGCTATGGTTCGGGGGATGCGACCGCATAGCATAATAGGAGGTGGTATTTTTATTACTTTGATTGGTGAATATCTCGGTGTGGATATAAGTCGGGGGGGATTATTAGTAGAAGAACCGGAACCCCGCGATACTATAGGTTTAAATGTATACCATGGTGCGAAAGTTTTGAAGAGGCGAAATAACGCCGCAGTACGATACCATGGTAGACATCCACAGGTGGAGAGAAACCAATAGCAAGGTAATGTAGGAGGGGGGAATGAGATGCAAGAAATGCAAAGGTTTATAGCTTCTCAGGAATACGAAAATGCTAGACAGAGAGCATTTGAAGATTGGCAAGTTCATCAGAACCAAATCATAGCTCATTGCCAACATATAGGTAGAAACTATATTCCTACACCGAAACCCATCTTCCCTCCCTGGTCTATAGAGATGCAGCCACCGTATCCTACGTATGACCCTGCCGAAGCATTCTATAGCACCTATGGTTATGCCTGGAACCCCTATTGGTACCAATATCATCCTTAGTTTACTTATTATTTTTTTTTATTTTGTAATTTGTAATTATTGATACGTTTAATACTTTTGTTAATATTGTAATCATTTTTATAATTATCTAACTTTTATTCTTAGATTTTAATAATTTTTGAATGTGGGGTAATATACCAAACTTCAAAAATATGTATATATGTTTGCAGTTTATCTTATGTACACAACAGGGTAAAACAACGCATTTTCAAAGACTGGCATTAAGTTCAGCAAAAGCAACTAATTTTGACGACAAGATGCAAAATATATGTGAAATAACAACAAGACGGAATGAACAAATGATGTGCACCATTTATCATTCAGCAAACAAACGCCAATATATTTGGAAACTTTGGTAAAAATTTAATCATTTTCACACAAATCACCCTCAATAATTTAAATTGTTACTGATTTCTTGCAAATGAGGGCATTGTAAGATCTTAAGTGTGGGAAGGGGTTAAATTCTTTCAGATTTTAAAAATTTTTACTTTATACACTTGGTTACCATTAAAAATACTAGTAAAGCAGTAGTTGTATTAGAATCTAGTGCTCTCTGATAATAAAGAACAGCCCTGGTCTTATATACTGACTACCCAATTCTAGTAAAATTTTTCAAAATTTTCAATTAAATGAACTCAAAATCATGTTTATACATATTTATGAACGATAAAACTAGGTTTTAACACCGAAATTATTGTTACCTCAAAAAGGACATAAATTGAGAAACAAACCAAAATGTTAAAATTCATTTAAAATGGAATAGAGGACGATAAAAAGGAAAATAAAAGCCAAGTGTGGGAAAATTTACCAAGTTATCTTAAACATATGTCACATATATCTGTAACAAATAACTGAAAATACTTTTGCTTTGGACTAAACTAAACTGTTTTACCCGATGAAAGAAAAGAAGAGATGGATCTAAACGATGAATCAATTCCATCATTAAAAGGAAGTAAAGTCTTCCGAAAAAGACACGCGCTTCTTGATTTAGGTCATGAAGTTGTCGTCCAGACCAGCTGTAGGTTGACGAAAAATCTAGAAAAGTCATCACTAAAATCAGCAGGAAATCCACGGACCTCAGCATTAAACAGGGTCGCCAAGTGGTCAGATTTATCCTAACCATGAGAAGGATTTATCTCGTATAATGGGGGGCACCATGCAAATTAGCTGGATAAGACTAATGAATCAGATCCCCAGAAAGGATAATCTCCTTAAAGATTAAAAATCAGTTTTTAAGACTGATATTACTCAATCCTTGAGATTGACCTTAAAGATTGAGAATTCAAACTCATGGAATTCAATGATATCTAAACTTGAGCTTGAACGAGAAAATATTTTGATCAAAATTACAAACCGATTTGTTTTCTGAAAACCCTATTTTCAATGCGTTCATTACCATTGAACGTAAAATCCTAGGAATTCACCTGGAATTCATTAGGTCACCTGAACTAAATCGGGTGTCAACCGTAAGAACGGTGGTTGCCTAGTGGTCAAAGACAGGACCTTGTGCCATACCGAAAAATCATAAGGGTGAACTTTACTATTGCTCCTACCAAGGATAGTAATTGCGTCCGACACGTTATAGACCATAACTAAAAGCATGTCAGGGGACATTGCCTTAATAGTTGCTTGTTCAACGCTTTCCTTTACAACCGGACAGTAGTTTACCGAAAGGTAATATACGGGACAAGTAAACTGGACGTGTTGCTTTCCAAATACAAGGTTAGCAAGTGGGTGACACAAAACCATAAGTTTTGAGCTAAAATTTTCAAATCTGAAACCCACCAAACCCACAAAAATATTTTGCAAACACCGGTAAAGGGTTATTCCGGAAAACTTATCTAGGGTAAAAACTAGATTTAATTTTCAAAAGATCAAATGTTTTCATAAAGATCCAATTTCCTTAATGGATCTAAATTTTTATAGTCATGTGGGACTGTAAACCATATCGTTACTACCATTGTTTATACCGCCGTATAGAAATCACTGATGTACAAAGTGTGAAGAATAAAGAAGTGATTCTAGTATTTCAAGACAATATTGCTTGAGGACAAGCAACGCTCAAGTGTGGGAATATTTGATAATGCTAAAAACGAACATATATTTCATAGCATTATTCCTCAAGAAAGACAAGCTTTTAGTTGCAATTGTTCTATTTACAAGCGATATTCGTTTAAATAATAAAAGGTGAAGACAAAAGACAGATTCGACGAATTGAAGACGCAAACGACCAAAAAGCTCAAAAGTACAAAAGACAATCAAAAAGGTTCCAATTATTGATAAGAAACGTCTCGAAATTACAAGAGTACAAGATTCAAAACGCAAAGTACAAGATATTAAATTGTACGCAAGGACGTTCGAAAATCCGGAACCGGGACCAGAGTTAACTCTTAACGCTCGACGCAACGGACTAAAAATTACAAGTTATATAAATATAATATAATATATAATTAATTATATTAATTATATATATATTATATTTATAAATAAAAACCGTCGGCAGAGAAAGACTCCAAGGGACTGAGCTGTAATTTCATTCTCCGCGACTCGCGGAGTTTGAAGAGGATTTCACCGCGAGTCGCGGAGCCCCAAATTTCGACTTTTCCTATAAAAGCAACCGAATTCTGATCAAAAATATAAATCTCTTTCTCTCTTCTCTCATATATACGTAAAATATATATATATATTTATAATTTATATTTTAATTTTAAATTATAATTCTAATAATAAGGGTATGTTAGCGAATATTGTAAGGGTGTAAGTCAAAATTCTGTCCGTGTAACGCCACGCTATTTTTAATCATTGTAAGTTATGTTCAACCTTTTTACATTAATGTCTCGTAGCTAAGTTATTATTATGCTTATTTAAAACAAAGTAATCATGATGTTGGGCTAATTACTAAAATTGGGTAATTGGGCTTTGTACCATAATTGGGGTTTGGACAAAAGAACGACACTTGTGGAAATTAGACTATGAGCTATTAATGGGCTTTATATTTGTTTAACTAAATGATAGTTTGTTAATGTTAATATAAAGATTTACAATTGGGCGTCCCTATAAATTACCATATACACTCGATCGGACACGATGGGCGGGGTATTTATATGTACGAATAATCGTTCATTTAACCGGACACGGGAATGGATTAATAGCCACTAGAATAATTAAAACAGGGGTGAAATTACATTCAAGGGTAATTGGTGTAATTGTTAACAAAGTAGTAAAACCTTGGTTTACACGCAGTTGATAACCTGGTGTATTCATTAAACAAAGTATTAAAACCTTGTTACAATTCGAATCCCCAATTAGTTGGAATATTTAACTTCGGGTATAAGGATAATTTGACGAGGCCACTCGCACTTTATATTTATGACTGATGGACTGTTATGGACAAAAACCAGACGGACATATTAAATAATCCAGGACAAAGGATAATTAACCCATGGGCATAAAACTAAAATCAACACGTCAAACATCATGATTATGGAAGTTTAAATAAGCATAATTCTTTTATTTCATATTTAATTTCCTTTATTTTATATTTAATTGCACTTCTAATTATCGCATTTTTATTGTTATTATATTTAATTGCACTTTTAATTATCGTACTCTTTAATTATCGCAAGTTTATTTTATCGCACTTTTATTATTCGCAATTTCATTATCGTTATTTACTTTACGCTTTAATTTAAGTCTTGTATTTATTTTATATTTTACATTAGGTTTTAACTGCGACTAAAGTCTTAAAATCGACAAACCGGTCATTAAACGGTAAAAACCCCCCTTTATAATAATAATATTACTTATATATATATTTGTATTTTTATAAAAGTAAACTAATATAGCGTTAAGCTTTGTTTAAAGATTTCCCTGTGGAACGAACCTGACTTACTAAAAACTACACTACTGTACGATTAGGTACACTGCCTATAAGTGTTGTAGCAAGGTTTAAGTATATCCATTCTATAAATAAATAAATATCTTGTGTAAAATTGTATCGTATTTAATAGTATTTCCTAGTATAAAATAATACTATTTTGTATACACCCCCTACGACATCAGTGGTACACTTTTTATTCGAAGTGTTTAAGGATAGGTTAGGATCCTTGGTATGCTCAAAGTTGAAGCAAGACGTGGTGATGGGCCGTGTGATCCCAATTATTGGTAAAGTCTACCTTTGGTAGCATTGTGCGGGTGTACGAGATGCGGTTATGGAACGTAGTTCCAAGTGGGGGAGTTACACTCCCGCACGAGGAGGTTTTAGTGTGAGATTTCGGACAATGCTTTTGGTAGATCCGAAATTTATGTCGGGACCTAGATTTGGTCAATTTGTGGTAGGGTACAATTTCGGTTAAATTGTACTTATGATTTTGGATTTGAAATATCACCAAGGTAGTAATGTGGTAAATCTCGTTGAGAGATAATGGACGGGTATGGTGAGCAAGGTGAAATCCCTCGATTAAGGGATGTGCTTATCGGATCCTCTTTTAGAGAATTATTGTTTTGTGCCTATGTTTGATATAGGCGGTTCTTGCTCGATTTTGTGAATGGGTAGTGGTATCCGTTAGGATTCACTATGGCGTAGCAGAGAGCGATGTTATGCTACTCGTTGTTCGAGGCCAAAAGGGATCGTTGACTGGTGAAGCATGACCTTCGGGGTCCTCTGACTTCATCATGAGATCATTGATTGGTGAAGCATGACCTTCGGGTTCCGCTGACTTCATCATGGGATCGTTGATTGGTGGAGCATGACCTTCAGGGTCCTCTGACTTCATCATGAGATCATTGATTAGTGAAGCATGACCTTCGGGGTCCGCTGACTTCATCATGGGATCGTTGATTGGTGGAGCATGACCTTCAGGGTCCTCTGACTTCATCATGAGATCATTGATTGGTGAAGCATGACCTTCGGGGTCCGCTGACTTCATCATGGGATCGTTGATTGGTGGAGCATGACCTTCGGGGTCCTCTGACTTCATCATGAGATCACTGATTGGTGAAGCATGACCTTCGGGGTCCGCTGACTTCATCATGGGATCGTTGATTGGTGCAGCATGACCTTCAGGGTCCTCTGACTTCATCATGAGATCATTGATTGGTGAAGCATGACCTTCGGGGTCCGCTGACTTCATCATGGGATCGTTGATTGGTGGAGCATGACCTTCAGGGTCCTCTGACTTCATCATGAGATCATTGATTGGTGAAGCATGACCTTCGGGGTCTGCTGACTTCATCATGGGATCGTTGATTGGTGGAGCATGACCTTCGGGGTCCTCTGACTTCATCATGAGATCATTGATTGGTGAAGCATGACCTTCGGGGTCCGCTGACTTCATCATGGGATCGTTGATTGGTGGAGCATGACCTTCGAGGTCCACTGACTTCATCATGAGATCATTGATTGGTGAAGCATGACCTTTGGGGTCCGCTGACTTCATCATGGGATCGTTGATTGGTGGAGCATGACCTTCGGGGTCCTCTGACTTCATCATGAGATCATTGATTGGTGAAGGATGACCTTCGGGGTCCGCTGACTTCATTATTGGATCGTTGATTGGTGGAGCATGACCTTCGGGGTCCTCTGACTTCATCATGAGATCATTGATTGGTGAAGCATGACCTTCGGGGTCCGCTGACTTCATCGTGAGATCGTTGATTCGTGAAGCATGACCTTCGGGGTCCGCTGACTTCATCATGGGTGTAGTGTTATATCGGTGAAGCATGACCGTTGACGGGGTCCGCTGACTTCATTCGGTGTTGAGATTTGGGAAGTGGGTCGCGTGTAGTTTTTTTTGCCAGCCTTCTTGTTGTTGGATGTGTGATCTATTGGTTGTTTTATACGCCAATGGTGGGGTCGTAAGGGCCACGTTGTGTGAACTAACGGTGGTTTTATACGCCGATGGTGGGGTCGTGGGGACCATGTCGTGGGATTAGTGAGGTGATAGCCGTGTTTCGCTCACATGTTGTTACGGGTGTAACACTAGTCGATTTTTGTGCACCTTGGGTTTAGCGTTGCGATAGTCGTTTTGGACGCTTTCGGTCTTAGCCATTGCTTATGATGTTAGGATAGTGGCGTATTGGTTGTATTGCGCGCCACAAAGGATGTTTAGTGGTAAGCGTATCCGTAAGGATTCGTTTTTGTTCGGTCTTCATCGTTTCGGGTTGTTGACCTTAGGTTGAGAGTTGGCTGCTTTTAGCATTGTACTCGGTAAGGGTACGCTAAGGGATTGATACCTCGGTAAGAGATTGGTTGAGTTTTTCCCGATGTGAGGGATTGAGCAAGTTTTAGTGCTCGGATTTGAGGACTTGATAAAACGCGGATGACGATTTAGTGTTAAAGGCGGTTCATTGGGGAGGATTGCCTAGAGAGATTGGAAGGAAACATGATGTTTTCACGAATGTTAAGGGTTTGTGGTAGTTTTCGGATGTCGTGTGTATTGCATGTCTCGAAATGCATGCACGTGTGTAATTGGTAAATGGTTTAATCTTCGAGTTTATGATAATTGTTGTAGGAGTCGGTTTGGAACGTATGTTTGAGGACCGTAGAGTGTGGGTCCGTTTGGTTTCGTGACGAGGATCACGAGGACGTCATCGATTCTAAGTGGGGGAGAGTTGTAACACCCAAATATTTATGGTACATAGAGTTATAATGATGTACGTTTAGTGGGTGAAGCATAGTGTAAAAGTTAAAAGGTCAGAATCTGCCCAGACATGGGTGCGCGCCGCGCACCATAAGGTGTGCGCGCCGCGCACATGCTCAGCGACAGAATTCTGTCTTTTTCTATTTTAAGTTTAATGAGGGGCTTTTTGGTCTTTTCACTTGAGGCCGGATCTCAGGCCTTATCAGCTGGTTTGGATCCACTTTTGGATCATTTTCACATCCATTCATCACTCTCAAGTATCTTAGAGAGAAAGGGAGAATTCTAGTGAGAGAATTGGGGTTTTGGAGAGGAAGGAGCTTGAATTGATCAAAGTCTCGGGTTTTTAAGTTGTTCACCTCATTCCTAGCTACGTTTTGGTTGTTGTGGTAAGTTCTAACTCCGAATTTCATTGTTTGATTTGATATTCAAAGTTAGGGTTTGAACTTGATTTGTAGAGAAACCCATTTAAAACTCTTGAAGTGAGTTTGTTGATGCTAGTAATCGAGTTTATTGTTATTGTTGGTGGATTTTGGGTTGGCTAACAAATTGGTCTTGTTTATGACTTGTAACTGGGTTTAATCACTAGGTTTAGTGATTATGGAAGTATTGGAACCCTTTTGGTGTGTTTGAAAGACTAATTTTGGAATTGAGTCAAAATTAGGGTTTTTGGGTGATTTTGAGATTGATAAGTGTTAAACACTTAAGTTTGGGTTCTTTTGGCTTATTAGGACCATTTTCACTTGTGATTAGTGATTAGTGGTTAGTTTGGACGCGTTTGGTGTTTGTAAGTGCAATTGGTCGAATTTGCACTAAGTGTCGAATTGAGTTGGTTTGTAAATCCACTCTAAGTGTGTTATTGTATTTGTGATAATGGATTAGGTACTTTCCATTGACGTATTGCGGAATTACTCGGTTGCATTCATCAAGGCGAAAAGGTGAGTGTTAATATCCTATGTGCATATGTATGTGTAGGATGGGTGCGGGTTGGGTGAAGCAGTTCTTGGTTATAGAGATCACTTTACATATAGGTTCATGATGGCTCGGTTTGCACGATCATCTTATTGTTAAGTTGTGAATTTCGGTTAGAGCGGATTCATGGTGACTCGGTTTATACGGTCATCTTATTGTTAAGGTTAAGTGTTTAGCCTTGGGTTGTAGGTTCGGGGATATTATATTATCTTATGTTTTGATATTGATGTGTTGTAGCTAGCCCTTTGGGTGTAGCTTGGTAGTGTTGTTCATAACATTGTGAGTGAACTTACATTGATGTTGTAGCTAGTGGTATCGCAATTGTACGGTAAGCTTAGTTTTGCTTGCTATATGCTCAGATGATCCGGTATGTGTTATTTGATATTGTGTGGCGTCTCCATTTTATGCATATATATGTATGTAGTATATTCTCACTCACTAAGCGTTAGCTTACCCTCTCGTTGTTTACATTTTTATAGATTTGCTTGGAGAAGGTGGCTCGGGTAAGCGTGGGAACTAGTGGACTCGCATAGTTGCTTTAGAAGATCTTGCTTTTGGATTGATTAGGATTGGGTAGTGTATCCCCAATCGCCATGCTCGGTCTTTATTTTGTGCTAAAAATCATGTGGTCGAAAACTTGTAGTTTGTACGAAAGTTGTAAAACGGCCGATGTGGGCCCGATCTCGTAAAACTCATTTTATTATTGGAACGTATTAGTTTTAACTAATATAAATTGTTGTGAAGAGCGTTTGGTCTAAAAGTGTCGGGAAGCAAGAGATCTTTTTGCGAAAATTGGAAAAAGTGGACAGCGGGCTGTCAGGCCCTGTGCGCGCCGCGCACAGTTGTGGGTGCGCGCCGCGCACCCCATCTGGACAGCTCAGTTTTAATTTTTTTATGCTGCGTTTTTGGTCGGTTAACGGGTTGGGTTGTTACAGGTAGTTGCGTATTGGTCGTGTTGCACCCTACAAGTGTGACACCGCTAATTTTTTTTTTTTTTTAATAAATACGTGGCGGAAGCATAATATTAATTAAATACGATATCGACATTTGTACAAACCAATGTCACGTGTCATTAAAACAATTTACATATTAACAGGAAGAGACGTAAATACATTATGTTTTCAAAAGTACATGGTTCATATTCTAAAAGACCACATCAGAGTTAACCCTGTCAAACATAACATCATCATGCCCGTCTTCTCCCAGAAAGTACTATCTACAAAAGCTATCAACCTGCAGGGAGCAGATGGAGGGGAATTAGCACGAAGCTAAGTGAGTACGACTAACTACAGGCCATAGCATACATAAGTTTTATACTAATCATGTCACAATAGTCTAACACACAAACATCACCCAAGTGCCGTCTACAGAGACTCTGGCGGCTCGGCCAAACCATTAACCACCAGCTGATCGGACTGGGGCTTACTAGAAGTTCCTCCACCACCGTATGCATATACATAATTCACACGCGACGGACGCGTCATTCACATATATATATACACCACGGTTGTCTAGGCTACCATAGAGGAACCCAACCCGCAGGTTGATCTCTCCTACTGAGGCTACCACACAATAGGGACGCACTGGGCTCCAGCAGACAAGCATCAACTAACATGCAGTCATCACAAGAACTAACTAACCACAACAAAAAGTATATCTAACAAGCATGGCAATCATAATATAACATGCTTATATATACTATAATCTCCAGTTAGTCCCACTCACCAAATACCAGCAAACGAGAAGGTGTTCAGCTATCTAATCACTGAACCTTCTCTTTCTCCTTTTCTCCTGAGAAATACATATACACGAGTTAGTTTATGTCCATAAACACCAAATAACACAATACAGAAAATTTTGTCAGAAAACTGTCCACTAAAAATTTTCTGCTTAACACTTATGCACTTTCAAAATTTACATCCTAAACACCAAAATACAAACGGGCAGCATAACGGCTAAAAAATCAACACTTAGGTAAAATATTCTGCCCTGGACACTCAGTCGGTTGACTGACTCTTACAGTCGGTCGACTGACTCTTACAGTCGGTCGACTGTCGACACAACCGGTCGACTGTCCTTCCCAGTCGGTCGATTCATTTGGTATTACATCAATCGACCGAAGGTAAATCTCAGTCGGTCGGTTCACTCAACAGTCGGTCGGTTCAACCCTCAGTCGGTCGACTATCGACCGACAGTCGGCCGAGTGTGTTCATCTTCATCAGAAACTGAACAAAGGCTACGGACTTCACGAAGAAATCCTCAAATCTCGATCTAGAGCTCGTTTTAAATACCAAAATTGACCACAACTTGTTCACTACTTGTTATAGACTCAAAACCCACAACAATTTGATCATAACAACACTTAAATCACTTGTTTTGACACAAATTTACACTTTTATGAAAACTAACACAAAAACTCCATTTTCTTGGAAATTAAAGCATGAAAAGCTATGAATCTTACCTTGTTAGAATCAGTAAATCACAAGGAACACAAAGATATGAACAATTTGAGCTCTAGCTAAAGATTAAGGATTAGGGTTTGATTGAAGGTGGAAGGGAAGGTACGGTGTTTAGAGAAGAAGGGTCTAGAAATGGAAAGAAAGAACACAGACCAGTCACTTAATTGTGGATAATTCCCACACTGTGCGATACACTGGTATTTATCAGTTATCTGATATCTTTCGTACTTCATTTTGCAACCCAAACGGAGTCCAAATTAAATAAACAAACCTGTTCTGTGACCCTTGTCACAAACTGATTCTAACCACATCATTAAATAATAACAAATATTAAATAAAAATAAAAGCATATAGTAACACAATACTAACTTAAGGGCAATCTAGTAATATTACATCTAGGCCCGATTGAGGATGTTACAAATCTACCCCCTTAAGAAGATTTCATCCTCGGAATCTGGTCAAGGTCAAACAACTGGGGATAGCGCGCCCTCATTAACTCCTCGGTTTCCCACATCAAGTTAGAACCTAAATTGTGCCGCCATTCTACTAACACCATTGGAATCTGTTTCTTTCTTAACTTCGTGACTTTCTTGTCCACTATTCTAACCGGCTCTTCTACTAGTTTCTTAGTCAAGTCGACTTTCAAATCTTTCAATGGAAGAATCTGACTTTCATCATCTACTTTACACTTCCTTAAATAACACACATTAAACGTGTTGTGAATTCCTGCTAACTCTGATGGGAGATCTAAAACAACAGTTTGATCATTCAGAATTTCTATGATTGGAAATGGCCCAATAAACCTCGGAGCTAGTTTACCATGTTTGCCAAATCTGATCACCCCTTTCCACGGTGATACCTTCAAGTATACACGATCACCTACATTAAAAATTACCGGACGCCTACGCGGATCAGCATACATCTTTTGTCGATCTCTAGCTGCTTTTAACTTTTCACGTGCAATTTCAACTTTTTCTGCAGTTAACTGAACAATTTCGGGACCTGCAAATTGTTTCTCACCTGTTTCTAATCAACATGTCGGAGTTCTACACTTACGACCATACAACATTTCATATGGCGGCATTCCAATACTAGAATGATACGAATTGTTGTAAGCAAACTCTATCAGTGGAAGATGCGAATCCCAAGAACCACCATATTCTAAGACACACGCTCTCAACATGTCTTCTAACGTTTGAATCATTCGTTCACTCTGACCGTCTGTTTGTGGATGATATGCTGTACTTAAATTCACACGCGTACCCAGATTATGTTATAAACTGTTCCAGAAGTTAGATACAAACCTAGTACCTCTATCGAAAACTTTTGACAACGGTATACCATGTCGACTAACGATCTCTTTCAAGTACAATTCTGCCAAATCACTTAACGAAGCTGTTTCACGAGTAGCTAAAAAGTGAGCACTCTTTGTTAAATGATCCACAATCACCCAGATCATGTCGTGTCCTTTCTGGGTTTGGGGTAACTTGGTTACAAAATCCATCGTTATATGATCCCATTTCCACTGAGGAATTTCTAACTATCTTAGAGATCCATACGGTTTCTGATGTTCTGCCTTAACTTGCGCACAAATATGACATTTTTCGACAAAATTTGCAACATCTGTCTTCATTGTAGGCCACCAATACAATGTTTTCAAGTCTCTATACATCTTTGTACTACCTGGATGCACTGATAATCTCGATTTATGCACTTCAGTAAGGATTAAATCCCTCAAATCTCCAAGCATAGGCACCCAAATTCGATCTTTATAGGTCTTTAATCCTCTAGAATCATTGCATAGGTTAAGTTTTCTTTTAGTCATTTGTTCAGTCTTTAGGTTTTCGTCATTCAAAGCTACTATCTGAACGGTTTCCAAACGATCGATCAAGTCTGAAACTATCTCAATTCTCATAAATCTAACGTTTTCGACGATTTTCTTGCGACTCAGAGCATCTGCGACCACATTTGCTTTACCCGGATGGTACTTAATCTCACAATCGTAGTCTTTAATCAATTCTAAACATCGACGTTGACGCATATTTAATTATTTTTGCGAAAAGATATATTGAAGACTCTTATGATCTGTATAGATTTCACAATGTGTACCATACAAATAATGTCTCCAAAGCTTCAAAGCAAACACAACTGCAGTTAATTCTAAATCGTGGGTAGGGTAGTTTCGTTCATGATTCTTCAACTATCGTGAAGCATACGCTATAACTTTATTTCTCTGCATCAAAACGCAACCCAGACCTGCACATGACGCATCGCAGTAGACCACATAACAACTGTTTGAGAGTCTGAAAAGCCTTTTCTTGTTCATTAGTCCATCGAAAGGCTACATCTTTTCTAGTTAACTTATTCAACGGACCTGCTATTTTAGAGAAGTCTTTGATAAATCGGCGGTAATAACCTGCTAAACCCAGAAAACTCTTAATTTCTGTCGGCATTTTCGGTGAGTTCCAATTCATTACGGCCTCTATCTTAGACTGATCTACTTTAATACCCTGTTCACAAATCACATGACCCAGAAACTGTACTTCCCGTAACCAAAATTCACATTTGGAAAACTTAGCGTACAACTGTTCCTGTTTCAGAAGTTCTAATACCAATCTCAAATGTGTAGCATGATCTTTCTCGGTTTTTGAATATATTAAGATATCATCTATGAAGACAATCACAAACTTGTCAAGATACTGCCGACACACCCTGTTCATTAAATCCATAAACACTGCTGGTGCATTTGTTAACCCAAAAGGCATAACTAAAAATTCATAATGACCATATCTAGTTCTGAACGCTGTTTTCGGTATATCGTTCTCTGCAACACGTACTTGATGATACCCTGAACGTAAATCAATCTTTGAAAAGTAAGAAGCACCCTGTAACTGATCGAATAAATCATCTATTCTCGGTAAGGGATACTTATTCTTTATTGTTCTCTTATTCAAATCACGGTAATATATACACATACGAAGCGACCCATCTTTCTTTTTCACAAACAACACAGGAGCACCCCATGGTGAAGAACTTGGTCAAATAAACCCCTTATCTAACAATTCCTGAATTTGAGACATCATTTCTCGGATTTTTGATGGAGCTAATCTGTAAGGAGCTTTTGCAACTGGCGTAGCACCGGGAACCAAATCAATTTTATACTCTACTTCACGTACTGGAGGTAACCCTGGTAAATCATCTGGAAATACTTCGGAAAATTCTGACACAACGGGAATATCAGTCACCTGCTTCTTCTCTTTCTTAACATCAATCACGTAGGCTAAGAATGAATCACACCCTTTCGTTATTGCTTTCTGAGCTTTCATTAGGGAAACCATAGGAAAGTTAAACCCACTGCGCTCTCCCCTAGCTATCACTCGGGATCCGTCGGCCAAACGGAAAGAAATCAACTTCTTATCACACTTAATATTAGCCATATTAGTTCTTAACCAATTCATGCCTATGACTACATCAAAGCTAGGTATAGGCATCATGATGTTATGCGAGGTGTATATAAAATAGTTTATATTTTACAAGGAAAAACTATTAAATACGATACAATTTTACACAAGATATTTATTTATTTATAGAATGGATATACTTAAACCTTGCTACAACACTTATAGGCAGTGTACCTAATCGTACAGTAGTGTAGTTTTTAGTAAGTCCGGTTCGTTCCACAGGGAAATCTTTAAACAAAGCTCAACGCTATATTAGTTTACTTTTATAGAAATACAAACATATATATAAGTAATATTATTATTATAAAGGGGGGTTTTTACCGTTTAATGACCGGTTTGTCAATTTTAAAACTTTAGTCGCAGTTAAAACCTAATGTAAAATATTAAATAAATAAAAGACTTAAATTAAAACTTAAAGTAAATAACGATAATGAAATTGCGAATAATAAAAGTGCTATAAACTTACGATAATTAAAAAGTACGATAAATAAAAGTGCGATAATTAGAAGTGCAATTAAATATAAAATAAAGGAAATTAAATATGAAATAAAAGAATTATGCTTATTTAAACTTCCGTAATCATGATGTTTGACGTGTTGATTTTAGTTTTATGCCCATGGGTTAATTGTCCTTTGTCCTGGATTATTCAATATGTCCGTCTGGTTTTTGTCCATAACAGTCCATCAGTCATAAATATAAAGTGCGAGTGTCCTCGTCAAATTATTATTATACCCGAAGTTAAATATTCCAACTAATTGGGGATTCGAATTGTAACAAGGTTTTAATACTTTGTTTAATGAATACACCAGGTTATCGACTGCGTGTAAACCAAGGTTTTACTACTTTGTTAACAATTACACCAATTACCCTTGAATGTAATTTCACCCCTGTTTTAATTATTCTAGTGGCTATTAATCCATTCCCGTGTCCGGTTAAATGAACGATTATTCGTACATATAAATACCCCGCCCATCGTGTCCGATCGAGTGTATATGGTAATTTATAGGGACGCCCAATTGTAAATCTTTATATTAACATTAACAAACTTTCATTTAGTTAAACAAATATAAAGCCCATTAATAGCCCATAGTCTAATTTCCACAAGTGTCGTTCTTTTGTCCAAACCCCAATTATGGTACAAAGCCCAATTACCCAATTTTAGTAATTAGCCCAACATCATGATTACTTCGTTTTAAATAAGCATAATAATAACTTAGCTACGAGACATTAATATAAAAAGGTTGAACATAACTTACAATGATTAAAAATAGCGTAGCGTTACACGGACAGAATTTCGACTTACACCCTTACAACATTCGCTAACATAACCTTATTATTATTATTAATTAAAATTAATAATTATAAATATTTATTTATATCATATGTTTGAGATAGAGGGAGATAGATATTATGGTGTTTTTGTTGGTCTCTAAAACTCGGCAGAAAACTGGCTTTATATAGGACCTGACCAGCATTTTCACTCCATGCGACTCGCATGGATTTTGTGCCTCTGGCCATGCGAGTCGCATGGCCACCCTGGATCCAGCCAAATTGGTTTGTTTTCTTCTTGCCGACGTAATATAATAATAATATATAATATAATATATAATTATATATATATTATATTATATTCTTGTGCATAGTAGACTAGATATTTTTGGTCCGTTGCGTCGGGCGTTTCTTCTTGGCTCAGGTCCCGGTTCCGGATTTTCGGACGTCCTCGCGTATTATTTTAAATCGCGTACTTTGCGTCTTGTAACTTGTACTCTTGTCATTTTGAGACGTTCCTCATCAATATTTTGAACCTTTTTAATTGTATCTTGTACTTTTTAGCTCTTTGGACCTTTTTGTCTTCAATTTGTCGAATCTACCTTTTATCTTCTCTTTTTAAAATTTAAACGAATATCGCTTGTAAATCGAACAATACCAACTAAAATCTTGTCTTTCTTGGGGAATAATGCTATAAAATATGTGTTCATTTTTGGCATTATCAATATTCCCACACTTAAGCGTTGCTTGTCCTCAAGCAATATAGTCTTGAAACACTTGAGTCACTTCTTTATTCTTCACACTTTGTACATTAGTGACTTCAATACGGCGGTATAAACAATGATAGTAACGATGTGGTTAAAGGTGGGTGTGTCTTTTTATGGTTGCCTCGGGTTTAGGTCAACGACACTGGCAATCAAATAGCCAATTTACTTTCGGTTTCCAAAGCAAAGTGCACATTTGAAAGGCGGTTTACAGTCCCACATGACTATAAAAATTTAGATCCTTAAGGAAATTGGATCTTTATGAAAACATTTGATCTTTTGAAAATTCAAGCTAGATTTTATCCTAGACAAGTTTTCTGATTTAATCCATTCTTTGGTGTTGCAAAATATATTTGTGGATCAATATTTTGGCTAAAACTTTTAGGTTTGTGTAATCCACTGCTATCCCTGTATCGGAAAGCACACATCCAGTTTACTTGTTCCGTATATTAACTTTCGGTAAACTACCGTCCGGTTGTAAAGGAAAGCGATGAACAAGAAACTGTTAAGGCAATGTCCCGTGACATGCAGATGATTATGGTCTTTTAACGTGTCGGATGCTAGAACTATCCTTGGTAGGAGCAATAGTAAAGATCATCCTATGATTTTTCGGTCTGGCACAAGGTCCTGTCTCCGACCATGCTATGCAACCACCGTTCTTACGGTTGACACCTGATTTGGTTCAGGTGACCTAATGAATTCCAGGTGAATTCCTAGGATTTTACGTTCATTGGTAATGAACGCATTGAAAATGGGTTTTCAGAAAACAAATTGTTTTGTAATTTTTATCAAAATATTTTCTCGTTCAAGCTCGAGTTTAGATATCATCGAATTCCATGAGTTTGAATTCTCAATCTTTAAGGTCAATCTCAAGGATTGAGTAATATCAGGCTTAAAAGCTGATTTTTGATCTTTAAAGGAGATTATCCTTTCTGGGGATCTGATTCATTAGTCTTATCAAGCTAATTTGCACGGTGCCCCCCCATTGTACGAGATAAATCCTTCTCATGGTTAGGATAAATCTGACCACTTGGCGACCCTGTTTAATGCTGAGGTCCGTGGATTTCCTGCTGATTTTAGTGATGACTTTTCTAGATTTTTTGTCAACCTACAGCTGGTCTGGACGACAACTTCTTGTCCTAAATCAAGAAGCGCGTGTCTTTTTCGGAAGACTTTACTTCCTTTTAATGATGGAATTGATTCATCGTGTAGATCCATCTTTCTTCGATAGTTTCATTGGATAAAACAGTTGATTATTGTTCAAAACAAAAGTATTTTCAAAAATTTGCACAAAAATATGTGATATGTTTTGAATAACTTGGTAAACTTTTCCCACACTTGGCTTTTATTTATGTTTTTCTTTGCCTTTTTCTCTTCTATTCCATTCTTATTAAATGAATTCTAACATTTTGGTTGTTTCTCAATTTATGTCCTTTCCGAGGTAACGATAATTTCGGCTCAATGACCTAGTTTTAATCGTTCATAAATATGTATAAACATGATTTTGAATTCATTTTTTTTAAAAATTTTGAAAAATTTACTAGAAGTGGGTAGTCAGTATATAAGACTAGGGCTGTTCCTTGTTATCGGAGAGCACTAGATTCTAACACAACTACTGCGTTACTAGCATTTTTAATGGTAACCAAGTGTTTAAAAAAAAAAATTTTAAAATCCGAAAGAATTTAACCCCTTCCCACACTTAAGATCTTGCAATGCCCTCATTTGCAAGAAATCAGAAATAATTTAAATTATTGAGGGTGATTATCGCAGAAAAATGATTAAATTTTACCAAAGTTTCAAACATATTGTCGTTTGATTGTTTGAATGATAAATGGTGCACGTCATTTGTTCATTCCGTCTTGTTGTTATTTCACATATATTTTGCATCATTGTCGTCAAAAATTACTTGCTTTTGCTGAACTTAATGCCAGTCTTTGAAAACGCGCTGTTTTACCCTGTTTTGTGCATAAAATAGAATACATACAATACAAATATAATCATACATGCAATTTGAAATGGAACTTTGGCATCCCACTTTCAAACTATAAGAAAAATATTAGTACACAATAATAATAAGAATATCAAACATTACATAAACGTAATAAAATGTTAAGTGTTTAAAATAAAAATAAAAATTACCAACTTATCTTTACTCATCAGGAGGCGGGTTAGGAGGAAAATTAGGATATGGATCCCAATTCATGTTCGCGTCCGGGTTCCATGGCTGATGATAGGTGAACTGGTATGCTGCGTCATAATCATATAAATCATAGGGTGGTCTCATTTCTGGCTGATGTGCAGGATAGTATGCGGGTCGGGTCGGATAATACATCTCGCCAGGCTGCAACTGGCTTATAATTTGGCGCTGATGATAATCCCATCGGCCATGCTCTCGTTGCCGGGAATGCTCGTAGTCATTCCGACGTTGCCATGCCTCGTACTGCATATGCCTATCATAGTTCGTCATGTATTCATCCTCCATACGAACGCCTAAATCAAGAGCAGTCTCCCGAACAACTCCTATAATGTTGTTCGCCTCTTCCATTTCGTCATCCGAACCTCTTTCTACCTGTCGCTGAGGTCCCTCGTATCGATATACCCGACCACGTCTCATCAATAATACCCTTGCACCGTGATAAAGGTTTGAACTTATAGTTTCAAATTCGTCCTCTATTTCGTTCATTGGACCCCCTTGGTGCTTATCCACACCTAAATACTCTCCAATGAGAGTAATGAAAATACCACCACCTATAATACTCCCCGATTTCATCCCCGAAACTACATTAGCGAGATAATAACCAACACAATAGGGAATGTTAACGAAACTCCTCGGGTCTCTAATACACTTGAGGTAGAACAAATCGTTTACGGTCAATTTCTCTTTATTCTTACCCCTTTGTGTAATTGTGTTTGCTAAAAATCTATGAATCACCCGGAGTTCAGCTCTATCTATATCTAAGTATGTATGATTTCCACTGGCGTGAAATTCATTAAAGTGGGACATACGCCTCCAGATGGCGTTAATATCAAATTCCCTATCTATCCTTTCTCCTTGGGCAATCAGGCTATTACAGTCGGGGCTCAAAAGTTCAGCAGGGGTGTAAATCTGTAAGGCCCTGGCTAAATCTATCATGGACATTCTGTACATGCGTCCACCTAACAGAAATCTAATAAAGCTTCTATCATCTATCCTCCTAACATCACTGTTTAACTTAATAGTACTAAGTAATTCTATACACCATTCCCTATATATGGTTCTACGAATGGAAAATAGGCGCATCCAATCGTTAAACTGAGAATTACCATACCTTTGCACCAATAATTCCCGAATCGGTTCGGCAAGGTCAACTGTTTCCAAAGGTACCCAGTCAATTGCCCTTGGCATTTCAACAACCTTAAAGTAGAGAATGTGCATGTTCTTTTGATAATCTGGATACTCTATCCAACATCGATCAAATCTCAGATTTGGGTGTAACTGATCTTCAGTAATGTCTAAGCTCAGAATCATTTGATGTGGAGCGAATTGACGAAACTGATTCATGAATAATTGATCTTGATCGTGATATGGAATATGTTGATCCTCATGTTGTTCTTCTTCTTGTTGCATATGTTGTTCTTGTTCATAAAACATTTCCGGTTCGGGCTCTGGTTGTCTGGACGATGATGCACCGTCCGTATCTGTATTTCTCTGCAAAACACATTAAACACAAAATTTGTGCATCCAAATATGCATTATTGTTAGCAAAATAATAACTTGAAACAATTATGATGACATGTTCAATTCATAACACATTTTATACACATTTTCTTAACAATAACAATTCTACACTTTTACATACGAAAATGTGTACAATGTTTTATCACATTTAAACTCTTAAACATGTCAACAATAATCATTATAGCAATTAAATACTTGTTACATGGCATTCATATCAAACTAGTGCTCATTTTCATATTTTTGTCAATCCTACATTTTTTCAAATAAGTACATATGAAAATATTCATCAAGTTTATAAGCATTTATCTCAAATAACATGCCAAAATAATCACTACTAGCAATGAAACAAGTTTCAAATGGCCTTTATATCAAATTATCCAAGTTCATGAATTTTTAGACTTAAAAAGTCTACTTTAATTCTCAAAAACATGTTTAGGCTCAAAGTTTGGATCAATTAACTACCTAAACATGTTACA
The DNA here is from genome assembly GCF_046630445.1 of Rutidosis leptorrhynchoides. NCBI lineage: Eukaryota > Viridiplantae > Streptophyta > Magnoliopsida > Asterales > Asteraceae > Rutidosis > Rutidosis leptorrhynchoides. The sequence continues at coordinate 50,671,301 of NC_092343.1, forward strand.
CTACTTAATTTAGCAACAATTCATGACAAAAATCGGCCATAACCTGTTTATATCAAAAAGCCCCAAATTGCTCAAGAACACAAACCCTAGATTCTTAAAAATTTGAAGTTTTTAGCTTCAATCCATGTTAAATAGCTTCAATCTAGGATATTCATGCATAATATAACAACAATTTAAGTCTAATTACACTAGAATTTAACAAAATCAAAATATAAAATTTATAGCTCAAGAACACAATAATTCGAATTTAAAGAGATTAGGGGTGAAATCTTTACCGTGTTCCTGAAGGGGTTGAGCCTACTGAATCTACGCATGATTATTGTGAAGTTTTGCAAGTAATTTGGTGAAAAAATGGCGGATTTTTGAGAGTATTTGGGTGCAAGTTCGTGTATATGTGTGTGTATTGTGAGAAAGAAACAGCAGCGACTGAATAAATTGATCCTGGCCAGTTTTTTGTAGCCATGCGAGTCGCATGACTTTGTGCCTATCCCCATGCGACTCGCATGGGGTGTATTTTCTGGATTTTAATATTTTTTTTTTTTTTTTTACTATAAAACCTTAAACTTTTAAAACATAAATTAAATAAAATTTTAAAAATTTTGTTTCTTTTTAAGACGAGGTCGTTTCGGGACGATGCCCTAGTCCGTCCCTCGACAAAATTTTAAAATTTTGTCATTTTCAAGCGATTTTTTTAAAAGCTTAGATTTTTGGATTTTTTAATTTTTTTGGCATACTTTAAATCAATAAGATTAAAAATAATGATAATAAAAGTTCTCGTCCCTCCCTTGGGTAAAGCAATTTCAGTTCAAAGACCTAGTCTTCAACTTACGACGAATTTTAAAAATCATATTCTTAACTTAATGAGATAAAGTAAATTTTTGTTTTTAAATTCACACAACTTAAATATAAAATTCAAAATTAATATTAAAAATTCACACCAAACTCAAAATTTGAAATGCATAAAATTAAAAATTCAAATTTTAAAAATTAAAAATTCACACCAAACTTAATTAAAAATTCATAAATTCATATTAAACTTATATTAATTTTTCAAATATTTACAATTTTAAATATATTGTTTTTACAAAATTTACAATATTAATTTAAGATTTAAATATTAATTTTAAAAACATGGTAAAAATAAAATTAAAAATCTTTTTGTCTTTTTATCCCACTTTAATCAATCAAATATTATCAAAAATATGCGCCCCTCTTTTCGGTAAAGTAATTTCGGTTCCAAGACCTAATTTAACTCATGACGAATTTTTGAAATATTTTGGGTTGATTGTTTAAAGATATTTATACCTTAAGAATAAACGTTAAATTTCGCAGTGATGTAATAAATTTTTGAATGATATCAATAATTTCGGTCGCCAAACCTAATTTTATTCAATACCAATTTAATACTTTTTAGCGAACAAATTAGCGTTTATTATCAAAAGGTTAAAAATAAAAATAAAAATAAAAACTGTACAGACATACCTGTGAAATAGATTTCTTAGTTATATGATCTATTCCATTCATAAGATAGTCGGTTTAATTGGTTTTCCATGGCTACATAAGCGTAACCTCGAGCATTCAGTGTCTTTTCTTCTAAACATATGAACGGTCCGTCTCTGCATAAAGTAACAAATTCGGTATTTGAATAGGTTTGATTATTTGAACATTTACCTCCATGTGACCATTTTCCGCATTTGTGACATCGTTCTAGGTGTCGTGCTCTTCTTTTCGCTGCGGATTTTGATTTTCCTTTACCAAATTGTAACTTATTATCTTCGCATCTGGATTCTTTTCTAACTCCATCCATTCTTTCTCTGATTACTGATACTATTTCACTCGGTAGTATGTCATTATTTCTTTTAGTGATCAAAGCTTGTAGCATTAGACCATGGTTTAGTTCACAGGCAGTCTTCATTTTGTAAAAACCTAAAAAAAATAAAAATTCAGAATGGGGGGAGAAGACTAGTTCTTTAGGGTCTGCTAGGGAAAGACCATTCGGGTTCCATTTTCGAGAACTACACGAAAACAGACAATCTAACTCTAACAAAAATACATATTATCCTTTAAAGACTTGATTCTCCCCACACTTAGTTAGCTGTGGTGTCGAAATTGTGATTAACTTCGTTGTCGACTTCCATCGGACCATGTATGTAATGTTTAACTCTGTGACCATTAACTTTAAATTCAATCCCATTTGAATTTATCAATTCTATCGTTCCGTATGGGAAAACTCTTTTGACTATGAATGGTCCAGACCATCTTGATTTCAATTTTCCAGGAAATAGCTTGAATCGTGAATTGAAAAGAAGAACTCTGTCTCCTTCTTTAAATTCTTTTGAACTTCTGATTCTTTTATCATGCCATTTCTTCGTTCTTTCTTTATAGATTAACGAATTTTCGTATGCTTCATGTCTTAATTCTTCTAATTCATTTAGTTGACTTAATCGTAGACGTCCGGCTTCATGTAAATCAAGATTACATGTCTTCAAAGCCCAAAATGCTTTGTGTTCAATTTCTACTGGAAGATGACATGCTTTTCCATAAACAAGTCTAAAAGGAGTGGTTCCAATTGGAGTTTTGTAGGCTGTTCTAAAAGCCCAGAGTGCATCCTCCAATTTCATGGACCATTCCTTCGGATTTGATCCTACGGTTTTCTCTAGAATACGTTTTAAAGCTCGGTTGGTATTTTCAACTTGTCCACTTGTTTGTGGATGATATGCGGTGGAGATTTTATGAGTTACTCCATATCTTTTAAGAACTTTCTCAAGTTGATTATTACAGAAATGAGTACCCCGATCACTTATTAAAGCTTTCGGTGTTCCAAACCTTGCAAAAAGACGTTTTAAAAAGTTGACTACAACTCGTGCATCGTTAGTTGGGAGAGCTTGTGCTTCCGCCCATTTAGATACATAATCAATGGCTACGAGTATATATAGATTATTATGAGATTTTGGAAATGGACCCATAAAGTCAATACCCCAAATGTCAAATACTTCACATACTTGGATGACAATTTGTGGCATTTCATCACGTTGACTTATTTTTCCGGCCCTTTGACATGCATCACAGGATTTGCAAAGAAGGTGTGCGTCTTTGTAAATTGTAGGCCAATAGAATCCAGCTTCATAAACTTTTCTTGCTGTTAGTTGAGGCCCATAATGCCCTCCTGTTGGTCCTGTGTGACAATGGTTTAAAATTTTACTAGCTTCATCTCCAAATACACATCGGCGTATTATTCCATCGGGACAACTTTTAAACAGATGTGGATCTTCCCAAAAATAGTGTTTTATATCACTGAAGAATTTCTTTCGTCTTTGGTACGATAATCCTTTTTCAAGGAATCCACAAACTAAGTAGTTTGCATAGTCTGCAAACCATGGGATTTCTTTATAATCTATCTTCAATAGATATTCATCAGGAAAGTTGTCTTGTATGGCTGATTCATTTAGAACTTCTAATTCGGGATTTTCAAGACGAGAAAGATGATCAGCGGCGAGATTTTCTGCTCCTCTTTTATCTCGGATTTCAATATCAAACTCTTGTAAGAGTAAGATCCAACGGATTAATCTTGGTTTAGCATCTTGTTTTGAAAATAGGTATCTAAGAGCAGAATGGTCGGTATAGACCACCGTTTTTGCTAGAACGAGATATGATCGAAATTTGTCAAAAGCAAAGACAATAGCAAGGAGTTCTTTTTCAGTAGTTGTATAGTTCGTTTGTGCTCCTTGTAATGTCTTACTAGCATAATATATAGGTTGAAATCGTTTTTCAATCCTTTGTCCTAAAACGGCTCCCATTGCAAAATCACTTGCATCGCACATTAGTTCAAATGGTAGATTCCAATTTGGTGTTATCATGATCGGTGCATTAGTGAGTTTCTCTTTAAGAATATTAAAAGATTTGATACACTCATCTGAAAAGATGAATGGAGCATCCTTTTCTAGGAGTTTATTCATAGGAGTGGCAATTTTAGAAAAATCTTTTATGAAACGTCGGTAAAAACCGGCATGCCCTAGAAAACTCCTAACTCCTCTAACATTTGTGGGATGTGGAAGTTTAGCAATTACATCTACTTTAGCTCTATCCACTTCAATTCCTTCTTTTGAAATTTTATGTCCAAGAACGATGCCTTCTTTAACCATGAAATGGCATTTCTCCCAATTAAGTACTAGATTTGATTTTTCGCATCTAATTAGCATTCGTTCCAGATTAACTAGACATGATTTAAATGTATCACCGAAGACTGAAAAGTCATCCATGAAAACTTCCATGCATTCTTCTATCATGTCGTGAAAAATTGCCATCATACACCTTTGAAAGGTTGCAGGGGCGTTACAAAGTCCAAATGGCATGCGTTTGTAAGCAAAAGTACCATAAGGGCACGTGAATGTGGTTTTCTCTTGATCTTCGGGTGCTATTGGAATTTGAAAATATCCGGAAAATCCATCTAGAAAACAATAGTAACTATTTCCGGCTAATCTTTCCAACATTTGATCTATGAAAGGTAAGGGAAAGTGATCTTTTCTGGTGGCATCATTTAATTTTCTATAATCAATACATACACGCCATCCTGTTACAGTCCTAGTGGGAATAAGCTCATTTTTCTCATTTGTAATGACAGTCATGCCACCCTTCTTAGGCACGCATTGAACTGGGCTTACCCATGGACTATCGGAAATTGGATAAATTAAACCTGCATCTAGCAGTTTAATAATCTCTTTCTTAACTACATCTTGCATATTAGGGTTTAGTCTTCGTTGGCGTTGCACATACGTTTTATGACCTTCTTCCATAAGGATTTTATGTGTGCAATATGAAGGACTTATTCCTTTAATATCATGAATCTTCCATGCAATGGCTGGTTTATGAGCTTTCAACACAGAAATGAGTTGTGATTTCTCATTTTCAGTAAGAGAAGACGATATTATTACAGGTAATTCAGATTCACCATGTAAATAAGCGTATTCCAAATGGTTTGGAAGTGGCTTTAACTCTAATTTCGGAGGTTCTTCTATCGATGATTTATATCGATATATGTCTTCTTCTTTTAGCATTTGAATTTCTTCTGTTGTTGGTTCATATCCATTAGCTATAAGTGTAGCTAACATTTCAGCTTCATCAATTGGTTCATTACCTTCTCCTAAAGAACATTCTCCTGTTCCTTGTAATTCTGGAAATTCTTCTAATAATTCTGCATGTGCATCTATAGTTTGAATATAATAACCTGTATCATCTGCAGATTGTGGTTGTTGCATTGCTCTATCAACTGAAAAGGTAACACTCTCATCCTCTATACTTAGAGTCAGTTTCTTACCGAACACGTCTATCATTGCTTTAGCCGTGTTTAAGAATGGTCTTCCTAATATGAGAGGAACTTGAGAATCTTCTTCCATGTCCAAAACAACAAAATCTACTGGAAATACTAAAGTACCAACTTTAACTAGCATGTTCTCCATTATCCCTCTAGGATATTTTATTGATCTATCGGCTAGTTGTATGCTTATTCTGGTTGGTTTTAATTCTCCAAGGTCTAGTTTAGCATATAGTGAATACGGCATTAGATTTATACTAGCACCTAAGTCTGCCAATGCTTCTATTGAACTAAGACTACCCAGAAAACATGGAATTGTGAAACTTCCTGGATCAGATAGTTTTTCTGGTATCTTATTCAACAGCACTGCTGAACAATTAGCATTCATAGTAACAGCCGAGAGTTCTTCCATTTTCTTTCTATTTGAGATTAGATCTTTCAAGAATTTAGCATATCTAGGCATTCCTGAAATCACATCAATGAAAGGAAGATTTACATTTATCTGTTTAAACATATCCAAGAATTTGGATTGCTCGGCTTCAAGTTTTTCTTTCTTCATTTTACTCGGGTAAGGAAGTGGTGGTTGGTATGGTTTAACATAAGGTTTATCCTTAACTGTGTTATCTTCATTAACCTTTTCAACTACCGGTTCTTTTTCCTTATCTTGATCAGGTTGTGGTTCTTGTGGAGTAGGAATGGTTTCATCAGAAGTTACAGGTATTTCCGGTGGTTTAAGTGTTGTACCACTTCTTGTGGTAATGGCTTTAGCTGTTTCATTCTGGGGGTTAGCATTTGTACCACTAGGTAGACTTCCCGGTTTTCTTTCACCTATTAACCTTGCTAGGTTACTTACTTCTTGTTCCAGATTTTGAATAGAAGCTTGTTGATTTCTAAATGCTTGAGCATTTTGTTCATTAGTTTGTTTTTGAGATGTGAAAAACTGTGTTTGAGTTTCAACTAGCTTTGTCATCATATCTTCTAAATTTGGCTTTTTATCATCGGTTTGTTGTGGTGGTTTGTTTTGAAAATTAGGTCTTTGCTGATTATAAGTATTATTGGATACTTGTTGATTGCTAGGACCTTGTTGGTTGTTGTATGGAATATTTCGGTTATAATTCTGGTTTTGATTGTAAATCGGTCTTGGCGGTTGATAATTATTCTGATAATTATTTCCAGGCCTTTGGTTTATGTATGAAATATTCTCTCTTTGTTCCATTGTTAATTCAATACTGAGACAATCTTTTGTCAAATGTGGTCCTCCACACTGCTCACAACTAATTCGTATTGAGTGAATATCCTTAGTCATCTTTTCCATTCGTCTCTCCACAGCATCTATCTTTGCGGAAATGGAATCTAAGTCATGGCTAGAATCGGCTCTAGCTGCTTTAGATGATCTAATGATGTCTTTTTCTTGGTGCCACTCATGTGAGTGGGAAGCAGTGTTATCAATAATTTTGTAAGCATCAGTTTCGGTTTTCTTCATAATAGAACCACCAGCTGCTATATCTATGTCTTTTCTTGTAGTGATGTCGCATCCTTGGTAGAATATTTGTACTATTTGACAGGTGTCTAAACCATGTTGCGGACATCCTCTTAACAACTTTCCATATCTTGTCCACGCCTCATATAGAGTTTCATTTGGTTTCTGTGTGAACGTAACAATTTCTGCTTGAAGTCTTACGGCTTTAGATGCAGGAAAGAATTGTTTAAGAAATTTGTCAATTAAAACATCCCATGTATCAATCGCCCCTTCAGGTAACGATTCCAACCAATCTTTGGCTTCTCCCTTTAAAGTCCAGGGAAATAACATGAGATATATCTGTTCATCCTCCACTTCTCGGATTTTAAATAGTGTGCAGATCCTATTAAAGGTACGTAGATGTTCATTTGGATCTTCCTTCGGCGCACCACTAAATTGGCATTGATTAGTCACCATGTGTAGAATTTGTCCTTTGATTTCATAATCTGGCGCATTAATGTCTGGATGAGTAATTGCGTGACCTTGGCCAGTGCGTTTAGCTCTCATTCGGTCTTCCATACTTAGAGGTTCCAGATTCTCCATAATTGAATTTGTTGAATCGGTATCACTAGATGATTCTGATTTAATGGTTCGTTCCTCAACAATCTCTGTTTGAATGATTGGTGGTTCCGGAGGAAAGTTTAATGGTTCAGGATCTACGAACCGTTCCTGAATATTCTCTGGATTCTCAATTGTGATGTTGGGTTCAAAAAATGGATTATCGGAAATTTGAACTGAAGTACTTGGTCGACTGGATGACGATTCTAAAGAAAAATCAACGGCGGTTATATTTGCTAAATGTCTTGATCTAGTTACAGGTGGTGAACGTACAAAAGGTGGTGAACGTCTTGCTCGGTGCATTCACTGAATATCCTATTAGTTTTTAAAAGGAAAGAAAAATTATAATAAGTTATCCAATCAATAGACTTTTCTGATTTTGCCCACGTTTCGAATAGCCAAAAGATGCAGCAGAGGGGCAGGATTCGTTTGGTCTCAATATAATTGAGGACTGTTTGGCTCCAATAACCCGGTCCACGTACAAATCCAACTATTACTACGAACCAGAAAATTTTGATGTCTATCAATTTAACCACTTAAAATAAATTTTCGTAATTTTAAGAAATTTAGAGAAGAAGTAGAATAAAAATCTATGTCCTAAAACTAGAATAGCGAGAAATAAGAAAGAAAAAGAGTTCGTCGAAAAAGGTAGAAAAAGAAAAATGGTTGAAAAAAATAAAAGGTGACGGAAAAATAAAAGAAACTTATAAAAACTTAAAAATACTTAACTAACCTAACCTTATTACTACAACTAACTTAAAATTATAATCGCAAATTGAAATTACTAATTGGAATGATAATTGATACATAGTAAAAGGTGTCTAAAAATATTAAAGCTTACAGGAAAAACTAAATCCCAAATGGAAATAACTTAAAAAAAAAAAAACTAAAACTTAAAAGGCGTCGCAAAATTCTAAAGCACCTAATACTTAATCTAAGGAATAAGCACTTAAGAGAGTTTACGGCAAAGCCTAAAAATCTAGGAGTAAAAATAACTATAGCAAAAACTAAGTTTAAAATTAAATATGAGCTAAAAATACAAAAGTTACGCTAAAACGATTAAAAAGGAACAAAATATAAAAGTTATAAAAAGTTATAAAAATATTAGATTTTATAAAAATATTATTTTTATATTTTTTTATATTATAGTATTAAGTAAATAAATAATAAAACTAAACAAAAGTAAAAATAACTAAATAAATTAAAAACTTAATTATAATAATAGTTTTAGGGTTTAGAATAATAATAATTAAATAAACTCCGTAATTAATGCGTTATTAGGGTTTATATGTGGCCTGACCTGGGTCATCATGCGAGTCGCATGATTTTAGGGAGGGGGTCATGCGAGTCGCATGACCTTCCTTGTAGGTTCAAATCAGGGGGGTCAATGACAGGTTCAATCGTAATTTTTATTTAATATTTATTTTCTTTTTCTGTTTTATAATTAAATAAAATATATAAATAATAAAAACTTTTAAAATTTTAAAACTAAAAAGAAAGTACTTTATAATTTTATAAATAAACTTAAAAATAGATTTTAAAATATTATATTTTTTTTTTACTTTTTTAATTTTTTAAACAAAAATATAAATTTTACAAAAACAAATTATAACTTAAAATTTAAAAATATGGCGTTTCGCTTCGGCGATCCCCGGCAGCGGCGCCAAAAATACTTGATGTTATGCGAGGTGTATATAAAATAGTTTATATTTTACAAGGAAAAACTATTAAATACGATACAATTTTACACAAGATATTTATTTATTTATAGAATGGATATACTTAAACCTTGCTACAACACTTATAGGCAGTGTACCTAATCGTACAGTAGTGTAGTTTTTAGTAAGTCCGGTTCGTTCCACAGGGAAATCTTTAAACAAAGCTCAACGCTATATTAGTTTACTTTTATAGAAATACAAACATATATATAAGTAATATTATTATTATAAAGGGGGGTTTTTACCGTTTAATGACCGGTTTGTCGATTTTAAAACTTTAGTCGCAGTTAAAACCTAATGTAAAATATTAAATAAATAAAAGACTTAAATTAAAACTTAAAGTAAATAACGATAATGAAATTGCGAATAATAAAAGTGCTATAAACTTGCGATAATTAAAAAGTACGATAAATAAAAGTGCGATAATTAGAAGTGCAATTAAATATAAAATAAAGGAAATTAAATATGAAATAAAAGAATTATGCTTATTTAAACTTCCGTAATCATGATGTTTGACGTGTTGATTTTAGTTTTATGCCCATGGGTTAATTGTCCTTTGTCCTGGATTATTCAATATGTCCGTCTGGTTTTTGTCCATAACAGTCCATCAGTCATAAATATAAAGTGCGAGTGTCCTCGTCAAATTATTATTATACCCGAAGTTAAATATTCCAACTAATTGGGGATTCGAATTGTAACAAGGTTTTAATACTTTGTTTAATGAATACACCAGGTTATCGACTGCGTGTAAACCAAGGTTTTACTACTTTGTTAACAATTACACCAATTACCCTTGAATGTAATTTCACCCCTGTTTTAATTATTCTAGTGGCTATTAATCCATTCCCGTGTCCGGTTAAATGAACGATTATTCGTACATATAAATACCCCGCCCATCGTGTCCGATCGAGTGTATATGGTAATTTATAGGGACGCCCAATTGTAAATCTTTATATTAACATTAATAAACTTTCATTTAGTTAAACAAATATAAAGCCCATTAATAGCCCATAGTCTAATTTCCACAAGTGTCGTTCTTTTGTCCAAACCCCAATTATGGTACAAAGCCCAATTACCCAATTTTAGTAATTAGCCCAACATCATGATTACTTCGTTTTAAATAAGCATAATAATAACTTAGCTACGAGACATTAATATAAAAAGGTTGAACATAACTTACAATGATTAAAAATAGCGTAGCGTTACACGGACAGAATTTCGACTTACACCCTTACAACATTCGCTAACATAACCTTATTATTATTATTAATTAAAATTAATAATTATAAATATTTATTTATATCATATGTTTGAGATAGAGGGAGATAGATATTATGGTGTTTTTGTTGGTCTCTAAAACTCGGCAGAAAACTGGCTTTATATAGGACCTGACCAGCATTTTCATTCCATGCGACTCGCATGGATTTTGTGCCTCTGGCCATGCGAGTCGCATGGCCACCCTGGATCCAGCCAAATTGGTTTGTTTTCTTCTTGCCGACGTAATATAATAATAATATATAATATAATATATAATTATATATAATTATATATATATTATATTATATTCTTGTGCATAGTAGACTAGATATTTTTGGTCCGTTGCGTCGGGCGTTTCTTCTTGGCTCAGGTCCCGGTTCCGGATTTTCGGACGTCCTCGCGTATTATTTTAAATCGCGTACTTTGCGTCTTGTAACTTGTACTCTTGTCATTTTGAGACGTTCCTCATCAATATTTTGAACCTTTTTAATTGTATCTTGTACTTTTTAGCTCTTTGGACCTTTTTGTCTTCAATTTGTCGAATCTGCCTTTTATCTTCTCTTTTTAAAATTTAAACGAATATCGCTTGTAAATCGAACAATACCAACTAAAATCTTGTCTTTCTTGGGGAATAATGCTATAAAATATGTGTTCATTTTTGGCATTATCACATCAGCAAACAGGTTAAAGGGAAAGAATGGCCGTCGATTTCGATGGTAATTCCAGACACAGATGATGTGCATGGAACCATTTTACCATCAGCTACTTCTATTCCCAAAGGCTCATCTAACATCCTAACAGGCAACTTCAACTTATCACAGAAGCCTAAGGACATAAAAGAACGATTCGCTCCTGAATCAAATAACACACGAGCTGGCAAGGAATTAACCAAGAACATACCAGTAATGACGTCATCGGTAGCGGTTGCAGCGTCTACCGTCATCTGAAACGCCCTTGCCTCTGTTGTTGGAGGATTCTTTCTCTTCTGCCCGGCAGTAGAAGCAGAAGATCCCCCAGAAGTAACTGACCTCGACCCTGACCCTGCCCCAGAACCGGCTCTCGATGCAGATGGACAATTCGCTGATCTATGCCCCTCTTGATGGCAACTCCAACAAACATTAGACTTAAATGAACAAGTTGTTGATTTATGACCTAACACTCCACATTTCAAACACCTTCTGGTCATTGGAGAACACGGACCGATATGGGTTGACTTACAAACATTACACCACCCAGACTGACTTGATCCTGATCCACTAATACCAGACTTAACTTTCTATTTAAACCCGCCTGACTTTTTACCACGAAAACCGGATTGCTTACTCGACTGCTGATTTGACTGTCCACCCGATTGACCTTCTGATTTACCCCTAAAAGATCCACTTCTCGAACTTTCTCTTTTCGCTGCCATGATATAACCTTCGGTAACTTTAGCCATCTCATGAGCCTGTGCCAATGTGGTTGCAAATCTCGCAACTATTCTATATTCTGGCTTAATCACCCGCATAAAATGCTGAATCTTATCTTTCTCAATTGGTACCCACTATTGAACGAACCTTAACTTAGATGTGAAATCTCTGAAAACCTCATCAATCGTCATACTTTCTGTCATTTTCATACTCAGAAACTCAGTTTTCAATCTTTCCATCTCATACTCAGAACAATACTGCTCACGAACTTTAGCAGCAAATTGTTCCCAGGTAATTTGACTGATCTGTTCTTTAGGTAAATATGCAGTGATAGAGTCCCACCATTCCATTGATTCGCCCTTGAGAAGCCTACTTGCAAACAGTACCATAGATTCAGGCTCACAGAAACATGCTTCTAATGCTCGTTCCACTTCTCTTAACCAATTGAGCGTCATTGTAGGGTTTGTGTGACCACTGTACTCAGGGGGTTTGCAGTCCATAAACTGTTTATAGGTACACTTCCTTCTTGTCTCAGGGACTTGAAATGGATACATCATTTGATTAGGAAAAGTCTGGTTAAACTGAAATGGCATTTGATAGTTTTGATAGGTATTTTGTGGAAATTGTGACTGAGAACTGCCATCGGCTTGATTATAAAAGTTAGGAGGAAAGGTTGTATTTAACACAGTGGTATTAGGGTTCCATTGCGCCCTTTCTTGTTCCAATTCCTTAATTTTCTCCTGAGCTTCTAGTAACCGACTTTGAAGTTCTATTACTTCTTGAGAAGTTTCTTCTTCTGAAGATACATGTCCATCTTCGTCAGGGGCTCTAAAAGTACCAGTTCCAGGGACTGTAGGGCCAGTAGCGTTAGCTTCGTTATCTGTCATCGCTGCACTACCACAACACTCACACCAAAGCTTAGTATAAATTCTGTTAGTACTAACAACTAACACATATCCTGTCCTAGTACTCACTTAACCCATCCCCAGCATGTTATGTTTGACATGACTCTTCTAAGTTTGGGAACATGACATGTAGATCACAATGCACATGCTGCCAAACTCAGCTCTGATACCAACTTGTGACACCGCTAAATTTTTTTTTAATAAATACGTGGCGGAAGCATAATATTAATTAAATACGATATCGACATTTGTACAAACCGATGTCACGTGTCATTAAAACAATTTACATATTAACAGGAAGAGACGTAAATACATTCTGTTTTCAAAAGTACATTTTTCATATTCTAAAAGACCACATCAGAGTTAACCGTGTCAAACATAACATCACCATGCCCGTCTTCTCCCAGAAAGTACTATCTACAAAAGCTATCAACCTGCAGGGAGGAGATGGAGGGGAATTAGCACGAAGCTAAGTGAGTACGACTAACTACAGGCCATAACATACATAAGTGTTATACTAATCATGTCACAATAGTCTAACACACAAACATCACCCAAGTGCCGTCTACAGAGACTCTGGCGGCTCGGCCAAACCATTAACCACCAGCTGATCGAATTGGGGCTTACCAGAAGTTCCTCCACCACCGTATGTATATACATAATCCACACGCGACGGTCGCGTCATTCACATATATATATACACCGCGGTTGTCTAGGCTACCACAGAGGAACCCAACCCACAGGTTGATCTCTCCTACCGAGGCTACCACACAATAGGGATGCACTGGGCTCCAGCAGACAAGCATCAACTAGCATGCAGTCATCACAAGAACTAACTAACCACAACAAAAAGTATATCTAACAAGCATGACAATCATAATATAACATGCTTCTATATACTATAATCTCCAGTTAGTCCCACTCACCAAATACCAGCAAACGAGAAGGTGTTCAGCTATCTAATCACTGAACCTTCTCTTTCTCCTTTTCTCCTGAGAAATACATATACACGAGTTAGTTTATGTCCATAAACACCAAATAACACAATACAGAAAATTTTGTCAGAAAACTGTCCACTAAAAATTTTCTGCTTAACACTTATGCACTTTCAAAATTTACATCCTAAACACCAAAATACAAACGGGCAGCATAACGTCTAAAAAATCAACACTTAGGTAAAATATTCTGCCCTGGACACTCAGTCGGTCGACTGACTCTTACAGTCGATCGACTGACTCTTACAGTCGGTCGACTGTCGACACAACCGGTCGACTGACCTTCCCAGTTGGTCGATTCATTTGATATTACATTAATCGACCGAAGGTAAATCTCAGTCGGTCGGTTCACTCAACAGTCGGTCGGTTCAACCCTCAGTCGGTCGACTGTCGACCGACAGTCGGCCGAGTGTGTTCATCTTCATCAGAAACTGAACAAAGGCTACGGACTTCATGATGAAATCCTCAAATCTCGATTTAGAGCTCGTTTTAAACACCAAAATCGACCACAACTTGTTCACTACTTGTTATAGACTCAAAACCCACAACAATTTGACCATAACAACACTTAAATCACTTGTTTTGACACAAATTTACACTTTTATGAAAACTAACACAAAAACTCCATTTTTTTGGAGATTAAAGCATGAAAAGCTATGAATCTTACCTTGTTAGAATCAGTAAATCACAAGGAACACAAAGATATGAACAATTTAAGCTCTAGCTAAAGATTAAGGATTAGGGTTTGATTGTAGGTGGAAGGGAAGGTACGGTGTTTAGAGAAGAAGGGTCCAGAAATGGAAAGAAAGAACATAGACCAGTCACTTAATTGTGGATAATTCCCACACTGTGCGATACACGGGTATTTATCAGTTATCTGATATCTTTCGTACTTTATTTGGCAACCCAAACGGAGTCCAAATTAAATAAACAAACCTGTTCTGTGACCCTTGTCACAAACTGATTCTAACCACATCATTAAATAATAACAAATATTAAATAAAAATAAAAGCATATAGTAACACAATACTAACTTAAGGACAATATAGTAATCTTACATCTAGGCCCGATTGAGGATGTTACAAATCTACCCCCTTAAGAAGATTCCGTCCTCGGAATCTGGTCAAGGTCAAACAACTGGGGATAGCGCGCCCTCATTAACTCCTCGGTTTCCCACGTCAAGTTAGGACCTAAACTGTGCCGCCATTCTACTAACACCATTGGAATCTATTTCTTTCTTAACTTCGTGACTTTCTTGTCCACTATTCTAACCGGCTCTTCTACTAGTTTCTTAGTCAAGTTGACTTTCAAATCTTTCAATGGAAGAATCTGACTTTCATCATCTACTTTTCACTTCCTTAAATAACACACATTAAACGTGTTGTGAATTCCTGCTAACTCTGATGGGAGATCTAAAACAACAGTTTGATCATTCAGAATTTCTATTATTGGAAATGGCCCAATAAACCTCGGAGCTAGTTTACCACGTTTGCCAAATCTGATCACCCCTTTCCACGATGATACCTTCAAGTATACACGATCACCTACATTAAAAATTACCGGACGTCTACGCGGATCAGCATACATCTTTTTTCGATCTCTAGCTGCTTTTAACTTTTCACGTGCAATTTCAACTTTTTCTGCAGTTAACTGAACAATTTCGGGACCTGCAAATTGTTTCTCATCTGCTTCTAACCAACATGTCGGAGTTCTACACTTACGACCATACAACATTTCATATGGCAGCATTCCAATACTAGAATGATACGAATTGTTGTAAGCAAACTCTATCAGTGGAAGATGCGAATCCCAAGAACCACCATATTCTAAGACACACGCTCTCAACATGTCTTCTAACGTTTGAATCGTTCGTTCACTCTGACTGTCTGTTTGTGGATGATATGCTGTACTTAAATTCACACGCGTACCCAGATTCTGTTGTAAACTGTTCCAGAAGTTCGATACAAACCTAGTATCTCTATCGAAAACTATTGACAACGGTATACCATGTCGACTAACGATCTCTTTCAAGTACAATTCTGCCAAATCACTTAACGAAGCTGTTTCACGAGTAGCTAAAAAGTGAGCACTCTTTGTTAAATGATCCACAATCACCCAGATCATGTCGTGTCCTTTCTGGGTTCGGGGTAACTTAGTTACAAAATCCATCGTTATATGATCCCATTTCCACCGAGAAATTTCTAACTGTCTTAGAGATCCATACGGTTTCTGATGTTCTGCCTTAACTTGCGCACAAATATGACATTTTTCGACAAAATTTGCAACATCTGTCTTCATTACCAATACAATGTTTTCAAGTCTCTATACATATTTGTACTACCTGGATGCACTGATAATCTCGATTTATGCGCTTCAGTAAGGATTAAATCCCTCAAATCTCCAAGCATAGGCACCCAAATTCGATCTTTATAGGTCTTTAATCCTCTAGAATCATTGCATAGGTCAAATTTTCTTTTAGTCATTTGTTCAGTCTTTAGGTTTTCGTCATTCAAAGCTACTATCTGAACGGTTTTCAAACGATTGATCAAGTCTGAAACTATCTCAATTCTCATAAATCTAACGTTTTCGACGATTTTCTTGCGACTCAGAGCATCTGCGACCACATTTGCTTTACCCGGATGGTACTTAATATCACAATCGTAGTCTTTAATCAATTCTAAACATCGACGTTGATGCATATTTAATTCTTTCTGCCAAAAGATATATTGAAGACTCTTATGATCTGTATAGATTTCACAATGTATAAATCTCAATCGGTCGGTTCACTCAACAGTGGGTCGGTTCAACCCTCAGTCGGTCGACTGTCGACCGACAGTCGGCCGAGTGTGTTCATCTTCATTAGAAACTGAACAAAGGCTACGGACTTCACGATGAAATCCTCAAATCTCGATCTAGAGCTCGTTTTAAACACCAAAATCGACCACAACTTGTTCACTACTTGTTATAGACTCAAAACCCACAAAAATTTGACCATAACAACACTTAAATCACTTGTTTTGACACAAATTTACACTTTTATGAAAACTAACACAAAAACTCCATTTTCTTGGAGATTAAAGCATGAAAAGCTATGAATCTTACCTTGTTAGAATCAGTAAATCACAAGGAACACAAAGATATGAACAATTTGAGCTCTAGCTAAAGATTAAGGATTAGGGTTTGATTGTAGGTGGAAGGGAAGGTACGGTGTTTAGAGAAGAAGGGTCTAGAAATAGAAAGAAAGAACACAGACCAGTCACTTAATTGTGGATAATTCCCACACTGTGCGATACACGGGTATTTATCAGTTATCAGATATCTTTCGTACTTCATTTTGCAACCCAAACGGAGTCCAAATTAAATAAACAAACCTGTTCTGTGACCCTTGTCACAAACTGATTCTAACCACATCATTAAATAATAACAAATATTAAATAAAAATAAAAGCATATAGTAACACAATACTAACTTAAGGGCAATCTAGTAATCTTACATCTAGGCCCGATTGAGGATGTTACAACAAGGGATGTTAGTGATTGGTGTTATCCGTAAGGATTCGTTTAGTTCGGTCTTCATCGTTTCAGGTTGTTGACCTTAGGTTGAGACTTGGTTGCTTTTAGCATTGTACTCGGTAAGGGTACGCTAAGGGATTGATATCTCGGTTCGAGATTGGTCGAGTTTTTCCCGATGTGAGGGATTGAGCAAGGTTTTAGTGCTCGGTTGGTGGATTTGATAAATCGCGGGTGACGATTTAGTTGTTAAAGGTGATTCATTTGGGAAGAATTATCTAGGAAAGTTCAGATTGTGACTTATGTTGAGGACCGTGCAGTGTAGGTCCGTTTGGTTAAGTGACGAGGATCACGAGGACGTGATCGAGTTTAAGTGGGGGAGAGTTGTAAGACCTAAATATTTATTGTACATAATGTATTTATGGTGTACGATGCATGTATGAAGTGTACGAAGCATGTACGTGTTGCTTGCTCGAACGTCGAAGGAGACTGGACGTTGTCTGAAGTGACAAGGTGTGTATGTATCTTTTCAACCCCAAATAAAGTTTGTCTTGATGTTTCAAAGCCTTACCATTGGAAAGAAAATCTTATTACGTTTCCAACGATATTTGATCCATCAAAAACGGAGCTACGGTCAAAAAGTTATGGCCAAAACAAGTTACTGAAAACTGACCTGAAGGTTGGAGCGGCGCTCCACCTTATGGAGCGGCGCTTCGAATGCGTCTGATGCAATTTTCAGCATTTTTAAAGTGTTTAAATGAGGGGTACTTTGGTGTTTTCACTTGGGGTCGGTTTGGGGTCATCAAAACTGATCCATTGATCATTCTTATCCTCATTTCACCCACACAAACACTTTCATCAAACCCTAGAGGGAGAAACCCATTTTAGTGAGAGAGAGCTCCAATTAGAGAAGAAGAAGAGTGTTTCGGGTCAAACCTCAAGTATTAAAGTTGTTCATCTCGTCAACGACATCATTTTGGCGGTATTGGTAAGTTCAAACTCCGAATTTCATTTGTTAGATTTGATATTCAAGTTAGGGTTTGAGATTGCTAGTTGTAAAACCCATTTAGTTGATGAAGAGGGTTTATGGAAACTTGCTATTTTGATATTTGGCGGGTTTTGGGTTGGTTAATGATTTAACCATGTTTAAGACTTGTAAATGGTATATAATCACTAGTATTAGTGATTATTGATGTTTTGGAGACCATCAGAGTTCTTGTGGTTGACTAATTTTGACTAGAGTCAAAATTAGGGTTTGTTGATGATTATGACCCAATTGTCGATTTAATAAGGTTTATAAACTTAAAATGGATTAAGTTGAAGTATAAAACTGAGTTAAATATGTTTTGGTGTCAAAACTTGCTAATGGCGCGATGTTGACTCCTTATGGGTCAAAATTAGGGTTTAAGTGTCATTTTGGGCAAGATAGGTGTTTAACACCTATGATTGGGTTTAATTGGCGTATTAGGACCATTCTCACTTGTGTTAGTGATTATTGGTTAACTTTGGGCGCGGTTTGTACTTGGAAGTGCATTTGGATCGAAATAGCACTAAATGTCAATTGGGTTGGTTTGTAAGTCAACTCTAATTGTGTTACTTGTTATGTGATAAATGGAATAGGTACATTCCATCGGCGATTGCGGATTTTGATTTGGCATCCATCAAGACTTCAAGGTGAGTGTTAATATCCTATGTGCATATGTATTTGTAGGATGGGTGCGGGTCGGGTGAAGTGGTTCTCGGTTATAGAGCTCACTTCACATATAGGTGGATTTGATGGACTTGTGTATAGGTCCAATTGGCACGGTTGTGCGTTTTAGTTAACCACCTTTGGCGAGGTGCACATTTTGTGTATACGTAATCACACGTGTTTGTGATGTGGATGATATAACCCCAATGGCGAAGGGTTTTGATGTTGAGAAGTGAGTCGCGTGTAGTTCGGATTCACGATGACGCGTGTGGTTTCGATCATCTCATTGTATTGTGAAAGTGAATCCCGTGTAGTTCGGATTCACGATGACGCGTGTAGTTCGGTCATCTTATTGAGGTAGTAATCTCGTGTGGTTTCGGATTACTAAGGCTCGTGTAGTTCGGCCAACCTCGATGTTGTCTTGTTGAAGATAGTAATCTCGTGTGGTTTCGGATTACTAAGGCTCGTATAGTTCGACCAATCTTCATTGTGGTGTTTGGTATTCGGTAATGGGTTAAGGGGTTAACCTTATTCGTCATATATTGCTATATATATATATATATCTATATCTATATATATATATATATATATATATATATATATATATATATATATATATATATTGTTGTATTGTCGTGATGTAGCTAACCCTCCGGGTGTAGCTTCTTGGCGCTGTTCACATCGTCGTTGGTGAACTTATGTTTGTTGATCCATATTTAGCTTGTTGCTTAGTGATCGTACGGTATGCTTAGATTAGCTTGCCTTTATGCTTGGATGCTCCGGTATGCAGTATTTATTTATTTATGTGGCGTGTCCATTTTATGCATATATATGTATGTAGTATATTTTCACTCACTAAGCGTTAGCTTACCCTCTCGTTGTTTACATTTTTTTTTATAGATTTGCTTGGATGAGGTGGCTCGGGTAAGCGTGGGAACTAGTGGCTCGCGTAGTTGCTTTAGAAGGCTTGCTTTTGGATTACTTAGGATTGGGTAGCGTATCCCCAATCGCCATGCTCGGCTTTTATTTTGTGTTCAAATTTGTGGGGTCGAAACTTGTATTTTGTACTTAAAGGGTAAATTGGGTCGATGTGGGCCCCGCCTCGTAAAACTTATTTTATGAATGGAACGTGTTAGTTTTTCATATATGAATATGTTGTGAAAAGCGTTTTGTCTAAATACGTCGGGAAGTGGTCAAACATTTTCGCATTTTGGGACTTTTTGGACAGCGGGCTGCCAGGCCCCTTTTGCGCGCCGCGCCATTTACTGCACCAAGAAATTTTTTTTTAATTGATATTTCCGTGTGATCGTTTGTATATCGGGTTGGGTTGTTACAATAAATAATAATAATAATACTACTAATAATAATAAAATTAATAATAATATTATATTAATCTTTAATAATAATAATAATAATAATAATAATAATAATAATAATAATAATAATAATATAAATAATAGATACTAGTAATATAGATAGAGAGATGAGTGAAATGTGAATTGCATCGAGCCAGATTTCGATATTTAAAGAGGTGTGGCTGCCACCAACCCCCTATGCGATCGCATGAGGTTTGGTCTTCCTGGCCATGCGATCGCATGGCCCTGGTGTCCAGCTCACACTCGTTTGTTTTTCATGCCGACGGTTTATATAACAATATATATATATTAATAATTAATAATTTATATAATTATATATATATTATATTATATTTACGTGTCTAGTTAACGTCTAAAATTAGTTCCATTGACTTGGACGTTGTCACTCGACTAATGTCTCGGTTCCGGTTTTTCAAACGAAGTTTCGTACACTTAGAAAACTTGCACTTTACGTTACGTGACTCGTACCCTTGTCAAAATATAAACTAAAATCATTGATAAACTATGTTACACGAAGTATAACTTATACATTTGGTGTTTTGATCATTTGCTTCTGTAAATCAACTACTCGTTATTCATTAAAATATATTTAATAATATATTTAAAATTTAAAATATTACTTAAATCAAAACGTCTTATAATTATATTAATATTACATTGTAAAATATATATATATATATATATATATATATATATATATATATATATATATATATATATATATATATATATATATATATATATATATATATATATATCTTTATTTAAGAATATAATATAATTTATATATATAATATATAATTGAAATATTTATTCAGTTTTCAAAATCAGTTATCTTTCAAAGTCCGTTTTATATAATTTAAACTCGTTTAAATAATAGAAGTTATTATATTAAATAATGTTTTTAATAATATGATAACTATATAATTAATTTACCAAGGGACACGAGGCAACAATGTAAAGCACGCTTTTGAAATTTAAACGGGAATCTTTACTAACTTTGGACTAACCCTCGTTAATGGCACATTTGTTCTTACTTGTACCACTTTACCATTTTTCGAATATTGTTAAAATGGAAAGATTTCTCACACCAATGTGGGCCTCACAACCGAGACTTGTAATCATACAATGTATCTGATAAATCAATCATTTGATATTATCTTCTAATTCCATCGATAAACATATTGAAACAAATACGTTCACGTAAAGTATTATACGTTTAATACTTTGTTAATATTCTCAAGTTATAAAATATACACATATATATATATATATATATATATATATATATATATATATATATATATATATATACATGTTCATATCCAACTAAATAATGGTTCGTGAATCGTCGGAATCCGGTCAAGATTAAATAAATGTATGAACACAGTTTAAAATTCTTGAAATTTAACTTAACAAACTTTGCTTATCGTGTCGGAATAATATAAAGATAGAGTTTAAATTTGATCGGAAATTTCCGGGTTGTCACAGTAGCTTATTTTTAAAGATGGTAGCTGGAGCATATTATTTTTTATAAGTGTTTGGTAAACTAGCCGAGCTTATTTTGCAGTTCATAAGCTCTACTTTTTTTCATAAGCTACTACAAGTAGCTTATTTTTTAAGAGCTTATGATTTTCATAAGCTCTACTTTTTACGTCTATCAAACAAAGCTTATGATTTAGAGCTTATTAAAATCATAAGCTCAAGCTCAATAAACTGGTGTGCCAAACACACTCAAAATCAAATTAAGTGTATAAATTTTGTTTAATTAATTATAAATTAATTATTGATATATTTATATTTGACATGTTTATGTTATAATTTAGGAATTAATTTATATATGTCAAGTTCAAATAAGAAACAAAATAAAAATAAATTAGGATTCCCTATTTACCTTGGAAGCCCTCTCAGCTACGCTTCCTTTTACCCTGTACGAACTCGCTCTTGTTTTTAAGATCCCTCGAACCATACACACTTGCCTCACACAACAAACCCTAATTCATATTCATAATATACATACATATATATACACACACATAATAATACATACATCTATAATCGTAGTAACGAATCAAAGATTCAATCTTTCTCAATCTCCTTCCTCATTCATCTCCGTTCTCTACAGGTACAGATTTACTTATGCTCTCTTCAAATCGATCTATATCAATTTATTCATATATGCTCATATGTAGTATATAATAATATGATATGCAAGTTTTAAAAGTTTTTTGCTTTTGATTTGATTTATGATTTATGGTCGAGCTTAATTTCGTTTAGGGTTTGATATAATCAACAATGGCGGCTCCTGCAGCTACACCTCAGCAACCTGTCTCAGCTCAAGTTGTACGTATTTTATTTTTTTTAGATTGCTTATTGCGTATGCTGTATTTGTATATAAATCTAAAAATTTTAAATTTGATGGCAGTTGTAATTTTTTTTTTTATCTTTTAATATATTGTTTTGTACCTAACTAAATACGTAGACTATATTTTTTTGTTTGTGTGTTAAAGTATATAGTTTTTTGTTAAGAAGCAAATCGATCGGTTATGGTGGGAAAATTATGAGAATTTAAATTTAATGTTGTAGTATACTTTTGTGTGAGTTGAGCTTTGAACTATAATTTTTCATGTAATCTTATGTTGTATATTTTACAGTATCATTATTTAGTATACATGTTTTGATAATATGTAGGTTGGCAATGCATTTGTTCAGCAATATTATCATATATTACACCAATCTCCTGGTTTAGTGCACCGATTTTATCAGGATATTAGTAAAGTTGGACGCCCTGAGGAAGACGGTTCGTTGAGTATAACGACTACCATGGAGGTATGATCTTTATTATCTAAAATGTCTAGTTGTACGATGCAATTTCTTTGCCCTGATCTATTTTGTGGCAAATTAGCTGATATCTGCAATAAAGATTCAAAGGTTCATGTCACTAAAACTTTGATAATCGGTTCTTGACATTCTATCTAATAATTGTTTAAGTGGGAATAAGTGGTTGCATAAGTGTGAACATGTAGATATGTGAGATATTATAATTATACTTGTTGTGTTTGATATTTAGAAATTTAATTTTAATTCTACATTAGTTCATTTGCTTATTTGAATAATTAGTTTAATTGTTTCACTACATTTAACAAGGTTGCAAAACTCGCGACTCGGGGAGTAATGGGTCGGGAATTCGGAGGGTGTAAATAGCAATTCGGGGATTAATTGGATTGGACTTTTTATACATTTAAATACTACATCGTAAAATTATGTTCAAATATAGAATAAAACCTTAAACATAAACTTTAACATAATTGTCCAAAAACATAAACATAATCGTTCATTGTTCTAAAACTCTAAGATTCTAGTTTAAGTTCATGTTAAAATTTGACCAATTTTCAACTTTGAGCGACTATGACTAACAAATTCGATTTTGACCTGTTAACCGACATTGACTGATTAATTAAACGTGTTAAAATCGGAATACTCTGTTCTTAAAAAGAAGTAACCGGGTTTTTTTTTACAACAATGGTATCTGGGAGAGAGATATTGACGAACACAAGCTGATAAAATCAAATAGTTTGATACTTTTTTAATTCTAAAAATATGTTCTGATCATTTTTTTTGGATATGCAGGAGATCAATTCAAAAATACTATCTCTTAACTACGACGAATTCAAGGCCGAGATCAAATCCGTCGACTCACAAGAATCTTTGAATGGTGGTGTCACTGTCCTTGTCACTGGTTGTCTAACTGGAAAAGACAATGTTCTTCGAAAGTTTGCTCAATCTTTCTTTCTTGCTCCACAAGACAAAGGCTACTTTGTCTTAAACGACATGTTCCGTTACATTGAAGATTCCAATCTCACGGAAGAAAACATTGTTCCTACCGAGGACATTGAGGCCCCTATCACTCCTGAACAAGGTAACTATAAACATGCATATTTAGTTGATAATTTAATATTGATCGTTTAATTTCTTTCTGTCAATCATTTCATTCGACCATAATTCATCATCAGAGTCAGAATTAAATTAAAGTTAATATCTTTCTGTCAATCATTTGACCCATGACACATTTGACCTGTTGCCCAAACCGACCCAACCAGACCCAGTTGGATCCCTTTAAGAATCTGACCCAATTGACACATGACCCATTTGACCCGTTACCCAACCCTACCCAACCTGACCCATTTGGACCCATTTAAAAATCGGACCCGTTTAACCCATGACCTATATCAAACCAAAACTGCTTTGATCTGTTACACAAACTGACCCAACATGACCCGTTGGCCAGGTATAGAACAAATACAGACCGCTATTACTGTCAAAGCTTTCCTTTTTCTGAGTTCCAATTAGAAAATTCTGTATTCTGAGTTCCAATTAGAAAATATGTAATTAATGGCAAAGTTAATTACAATTTTTTTTGGACTACTTATAAACGTGTATGTCCCGTTTTCATTTGAGATTTTTTTTTTTTTTTTTTTTTTGCTTTATAATCACAGTTCCATCTTTATTTATTTGATAGCAGACAGTACATGTTTATTATAAACTTATTGGATCAGGCTTTTTATGTTTTAAAAGTTCAGCCACTGATTTTATTTTATTTATTTATTTATTTAATATGCAGTGCCTGAAAGTGTTCCTGTGGTGGAGAATGGTATTCCCGAGCAAGTTTCTGTACCAGAAAACGAATCTCAGGTGGAGACGGTGTTCAGTTCACCTGAAAAGGTTGAAGTTGCAATTGTTGATGAGGAAGAACCCGAGCCGGTACCCGAAGTTATCGATGAAGTTCAGGAAGAGGTATCACAAGTAATTGTGGATTCCAACACAAAAATTGAGGAAGCGCCTAAGAAGTCGTATGCATCTATTGTAAGTAATCTTTATGCATGTTCTTTTTGCTTTTGTTTGCATGCTTATTTATTTGTTGTGATTTGCGAATGTGATTTGACAGTTGCAATGATTTATTATGAGAAGCTAATTCATTCAAATTTTTTTAAGATAATTTAGGAATATTTGGCTGATTATATATTTTTTTCCATTAATCTTTGGGGTACATGTCTCAAGTAGGTTTAGGGCTCAATAGTTTTCAGAAGTGGCATTTTCAACCCTTATAAATGTTAATATTGGTCGATTTGGGTTTGGTTTTTTCTATTAATATTTATATCAGTGTTGCAGAACTCAGAATTTAATCGACGAGTACTCGGTTTTTGCAACTCGGCGAGTACTCTGTCAATCCTCGGGATTGTTTGGGAAATCGGTCAAAACTTGGTCAAAACTCGGGAGTACTCTGAAAATTGGCCAAAAATTGGTCAAAACACGGTCAAAATCTGTCAAAGTCAAACTTGGTCAACACCCGTGTACTTCCCGAGTAGCGATGTTTGCAACCTTGATTTATATCTTATACATAAACATACTATTTATGAGACTTTTCATTGTTGTTAAAGGTAATGGATCTGAAGCAGAATGGCGTGCCATTCTCGTCACCGGGACCCGCTCCAAGGAAACCTCAACCTAGGAAACAAGAGCAACATGTGAACAATGTCTCACCAACTGTCTTGGCCCCCGAGACAGCAGCTTCCAATGTTGATGCTGTTGAAAACAACATTCACGATGATGAAGGTATGCCTACATTTTTTTTTTCCTGTGATATATTCATTCTTTTTTTGATATATCTTATAATAATATATGCTTCTAATGTGGATTATGTATCAACTTTGATTGTTTTTGAATGATATTGACCAAAAAAACTGACTTTTACCTACTAAATCTTGACCATTAGAAGAAAAAACCCTAACCTTAAAAAAGTAATTTTTTTTTTTCTTTCTTGTGTATCTATGTTCAATTAATTGTTGCAACCTTTTTGTTTTGGGCAGCTGATGGTTATTCGATCTACATCAAGGGTCTCCCAATGAGTGCTACACCTGCTATGTTGGGCGACGAGTTTAAAAGGTTTGGGCCCATTAAGCCCAATGGCATTCAAGTTCGAAGCAACAAGGTATAATCCACCCCTCTAAACCAACTTACCAATTTGTTTTTTTTATAAATTTTTTAATTCTCACTAACTCGTGGTAGCAACAGGGTTTCTGTTTTGGGTTTGTTGAATTTGAGGCTCCCGATGCTGTCCAAAAGGCAATTGATGTACGTATAACTTGATGTTCATACATTTGTATCTCTTTTTATGTTTAAATAGATAAAAGAATTTCAATACTAGATCTTATGTTAATTGTTTTGACATGTATCTTATGATGTATTAGGCTTCACCTGTCTTAATTGGTGGACGCAATGCCGTTGTTGAAGAAAAGCGGTCCACAAACTCCAGAGGTAAGTTCTAAATGTGTGTGTGTGTGTGTTTTTTATTTTATTTTATTTATATATACATATCTATATATTTCCAATGGGCCAATTACATGAAATGGTAGTTACTTTCGGTCAATTTTTATCTCTAGTGATTAGTATTGTAACTCACAAAAAGGCTCAAGGTTTCAAAACATGAAATTGATGCTGAAGTGGTCTGACATGGCTTATAAAAACAGTTTACTTTCAAGATTAATGAACTCATTATCAAAGTTTAAACCTTTTTGTGATAAAAATAAAGTTTACATGAAATTGATACTGAAGTGGTGCTGACATGGCTTCTAAAAACATTTCCCTTTCAAGATTAATGAATTCCTTATCAAAGTTTAAACCTTTCTATGATAAAAATAAAGTTTACATGAAATTGATGCTGAAATGGTGCTGACATGGCTTATAAAAACAGTTTACTTTCAAGATTAACGAACTCCTTATCAAAGTTTAAACCTTTTTGTGATAAAAATAAAGTTTACATGAAATTGATAATAAAGTGGTGCTGACATGGCTTCTAAAAACATTTCCCTTTCAAGATTAATGAATTCCTTATCAAAGTTTAAACCTTTCTATGATAAAAATAAAGTTTACATGAAATTGATGCTGAAATGGTGCTGACATGGCTTATAAAAACAGTTTACTTTCAAGATTAATGAACTCCTTATCAAAGTTTAAACCTTTTTGTGATAAAAATAAAGTTTACATGAAATTGATGTAGAAGTGGTGCTGACATGGCTTCTAAAAACAGTTTACTTTCAAGATTAATGAACTCCTTATCAAAGTTTAAACCTTTTTGTGATAAAAAGAAAGTTTACTTGAAATTGATACTGAAGTGGTGCTGGCATGGCTTCTAAAAACGGTTTACTTTCAAGATTAATGAATTCCTTATCAACGTTTAAACCTTTTTGTGATAAAAATAAAGTTTACATGAAATTGATACTAAAGTGGTGCTGACATGGCTTCTAAATACAGTTTACTTTCAAGATTAATGAACTCCTTATCAAAGTTCAAACCTTTTTGCGATAAAAATAAAGTTTACCTTGTTAAGCAAGTAACCCGTTTTTAATAATCTCTTAACGTTTAGCAGGAGGACGTGGAAGATTTCCAGGTGGCAGAGGTGGTGGTTTTAGAAACGAGGGTGTTAGGGGCGGCCGAGGAAACTTTAATGGTGGAAGAAGTTTTAATCGTGGCAGTGATTTTAATGGAGGACGGAATGATTATGGCGGCAATAGAGGCGGTGGACGTGGTGGACCGCCATCAAACCGTGGCGGCGGCGGCGGCGATGGATATCCGAGGGATCGCGTGAATCGGGGTGTCGCTGTTAATGGAACAGCCAAGAATATGGCACCACGAGTTACTGCGACTGCTTGAACGATTGAGTGATTTTGTTGGGAATTGGTAGGGGTAAAATGGTAAAAGACTTTGATTGGTTTAGTTGGGAAATTTTTGTCTAACTTGGGGGGGTTTTTTGGTCATTTGTGTGTTGTAGTTATAGTATTTGTCCCAGCTATTTGCATTTGTTTTTTAATTTGTTGGAAGTGGATTTTGGTAGAGTAGAGATTGTGATGTTATTGTTGGGTATGCAATTGCCTGATAATGATGAAAATTATCATTATTAGTTACTTCTTCTGGTTCTATTATGTGCATCTAGTGAGTAATACTAACATAAAATATATATGCAGAGGTAAGAGGTATTTTTGTCACTGCAAAAGACAAAATATCATATTATGGTTACTAGTGACATTTAACCCCAAACATAAAGTATAATAGTTAGGCAACACTAGCCTAGACCATTTTGTGCTTTCTCTGTTGAAATAGATTTTAGACTCATTTATTCATCGGATTTCCACATCTTGATGATCATGAAACTGATTTGTTAGATGGTGAGGGTTTCATCGCGAAGCATTTTGAATCGGAATTAATGGTGGCAAAATTTTTTTTTTATCTGTTATTCAGTTGAATAAGGAATTAGTGTAGGAGGAGATCAATGTAAATTGACTTTACGGGTGACGTTCATAATGAGAAAGATACGTATACGATTTTTTGAACAGTTAAGATTAAAGATTACTTTTGCATTCAAGGTGATATTTTGACATCAAGGATATTTTAAAAGATGGTGATGTATTTTTAGTATTGTTATAATATATTACGGAGTATATATTATATTTATTATACATTATTATAATAAACGCTGTATTGAGATATTAATGAAAATTGATTTTTGATTAGGAACATTGGATTACAAAAAAGACCATCCATGCCCCTATTTTCTCACCATTAGATCAACTTAATTTTACTTATTCTCTGTAATACTTTCATGTCCGATCTTATGTTTTGTGCACATAGATAATAATCCTTTAATATCAATGGTTAGAGCGGGAGAATAGTGGATGTTCAAACTGGATCGAAACTTGTAAAAAAAGAATAAAAATACAAAAAAACAATTTACAAACTTCAAATTCCAAACTAACAAACCTATGACATATTGTCCTTGCATAATCTTCAAGGGATCATGGACTGAAGATCCTAATCTAATAAAACAAGAAGCATATTCCTATTTTAACAACATCTTCCGATCCAAACACTTACGTGACGAATGCCCTTTCGATCATGTTTCACATCTTGAATACATTTCCTCCTTGGACAATCAACTCCTAGAAGCTAAATTTAACGAAAAAGAAATATGGGAAGCCATATGTAATTGCGATAGCTCTAAAGCTCCTGGGCCGGACGGTTTCAACATGAGATTCTTTAAAAAACATTGGGAACTGATTAAAACCGACCTCATTAAATCTCTAGATTGGTTCTGGGAAAACTCAGAAATCTCCAAAGGATGTAATGCATCTTTCTTCACATTAGTCCCGAAAAAACCCAACCCAATCGGATTAAATGAATATCGCCCAATCTGTCTAATAGGTAGCTACTATAAAATTCTCACCAAAATACTCTCCAATCGCCTTGCCATGGTCATTCATAAAATCATTGGTAGTGAACAAACAGCTTTCCTCAAAGGTCGAAATATCCTAGATAGTGTCCTAATTGCAAACGAAATAATTGATGAATTAAAACGTAAAAAACAAAAAGGTTTAATCTTTAAAGTTGACTTCGAAAAGGCATTTGACTGCATTGAGTGGGACTTTCTATTTAAAACCATGCACTTCATGGATTTTGGTCCAAAATGGATTGGTTTCATTCGGGCATGCCTTTGGTCATCATCTATTTCTGTACTAATCAATGGCTCTCCCACCAAAGAATTTTCCCCTGAAAGGGGAATTCGACAAGGTGACCCCATTTCGCCATTCCTGTTCATCATTGTTGCTGAAGGTCTTAACATACTTGTCAAAAGAGCATTAGCCAATGGTCATTTGCAAGGATTAAAGATCGGACATGACAATCTCAATATTACACACCTCCAATATGCCGATGATACAATCTTCTTCGGCGAATGGAATAAAAGAAACGCCAAATATATCTCCAAACTACTAAAATGTTTTGAAAATATTTCAGGCCTCAAAGTTAACTTCCGTAAAAGCAAACTTTACGGTATAGGTACATCTACGACCGAAACCGAACAAATGGCTTGCTACATGAACTGCTCTGCGGGTCATACCCCGTTCTCCTATCTTGGACTTCCTATTGGTGTACCCACATCTCACGCCTCCTCGTGGCAGCCGATCGTTGAGAAATTCGACAAAAGGCTTTCAGATTGGGCTGCTAAATCTATTTCTTTCGGAGGTCGACTTACGACCATCAAATCAATTCTTAGTAGTATCCCATTATACTACTTCTCCTTATTTCATGCACCATCCGCTATCCTTAAGGTACTTGAATCTAAAAGACGGAAATTCTTCTGGGGAGGATCTTCAAACGATAATAAAATTAATTGGATCAAATGGGACCAAATAATTTTGCCATACGATTGTGGGGGTTTAAACGTGGGGTCCCTCTTTGCTAAAAACATATCATTACTTTGTAAATGGTGGTGGCGTTTTAAAAACGAAGATAATGCATTATGGGTAAAAATAATCAAAAGCATTTATGGGCCGGGGGGAGGGTTGGATACTAACTTTTTATGCAGGAACATTTCAGGTCGCACCATTTGGAAAGAGATTATTAAAGCTGGAAAAGTTGCTGACAATATAGGCACAACCTTCACATCCTCGATTTCAAAGTGCATAGGAAATGGCACATCAATAAGCTTCTGGCATGATATATGGATCGGATCTGAGTGCTTAAAAGATACATTTCATAGACTATTCATGTTGGAATCCCGCAAAGAAGCAACTGTTGCTGATAGAATAATGAACGTTAACTCTACCTCGATCGGTAATTGGGATTGGTCCCGCCCTCCTAGTGGTCGTGCAAAGGATTATCTCACGGAGCTCAACAACCTAATAACATCTGTTATTATTTCAGATCGCCCCGACTCATGGAAATGTTCCCTTGACACATCCGGCATCTACACTTCAGCAGCACTGTCAAATCTGATCAATAAGCTTAAATACGGCACAAACTCTAGAAACCTTTCACTACCTCAAAACAAATTCGTTCCACAAAAGATATTCATTTTCTCATGGAGGGCCGTTCAACAAAAAATCCCGGTTAGAAGCGAACTCGATAAAAAAGGAATTGACCTTCACACCATCTTATGTCCCTTATGTGAGCACCAAATTGAAACCATTGATCACGCGTTGTTAAATTGTCAAAAAGTATCTTCAATATGGATACAATTTCTCGATTGGTGGAATCAAAACAACATAAGTATCTCTATCATCAATGATGCCATCATCTCGGATCAAGGCATATCACATAATTCCACTGGTTCTTCAATATGGCAAGCTGCTAAATGGATTGCGTGCTACATTATTTGGAAACATAGGAACTTAAAGATTTTTTCCGGAAAAATATGGAACCCCGCTGTGATAATCTCCGAGATCCAATCTCAAAGCTTTAGCTGGATCTCAAATCGTTCACGGAAGAAAACACCTATCGATTGGCATCAATGGCTACTCAACCCGTCATTTTACGTGTCACCTCCTTCAAACCGCATAGGCGTCGGTTAAC
Source organism: Rutidosis leptorrhynchoides (assembly GCF_046630445.1). Classification (NCBI taxonomy): domain Eukaryota; kingdom Viridiplantae; phylum Streptophyta; class Magnoliopsida; order Asterales; family Asteraceae; genus Rutidosis; species Rutidosis leptorrhynchoides. The sequence goes on from NC_092343.1 coordinate 50,702,951, forward strand.
ATAACTTAATTCAAATCGGGATGGTTTCGTTATTCTATATAGCCTATGTGGGTTAGATTAAATGGGTTGGTTGTGTGTCAACTTTGTAGTCGCTTGATCGGCACGGTTGTCCCCTCCTTCCCCGCTTGTTGTTCTTTTACGCAAGTTCGTCCCTCGTAGTGTTATCTAGTCTACGTCTCCCCCGATCATAAGTTCAGATAATTATTCCATATTTTCTCAGCTGATCCGTTTCGTTTATAGCATTGTATAAAAGCATATAGGGACTTGTATTGTAATATTCCATATAATAATAATAATATTTTTGCTTTTCAAAAAAAAAAAATTTCAACAAGTATTGTAGGATGCAAGTATTTTCAAGATTGTCTTATAGGATGCAAGTATTTTCAAGAGAATAGCCCATAGGATGCAAGTATTTTCAAGAGAATAGCCCAACAAATATATAAACGAGTAAAAAAACGTTTTTATATGTTCAGACTAACCGGAAAGGTCGAGTATTTTTATTGGCATAATCAAGTTATCCCGTAAATGTTACCGACTCTTCCTCTGACCACCCCACAACTTGTTATTAGTAAGAAAGTTAGGATGCCAACCATTGAGTCGTCTTGTACTTTTTAATAACCCTACAAGTATTAGAAATAATATTAATCACACCCGTAATTAATGCGCTATGATCTCATTAACTAGAAAGCGTTGTAGTAAGAAACTAGACTAATTTTGCAAAACTGGAAAGCCAACCTTAGATCACGATACACAAGTCAACTTACGCAAACAATAAACAAGTTACTTAATTACATAGAAAAACTTCTGAGATTTTTCTAGTTCAAAGTAACTTCGTTTCCATGTCTCCAAGAGGTCCATATGGCGATATAGGGTTGATTTTATCTTTCAGTATATATAAACTCAATGGTTTGAACGAGAACCCCAAAAATATACATACTGCAAGAACTTTTTTTTTTTCTTCATTTTACGAGGAACCCCTACTACGAACGGGTACATAGGGATTCTTAAATGTGAGTTTTATCGGTCACGGTTTTAGAAAACAGGGTTATGGTGAGTTCAACCAAAAGGAATTCGAGTTCGCTCAATCGCTCGAACTAATGGTGTAAAATCTCAATTGGTTTTAAAAAAAATATATATATTTAGTTGAAATATTTTGATCAATTTTCCGAAACGAAATATAATGACTGGAGCCCATACAAACTAACGTATTAGTCTGGCTCATTTTTAAGGCCCATAAACTAAAAGCCCGTTACACTCGATACACCAAAAGGAGAAATCAAAAACCGTTACGAATTACTCTGATTTTGTGACACATGACAATTAGGTACAAAACAATTAATTTATAACCAAATTGTTTTAACTAAAAATTGGAAGTGCACACAAAAAGCTAATTTTGGCACAAATCAAATATCAAATATTTATATATATTACATTTCTTTTACACTTTTGGCACCTACAAAATCAAGATCAAGCCAAGAACTTTAGAGCAAATGCATAGAATAGAATCATGGATCAAGATATCATCATCATCATCATATACATTATATAAACACATAATATTAGTCAAAATGTAATCAAACAAGCCTACTATAAACACATAATATTAGTCAAAAATAGTTTAATTAATCAAACTTAATTTTTTTTTTTACCATGCTTGTTCTTCTTAACATGATGCAACCATCCAAACCCTTTAAGAACCTTTGTAATCTTAACAAGATTAGGTTTCTTCATACCCAAATTCAATTTCCCTGTTGATAATTTTATAGCTTGTAAACAACACAAACGCCCATTACTCATTTCCATTTCATCATCTTCGTCTTCATCTTCATCTCCATCTTCGTAGTCATCAACAAAACTACTAATTCCGCCTTTGTAGCTATCATTTATCTTCGTTTCTTTCTTATGATTCTTTAAATTATCACTATTGTAATTTTCCCATAACGAATCCATACCTTCTTCCCCACCAATCGAATTATGTCGTTCTTCAAATAACTTGCACGCTAACGTTTTTCGCCATTCTTTTTCCTCCCTCGTTGATCCATAACTACTAAAATTACTCGATGAATTCGATCTCCATGAGCTCAATCTATCCGAATTTCGACTAACTTTATTATTTTCACTCGTCACCAATAATTCCATATCCGATCCACTAACCACATTTTTCTCTTCTTTTTGTAAATCTTCAAAATTCACGTTAACTTCAATAATTGTCTTACAATCCTCAAATTTATCAAATTCTTCAAACAAACATTCTAACCCTAACTCCTCTTGTTCTTTAACATCAGTCACACCAGTTAGATATGTAACCGATTCTTCTAGAATCTTCTTTTCTTGAGGTAATTCATCGTCAACTTTATCATCAAAATATGTGATCACATTTGTACTATCGAACACGATTTTGTAAATCTCAAGATCCTCAAATTGACGATCAATTTCGTGATTGTTTACTTCGTATAAGTTGGATTTAAGTTGTTGTACGACAATTTGAAGTATTCCAAGCTCTAATTGCTGCAAATTCGAACACAATGTGATCGTGATCAGTAACGAAAGAAACACGGTTACGATGAGATACGGAGGGATTAAGGAAAAGAATTTGATCAAGTAGGGAAAGAAATATATGAAGTATGAACAATAAAGAGGGTAAGATATGATACATGAACAGATTAGATGTAAATCATGCAGGATTATGTATAAAAGTAACTGAATTATGTGATTATTGGCCATTGTTGTATGATTGTGATCAGTTTTTTAGAATGGAATTTGTTAGAGAATGAAGAAGAAGAGAAGATGATAAGTTAAGTGAGAGTGTGTTTGGTGTTCTGTTTTTTTCAGGCTTTCTGTTATTGACTTTTTTATCATGCAATTTAGGACAAAAGTTGGTCCCCTATTATGATTTAGGATTTTTTTTTTTATAGTATTTAAGAATAAGAATTAGCATGTTTATAGGAATAAAAAAGGTAAAATTGACCTTGTGGGTAGTCCGTTTATCAAATTTACTTTTTCGCATATGTACGTAGTCTAATATATAATTATCTAGATTCGTTTGAATAATTTACATCGTCAATTTAAGATGTGTTGTTTTTTTTGAACTTGATAACATCTTGTAAAAATATTAAGACGTCAGATAATAAATTATCTTCATTGTAACTTAAGACTGAACATGTTTATTTTTTAATCTAATGAAGATTAAAATATACCGGCTAAATTATTACTCATTTTATTACAATAAAAGTGTTCACCTTACTGTTTGCGTATGTCTCAAATAATTTTCACTAGTATATGTCTCAAATAATTTTCACTAGTATATGTCTCAAATAATTTTCACTAGCAAAAAATAACCACTAAATATTATAAAAACTCTCCAATACAACAACAACAACAACAACAACAAACCCAATACCACCTAGGTGGTGCATGAGGGAGGTGAGATGTAGACAATCTTTCTCTTATCCGAGAATATAGATAAGTCATTTCTCTACTCAGAGTAAAACTCTCAACAGTAGAGAAAGTCGTCCATCTCTCTATTCGCCGGAAAGAGAGATTGCTTCCGAGTGGACCTCCGGTCAAAAAGTAAAAAATTAAAAAAAAAAATTTTTTTAGTAATAATAATAATAATAATTAACAAAAATAGAATAAAATAAAATAAAAATAAAATAGAAAAGAGACGCCATGAAAATGGTAACATCAAATTTTCATGAGTTTTAGATCATACCTGGAAATTTACTTTAAGCTCTAGGGGTCAGTCAAGACGCCAATAAGTCGACGCTTGTTGTCGACTTAATAACTAGAGCCATACTCCGACCAAAGACTGAAAAAAAAATGCATGGACAGCTACATTAAAAGTAAACGATAAGCATATATGCACACCTATATACACACATACATACATATACATACATAAAAGTATAAACATATACGTACCTACCTACATCCAATACCTACATACACACTGGCGGATCCAGTGTATTAAGAAGGGGGCGCCCGCCCCCGGTGGATTTCGAAATTTTAGTGCAAATTTTTTCGGTTTTTCGATTTTGCCCCTGGTGAAAAAAATTTTTGCCCCAAACCCTTCATATTTTTCCCCAAAACCTTTCGTATTTTGCCAAAAAACCTTCAAATTTTGCTCAAAAAACTCTATATTTTGTCTCAAAACATCTATATTTTGCAACAAAAAAAATTCCCTACGTTATAAAAAAAAAATTCGCCCCCGGTGAAAATTTTTCCTGGATCCGCCACTGTACATACATGCATACCTACATACGTGCGTGCGTACGTAATTACACACATACATACATACATACATACGTAAGTACCTACATACATAAACCACCATACATACATACACAACACATGCACACACATACACACAAAATACACACACAGACACAAAAACTCTCTAATGTATCCCATTTTTTTTTTTAACGGCCAAAAAATTTATAAAAATAAAAATAAAACGCTCCCTAGCAAGGCGCTAAGGGAGAAAATACAAAGGCGTAGAAAGCCATGAGTTTCAATTAGAAACTAAATGACCTCTATTTTTTATCCAGCGAAAAGAAAATAATCTAATTACATCAAAAATACTACTTTTACTACAAAACGCCTCGTTAAACACGACCCCGTTCCGAAATCTCCAAATAGCCCAAAGAAGAGTAATCACTGCCGCGACGATCCGATTCTTGTTTAAAGCCGACAATTGAACACCTTCTAGCCAGACAATAAATGTATCCCATGAAGAAAAAGAGGGCATCGAACAATCTAACCATAACCGCAATTTAAGCCATACCTCTAAAGCAAAATTACAGCCGAAAAATAAATGGTTCATAGTCTCCACCCCATTCGCACATACCGGACAAACAACGGAGTTTATCTCAATGCCTTTCGCGGAAAGATTCCAACGCACCGGAAGAGAATTTAAACGAAACCTCCACAAGAAGATATTAAGCTTTCGCGGGACAAATTTAAACCATAATGTAGGAACCGTATTCGACGGAAGACTGTACCTGTCTATATGTTCGCGAGCAGCTTTCACTGTGTATAAGCCATCGGAATTGATAGTGAACTTCCAACAATCTTCTCCAACCGAAAATTGGACAACATTTACCTCATCGAGAAGAGCATTAAAAAGTTGAGCATTTCTACCACCAATAATCTCCCTTGACCAAACCCAATGCCACTCGCCATTGTACCATTTATCCGCGATAGAGTCGTCCTTATTAACATCCAAATGGAATAAACGATGGTAACGGGACGCTAACGAGGAGCTCCCACACCATACATCGTGCCAAAATTTTATACTCGAACCGTTTCCAACTTGCAAAAGAAATGCATCATGAGTGAGCTGGCCATTTGAAGTCGACGAAATGCAATCAGAAACGATGTTAGACCATATGCTCGAGCAGTCTGTGGTCTCAAAATAATGTCCATGAATCGATTTGATGATAGAGGCCCATAAATCGTTTGAGTTGTTTAAATATCGCCATCGCCACTTATTGATTAAGGCAATATTAAAAGCTTTGAGACTGCCAATGTTTAAGCCTCCTTGATCGAATGAAGCTAAAATTTTATCCCACTTCACCCATGGCATCTTTTTAACGGTGTCACTCCCGCCCCAAAAGAACCTCGCCCGAATAGATTCAAGTTTTCTTAAAATCTTTTCTGGGCATTTGAAAAGGGACATAAGATAAATGCCAAGACTGCCCATAACTGATTTCACCAACGTTAATCTACCGCCCGAAGAGATTAAACTAGCCTTCCACGAAGCTAATTTAGAACTGAATTTAGCAACCAAAGAATCCCAACTTGAGATACGATTCATGTTCGCACCAATAGGAACACCTAGATAATTAGTCGGGAAAGACCCGACTCTAGCCCCCGCAGCAACCGCATAAACCTCGACGTCATGGGAGACAACCCCAACCCCGAAGACATGAGATTTATTAACATTAACTTGTAAGCCCGATACCAAGTGAAAAACTTTTAAAATAAGTAGAATACGACTTAGCTCTTGTATGTTCCATTCTGAAAGAATTATAACATCGTCCGCGTATATAAAATGAGAAATATGAATACGCTCCCTCCCAATTTTAACACCACGAATAAAGTTCGTTTCCATGGCCCGTTGTAATGCAAGATGAAGCCCCTCCATGACCATAATGAACAAAAATGGGCTTAACGGATCACCCTGACGGAGACCTCTCTTAATAGGAAATTCTCGGGTCGGACTACCATTTACTAAAACAGAAGTTTTAGCCGAAAAAAGACAGCCTTTGATCCACGCGCACCACTTGTTACCAAAACCCAAAGAAGATAACATGAATAATAAGTAATCCCAATTAACAGAATCATATGCTTTCTCAAAGTCCACTTGAAAAAGGAGCATTTTCCTATTTGATTTTTTAAACCATGAAATAATCTCGTTCAACATAAGAGGACCATCAAGAATCTGACGCCCTGAAATAAATGCGGACTGAACAGGACTAATTATCTTATCAATTACGAACAGTAAACGATTCGTGAGGATCTTCGTAACAATCTTATAGAAAAAACCAACCAACGAAATTGGCCCGAAATCTGTAATAAGGACCGGATTCTTTACTTTCGGAATAAGCGAAATAAAAGCCGATTTAGCATCACAAGGCATCGAATAATTGGCAAAAAACGACGGAATATCCCTGCAAATATCAAATTGAAAAATGTCCCAGAATTGTTTAATAAAACGAAAGGAAATACCGTCGGGGCCAGGGGCCTTTGAACTACCACAATCCCACACCGCACGCTTTATCTCTGCGTCATTAACTTCGCGCTCTAGAAAATTAGCTTCATCAAGGGACAAGGTGTAATTAGGATTAATGTTTCCGAACTCAGCACCAGACTTGCACTCCTCAAATTTGGCTTCAAAGAAATTATAAAACTTATCCTTAATAGCAATCGGGTCATCTACCCAAGAACCATCAACCATAAGGCCCTGAATGTGTTGCGAAGCTCGTTTATATTTAAGAGAAGCATGAAAAAATTTTGTGTTTTCGTCACCCTCAACATCCCATTTGATTCTAGATTTTTGCAAAAAATCAATAGCTTCCAAATTATTAATTTCCTGTCGTTCCGAAAAAAGATCGTTACGAAGGTTGACCATATTCTCATCCGCGTTTCCTGCATCAATGACAACATCAAGCTCATTAATTTTTCTAATAATCTCTTTTAACCGATTAGACTCCTGAGAACGGGAAGAATGAATCCAGTTCTTTAAGTGTGACTTTAGCATACGGAATTTAGCAACGGAATCAAGTTGACAATCTGTACTTATTGTAAAGACCCGTCCTTATCCATTCGGACGAAATCTTCAACATTTGGTTCAATTGCGATGATCGGCTCCAAGTAATGTCTTTAGTATGAGCAAATGCACAGCGGAAGACTTAATTCGTACCTGAGAATAACATGCTTTAAAATGTCAACATAAAGTTGGTGAGATATATAGGTTTGATGCTAGCAGCGTTATAACTATGGACCACAAGATTTCATATATAAAAATATAATACACTCGCAAGTGTATAAAATCATTCTGCTTATGTTGAGGCCTCAGTAACCAACCTTAACAATAATATAATAAGTCATCTTCGCAAAGATGGATATGTACACTCGCAAGTTTATAAATAATCCTCGAAGTACTAAACATCCGCCCACTAGTTCCTATGTCTAGTGCAGCCTACTGGATGGGGGTGTTAAACCCGATAGATCTATCTTAAGGATTCGCGCTTACATGCTATTATAACATATAACTAAATTACCTAGCACATCAATCCGCAGAATATCATTTTTAATCACTTGTGTCCATAACGTAAATCATTTATAAAAACAGCGTATGTATTCTCAGCCCAAAATATTTAAAGTTTAAAAGGGAACTATATACTCACAATACTGTATTTTGTAGTAAAAATACATATAACATCGTTGAACACGTATAAGGTTGGCCTCGGATTCACGAACCTATAACAATTGTATATCTATTAATACATATAATGTAAATCTTCAAACTTCATTTATTAATATGTATTATTTATATGTTTATAGCTATATAGATTTTTATACTAAATTCCATTTTAAAACGTATACTTAAATTATATCTTAAATTATATTATGTATATATAGATTTATAATGATTAATATTTATACATACATAGTTATATTAATACTAATATTTACGAACATAATAATAATTGTATTATTTCCATAATGATAATAATAATAAACATTTTCACCATTTTGATAATAATAATAATATCTAATGTTACTAATAAAAATATTAAAATTAATACTTTTGTTATTAATAATATTGATGATAGTTTTTGATTATAAATCTCAAAATAATAATATTAGTGGTTTTTGATAAAATGAATAATTTAGTAATAATGATAGTGAAAATAATAATTTTTGATATTAGTACATAATAATAATAATTATAACGATCTTATTACTGACAGTAATCTTAATAATAACATTTTTACCAATAATAATAATAATAACTCCTAAATGTTTCTAATACTAATATTAATGATAATGATAATAGGTTGTGTTAGTTTTGTAATAATAATAATAATAATAATAATAATAGTTATAAGAAGAAAACTACCTCATAAAACGAATTCTAAAAAAAATAGCCCGCTGCAGGGCTCGAACCGGAGACCTCTCGCTAACCCGCAACACCCTCAAACCATCGGACCAAATCAGTTTTTATAATTAAACGCTCAAACCCATTATTTATAACTCGTAAATATCTTCTGTTATATTTCCTTCTTCAACCTCAATTCATAATCGAATGGAAAAAAAAAAAAAACATGACCAGGTATTTAACTAATGATTTAGATTCGTTTATTCAGATAGAATGAAAAATACTGAGTAATATCATATTGCAGATACGAAAAAATATAATCACAATCACAGTTGCTGTGTCGCATAAAAATTCAAGAACTCGATAATTAAACTTGGATTTTTGGAACGTTTTAACTCAGGGTTTCAACATGAAAGTGTTTATAAATCGCTCCACAAAACTTTTTGAATCGTCAATTTAACAGGAAACTTCAAAATACGTTCGAATTTAATCAAAGATCATACGGTTTTGACTTTTGTAAACAAGGGTCAACTTCCAAAATTCGATCTTAATACAGAGAATTGAGTCCTGGAACTTTTCAGGTAGATTAAACGAAATATTTCTAGCTTAATGGCATTTAAGGATTTCCAAATTTTATTCGAAATCGAAGATTTAAAAAAAATCGAGTCACGAACAGGGTCGATACCCTTTTTTTCTGTTTCAGCTTATCTTCTTTCTTTTTTTTAATTCACAAATGATACCAGTTATTTATAATGTAAAGAGTTGATTGCTGTTTAAAAGAAATTGTCTGATTGTGGAGCATCTCACGAGTATACAGAAGCACAAAGAAAAAAATATATAATGCCAAAAAAAATATATCTATCAAGTATCCATAATCTGATTTTATATATATTTATTATTTAATTTAATATTAATAATAAATATCTTATTAATAACATTATTAATAATAATAATGATAACAATAATAATAATAATCTAAATAAAACGAATTCTGATTCTTCTAAATTGTGAATTTATATATATCCGCGTATTTATGTAGTATATATCTGTATATGTCTTTCTTTATATAGTTGGACATTTATTAGTAATAATAAGTATATAATGATAATATTTGATAAAAACGATTAGTAATAACAATACCCCTAATAATACTAAAAATAATAAAAATATTAATAATATAATACTAATAATAATATGAATGATGTTAAAAGTAATAAAAACATTGATAATAAAGATTATAAATGAAAATGATAATTGTTAAAAAATAACAGTCGTAATACTTAATTATAATTTTACTATTAATTAAAATAATGAAATTAATAATTATAATTATATTAATATTATTATTAATAAGTAATAATTAACAATTCAATTATATCAAATTTTCTATTTATGTTAAGTAATGATAACACTGTTGTTCAACAATGGCAGATAAAGAGTTTACAAACAAAATCCCAATTTTAATAGTCACACAAATGTATATACCCATACATAACTATTTACATAATTGTTCGTGAATCGTCAGGCATAGTCACGGGGTAACTGATTAACTGAACATAGATTTCAAACATTCTAGACCCAATATTAAAGATTTTGCTTATCGTGTCGGAAACATATAAAGGTTAAGGTTTAAATTTGGTCGGAAATTTCCGGGTCGTTACAGTACCCACCCGTTAAAGAAATTTCGTCCCCGAAATTTGATTGAGGTCGTCATAAATAACAATAGGAATGTTTTCATGACGAATATGAGGTAATTATAGAGTTTTATCATTTTTGGAAGATATGGATAAAACGATTCAATCATGTGAAGCGCACAAGTGAAGCTTATCACAAAAGAATGAAATGATTGAATATGGAATTGTTTTAACCGATAACGTGATTAGGATTGATTTCCAAAATTTAAGGGATTTATGTAATATGATTTGATTCTTCGACGATTTAGGAAACAGAATTTCCTTTGATTTAATGCGGTAATCTGTTTCGATTTCTCTGTCGGATACTTTACTATAAATCCACTCCTTCGTTTCCTTATTTTCCACAATTCACATCTTCTTCCCTTTCTCTTTAATTCCTACTTTAAAACATTCACCAATATACTCCATCCCGACTTCGAGTCAAGCGAGTAATGGTCCGGAATTCGTAGGTATGAAATTCGGAATGAACATAACTAATGCTTTAAGAAAGAAATGGTAATGGAATGATTTTTGATTTGTCAAATTACCAGAATATCCAGAAGGATAGAACTAACTAGATGATATATTCTTGATATGTTTGGAGATTGGATAGAATGTAAGAGCCGTGTAACATGGCACATGATGATGGTACTGTGAATCATCACATTCCATTAGAAACTTAACATAACTTACTATAATATAATGAAGTTGATCAAGTTTCATTATATTATACTAATTCATGCATCAGTTCCTAACACTACTTCAAAACATTCATATTTTAAATTCGGAGGTTTCAGAATTTAGAAACTAACACAGTTTCTTTTATGATGTGATACAGATAGCGCGGGAAGATAGATGATTTCCGATATGAATAGTTATAAAAATATCTTCAGAAACATTGAGGATATTTATAATGAAAGATATGATAATATCTTGGAGCTTCTAATGCCGAAGGATGATGATGAAGAATAGTGTCAGCAAAGGTTTTAGAGTAAGGAGTAGGGTATGTACTAAGGATTTCAGCAGGCACTGAATCTTTTAAATTCTTTGATGTCAAACTTATTCTTTGTGATTTGTCCACGGCTTACTTCATAGTTTCACATAATCCGCTTTTTGGTACTAAATTTTCTATTGTGTGTTTCCAATACTCCGTTCTTTATCATCAACTTTTGGCTATTAAGACCATCTACAACATACTGCTTCGTCAGCATTCTCAAAGTTAACGGATCTGGGTCATCGGTTATCAAACTGAGGTGGTTTCAGGAGAATTGTGTTTTTAGATGGTTAAACGCTGATGATGGAATATAAAAGATTCTCCGGTAACGACAGCGAAAGAATATCGTGTATATATATCGAAACTAACCTTTCTGAGAAGTCGAGGTTAACTTGCTGGAGCTGTGACAAAATTGGCTAATTTGAAAAGGGATTGCAAAGTTATTTTGGGTAATAATAACACTAAAGAAATTAACACTGCTGCGTGTTAAACGTTGACTCAGTCTCCGAGAGTCTTACAGGAGCATAAGTCTTTTCTTCCGTAGATGAAAGCGGTTGGTTCATCCTCTTGATTGAGGGGTTTTCAAGAATCATGAAAGATTTGAACACGCATTGTAATTGTCGAGATACAAATGAGGTTTAAGATGAAATCAAGTGGCAAGCTTGAAGAATTATTTAGTTTCATATGTTATAATCAATATTTTAATTTAATTCATTTTAATTGTCCAAAGTTAGCAGTCCAATAGTCCGATGGTTCAATGATTCATATATAATTTAATATATAATATTCGAATTAAATAATACGTATCGTGACCCTTGTACCGGTCACGGTGTCGATCACAACTCAAAGTATATATATAATTTGGAATCAACTCCGACCCTGTATAGCCAACTCCCACCTTCACATATAGAGTGTCTACGGTTGTTCCGAAATATATATATAGATGGGTCGATATGATAAATCTAAACCTTGCATACGTGTCCCGTTATTTAAAGTGCGTAAAAGTAAATAACAGAAATTAAATGATGATAAATAAAATTGCGAGAATGTAAATTGCGATAAATTAAATGTTAATCAGTTAGCTGGGAACAGTTAGCCGGAACAGTTAGCGTGAAATCCTATCACAATTCCAATTAATTAATTCATTTGTTTCTAACACTTGTTATTTTTGTCCAATGTTTTCTTCGTTATGCCACTTGTTGGATTCTGATAGGTCAAAATCCAAATATGAAATTTGAATAGAAATAGTTATTCTGTGGTGAACGGATACGTATATCGGTGATTGCAAGTAGGATAGCAAATGACCGTTGAATCAGATTCGAAAAATGTACAGTGTAACTTATTAATGTGAAATCCAAATATTCCTCGAGTACTACCCACCCGTTAAAATATTTTCATCATTAACAGTTTGTACGAGAGAATTTTTAATTACAATCTTTATGAAAATATACTTGCATATATATTTTCATCGGATGTAATCATGGATTTAATGAGTCAATAAGATATTAAACTCATTTGTTTTATCGTTAATACTGGATTACATGATCTCTAAAACATTAGAGATTACCATGTCGAACGAAGGTAATGAGGTAGAACGTTACGTAAAGCGAAGGTAATCGATGTAGAACGATATATAGAACGAAGATTATACTTGAAGTACAGATGATGATATGGAGGAGTGTGATGTTGATATCCGAGGTACAGATCGTGATGTTGAGATTTACAATGTGATTGTGGTTGATGTTAAGAGTATTATTGGCGTTGATGATGATGATACAGATTATGCTGCTGGTGCTGCTGCTGATGTTTGTAACCTTCGCACCGTGTTCTCCAAAGTCGTCACACGAGCGCGAAGTTCGTTAATTTCTGCTAGTACATCGGGATAATTGGCGGTTGGAGTGAGCGGATGAAAAATATTCAAAATATGGGATAGTATATGATCGTGACTAGACACTCTGGAAACGAGAGAAAATGGTTTCTCGAACAGGTTTGCCGGTAAGTGCTTCAGGTTCATTGCCAAGAGGACAATTTGGTGGATGGAGGGAATCTTCGATGTGAATTTATTTTCAGATATCGGATGATATTCTAACTATATAGAATATCTATATATATATAGTCCTAAAAATTTCGTAGACTACGGAGGAATTTACTGCATATGTCAGGCAAGTCTACAGATATGCTAAGATATGAATTTTGTCTATACACTATCGATGCACTAAATGCAGTAAGACGTGTCTAGACTTGTGAATGATAAGCAGGCGATTCCCTAAGGATGATAAGTAGATGATTTCCGACTAGATATGATAAGCAAAACTTTTGACATGTAGACACGGTCAAAGTCCAGACTCATTAATGTATCCTAACAACTATTAGTCAGACACACTAATGCAAGACCTGGTTCACTAAGACCAACGCTCTGATACCACCTGTAAAGACCCGTCCTTATCCATTCGGACGAAATCTTCAACATTTGGTTCCATTGCGATGATCGGCTCCAAGTAATGTCTTTAGTATGAGAAAATGCACAGCGGAAGACTTAATTCGTACCTGAGAATAACATGCTTTAAAATGTCAACATAAAGTTGGTGAGATATATAGGTTTGATGCTAGCAGCGTTATAAATATGGACCACAAGATTTCATATATAAAAATATAATACACTCGCAAGTGTATAAAATCATTCTGCTTATGTTGAGGCCTCAGTAACCAACCTTAACAATAATATAATAAGTCATCTTCGCAAAGATGGATATGTACACTCGCAAGTGTATAAATAATCCTCGAAGTACTAAACATCCGCCCACTAGTTCCTATGTCTAGTGCAGCCTACTGGATGGGGGTGTTAAACCCGATAGATCTATCTTTATGATTCGCGCTTACATGCTATTATAACATATAACTAAATTACCTAGCACATCAATCCGCAGAATATCATTTTTAATCACTTGTGTCCATAACGTAAATCATTTATAAAAACAGCGTATGTATTCTCAGCCCAAAATATTTAAAGTTTAAAAGGGAACTATATACTCACAATACTGTATTTTGTAGTAAAAATACATATAACATCGTTGAACACGTATAAGGTTGGCCTCGGATTCACGAACCTATAACAATTGTATATCTATTAATACATATAATGTAAATCTTCAAACTTCATTTATTAATATGTATTATTTATATGTTTATAGCTATATAGATTTTTATACTAAATTCCATTTTAAAACGTATACTTAAATTATATCTTAAATTATATTATGTATATATAGATTTATAATGATTAATATTTATACATACATAGTTATATTAATACTAATATTTACGAACATAATAATAATTGTATTATTTCCATAATGATAATAATAATAAACATTTTCACCATTTTGATAATAATAATAATATCTAATGTTACTAATAAAAATATTAAAATTAATACTTTTGTTATTAATAATATTGATGATAGTTTTTGATTATAAATCTCAAAATAATAATATTAGTGGTTTTTGATAAAATGAATAATTTAGTAATAATGATAGTGAAAATAATAATTTTTGATATTAGTACATAATAATAATAATTATAACGATCTTATTACTGACAGTAATCTTAATAATAACATTTTTACCAATAATAATAATAATAACTCCTAAATGTTTCTAATACTAATATTAATGATAATGATAATAGGTTGTGTTAGTTTTGTAATAATAATAATAATAATAATAATAATAATAATAATAATAATAATAATAGTTATAAGAAGAAAACTACCTCATAAAACGAATTCTAAAAAAAATAGCCCGCTGCAGGGCTCGAACCGGAGACCTCTCGCTAACCCGCAACACCCTCAAACCATCGGACCAAATCAGTTTTTCTAATTAAACGCTCAAACCCATTATTTATAACTCGTAAATATCTTCTGTTATATTTCCTTCTTCAACCTCAATTCATAATCGAATGGAAAAAAAAAAAACATGACCAGGTATTTAACTAATGATTTAGATTCGTTTATTCAGATAGAATGAAAAATACTGAGTAATATCATATTGCAGATACGTAAAAATATAATCACAATCACAGTTGCTGTGTCGCATAAAAATTCAAGAACTCGATAATTAAACTTGGATTTTTGGAACGTTTTAACTCAGGGTTTCAACATGAAAGTGTTTATAAATCGCTCCACAAAACTTTTTGAATCGTCAATTTAACAGGAAACTTCAAAATACGTTCGAATTTAATCAAAGATCATACAGTTTTGACTTTTGTAAACAAGGGTCAACTTCCAAAATTCGATCTTAATACAGAGAATTGAGTCCTGGAACTTTTCAGGTAGATTAAACGAAATATTTCTAGCTTAATGGCATTTAAGGATTTCCAAATTTTATTCGAAATCGAAGATTTAAAAAAAATCGAGTCACGAACAGGGTCGATACCTTTTTTTTCTGTTTCAGCTTATCTTCTTTTTTTTTTTTTAATTCACAAATGATACCAGTTATTTATAATGTAAAGAGTTGATTGCTGTTTAAAAGAAATTGTCTGATTGTGGAGCATCTCACGAGTATACAGAAGCACAAAGAAAAAAATATATAATGCCAAAAAAAATATATCTATCAAGTATCCATAATCTGATTTTATATATATTTATTATTTAATTTAATATTAATAATAAATATCTTATTAATAACATTATTAATAATAATAATGATAACAATAATAATAATAATCTAAATAAAACGAATTCTGATTCTTCTAAATTGTGAATTTATATATATCCGCGTATTTATGTAGTATATATCTGTATATGTCTATCTTTATATAGTTGGACATTTATTAGTAATAATAAGTATATAATGATAATATTTGATAAAAACGATTAGTAATAACAATACCCCTAATAATACTAAAAATAATAAAAATATTAATAATATAATACTAATAATAATATGAATGATGTTAAAAGTAATAAAAACATTGATAATAAAGATTATAAATGAAAATGATAATTGTTAAAAAATAACAGTCGTAATACTTAATTATAATTTTACTATTAATTAAAATAATGAAATTAATAATTATAATTATATTAATATTATTATTAATAAGTAATAATTAACAATTCAATTATATCAAATTTTCTATTTATGTTAAGTAATGATAACACTGTTGTTCAACAATGGCAGATAAAGAGTTTACAAACAAAATCCCAATTTTAATAGTCACACAAATGTATATACCCATACATAACTATTTACATAATTGTTCGTGAATCGTCAGGCATAGTCACGGGGTAACTGATTAACTGAACATAGATTTCAAACATTCTAGACCCAATATTAAAGATTTTGCTTATCGTGTCGGAAACATATAAAGGTTAAGGTTTAAATTTGGTCAGAAATTTCCGGGTCGTTACAGTTATCGATTGCCAAGCATTACGGACAGTCGGTTCAAAATCAGGCCGTGCAAACTACGAGTCAAAAATCTTAAAATAGGTCGGGCCAAAATCCAATTTGTCTTGGAAAAGAAAAATCGGGGAATGATCCGAGTAACCGCGCTCGAGAACTGTACCTTTTAAATCATCTACAACAATCAAGATATTGTTAGTAACAAAGAATCTGTCAATCTTACTAAATTTGTTACCGGCCTTGTTACGCCATGTAAACTGAAGACCGCCAAGCGGGATTTCGAGCAAAGCATTAGAAAGAATAAAGTCATTGAAAACACGAGCATCAAGAGGACAAAATTCTGAACCACAACGATCATCCATGACTCTCACCGAATTCCAATCTCCCATTAAAATGTAATCGCCTGGATGAGTAGCCATGAAATTAGAAATCTTACCCCACAAGATAACTTTCTCCGTCAACGATTGAGGAGCGTAAACATTAACCATGAAAACTTGCAAGTTCTTTCTGACCCATTTACCTTTAACGATCACAAAGTTATCATCACACCACAAATCAGATTTTACAAAAGAGAAAGGATCCCATAACGAGATGATCCCTCCCGAGTACCCACGAGACAACGAGACCGCATAGTCAAAATTCGGATTTCCCCTAAGAGACCGTAACCTGAACATTTGAAAACGAGACATTTTAGATTCCTGAATACCCAAGAATTGAACCTTCAGAGATACACACGTTTCTTTTATCCAAAGTCTTTTATCGAACACTTTAGACCCGCAACTATTAATAGAAAGAACCTTCATTGAAAACCGTTGTATGCACGCTCCTGATTCAAAATATTGTGACACCCTTTTAAGTTGTAACCGAGAAGTTCTCCTAACCCGAAAATGTCTTCACTTTGATCGAGTGAAACAGACCCAGGCCGAGACATATATTCTTGATTAATTACCGTGAATGGAGTATGACAATTAACAGACGTACCCGAAACTTGCTGCCCCTCTCGCTCATTATAAACATGAGTGAATCCAGGTGGATAAGGCCTGCTGGAACTAGTATTTTCAACATTAATATCAACATCAGTAGCCTTAAAAACATCTTCAATAGGACTATTCTCCGAGTTATCCTCGTTACTCGTTGTTTTCATATTCGAATTAGATGCAATATATACTCCCTCAAATTCCTTTAAATGATCAACCTTAGAGTCAGTTGTGGAAGAAGTGGTAGAATGCAGCTCTTCATCTTCTGAATCAGACACTTCATTATTAGAAACATCGATCGTGGAATCAATATCAAACGCCCAAGTACCAACTTCATGACCAAATACCTCCACATCCACGCCATTTATATTAACAATGGCCGATATAGAAATAGGTTTTTTCTCAAAAGTGGCGATGCAAACTCGACCCGACGACAAAGGAATAGTGCTATTTGCCTCAAAAAAAAGGAAACGTCCGAAAGCCGAAGCCACTTTCTTAAACGCATTAGTACCCCAAGCACAAGTAGGCAAACCCGAAAGTTCAATCCAAACGAACCTCTCATCAACAATGAAATCATTTGACGCATCCTTGATACATGCAAAGAACGTCATTAAATTCGAGTTACTTTTAAAGGCCACATAACTCGATTCATCCACAAACTTCAACCAAATCCAATGACCTCCAATATACTGAATCTTAAAATCTATGAAACCTTCAGCTAAGCACAGTCGATACACCGTGAACAAAGCACCCACGTCTTTAACTTTGGCCATGATAACAAAATCATTCTGATGCACCGGGATCAAATCACCATCATCTAAAAAAATCTTCCTAACCGAAGGTTTACTTCCCGAGCACTTAGAAGCATATGAATCACCTTCAGCCTTCTCGACGCCCTTTGCAGGAATGTTTGTAGCAACAGATGAGTGAGCATTCTCCTTAGCTTGTTTCGGGACATCATCCTTCTTAGGTACATAAGCAGTTTTAACATGCCTGGAAGCCGAATTATCAAACTTAGATGCTTCTACAAACAGGTGAAAGCTACCCATCCACACATCGGCGAGTCTGTTTTCCATAGCCAATGTATGTTTCACCCCCATAAACCGAATAAAAGCGAAACGTTTCCCAGATTTGGTTCTCTTTTTTGCGATGTAAACATCCACAAGATAGCCGTAACCATCAAACAGATCCCAAAAAGAGGGAACATCAGCCGTTTCAGGAAAATTTACTCTTATTATTTATTTCTTAAATAAATTCACTTAAATTTACCTAAAGATAAGCCGAGCGAAGTTAGGATTTGAAGTAAGGGAAGATAAGCCGAGCGAAGTTAGGATTTGAAGTAAGGGGGCGAAGCCGGATATACAAATTCTAGCAAATTTCTTTGATTTTTTTGAATACGGTAGTTCATCGTGGTCTATAAGAGTACAAACTTGCATTTCGAGGTATTTAATCATTGGCAGAATGCTAACACGAAGCATATTATTAATAATCTTAATAAGTTATTTTTCACATCTTCATTACAAACTCACAAATCTAAACCAGCATTTCATTTAGATACATAGGTTATTACTATTTATTTTAACTAGTGATTTAATAATAGTTTAGACAAGCCCGCTTGAACATATTTAATATCAAATGACTTAAGTTTGAATTCTTTAACAGTTTTTTTATGAAACAAACTCGACCTTAATTAAACTTGTATCCAACTTGACTCATTGACACTCCTAATTTGCGTTATATCTTTTTTTTAGTGTTTTTTTGATGGCTTAAACACCGGTTAAGTTTGTAATAGGGAGGGCGAGTAACGAGCATCCTTTATTCAGTGTTGTTGACTTATTAGTTCCATTTTCAACAAAAACACGCACTGTTTGAGCCTTAATTCGAGGGAGTTTTTGACTTATAAACAGATAGAACAACTTATAGAACAACTTAATAAATGTTTCTTAACATGTGACATACGGTACATATGTGACATACGGTACATGTTAGCAAATCCCTATAAATAAACAAGTTTTACATATAAATGTGTAGCCCCACTTTGTTGGGGTAAGGATGAATCACTTCACAGTAAGATTGTGTTTGTTTGCCTATTAATGAAATAGTTCAACGCTGCATGCTGAACCATTCAGCATTCAGCGCGTTTGTTTTTGATCTTTGAATGACATATGGTGTTGAAAGGTTCAGAATTCAATGCTAAATCATTCAGAGCTGAAACGCTCTCGTAACCATTAAGTGTAACACCGTACTTTTTTTTAATACACAGCGGAAGTCTTATATTTACAAAACATGCACTTATGTACAAACATAAACATAATTATTATAACTTCATTCATAAATACATTGTTATCAAAAACCGGTGCTACGTTAATATCCGATTTCATATAGACAACATCAGAGTTCTAGACTTGTCGAACACAACCCAACACGCCCATCTTCTCCCATGTCCACAAAAGCAAAAGATCTACAACCTGCAAGGGGAAGGTGGAGGGGTTAGCACGAAGCTAAGTGAATGGACTAATCTAACAGCAAAAGCACATAGATACAATCACTAGAACACGCAACATTAAATTAGGCAAACACTTAATCAAATAACCACTAGAACATACATAAACAGAGCGATCTACCATTAGCATACAACATAAAAAGCAATATAAGTACAATATCATACAATAGCCAACAATCAACTAAATTCAAAGACCACCAAAGCATAAAAACATCTACAACAACGGTCAATCCAAAGCAACCGTAATAATCACAAGCAACGGTCAATCAGAAGCAACCGTCTGGGTAATCCAAAGCAACCTGTTGAGAGACTCGGCAGCCTGGTCGGGCCAACGACCCCAGTTGATCAGACTGGAGTCTACCGAAAAATCATAACTCTGTATCACTAGTATAAGTCTTTCACACGCGACGAACGCGTGATTCTGACTTATACTAATCATACAACATCAATAAGCCCAACTTGATCAGAAGCAAGGTTGATCTCTCCCAACCTGATTAGAAGCAAGGTCAGTTCAATAAACGCGCGAGGCCATAGTCCACAACACACAACAACATAGGTTCGAAGCTGAAACAACCCAACCCGTATGCAACCCGATAATTTTTTTTTTTAAAACAATAAACCATTAACGCGCCAATTTAGTGATTACATAAAGTAAACCGTTTCATACAACCCATTTAAACATTCAACAAGTTTAATGTTTACAATAAGAGGCACAAAGGCCTTTAATTAATTGTTTACAAGTTCGACCCATTAACGTGATAGTTTTAATCCAAACAACACCCGAGCATGGTTTGGGGCTAAACTACCCAAAACACTAGGTCGACTTCCAAAAGCCTCATCAGCATCCAACAAGGGAAATCTAGTGCCCAACAACCTCTTTCCCTTTCTCCGCACCTGCATCTAAAAAGTAAACAACGAGAGGGGTAAGCTAACGCTTAGTGAATGCAATAATTATACATTTACATATATAACCTACTTACTTGCAATCACTTACACACTTACCGCATACATGCTAGCAATATAATTAATCATACCATCGCAAGTATAATGCTAAACCTTCGACCACACAAGCTAGCATAACAATAGCATATAACCCGAACAATATAATATGCTACATTACAACACACAACCATGGTTAACCAATCGTACAAATGAGTGGTACTCGAATTTCCCATCGATGTTCATAACAACCGTTAGAGTACTTAACACGTCGTACACTAACCCCACGGGTGGCATCTTAACACGTCGATACTTCACCCCGGGCGGTGTCTTAACATGTCGACACTTCACCCGTGACATTTCTTGGAGTGGCATCTTAACACGTCGATACTTCACCCCCGAGTGGTGTCTTAACACGGTGACACTTCACTCGTCACGTGAGATGTGGTGTCTTAACACGTCGACACTTCACAACTCATGGTACACAAATAAATACATTATATATGCACGCATATAATTATTCCACTCACCTTATCACGTCGGTGGTGATTAAACCCTTTCGTAAGCTTCAAGCGAAGTACCTAATACATTAAGTACCCAAATCAACACACAAACTAGTGGAACTAACCACCAACACTTAACTCTTGAGCATTTAATGACCCAAATGCATTAAATGACCCATTTACGCCAAACCGCCCATTAAAGACCAAGACTCATCATTAATCACTAAAAGCTAGTGATTAAAGTCTACTAACACCAACTAACACAAATTATGGGTATTTCATACCCATCTTACCCAAACTAGGTCAACCATTACCCATTTGACCCATTTTAACACTTAGACATATATTTTGGTCAAACTTAAACCCATTAACAATCTTTCATCAATACACAAGTGTATTAGTGACTACAACACAATTAACACTTACAAACATCAATTTACATGACCAAACCCTAGATTATAAGCATTAGGGTTTCCTTACATCAATTTAACCCAAATTCACCCATTTAACCCCCAAATGGGTCTTACAAGTCTCAAATGAACAAACCCTAGCCATAAATCAACTAAAACTCAAAACACGGAGTTAAGACTTACCAACACTATCAAATCGTAGCTAAGAACGAGGAGAACAAATTTCCTTCTTGCTCCAAAGATCGAATCACAAATCTTCACCTTCAAATCTCACTTTGAATCTAAGTGGGTTTTATGTTTTGAGAGAAAATAGAGAAAGAAAATAGAAAAGAAATGAAGAAAATGAGACATGTGGCTGGGATTTTGAGCCACAATCTGATCCAAACGCGAAAAGATAAAAATACCCTTGAACCACCCCTTTTTAAAACTGAAAATCGAATCAGCTCGCCAGTGATGTCGCAGCACGGCCGTACTCCCTTGCTGCGCGGCTTTCTTCATGATTTTTGAGCTGTTAAACGTGGGATCTGATCCTGATTCGAGTGTAACCTCGCATCGCGACCCCACTGGTCCACGGCGCGACAAACAAAGCATTTTGTCCAATTTTTGACTAACTAAGTCCAAGACTCGTAGTATGACTCGTACCCTTCATACTCGCTTCGCATATACACTTAGACTTCACCACTAGGTCTCACTCGACTTAAAACCTTCATAAACCATGCATATACTTATACATGTATACATGTGTGTGTGTGTGTGTATATATATATACATATATCTCGCGTATTTCAACAAAATCTTTAAATCATTTAATCACATATACGACCAAGTATAAATGTTCTTAAGATCAAATACGTACCTTAAATCACATATGGGGAAAACGAGGTGTTACAGAAGCACATAAACTAGGTCAACGGTATAGGTCATGTCACTATATGCCTTAACGGCTAGATTAACCCACACACCGAATACCAGCACGAGTAGAACTCAGAGGTCTTATATTTCTGAGTCTCTACTTCTCCTGATCACCTGAAAACATCATAAACAAAGTCAGTATAGTGTTCTAATCAATAATATAATTGATTCATACTATAAACTAGGTCATATCATCATATATTCATCATATTATAAGTCTACAACATAAATTCATTCAATATCGACATTCGGGTGCGTGCGAAACAAGACATACATGTTAAAACCTCGTTTTCTAATCCAAATATAGTTTGATCCAGCTTATTAAAAGTTTACCATTAAAAATTACTCTTCAATACGATTCCAACAATAGTTTATTCATAAAAAACAGAGTTACGGTTTGAAAGTTATGCCTTTTTCAATTTTACCAAAAGCTGACAAGTGCTCAACCGCCTGGTTGAGCCCTCAACCGTACGGTTGAGCCCTCAACTGTGTGGTTGAGCCCCTAAACATGTGCTCAACCGTGTGGTTGAGCTGTCAAAAGTGTGGGAGGTGAAGAACAGCTCCAACTCGCTGTTTTTGAGTTTTTTGACCCCCGATCTTGATTTTTGCTCAATCTGATCATGAAACCACTTCAAAACATGATATAAACTATATAGAAACTATTTCTAACATCCATCAAGCATTTATGAAGGGTACCACTTTGCATATCTTCCCTAATAGCTTGGTAACTAATATTTACATGTTGTAAGAACATGTATACGCGAATCCTATTGATAGATCTATCGGGTTTGACAACCCCAACGGGGCTAGTCGCTCTAGTATCGTAAACGGTTGCATAGTACTTCATTTTTACTACACTTGATACAGTGTAGGGAGATTTCATAATAAAGGAAATATGCCACATTAATGGTTATGTATGGTTACCGAAGCGCTCAACAACTTATAGAATAACGTACTATGTTTATAGTAATAGGGACGGGTCATTTCAGTTGGTATCAGAGCGGTGGTTTTTGCGAACCAGGTCTTGCATTAGTATGTCTAACGGATAGTTATTAAGATGCATTAGTGAGTCTGGACTTCGACCTTAACTGCATGTCAAAAGTTTTGCTTATCATTTCTAGTCAGAAATCATCTGCTTATCACCCTTAGAAAATTACCTGCTTATCATTCTTAGTCTAGACACATCTTACTGCATTGATTACATGAGTAGTGCATAGACGAAATTCATATCTTAGCGTATCTGTTACTGTAAACTTTGCCTAACATATTTCGTAAATTCCTCCGTAATCTATGAAATCTTTTGCTCTATATATATAGATATTCTATGTAATTAGAATACCATCCGATAGCTGGAAATCATTTCATATCGAAAAATCCTTTATTCAATCATACGAAATGGAACTCTCCACTAGTTCAAGTCCCTCGCATTCCGATATGGAGTTTCACTCGAGCTCCGAAAGCAGTGTGACCGGAATGGATCAACCAATTAGCCATCATCTATTTTGGATGAATTGTGGATGGGTTCGTAGTCCACTTAATCATTGGAGACAAGAAGAAGGTGATCCATTCCATCCACCACATTGCCCTCTTGGTGAAGAACCTGAAGCACTTATCGGCGAACCTATTCGAGACACCATTTTTTCTCTCATTTCCAGAGTGTCTCGTCAAGATTACATATTATCTCACATTCTAGATCTTATTCACCCACTCGTTCGAACCACCAATCATCTCGGAGTAATAGAAGAAGTCGGCGAGCTTCGCGCTCGGGTAATGGCTTTGGAGAATATGGTACAAAGGTTACAAACACCAGCAGCGGCACCGGCAACAATAGTACCATCACCACCACCAACAACAACATTCGCATCCCACACCTCAACATCACAATCTGTACCTTGAGCATCAACATCACACGCACCATAGATACCAAGGAGTACCAACAACAATAACCGATGAAGTATTAATCTATAACTTCATTGGAGAAACATTCTGTGGCAATTATGTAATCTCTAATGTTAGAGATTATTCATTTCTAACTCCAGCCTAAGATCAAATGAACTTAACTCATCAAATATGTATTACATCTGAAGAAAATATACATATATTTTCATAAAGATTGTAATAAAATTCTCTGGTACAAAACATTACTTGTGAATTTTTTTTTACGGGTAGGTAATACCCGAGAGATATATAAAAATTCACAATCAATATGTTATATCCTTAGATTTTAATTCAGCAAATCATCAACTATACTCACTACTTTCACAAAAATATACATTCTTTCATAGAAATCAAAACAACTATTTTCATCCAAATTTGATTACATATTCTAATTTTGACAAATCAAAATCCAAGTCAAGATTTAACAGAAGACATCACTCTTAGATTCCTACATCTTTCAAAGCTATACTTTGACTTCAAAACTGTACTAGAACATCATATGTATATTAACGATTACAATCTGTGTTCAAACCTTTCGAAATTCCTGAAGACACTTCAAATAATGAACAATCGAGATGATGATTGAACCACATGTTACCCACAGTTATGTACCTGAAAAACTCTCGAAACCAAAGTCATAGTTTAACACGTATCCGTGTCAGACCCTTTGGCATTTATTAGCTAAAATAACTTTTCAATCTCTTTTCAGAATAGACAGTTTTGTCACGGCTCCAGCAAATCACCTTCAATTGTTCATTCGAATAAGCCTTATTATAATGATTACCCCTTCATCATTGTTACCGGGGAACCTTTTCATATCTCGCCACATTAGCAGTAAACTTACCAACAACTTCTTTGATCCTTAAGCCTCTCCGAAAAATCACTATAATTATTCATAGAAACCCTATCACATACTCATCTGCATCTTGTAATGGTAGTTACCATACCAAAAAGCTTGAATCATTATTCCCGAATTTCGCAACAATTCTACACCAACAGTTATATATATACATATAACGTCTACCTCCAAGACTTACAGACTTCGAATGTGAAGTTTCTGAAAAACACCCTAAACTACGAACTAGTTCTCGAAATTTTGAAAAATGCTGATGAAGAAGAAAAAACTGTAAACGACCTTAACAATAAAAAGTTTGATGATAAAGAATAGTGTGTTGGCAAAGCTCAGAAAAAGAGAAGATTTGGTACTGAAAAACGGATTGAGCAAACCATGAAGAAGGCTGTGGACAAATCACAAGGACGAAACCTACCTTCAAAGAATCCAAATGATTCAGTATCTACTGAAGTCATTAACGAATACCTTGCTCCTAATTCTGAACCCTTGCGGACAATATTCTTCATCATCCTCTGATATTAAAAATTATAAGATATCATCGTATCTTTCAATATAAATATCCTCAATATTTTTGAAGATATTTTCATGACTATTCTTATCGGAAATACTTCATCTTTTCGCGCTATCAGTGTTACATCATAAAAGAAACTATTTTAGTTTCTAAATTCTGAAACCTTCGAGTTTAAAATATGAATGTTTTGAAGTAGTGTTAGGAACTGAAGCATGAGTTAGTATAATATAATGACACTTGATCAATGTGATTATATTACAGTAAGTCATGCTGAGTTTCTAAATAGAATATGATGATTCACAGATCATAACGTCATCATGTGCCATGTTACACGACTCTGGTATTCTACTTAACCTCTAAACATATCAAGAAAATATTCTTCTTGATGATTCGGTCTTTTTCGAGGTATTCTGGTAATTTGACAAATCAAGATCGTGCCATTACAATTTCCTTCTTAGAACATTAACGATGTTCATTCCAAAAATTCATGTCTAGGAATTCTGGACTATTATTCGCTTGACTTAAAGTCGGGAAGAGAAAACAAAAGGATGAAGCTCCAAAATAGAAATGGGAGTATAAATCGCAGCAAATAGAAGAGAGCATTAACTGTGGATGTCAGTGATTATAGAAAGACAGAAGCAGGGATTCCGAAATATAAGGGAAGAAATAAAGCTCAACAATAACTCAGAAATTACAAACCATGTATATCGATGCATATAGCAATATAAAGACATGGGAGAACTAAAAACACTATAAAACCAAGAGTATAGTAGAAGTAAATAGATTCTTCCGGCGGTAGATGAAAAAGAAGAATGACAGATATGAAAGTTAGGAGTATATCAAGAATCAGAACTGGATGGAGCATATTGACGAATGTTTTGGAAGTATGAATTAAGGAAGAAAGTATAGAAGATGAGAGATGTGAAAATAAGGAAACAAAGGGGAGGTGTTAATTTATAGCAAAATATCAGACATAGCAATCAAGGCAGATTACGCACCTAATCGAAGAAAATTCTAATTTCCTTAATTACCGAAGAATCAAATCTTATTAAGATTAAAAAGATTTTATTTAATCCGGAAATCAACCGTGACGACGTTAAAAGTTAAGACGAATCTTTACTTTCCTCATTTCACTATTTTGCGATAGCTTCACTCATACACTTCACATAATCGAATTGTTTTATCCATATTACTCAATGATGATAAAAATCTAATTTTCAACTCGTATTCGTCATGAAAACATACTTATTGTCATCCATGACGATCTCGATCAAACTTCAGGACGAAATTTCTTTAACGGGTAGGTACTGTAACAACCCGGATTTTTCCGACTACTTAATTATACTATTTACATGATTTAAATATTCTAACTTGATAAGCAATGAATTTTAATAAGTCTTGAACATCCAGAAATAGTTTTACACAAGCTTTTGGTCACCCTTTTATTCTGACGATTCACGAACGTCATGACTTGATTTAATTGTTTAATTGTTTAATTATTGTGTATATATATGGATTTATATATATTTAACTTGAAAATATGATAATTAAATATCTCATTATGTATATTAACAAAGTATTATATATATATTTTTATACTACTAATTTAAAGAGTTTTTGAACAATATATATGTTACTATTTAAACGACGTAATTAACTTATGTTAAAATGTATTTACATATAAAGTATTACGAGTGTAAATACATCCTTACAAGTATTAAATAAACTTTATAATATACCAATAAATATAAAGGATAGCTATACTCGTATTTTCGTTCAATTTCCTCAAGAATTCTACTCGCATTCATACGGTATTTTTACCCGTATTGTACACAGCTTCTAAAAGTATTTACTATTGGTATATACCAATAGAAATCTGCAATTATTTGTGTAATATGTCATCCATGACCTAATCAATTTAATATTTCATCCATGACTTAATACATTTTAACTTATCTTAGATATTTTCACTAAAAATCAAATTTTCAAGCCTATAAATAAGCACCATTTCTAACTCATTTTTACACATTCATTTTTCAAATTTTACTTCCAATTTTCACACACACTTGCAAGAACTCTCTTAAGTTTTGTTCTACTACTTCTTTCCAGCAACTTTACATTCTAAACTTGAGGTTTCAACTCTTGTTCAATTCATATGTCTATAGCTATCTATATAAGAGTTTATAAACTAGAACATAGTTTAGTTAATTCTAAACTTGTTCGCAAACAAAGTTAATCCTTCTAACTTGACTTTTAAAAACAACTTAACACATGTTTTATATCTATATGATATACTAACTTAAGGAGTTAAAACTTGGAAACACGAAGAACACCGTAAAACCGGACATACGCCGTCGTAGTAAAATCGGAGGCTGTTTTGGGTTGGATAATTAAAAACTATCATAATCTTTGATTTAAAAGTTTTTATTCTGGAAAAATGATATTTCATATGAACATCATACTATATCCAAAAATCATGGTTAAACTCAAAATTGAAGTATGTTTTTCAAAACGGTCATCAAGATGTCGTTCTTTCGACGGAAATGACTACCTCTTTCAAATATGGATTATAACTTGTAACTCCGACTATAAACCACCACTTTTTCAGTTTAGTTTCACAAATTACAGTTCATTATGAAACCATAGCAATTTGATTCACTCAAAACGGATTTATAACGAAGAAATTATGGGCAAAACAATATTAATTAAAAATGGATAATTTGATTACGGGATTAATTCATTAAAATCTATACTAACCATATCCTAGCTAACTTTTCTTGTATTATACATGTATTCTAACATGTCAAGGTTACACAATACGTCAGATAAATCAAAAACAATAGCGGTATTGTGGGTCATGATTGAGTCTTATACAACACGTGTATACTATGTACTACTAATTTTGGACTACTAACTATGGACTACTAACTGTGGACTACTAACTGTGGACTACTAATTTTGGACTACTAACATTGGACTGCTAACTTGACAACTTAAACAATCACACGTGATTGAAAATATAAACTTAAACAATCACACGTGATTGAAAATATGAACTTAAACAATCACACGTGATTGAAAGCATGAACTTAAACAATCACATGTGATTGAAGATATGATATGAATAATAGTTGTATTACATTTTGATATATATATATATATTTGTTACAGGTTCGTGAATCCAAGGACGACGGCCACATTTTTAATAAGTTGAAAACTTATTATTAATATACTTTTACTACCGTGAGTATATAGTCCCATTTTTAAACTCTACAAATATTTTGGGATGAGAATACATGCATTTTATGTTTTACGCCATAGACACAAGTACTTAAAATATATTCTACGTTGAGTTGTACCACTTTGCATATCTTCCCTAATAGCTTGGTAACTAATATTTACATGTTGTAAGAACATGTATACGAGAATCCTATTGATAGATCTATCGGGTTTGACAACCCCAACCGGGCTAGTCGCTCTAGTATCGTAAACGGTTGCATAGTACTTCGTTTTTACTACACTTGGTACAGTGTAGGGAGATTTCATAATAAAGGGAATATGACATATTAATGGTTAAGTATGGTTACCGAAGCGCTCAACAACTTATAGAATATCTTTATTGAAATATTTGTAAGTATGAAATCTTGTAGTCTATATTTATATCGATGCTAGCTTTAAACCTATATATCTCACCAACCTTTGTGTTGACTATTTAAGCATGTTTATTCTCAGGTCCTTAAGAAAGTCTTCCGCTGTTGCATTATCTGAGCAAGCTGTGCATGGAGTCTCATGCTTTTGTTTAAATGAAGTGTTGCATTCAATAAAACCTTTGTCATGTATTATATTCGACTGTTAAGTCACGTGTGTAGTATTTGGAAACCGATGTATCATGGGGATTATTTTTTAAATAATTGCCCACTTGTTTAAAACATGCATTATGTATAATAATTGTGTGCTTTTTATAAAACGAATGCAATATTTTTCTAAAACGTATCATATAGAGGTCAAATACCTCGCTATGGGACCAATGAATAACGTACTACGTTTATAGTAATATGGACGGGTCGTTTCAGTTGGTATCAGAGTGGTGGTCTTAGCGAACCAGGTCTTGCATTAGTGTATCTAACGGATAGTTATTAAGATGCATTAGTGAGTCTGGACTTCGACCTTAACTGCATGTCAAAAGTTTTGCTTATAATTTCTAGTCGAAAATCATCTGCTTATCACCCTTAGAAAATTACCTGCTTATCATTCTTAGTCTAGACACATCTTACTGCATTGATTACATGAATAGTGTATAGACGAAATTCATATCTTAGCGTATCTGTTACTGTAAACTTTGCCTAACATATTCCGTAAATTCCTCCGTAATCTATGAAATCTTTTGCTCTATATATATAGATATTCTATGTAATTAGAATACCATCCGATAGCCGGAAATCATTTCATATCGAAAAATCCTTTATTCAATCGTACGAAATGGAACTCTACACTAGTTCAAGTCCCTCGAATTCCGATATGGAGTTTCACTCGAGCTCCGAAAGCAGTGTGACCGAAATGGATCAACCAATTAGCCATCATTTATTTTGGATGAATTGGGGATGGGTTCTGTAACATCCCGCGTTTTTCCGTTTAATTTATTTTAACACCGTCTTTTTTTTTAAATAATATCCTTCGTTATTTAAATTTGTATCTTTCGTTAACTAACGTTCATAATATCCTCGTTATTTAATTATAACGTCACCCGTTTACTCGAACGTCTTTAAAAATATTCGTTTGGTTAATTCCCGCACCCGCTTTGAAACTTGAGGGACCAAAGTTGCAAAGGGGCCTAACTAGTGACTAGGTCAACTAGTCAAACCCCATCTCATCCATTCATTATCACTACCCACCTTCATCCTTCCCTTTCTCTCTACTTCCCATTTTTGAACACAAACCCCAACTTCATAAAATCATCATCTAAATTCGGGATTGGAAGCAAACTTCAAAACAAATTACATTTTCGTGATCCTCTCTTCATCCTCTACATTTTGATACCAATTTCATCAAGTTTGGGTAACTTCCTAAAAACTCTAGATTTCTATAAATTCATGTTTTTGACTTGAAATTGTGTTAGTTAGTGTCTATGGCTCGTGTATAACATGAATATATGATTTGTTTGCTTGATTTGTTGATTTTGGTGTGACTAGCTTGAAAATGAAAATCGTATGCTTAATCTTTGATTTTGGATGATTAAATGTTGTTAGATTGTTAAAGTTCATGTTTTAAAAGTGTTACTAGCATCATTAGCTTCATGTTGATGTATAGATTGATCAAAGAAACTTCATAAACGCGATTATTGATTTTGTGAATTTTGGTTAGGGTTTGATAGACTTTGAAATGAACTTTTGATGCGTTGAATGCTTGTTAATGTTGTTAGCAAGTGTTTAGATGCAATGTATGCTTAATTACCTTCGAAACGGCATATCGTATGTGTAAATTGGATTCCCGAATCATAAAATACGTTTTACGAACTTCAAACTTTGAAAATAAACCTTTCTTGATCAATTGACGAGTTTTCGATTATTGTAATTGATGTTTTTGCTTGGTGAAAGGTAGTTAATTGTATTCCTTGTTAAAAGAGCTTTCCAATGATATAAGATGCGTATTCTAAGTGTTTACGGTTTGCGTTTTGTGCTAAATTGAATTTTGGATCAAGACTTGAACTTTTGAAACTGACCAGGTACCAGGCCACGCCTAATGTCGCGGCGCGACACCTCTGGCCGCGGCGCGGCAATAGCCGTGTTTGGGTTCTGACCTACTTTGTCAAATTTTGAAAAATGTTTGCTATGCTACGCACATCCGATTCACATGTAACTTGTTCTAACATGCTTATATATGAATAAAAACCTCAGAAAAATAGTTCGGGACCCGACCCGAACGTGTTGACTTTCGTTGACTTTGACCGACTAAAGTTTGACTTTTTGTCAAACTTAACCAAATGATTATGCAACCTTCCTAACTTGTTTCTGTACTTGTATCTTGCATGAAACTTGACAATTTGATTCACATGCTACATAATCGAGTCGTAACGAGCCATAGGACTAATTGAACACATTTCGCCCGACCTTGTGTCGTAACCGGTTAATTGATACAACTTATTTGTTTAGGTCAAGGCTAAGCAACTATCATGCACACATTTACTTTGTGAAGTACTTTTATACTCGTGCACTCGAGGTGAGATCATAGTCCCATCTTTCAAACAACTTTTATGCTTTAAACTATGGGATGAGAAACATATACGTATCATACTTTTATACATTGAACACAAGTACGAAAACAAACATTCCACGTACGGGTTTGAACAAAAAGCCTCAATTCAATTATCATTAGTTACACTTGCAGGGTGTAAACGTGAACTTATATTATGTGATCACATGGGCTTGACGAGCCTCATTCGGACGGTTCGCTACCGTTAGCGGATGAAATATATTTTCGGGTCTAGTGTATGTTCTAACACTACGTAAAGGGTGCAAAACAGTTAAGTTTGATAATTGGGTGCCCGGGATACAAACAACAACTTTGGAATGCAAATGATTTTGATAATCATCTTATACTAAATCTTGTGGTTCAAATACAACGATTACTAAAACACCTATGATTTCACCAACGTTTTTCGTTGACAGTTTTCTATATGTTTCTCAGGTTCATACTTGGCTATTTGATACATGCTTCCGCGTACACTCATACTTGCTTGGAGTCAAGCATGCATGCATACACTCTGATTTCTTGCTTGGGGTCAAGCATACATACATACATACGCTAGTGATAGCACCTTTGGATTCAAACATATTGTTTACATACTTACGCTATTTATAGCAACCACGATTTTAAACTAATTATGTCGCAAGTTATTTCATTTATACTTTATACTCTTGTAAACTTAAACTTGTCGTCGAACGGTTTTGTAAACTAAACTTTGCAAGCATGATACGTTTCAAAAGAATGCGACATAATTTTGGTCAAACGAGTCTCATATAGGGACTACGACCACGTAACGGGACCTAAGTAGTCAGCGCCGTCAATGACGATTTGGTCGGGTCGCTACAGATGGTATCAGAGCGTTGGTTGTAGGGAACTAGGATGTGCATTAGTGTGTCTGACAGAGTCGTTGGGACGCATTAGTGAATCTAGACTACAACCGGATAGTTAGCCATTGCATTCTGACATACATTTGCTATAGATAGCACTTACTTGTCTACTTGTGCATATATACTTGAATCTTTCTTAGGTGAACTCCATAATGGTACCAAACTTTCATCATACGAATCCGTATTCTACCACTTCCTGGTAACACACGTAAATTCGAGATTCATGCGCGTAAGGATAACAACGACTTCATTGGTCACACTTGTCCGGGAACCCTGTCTCCCAGATTATGATTCGCCACCGTTTCAACTTACTATCGGTGTCACACCGGCGTTCCTTACTATCTACCACTTCTTGTTACTACCATCACTACTCTAGGTGAGTATCATCATCGCTAATTATCACTACGGTTGCGTACTTTCTGTTATCATGATTCGTTACTCTTTTCGTGCCTAAGGGCATTATCGCTTGACTTGAACCGCAATGACGTGAACAATCATTTATACACTTCCCTCGGGGAACGCTTCTTTATAGTTGCACTAATTCTTTCGATTCAATACGAGTCACGTTAGAGACGTCGTTACACTTTATTTATTTTAAACTTCACGATTGCACGAACTTGAATCTATAGAGTGATGTGGGAATGGAGGTATGAGTTAGCGTAATATAACGACACTCGATCAACGTGGTTATATTACGGTAAGTCATACCAAAGTTCTAATGACACATGATGGTGGTTGGACTCGATCAACCTAATCACCACCATGTGCCATGTACATGACTTTATTTTTCTTGTTTGAACATCCGAAAACTCCGAGAATACTGATAACAACCATACCCGGGACACATCTTCGATTATTGTCGAACCATATTGATGCTTCCGAATGAATGACAAATTATTTCGACTTCAAACATATGTTACACGTGTGTACTATCTCGTTTTCTTATAGTTTTTATAGACGAACTACAAAATGCTTGGTATGCTCACATCGAGGCGAAAACTTCTCTCGCCTTACACTCGTACTTCCGTTTAAGGAAATATTTTATCTAAATTCTCAATGGAGAGAGAGACTCTTCACACTATACTAGTATTCGCCTCGAGGGTGAATAGTCCTATCGAACATTTTCGGAAACCGATAAATCTTCCACGGCGCGAAATTCTTGAGAAACAGAAACTTGTTCCAACAAACGTTTTCACGTCCTAACAAACTCTTTCAAATATACCTTAAAGAGATGTACCTCGTTTCGAATCGAGATCCTCGTTTCACTTCTAGATTTTGGAGTGCCTCACAAAAAGTCTCGGGACCACGTTTAGACATGAGTACCGCACATCAACCACAACCCGACGGACCGAGCAAACATACGATTCAAACCTTGGAAACCGTAATACGAATTTGTGTTATCAACTGCAAATTTACTTGAGAAAAGTTTTTGCCTTTAACCAAATTCTCTTACAACGATGGTTATCATTCAAGTCTTAACGTCACACTTTCGAGGACCCGTATAGCCGTAATTGTCGTTTTCTTAAATTGTTGAACCGAAGTAGGTGACAAGCGAACCACCGGACCCGAAATCATTCATGAAACAACCGAAAAAAAAATTCAATTCCAAGAAAGGCTCAAGGCGGATCGTAGTCGCCAAAAGAACTATGCCGATGTTAGACGTGAACCTTTCGAATTCCATGTGGGAAACCGCGTAACTTTAAAAGTCGCGCCTTGAAAAGGTGTAATCCGTGTCGAAAACGTAGAAAGCTAAATCCGCGATATTTTTAGTCCTTTTGAAATTTTGGGGTGTGTTGTGCCCATTGCTTACCGCTTCGAACTTCCGACTCAAACAAATTCCGTTCATCCTACATTCTGTGTATCAAACTTAAAGGCATGTCTTGCGAGACAAGAACTTGTTATCCTCTTTGATGAACTTACTATCAACGATAAACCTCACTTCCAAGGAGGTAACGTTGGTGAAACTATAAATCGTGGAACCAAACTTTAAACCAACGTAAAAACCCCGACTATCAAAGTTCGTTGAAATGCCCAAGGAAGTACCTTCACTTATTCGTAGAACCGACAACACAAGATCTCGAGGAAGAAACAACGACTACTACTTCCAACTAAATTTCGGGACGAAATTTCTTTTGAGGTGTGGATAATGTAACATCCCGCGTTTTTCCGTTTAATTTATTTTAACACCGTCTTTTTTTTAAATAATATCCTTCGTTATTTAAATTTGTATCTTTCGTTAACTAACGTTCATAATATCCTCGTTATTTAATTATAACGTCACCCGTTTACTCGAACGTCTTTAAAAATATTCGTTTGGTTAATTCCCGCACCCGCTTTGAAACTCGAGGGACCAAAGTTGCAAAGGGGCCTAACTAGTGACTAGGTCAACTAGTCAAACCCCATCTCATCCATTCATTATCACCACCCACCTTCATCCTTCCCTTTCTCTCTACTTCCCATTTTTGAACACAAACCCCAACTTCATAAAATCATCATCTAAATTCGGGATTGGAAGCAAACTTCAAAACAAATTACATTTTCGTGATCCTCTCTTCATCCTCTACATTTTGATACCAATTTCATCAAGTTTGAGTAACTTCCTAAAAACTCTAGATTTCTATAAATTCGTGTTTTTGACTTGAAATTGTGTTAGTTAGTGTCTATGGCTCGTGTATAACATGAATATATGATTTGTTTGCTTGATTTGTTGATTTTGGTGTGACTAGCTTGAAAATGAAAATCGTATGCTTAATCTTTGATTTTGGATGATTAAATGTTGTTAGATTGTTAAAGTTCATGTTTTAAAAGTGTTACTAGCATCATTAGCTTCATGTTGATGTATAGATTGATCAAAGAAACTTCATAAACGCGATTATTGATTTTGTGAATTTTGGTTAGGGTTTGATAGACTTTGAAATGAACTTTTGATGCATTGAATGCTTGTTAATGTTGTTAGCAAGTGTTTAGATGCAATGTATGCTTAATTACCTTCGAAACGGCATATCGTATGTGTAAATTGGATTCCCGAATCATAAAATACGTTTTACGAACTTGAAACTTTGAAAATAAACCTTTCTTGATCAATTGATGAGTTTTCGGTTATTGTAATTGATGTTTTTGATTGGTGAAAGGTAGTTAATTGTATTCCTTGTCAAAAGAGCTTTCCAATGATATAAGATGCGTATTCTAAGTGTTTACGGTTTGCGTTTTGTGCTAAATTGAATTTTGGATCAAGACTTGAACTTTTGAAACTGACCAGGTACCAGGCCACGCCTAATGTCGCGGCGCGACACCTCTGGCCGCGGCGCGGCAATAGCCGTGTTTGGGTTCTGACCTACTTTGTCAAATTTCGAAAAATGTTTGCTATGCTACGCACATCCGATTCACATGTAACTTATTCTAACATGCTTATATATGAATAAAAACCTCAGAAAAATAGTTGTGTTGACTTTCGTTGACTTTGACCGACCAAAGTTTGACTTTTTGTCAAACTTAACCAAATGATTATGCAACCTTCCTAACTTGTTTCTGTACTTGTATCTTGCATGAAACTTGACAATTTGATTCACATGCTACATAATCGAGTCGTAACGAGCCATAGGACTAATTGAACACATTTCGCCCGACCTTGTGTCGTAACCGGTTAATTGATAAAACTTATTTGTTTAGGTCAAGGCTAAGCAACTATCATGCACACATTTACTTTGTGAAGTACTTTTATACTCGTGCACTCGAGGTGAGATCATAGTCCCATCTTTCAAACAACTTTTATGCTTTAAACTATGGGATGAGAAACATATACGTATCATACTTTTATACATTGAACACAAGTACGAAAACGAACATTCCACGTACGGGTTTGAACAAAAAGCCTCAATTCAATTATCATTAGTTACACTTGCAGGGTGTAAACGTGAACTTATATTATGTGATCACATGGGCTTGACGAGCCTCATTCGGACGGTTCGCTACCGTTAGCGGATGAAATATATTTTCGGGTCTAGTGTATGTTCTAACACTACGCAAAGGGTGCAAAACAGTTAAGTTTGATAATTGGGTGCCCGGGATACAAACAACAACTTTGGAATGCAAATGATTTTGATAATCATCTAATACTAAATCTTGTGGTTCAAATACAACGATTACTAAAACACCTATGATTTCACCAACGTTTTTCGTTGACAGTTTTCTATATGTTTCTCAGGTTCATACTTGGCTATTTGATACATGCTTCCGCGTACACTCATACTTGCTTGGAGTCAAGCATGCATGCATACACTCTGATTTCTTGCTTGGGGTCAAGCATACATACATACATACGCTAGTGATAGCACCTTTGGATTCAAACATATTGTTTACATACTTACGCTATTTATAGCAACCACGATTTTAAACTAATTATGTCACAAGTTATTTCATTTATACTTTATACTCTTGTAAACTTAAACTTATCGTCGAACGGTTTTGTAAACTAAACTTTGCAAGCATGATACGTTTCAAAAGAATGCGACATAATTTTGGTCAAACGAGTCTCATATAGGGACTACGACCACGTAACGGGACCTAAGTAGTCGGCGCCTTCAATGACGATTTGGTCGGGTCGCTACAGGTTCATAGTCTACTTAATCATTGGAGGCAAGAAGAAGGTGATCCCTTCCATCCACCACATTGCCCTCTTGGTGAAGAACCTGAAGCACTTATCGGAGAACCGGTTCGAGACACCATTTTCTCTCTCATTTCCAGAGTGTCTCGTCACGATTACATATTATCTCACATTCTAGATCTTATTCACCCACTCGTCCGAACCACCAATCATCCCGGAGTAATAGAAGAAGTCGGCGAGCTTTGCGCTTGGGTAATGGCTTTGGAGAATATGGTACAAAGGTTACAAACACCAGAATCGGCACCGGTAACAACAGTACCATCATCACAACCAACAATAACATCCGCATCCCACACCTCAAGATCACAATCTGTACCTCGAGCATCAACATCACACGCACCATAGATACCAAGGAGTACCAACAACAATAACCGATGAAGTATTAATCTATAACTTCATTGGAGAAACATTCTGTGGTAATTATGTAATCTCTAATGTTAGAAATTATTCATTTGATGCGAAGCGAGGTGTATATAAAATAGTTATTATTTTACTAGGAAAACACTATTAAATACGATACAATTTTACACAAGATATTTATTTATTTATAGAATGGATATACTTAAACCTTGCTACAACACTTATAGGCAGTGTACCTAATCGTACAGTAGTGTAGTTTTTAGTAAGTCCGGTTCGTTCCACAGGGAAATCTTTAAACAAAGCTCAACGCTATATTAGTTTACTTTTATAAAAATACAAATATATATATAAGTAATATTATTATTATAAAGGGGGTTTTTACCGTTTAATGACCGGTTTGTCGATCTTAAAACTTTAGTCGCAGTTAAAACCTAATGTAAAATATAAAATAAATACAAGACTTAAATTAAAGCGTAAAGTAAATAACGATAATGAAATTGCGAATAATAAAAGTACGATAAAATAAACTTGCGATAATTAAAAAGTACGATAATTAAAAGTGCGATTAAATAAAATAACAATAAATAAAAGTGCGATAATTAAAAGTGCAATTAAATATAAAATAAAGGAAATTAAATATGAAATAAAAGAATTATGCTTATTTAAACTTCCGTAATCATGATGTTTGACGTGTTAATTTTAGTTTTATGCCCATGGGTTAATTGTCCTTTGTCCTGGATTATTCAATATGTCCGTCTGGTTTTTGTCCATAACAGTCCATCAGTCATAAATATAAATTGCAAGTGTCCTTGTCAAATTATTATTATACCCGAAGTTAAATATTCCAACTAATTGGGGATTCGAATTGTAACAAGGTTTTAATACTTTGTTTAATGAATACACCAGGTTATCGACTGCGTGTAAACCAAGGTTTTACTACTTTGTTAACAATTACACCAATTACCCTTGAATGTAATTTCACCCCTGTTTTAATTATTCTAGTGGCTATTAATCCATTCCCGTGTCCGGTTAAATGAACGATTATTCGTACATATAAATACCCCGCCCATCGTGTCCGATCGAGTGTATATGGTAATTTATAGGGACGCCCAATTGTAAATCTTTATATTAACATTAACAAACTTTCATTTAGTTAAACAAATATAAAGCCCATTAATAGCCCATAGTCTAGTTTCCACAAGTGTCGTTCTTTTGTCCAAACCCCAATTATGGTACAAAGCCCAATTACCCAATTTTAGTAATTAGCCCAACATCATGATTACTTCGTTTTAAATAAGCATAATAATAACTTAGCTACGAGACATTAATGTAAAAAGGTTGAACATAACTTACAATGATTAAAAATAGCGTAGCGTTACACGGACAGAATTTCGACTTACACTCTTACAACATTCGCTAACATACCCTTATTATTAGAATTATAATTAAAATTAAAATATAAATTATAAATATAAATATATTTACGTATGAAGAGGAAGAAAAAAGATGATTAAAACTCGGCACAAAACTGGCTTTATATAGGACCTGACCAGCAATCTCACTCCATGCGACTCGCATGGATTTGTGCCTTTGGCCATGCGAGTCGCATGGCCACCCTGGATCCAGCCAAATTGGTTTGTTTTCTTCTTGCCGACGTAATATAATAATAATAATATATATAATATATAATTATATATAATTATATATATATTATATTATATTCTTGTGCATAGTAGACTAGATATTTTTGGTCCGTTGCGTCGGGCGTTTCTTCTTGGCTCAGGTCCCGGTTCCGGATTTTCGGACGTCTTCGCGTATTATTTTATATCGCGTACTTTGCGTCTTGTAACTTGTACTCTTGTCATTTTGAGACGTTCCTCATCAATATTTTGAACCTTTTTAGTTGTATCTTGTACTTTTTAGCTCTTTGGACCTTTTTGTCTTCAATTTGTCGAATCTGCCTTTTGTCTTCACTTTTTAATATTTAAACGAATATTGCTTGTAAATCGAACAATTGCAACTAAAAGCTTGTCTTTCTTGAGGAATAATGCTATGAAATATATGTTCGTTTTTAGCATTATCAAATATTCCCACACTTGAGCGTTGCTTGTCCTCAAGCAATATTGTCTTGAAATACTAGAATCACTTCTTTATTCTTCACACTTTGTACATCAGTGATTTCTATACGGCGGTATAAACAATGGTAGTAACGATATGGTTTACAGTCCCACATGACTATAAAAATTTAGATCCATTAAGGAAATTGGATCTTTATGAAAACATTTGATCTTTTGAAATCTAGTTTTTACCCTAGATA
This sequence comes from Rutidosis leptorrhynchoides, assembly GCF_046630445.1. Classification (NCBI taxonomy): domain Eukaryota; kingdom Viridiplantae; phylum Streptophyta; class Magnoliopsida; order Asterales; family Asteraceae; genus Rutidosis; species Rutidosis leptorrhynchoides. The sequence continues at coordinate 50,743,641 of NC_092343.1, forward strand.
AGTTTTCCGGAATAACCCTTTACCGGTGTTTGCAAAATATTTTTGTGGGTTTGGTGGGTTTCAAATTTGAAAATTTTAGCTCAAAACTTGCGGTTTTGTGTCACCCACTTGCTAACCTTGTATTTGGAAAGCAACACGTCCAGTTTACTTGTCCCGTATATTACCTTTCGGCAAACTACTGTCCGGTTGTAAAGGAAAGCGTTGAACAAGCAACTGTTAAGGCAATGTCCCGTGACATGCTTTTGATTATGGTCTATAACGTGTCGGACGCAATTACTATCCTTGGTAGGAGCAATAGTAAAGCTCACCCTTATAATTTTTCGGTATGGCACAAGGTCCTGTCTTTGACCATGCTATGCAACCACCGTTCTTACGGTTGACACCCGATTTAGTTCAGGTGACCTAATGAATTCCAGGTGAATTCCTAGGATTTTACGTTCAATGGTAATGAACGCATTGAAAATAGGGTTTTCAGAAAACAAATCGGTTTATAATTTTGATCAAAATATTTTCTCGTTTCAGCTCGAGTTTAGATATCATTGAATTCCATGAGTTTGAATTCTCAATCTTTAAGGTCAATCTCTAGGATTGAGTAATATCAGTCTTAAAAGCTGATTTTTAATCTTTAAGGAGATTATCCTTTCTGGGGATCTGATTCATTAGTCTTATCCAGCTAATTTGCACGGTGCCCCCCCATTGTACGAGATAAATCCTTCTCATGGTTAGGATAAATCTGACCACTTGGCGACCCTGTTTAATGCTGAGGTCCGTGGATTTCCTGCTGATTTTAGTGATGACTTTTCTAGATTTTTCGTCAACCTACAGCTGGTCTGGACGACAACTTCATGACCTAAATCAAGAAGCGCGTGTCTTTTTCGGAAGACTTTACTTCCTTTTAGTGATGGAATTGATTCATCGTGTAGATCCATCTCTTCTTTTCTTTCATCGGGTAAAACAGTTTAGTTTAGTCCAAAGCAAAAGTATTTTTAGTTATTTGTTACAGATATATGTGACATATGTTTAAAATAACTTGGTAAATTTTCCCACACTTGGCTTTTATTTTCCTTTTTATCGTCCTCTATTCCATTTTAAATGAATTTTAACATTTTCGTTTGTTTCTCAATTTATGTCCTTTCCGAGGTAACAATAATTTCGGTGTTAAAACCTAGTTTTATCGTTCATAAATATGTATAAACATGATTTGAATTCATTTAATTAAAAATTTTGAAAAATTTTACTAGAATTGGGTAGTCAGTATATAAGACTAGGGCTGTTCTTTTTTATCAGAGAGCACTAGATTCTAATACAACTACTGCTTTACTAGTATTTTTAATAGTAACCAAGTGTTTAATATAAAAATTTTAAAATCCGAAAGAATTTAACCCCTTCCCACACTTAAGATCTTGCAATGCCCTCATTTGCAAGAAATCAGTAACAATTTAAATTATTGAGGGTGATTAGTGTGAAAATGATTAAATTTTTACCAAAGTTTCCAAATATATTGGCGTTTGTTTGCTGAATGATAAATGGTGCACGTCATTTGTTCATTCCGTCTTGTTGTTATTTCACATACATTTTGCATCATTGTCGTCAAAATTACTTGCTTTTGCTGAACTTAATGCCAGTCTTTGAAAATGCGTTGTTTTACCCTGTTTTGTGCATAAAATAGAATACATACAATACAAATATAATCATACATGCAATTTGAAATGGAACTTTGGCATCCCACTTTCAAACTATAAGAAAAATATTAGTACACAATAATAATAAGAATATCAAACATTACATAAACGTAATAAAATGTTAAGTGTTTAAAATAAAAATAAAAATTACCAACTTATCTCTACTGATCAGGAGGTGGGTTAGGAGGATAATTAGGATAGGGATCCCAATTCATGTTCGCGTCCGGGTTCCATGGCTGATTATAGGTGAACTGGTATGCTGCGTCATAATCATATGAATCATAGGGTGGTCTCATTTCTGGCTGATGTGCGGGATAGTATGCGGGTCGGGTCGGATAATACATCTCGCCAGGCTGCAACTGGCTTATAATTTGGCGCTGATGATAATCCCATCGGCCATGCTCTCGTTGCCGGGAATGCTCGTAGTCATTCCGACGTTGCCATGCCTCGTACTGCATATGCCTATCATAGTTCGTCATGTATTCATCCTCCATACGAACGCCTAAATCAAGAGCAGTCTCCCGAACAACTCCTATAATGTTGTTCGCATCCTCCATCTCGTCATCCGAACCTCTTTCTACCTGTCGCTGAGGTCCCTCGTATCGATATACCCGACCACGTCTCATTAATAATACCCTTGCACCGTGATAAAGGTTTGAACTTATAGTTTCACCTCCGTCCTCTATTTCGTTCATTGGACCCCCTTGGTGCTTATCTACACCTAAATACTCTCCAATGAGAGTAATGAAAATACCACCACCTATAATACTCCCCGATTTCATCCCCGAAACTACATTAGCGAGATAATAACCAACACAATAGGGAATGTTAACGAAACTCCTCGGGTCTCTAATACACTTGAGGTAGAACAAATCGTTTACGGTCAATTTCTCCTTATTTCTTCCCCTTTGTGTAATTGTGTTTGCTAAGAATCTATGAATCACCCGGAGTTCAGCTCTGTCTATATCTAAGTATGTATGATTTCCACTGGCGTGAAATTCATTAAAGTGGGACATACGCCTCCAGACAGCGTTAATATCAAATTCCCTATCTACCCTTTCTCCTTGGGCAATCAAGCTATTACAGTCGGGGCTCAAAAGTTCAGCAGGGGTGTAAATCTGTAAGGCCCTAGCTAAATCTATCATGGACATTCTGTACATGCGTCCACCTAACAGAAATCTAATAAAGCTTCTATCATCTATCCTCCTAACATCACTGTTTAACTTAATAGTACTAAGTAATTCTATACACCATTCCCTATATATGGTTCTACGAATGGAAAATAGGCGCATCCAATCGTTAAACTGAGAATTACCATACCTTTGCACCAATAATTCCCGAATCGGTTCGGCAAGGTCAACTGTTTCCAAAGGTACCCAGTCAATTGCCCTTGGCATTTCAACAACCTTAAAGTAGAGAATGTGCATGTTCTTTTGATAATCTGGATACTCTATCCAACATCGATCAAATCTCAGATTTGGGTGTAACTGATCTTCATTAATGTCTAAGCTCAGAATCCTTTGATGTGGAGCGAATTGACGAAACTGATTCACGAATAATTGATCTTGATCGTGATAAGGAATATGTTGCTCCTCATGTTCTTCTTCTTCTTGTTGCATATGTTGTTCTTGTTCATGAAACATTTCCGGTTCGGGCTCTGGTTGCCTGGACGATGATGCTCCTGAACCTCCAGTATCGGCTTTCTGTAAAACACATTAAACACAAAAATTGTGCATCCAAATATGCATTAGTGTTAGCAAAATAATAACTTGAAACAATTATGATGACATGTTCAATTCATAACACATTTTATACACATTTTCTTAACAATAACAATTCTACATTTTTACATACGAAAATGTATACAATGTTTTATCACATTTAAACTCTTAAACATGTCAACAATAATCATTATAGCAATTAAACACTTGTTACATGGCATTCAAATCAAACTAGTGCTCATTTTCATATTTTTGTCAAGTCTACACTTTATCAAATAAGCATATACGAAAAATGTACATCAGGTTCATAAGCATTTATCTCAAATAACATGCCAAAATAATCACTACTAGCAATGAAACAAGTTTCAAATGGCCTTTATATCAATTTATCCAAGTTCATGAATTTTTGGACTTAAAAAGTCCACTTTAATTCTCAAAAACATGTTTAGGCTCAAAGTTTGGATCAATTAACTACCTAGACATGTTACACTACTCAATTTAGCAACAATTCATGACAAAAATCGGCCATAACCTGTTTATATCAAAAAGCCCCAAATTGCTCAAGAACACAAACCCTAGATTCTTAAAAATTTGAAGTTTTTAGCTTCAATTCATGTTAAATAGCTTCTATCTAGGATATACATGCATAATATAACAACAATTTAGCTCTAATTACACCTAAATTTAACAAAATCAAAATATAAAATTTCTAGCTCAAGAACACAAAAATTCGAATTTAAAGAGATTAGGGGTGAAATCTTTACCTTTCTCGTGAAGGGGTTGAGACTACTGAATCTAGGCATGATTATTGTGAAATTTTTGCAAGAAATTTGGTGAAAATTGGTGAAAAATTGAGAGAGTTTGGGAGGTTTTCGTGTTTGTGTATGTGTGTTTGTGAAAGACAGAAGCAGCGACTGAATATTTGATCCTGTCCAGTTTTTTTGATCCATGCGAGTCGCATGGTTTTGCTCTTACCCCCATGCGACTCGCATGGGGTGTAATTATGGTATTTTTTTTTTTTTTTTTTTTTTTTTTTTTTTTTTTATAAAAAGGTTATACTTTTAAAACATAAAATTTAATAAAATTTTAAAAATTTTGTTTCTTTTTAGGACGAGGTCGTTTTGGGACGATGCCCTAGTCCGTCCCTCGACAAAATTTTAAAATTTTGTCATTTTCAAGCGATTGTTTTAAAAGCTTAGATTTTTGGATTTTTTTTCAATGTTTTTGGCATACTTTTAATCAATAAGATTAAAAATAATGATAATAAAAGTTCTCGTCCCTCCCTCGGGTAAAGCAATTTCGGTTCAAAGACCTAGTCTTCAACTTACGACGAATTTTAAAAATCATATTTTTAACTTAATGAGATAAAGTAAATTTTTGTTTTTAAATTCACTCAATTATAAAATTCAAAATTAATACTAAAAAAAAAAATCACACCAAACTTAAAAATTTGAAATGCATAAAATTAAAATTTCATATTTTAAAAATTAAAAATTCACACCAAACTTAATTTAAAAATTCATATTATAAATTCATACCAAACTTATATTAATTTTTCAAATATTTACAATTTTAAATATATTATTTTTACAAAATTTACAATATTAATTTAAGATTTAAATATTAATTTTTAAAAATATGGTAAAAATAAAATTAAAAATCTTTTTGTCTTTTTATCCCACTTTAATCAATCAAATATTATCAAAAATATGCGCCCCTCTTTTCGGTAAAGTAATTTCGGTTCCAAGACCTAATTTAACTCATGACGAATTTTTGAAATATTTTGGGTTGATTGATTAAAGATATTTATACCTTAAGAATAAACGTTAAATTTCGCAGTGATGTAATAAATTTTTGAATGATATCAATAATTTCGGTCGCCAAACCTAATTTTATTTAATACCAATTTAATACTTTTTAGCGAACAAATTAGCGTTTATTATCAAAAGTTTAAAAATAAAAATAAAAATAAAAATTGTACAGACATACCTGTGAAATAGATTTCTTAGTTATATGATCTATTATATTCATAAGATAGTCGGTTTAATTAGTTTTCCATGGCTGCATAGGCGTAACCTCGAGCATTCATTGTCTTTTCTTCTAAACATATGAACGGTCCGTCTCTGCATAAAGTAACAAATTCGGTATTTGAATAGGTTTGATTATTTGAACATTTACCTCCATGTGACCATTTTCCGCATTTGTGACATCGTTCTAGGTGTCGTGCTCTTCTTTTCGCTGCAGATTTTGATTTTCCTTTACCAAATTGTAACTTATTATCTTCGCATCTGGATCCTTTTCTAACTCCGTCCATTCTTTCTCTGATTACTGATACTAATTCGCTCAGTAGTATGTCATTATTACGTTTAGTGATCAAAGCGTGTAGCATTAGACCATGGTTTAGTTCACAGGCAGTCTTCATTTCGTAAAAACCTAAAAAAATAAAAAATTCAGAATGGGGGGAGAAGACTAGTTCTTTAGGGTCTGCTAGGGAAAGACCATACGTGTTCCATTTTCGAGAACTACACGAAAACAGACAATCTAACTCTAACAGAAATACATATTATCCTTTAAAGACTTGATTCTCCCCACACTTAGTTAGCTGTGGTATCGAAATTGTGATTAACTTCGTTGTCGACTTCCATCGGACCATGTATGTAATGTTTAACTCTGTGACCATTAACTTTAAATTCAATCCCATTTGAATTTATCAATTCTATCGTTCCGTATGGGAAAACTCTTTTGACTATGAATGGTCCAGACCATCTTGATTTCAATTTTCCAGGAAATAGCTTGAATCGTGAATTGAAAAGAAGAACTCTGTCTCCTTCTTTAAATTCTTTTGAATTTCTGATTCTTTTATCATGCCATTTCTTCGTTCTTTCTTTATAGATTAATGAATTTTCGTATGCTTCATGTCTTAATTCTTCTAATTCGTTTAGTTGACTTAATCGTAGACGTCCGGCTTCATGTAAATCAAGATTACATGTTTTCAAAGCCCAAAATGCTTTGTGTTCAATTTCTACTGGAAGATGACATGCTTTTCCATAAACAAGTCTAAAAGGTGTGGTTCCAATTGGAGTTTTGTAGGCTGTTCTAAAAGCCCAGAGTGCATCCTCCAATTTAATGGACCATTCCTTCGGATTTGATCCTACGGTTTTCTCTAGAATACGTTTTAAAGCTCGGTTGGTATTTTCAACTTGTCCACTTGTTTGTGGATGATATGCGGTGGAGATTTTATGAGTTACTCCATATCTTTTAAGAACTTTCTCAAGTTGATTATTACAGAAATGAGTACCCCGATCACTTATTAAAGCTTTCGGTGTTCCAAACCTTGCAAAAAGACGTTTTAAAAAATTGACTACAACTCGTGCATCGTTAGTTGGGAGAGCTTGTGCTTCCGCCCATTTAGATACATAATCAATGGCTACGAGTATATATAGATTATTAGGATTTAGTCTTCGTTGACGTTGCACATACGTTTTATGACCTTCTTCCATAAGGATTTTATGTGTGCAATACGAAGGACTTATTCCTTTAATATCATGAATCTTCCATGCAATGGCTGGTTTATGAGCTTTCAACACAGAAATGAGTTGTGATTTCTCATTTTCAGTAAGAGAAGACGATATTATTACAGGTAATTCAGATTCACCATGTAAATAAGCGTATTCCAAATGGTTTGGAAGTGGCTTTAACTCTAATTTCGGAGGTTCTTCTATCGATGATTTATATCGATATCTGTCTTCTTCTTTTAGCATTTGAATTTCTTCTGTTGTTGGTTCATATCCATTAGCTATAAGTGTAGCTAACATTTCAGCTTCATCAATTGGTTCATTACCTTCTCCTAAAGAACATTCTCCCGTTCCTTGTAATTCTGGAAATTCTTCTAATAATTCTGCATGTGCATCTATAGTTTGAATATAATAACATGTATCATCTGCAGATTGTGGTTGTTGCATTGCTCTATTAACTGAAAAGGTAACACTCTCATCCTCTATACTTAGGGTCAGTTTCTTACCGAACACGTCTATCATTGCTTTAGCCGTGTTTAAGAATGGTCTTCCTAATATGAGAGGAACTTGAGAATCTTCTTCCATGTCCAAAACAACAAAATCTACTGGAAATACTAAAGTACCAACTTTAACTAGCATGTTCTCCATTATCCCTCTAGGATATTTTATTGATCTATCGGCTAGTTGTATGCTTATTCTGGTTGGTTTCAATTCTCCAAGGTCTAGTTTAGCGTATAGTGAATACGGCATTAGATTTATACTAGCACCTAAATCTGCTAATGCTTCTATTGAACTAAGACTACCCAGAAAACATGGAATTGTGAAACTTCCTGGATCAGATAGTTTTTCTGGTATCTTATTCAACAGCACTGCTGAACAATTTGCATTCATAGTGACAGCCGAAAGTTCTTCCATTTTCTTTCTATTTGTGATCAGATCTTTCAAGAATTTAGCATATCTTGGCATTCCTGAAATCACATCAATGAAAGGAAGATTTACATTTATCTGTTTAAACATATCCAAGAATTTGGATTGCTCGGCTTCAAGTTTTTCCTTCTTCATTTTACTCGGGTAAGGAAGTGGTGGTTGGTATGGTTTAACATAAGGTTTATCCTTAACTGTGTTATCTTCATTAACCTTCTCAACTACCGGTTCTTTTTCCTTATCTTGATCAGGTTGTGGTTCTTGTGGAGTAGGAATAGTTTCATCAGAAGTTACAGGTATTTCAGGTGGTTTAAGTGTTGTACCACTTCTTGTGGTAATAGCTTTAGCTGTTTCATTCCGGGGGTTAGCATTTGTATCACTAGGTAAACTTCCCGGTTTTCTTTCACCTATTAACCTTGCTAGGTTACTTACTTCTTGTTCCAGATTTTGAATAGAAGCTTGTTGATTTCTAAATGCTTGAGCATTTTGTTCATTAGTTTGTTTTTGAGATGTGAAAAACTGCGTTTGAGTTTCAACTAGCTTCGTCATCATATCTTCTAAATTCGGCTTTTTATCATCGGTTTGTTGTGGTGGTTTGTTTTGAAAATTTGGTCTTTGCTGATTATAAGTATTATTGGATACTTGTTGATTGCTAGGACCTTGTTGGTTGTTGTATGGAATATTTCGGTTATAATTCTGGTTTTGATTGTAAATCGGTCTTGGCGGTTGATAATTATTCTGATAATTATTTCCAGGCCTTTGGTTTATGTATGAAATATTCTCTCTTTGTTCCATTGTTAATTCAATACTTAGACAATCTTTTGTCAAATGTGGTCCTCCACACTGCTCACAACTAATTCGTATTGAGTGAATATCCTTAGTCATCTTTTCCATTCGTCTCTCGAAAGCATCTATCTTTGCTGAAATGGAATCTAAGTCATGGCTAGAATCGGCTCTAGCTGCTTTAGATGATCTAATGATATCTTTTTCTTGGTGCCACTCATGTGAGTGGGAAGCAGTGTTATCAATAATTTTGTAAGCATCAGTTTCGGTTTTCTTCATAATAGAACCACCAGCTGCTATATCTATGTCTTTTCTTGTAGTGATGTCGCATCCTTGGTAGAATATTTGTACTATTTGACAGGTGTCTAAACCATGTTGCGGACATCCTCTTAATAACTTTCCATATCTTGTCCATGCCTCATATAGAGTTTCATTTGGCTTCTGTGTGAACGTAACAATTTCTGCTTGAAGTCTTACGGCTTTAGATGCAGGAAAGAATTGTTTAAGAAATTTGTCAACTAAAACATCCCATGTATCAATCGCCCCTTCAGGTAACGATTCCAACCAATCTTTGGCTTCTCCCTTTAAAGTCCAGGGAAATAACATGAGATATATCTGTTCATCCTCCACTTCTCGGATTTTAAATAGTGTGCAGATCCTATTAAAGGTACGTAGATGTTCATTTGGATCTTCCTTCGGCGCACCACTAAATTGGCATTGATTAGTCACCATGTGTAGAATTTGTCCTTTGATTTCATAATCTGGCGCATTAATGTCTGGATGAGTAATTGCGTGACCTTGGCCAGTGCGTTTAGCTCTCATTCGGTCTTCCATACTTAAAGGTTCCAGATTCTCCATAATTGAATTTGTTGAATCGGTATCACTAGATGATTCTGTTTTAATAGTTCGTTCCTCAACAATCTCTGTTTGAATGATTTGTGGTTCCGGAGGAAAGTTTAATGGTTCAGGATCTACGAACCGTTCCTGAATATTCTCTGGATTCTCAATTGTGAGGTTGGGTTCAAAAAATGGATTATCGGAAATTTGAACTGAAGTACTTGGTCTACTGGATGACGATTCTAAAGAAAAATCAACGGCGGTTATATTTGCTAAATGTCTTGATCTAGTTACAGGTGGTGAACGTACAAAAGGTGATGAACATCTTGCTCGGTGCATTCACAGAATATCCTATTAGTTTTTAAAAAGAAAGAAAAATTATAATAAGTTATCCAATCAATAGACTTTTCTGATTTTGCCCACGTTTCGAATAGCCAAAAGATGCAGCAGAGGGGCAGGATTCGTTTGGTCTCAATATAATTGAGGACTGTTTGGCTCCAATAACCCGGTCCACGTACAAATCCAACTATTACTACGAACCAGAAAATTTTGATGTCTATCAATTTAACCACTCAAAATAAATTTTCGTAATTTTAAGAAATTTAGATAAGAAGTAGAATAAAATTCTAAGTCCTAAAAACTAGAATGGCGAGAAATAAGAAAGACAAAGAGTTCGTCGCAAAAGGTCGAAAAAGAAAAATGATTGAAAAATAAAAGGTGACGGAAAAATAAAAGAAACTTATAAAAACTTAAAAATACTTAACTAATTTAACCTTATTACTACAACTAACTTAAAATTATAATCGCAAATTGATATTACTAATTGGAATGATAATTGATACATAGTAAAAGGTGTCTAAAAATATTAAAGCTTACAAGAAAAACTAAATCCCAAATGGAAATAACTTAAAAAGAAACTAAAACTTAAAAAGGCGTCGCAAAATTCTGAAGCACCTAATTCTTAGTCTAAAGAAAAAGCACTTAAGGAATTCTACGGCAAAGCCTAAAAATATAGGAGTAAAAATAACTATAGCTAAAACTAAGTTTAAAATTAAATATGAGCTAAAAAATACAAATATTACGCTACAACGATTAAAAAGGTACAAAATATAAAAATATACAAAAAGTTGTAAAAAGTACAATTTTTATAAAAATATTATTTTTATATTATTTATTTTATAAAACTATTAATTTTTACAATTTAATAAAACTAATTTAACTAAAATATATAAATAAAAAGTAAAAGTAAAATTAAAACTAATAATAATAATAATAATAATTAGGTTTAATTAATAATTAATATTAATAATATCCCGTAATTAATGCTCGATTAGGGCTTCCTTGTCGCCTGTCAGAAACCCTCCGCGAGTCGCGGCAATTAAAGAAGAAAACCCCGCGAGTCGCGGGGTTCAGGAATTCAGTTGACAGCTTTGTGTTTTTACGCGTTTTTCTTTATTTTTTTTTATTTTTTTTATGTTTTCTGTTTTTTTTTTAAATAAATAAAAGATTTTAAAATAAAACTTATATTTTTATAAACTAAAATAGAAATAAAGAAACTTATAAAACTTAAATATTTAACAAAATCTTAAAAATGCTTATATTTTTGTTTTTTTCTTTTTTTATATTTTTGAATAATTAAAACGTATTTTTACAAAAGCGAATTTTAATAAAAGTAAACTAAAAAATCTTTTTTTTTTTTTCTTATTATTAGCGTTGCGCTTCCGGCTTTTAAGATAATTCCCCGGCAGCGGCGCCAAAAATAACTTGATGCGAAGCGAGGTGTATATAAAATAGTTATTATTTTACTAGGAAAACACTATTAAATACGATACAATTTTACACAAGATATTTATTTATTTATAGAATGGATATACTTAAACCTTGCTACAACACTTATAGGCAGTGTACCTAATCGTACAGTAGTGTAGTTTTTAGTAAGTCCGGTTCGTTCCACAGGGAAATCTTTAAACAAAGCTCAACGCTATATTAGTTTACTTTTATAAAAATACAAATATATATATAAGTAATATTATTATTATAAAGGGGGTTTTTACCGTTTAATGACCGGTTTGTCGATTTTAAAACTTTAGTCGCAGTTAAAACCTAATGTAAAATATAAAATAAATACAAGACTTAAATTAAAGCGTAAAGTAAATAACGATAATGAAATTGCGAATAATAAAAGTACGATAAAATAAACTTGCGATAATTAAAAAGTACGATAATTAAAAGTGCGATTAAATAAAATAACAATAAATAAAAGTGCGATAATTAAAAGTGCAATTAAATATAAAATAAAGGAAATTAAATATGAAATAAAAGAATTATGCTTATTTAAACTTCCGTAATCATGATTTTGACGTGTTAATTTTAGTTTTATGCCCATGGGTTAATTGTCCTTTGTCCTGGATTATTCAATATGTCCGTCTGGTTTTTGTCCATAACAGTCCATCAGTCATAAATATAAATTGCAAGTGTCCTTGTCAAATTATTATTATACCCGAAGTTAAATATTCCAACTAATTGGGGATTCGAATTGTAACAAGGTTTTAATACTTTGTTTAATGAATACACCAGGTTATCGACTGCGTGTAAACCAAGGTTTTACTACTTTGTTAACAATTACACCAATTACCCTTGAATGTAATTTCACCCATGTTTTAATTATTCTAGTGGCTATTAATCCATTCCCGTGTCCGGTTAAATGAACGATTATTCGTACATATAAATACCCCGCCCATCGTGTCCGATCGAGTGTATATGGTAATTTATAGGGACGCCCAATTGTAAATCTTTATATTAACATTAACAAACTTTCATTTAGTTAAACAAATATAAAGCCCATTAATAGCCCATAGTCTAGTTTCCACAAGTGTCGTTCTTTTGTCCAAACCCCAATTATGGTACAAAGCCCAATTACCCAATTTTAGTAATTAGCCCAACATCATGATTACTTCGTTTTAAATAAGCATAATAATAACTTAGCTACGAGACATTAATGTAAAAAGGTTGAACATAACTTACAATGATTAAAAATAGCGTAGCGTTACACGGACAGAATTTCGACTTACACTCTTACAACATTCGCTAACATACCCTTATTATTAGAATTATAATTAAAATTAAAATATAAATTATAAATATAAATATATTTACGTATGAAGAGGAAGAAAAAAGATGATTAAAACTCGGCACAAAACTGGCTTTATATAGGACCTGACCAGCAATCTCACTCCATGCGACTCGCATGGATTTGTGCCTTTGGCCATGCGAGTCGCATGGCCACCCTGGATCCAGCCAAATTGGTTTGTTTTCTTCTTGCCGACGTAATATAATAATAATAATATATATAATATATAATTATATATAATTATATATATATTATATTATATTCTTGTGCATAGTAGACTAGATATTTTTGGTCCGTTGCGTCGGGCGTTTCTTCTTGGCTCAGGTCCCGGTTCCGGATTTTCGGACGTCTTCGCGTATTATTTTATATCGCGTACTTTGCGTCTTGTAACTTGTACTCTTGTCATTTTGAGACGTTCCTCATCAATATTTTGAACCTTTTTAGTTGTATATTGTACTTTTTAGCTCTTTGGACCTTTTTGTCTTCAATTTGTCGAATCTGCCTTTTGTCTTCACTTTTTAATATTTAAACGAATATTGCTTGTAAATCGAACAATTGCAACTAAAAGCTTGTCTTTCTTGAGGAATAATGCTATGAAATATATGTTCGTTTTTAGCATTATCATCATTTCTAACTCCAGCCTAAGATCAAATGAACTTAACTCATCAAATCTGTATTACATCTGAAGAAAATATACATATATTTTCATAAAGATTGTAATAAAATTCTCTGGTACAAAACATTACTTGTGATTTTTTTTTACGGGTAGGCAATACCCGAGAGATATATAAAAATTCACAATCAATATGTTATATCCTTAGATTCTGATTCAGCAAATCATCAACTATACTCATTACTTTCACAACAATATACATTCTTTCATAGAAATCAAAACAACCATTTTCATCTAAATTTGATTACATATTCTAATTTTGACAAATTAAAATCCAAGTCAAGATTTCACAGAAGACATCACTCTTAGATTCCTACATCTTTCAAAGCTATACTTTGACTTCAAGACTGTGCTAGAACATCATATGTATATTAACGATTACAATCTGTGTTCAAACCCTTCAAAATTCCTGAAGACACTTCAAATAATGAACAATCGAGATGATGATCCAACCACATGTTACCCACAGTTATGTACCTGAAAAACTCTCGAAACCAAAGTTATAGTTTAACACGTATCCGTGTCAGACCCTTTGGCATTTATTAGCTAAAATAACTTTTCAATCTCTTTTCAGAATAGACAGTTTTGTCACGGCTTCAGCAAATCACCTTTAATTGTTCATTCGAATCAGCCTTATTATAACGATTACCCTTCATCATTGTTACCGGGGAACCTTTTCATATCTCGCCACATTAGCAGTAAACTTACCAACAACCTCTTTGATCCTTAAGCCTCTCTGAAAAATCACGATAATTATTCATTGAAACCCTATCACATACTCATCTGCATCTTGTAATGGTAGTTACCATACCAAAAAGCTTGAATCATTATTCTCGAATTTTGCAGCAATTCTACGCCAACAGTTATATATATACATATAACGTCTACCTCCAAGACTTACAGATTTAGAATGTGAAGTTTCTGAAAAACACCCTAAACTACGAAGTAGTTCTCGAAATTTTGAAAAATGCTGATGAAGAAGCAAAAACTGTAAACGACCTTAACAGTAAAAACTTTGATGATAAAGAATAGTGTGCTGGCAAAGCTCATAAAAAGAGAAGATTTGGTACTGAAAAACAGATTGAGCAAACCATGAAGGAGGCTGTGGACAAATCACAAGGACGAAACCTACCTTCAAAGAATCCAAATGATTCAGTATCTACTGAAGTCATTAACGAATACCTTGCTCCTGACTCTGAACCCTTGCGGACAATATTCTTCATCATCCTCTGATATTAAAAATTCTAAGATATCATCGTATCTTTCATTATAAAAATCCTCGATATTTTTGAAGATATTTTCATGACTATTCTTATCTGAAATTATTCATCTTTTCGAGCTATCTGTGTTACATCATAAAAGAAACTATTTTAGTTTCTAAATTATGAAACCTTCGAGTTTAAAATATGAATGTTTTGAAGTAGTGTTAGGAACTGAAGCATGAGTTAGTATAATATAATGACACTTGATCAACGTGATTAAATTACAGTAAGTCATGCTGAGTTTCTAAATGGAACGTGATGATTCACAGATCATAACGTCATAATGTGCCATGTTACACGACTCTGGTATTCTACTTAACCTCTAAACATATCAAGAAAATATTCTTCTTGATGATTCGGTCTTTTCCGAGGTATTCTGGTAATTTGACAAATCAAGATCGTGCCATTACAATTTCCTTCTTAGAACATTAACGATGTTCATTCCAAAAATTCATGTCTACGAATTCTGGACCATTATTCGTTTGACTTAAAGTCGGGAAGAGAAAACAAAAGGATGAAGCTCCAAAATAGAAATGGGAGTTTAAATCGCAGCAAATAGAAAAGAGCATTAACTGTGGATGTCAGTGATTATAGAAAGACAGAAGCAGGGATTCTGAAATATAAGGGAAGAAATATAGCCCAACAACAACTCAGAAATTACAAACCAAGTATATCGATGCATATAGCAATATAAAGACATGGGAGAACTAAAAACACTATAAAACCAAGAGTATAGTAGAAGTAAATAGATTCTTCCGGCGGTAGATGAAAAAGAAGAATGATACATATGAAAGTTAGGAGTATATCAAGAATTAGAACTGGATGGGGCATATTGACGAATGTTTTGGAAGTATGAATTAAGGAAGAAAGTGTAGAAGATGAGAGATGTGGAAATAAGGAAACAAAGGGGGGTGTTAATTTATAGCGAAATATCAGACATAGCAATCAAGGCAGATTACGCACCTAATCGAAGAAAATTCTAATTTCTTTAATTACCGAAGAATCAAAACTTATTAAGATTACAAAGATTATCTTTAATCCAGAAATCAACCGTGACGACGTTAAAAGTTAAGACGAATCTTTACTTTCCTCATTTCACTATTTTGCGATAGCTTCACTCATACACTTCACATAATTGAATTGTTTTATCCATATTACTCACTGATGATAAAACTCTAATTTTCAACTCGTATTCGTCATGAAAACATACTTATTGTCAGCCATGACGATCTCGATCAAATTTCGGGACGAAATTTCTTTAACGGGTAGGTACTGTAACAACCCGAAATTTTCCGACTACTTGATTATACTATTTACATGATTTAATTATTCCGACTTGATAAGCAATGAATTTTAATAAGTCTTGAACCTCCAGAAAGAGTTTTATACAAGCTTTTGTTCACCCTTTTATTCTGACGATTCACGAACGTCATAACTTGATTTAATTGTTTAATTATTTAATTATTGTGTATATATATGGATTTATATATATTTAACTTGAAAATATGATAATTAAATATCTCATTATGTATATTAACAAACTATTATATATATATTTTCATACTACTAATTTAAAGATTTTTTGAACAATATATATGTTACTATTTAAACGACGTAATTAACTTATGTTAAAATGTATTTACATATAAAGTATTACGAGTGTAAATACATCTTTACAAGTATTAAATACACTTTATAATATACCAATAAATATAAAGGATAGCTATACTCGTATTTTCATTCAATTTCCTCAAGAATTCTACTCGCATTCATACGGTATTTTTACCCGTATTATACACAGCTTCTAGAAGTATTTACTATTAGTATATACCAATAGAAATCTGCAATTATTTGTGTAATATGTCATCCATGATCTAATCAATTTAATATGTCATCCATGACTTAATACATTTTAACTTATCTTAGATATTTTCACTAAAAACCAAATTTTCAAGCCTATAAATAAGCACCATTTCTAACTCATTTTTACACATTCATTTTCCAAATTTTACTTTTAATTTTCACACACAATTGCAAGAACTCTCTCAAGTTTTGTTCTAATACTTCTTTCCAGCAACTTTACATTCTAAACTTGAGGTAAAAACTCTACTTCAACTCTTGTTCAATTCATATGTCTATAGATATCTATAAAAGAGTTTATAAACTAGAACATAGTTTAGTTAATTCTAAACTTGTTCGCAAACAAAGTTAATCCTTCTAACTTGACTTTTAAAAATAACTTAACACATGTTTTATATCTATATGATATACTAACTTAAGGAGTTAAAACTTGGAAACACGAAGAACACCGTAAAACCGGACATTCGCCGCCGTAGCAAAACCAGGGGCTGTTTTGGGTTGGATAATTAAAAACTATAATAATCTTTGATTTAAAATTTATTCTTCTGGGAAAATGATATTTCATATGAACATGATACTATATTCAAAAATCATGGTTAAACTCAAAATTGAAGTATGTTTTTCAAAATGGTCATCAAGATGTCGTTCTTTCGACGGAAATGACTACCTCTTTCAAATATGGATTATAACTTGTAACTCTGACTATAAACCACCACTTTTTTAGTTTAGTTTAACAAATTGCAGTTCATTATGAAACCATACCAATTTAATTCACTCAAAACGGATTTATAACGAAGAAATTATGGGCAAAACAATATTAGTTAAAAATGGATAATTTGAGTACGGGATTAATTCATTAAAATATATACTAACCATATCCTAGCTAACTTTTCTTGTATTATACATGTATTCTAACATGTCATGGTTACACAATACGTCGGATAAATCAAAATACACCACATACACATTACGTGTAACTACAATAGCGGTATTGTGGGTCATGATTGAGTCTTATACAACACGTGTATACTATGTACTACTAATTTTGGACTACTAACTATGGACTACTAACTGTGGACTACTAATTGTGGACTACTAACGTTGGACTGCTAACTTGACAACTTAAACAATCACACGTGATTGAAAATATAAACTTAAACAATCACACGTGATTGAAAATATGAACTTAAACAATCACACGTGATTGAAAGTATGAACTTAAACAATCACATGTGATTGAAGATATGATATGAATAATAGTTGTATTACATTTTGATATATATATATATATATATATATATATATATTTATATATATATTTGTTACAGGCTCGTGAATCCAAGGACGACGGCCACATTTTTAATAAGTTGAAAACTTATTATTAATATACTTTTACTACCGTGAGTATATAGTCCCATTTTTAAACTCTACAAATATTTTGGGATGAGAATACATGCATTTTATGTTTTACGCCATATACACAAGTACTTAAAATATATTCTACGTTGAGTTGTACCACTTTGCAGATCTTCCCTAATAGCTTGGTAAGTAATATTTACATGTTGTAAGAACATGTATACGCGAATCCTATTGATAGATCTATCGGGTTTGACAACCCCAACCGGGATAGTTGCTCTAGTATCGTAAACGGTTGCATAGTACTTCGTTTTTACTACACTTGGTACAGTGTAGGGAGATTTCATAATAAAGGGAATATGCCACATTAATGGTTAAGTATGGTTACTGAAGCGCTCAACAACTTATAGAATATCTTTATTGAAATATTTGTAACTATGAAATCTTGTGGTCTATATTTATATCGATGCTAGCTTTAAACCTATATATCTCACCAACCTTTGTGTTGACTGTTTAAGCATGTTTATTCTCAGGTCCTTAAGAAAGTCTTCCGCTGTTGCATTATCTGAGCAAGCTGTGCATGGAGTCTCATGATTTTGTTTAAATGAAGTGTTGCATTCAATAAAACCTTTCTCATGTATTATATTCGACTGTTATGTCACGTGTGTAGTATTTGGAAACCGATGTATCATGGGGATTATTTCTTAAATAATCGCCCACTTGTTTAAAACATGCGTTATGTATAATAATGGTGTGCTTTTTATAAAACGAATGCAATATTTTTCTAAAACGTATCATATAGAGGTCAAATACCTCGCTATGGGACCAATGAATAACGCACAACGTTTATAGTAATATGGACGGGTCTTTTCACCCGGGGAGATGCGCGGTGCTCGCAGGGTTGCACGGCGCGCATTAAAGCATGAAACCAGGCCAGTAATAATTCCAGGGGCCAAGCATCTGCATTCCCCCATTTGCGCGGCGCGCCCCCGTATGCGCAGCGCGCGTTAGTACATAAAACGGGCCGTTTGCCATTTTCACACATAAAAGCCAAAACTTCCCCAAACCACATTCTTACATCGTTAATTCGCTTACGACCAAATATAATTTACATAATTTCAAAGATTAGAGTTTAAAAAAAGGGGTACGATGACTCGTAATCACCAACATGTTTTCGACCCACGAGTTTAATTGCCAAACAAAAGATGAGCATGGTGTTTGGGGTAAAACTACACAAAACCTAGGTCGAAACGCGAAAGCCACCACTATCATATCAAAAGCGGGAAATCTATAATCCAAATGAATACCCTTGCCTTTGTCCACGCTGGAGCCTAAAAAGGTAAACAACGAGAGGGTAAGCAAAACGCTTAGTGAATGCAATAATTATACACATACATATATAATATACCTACTCGCAAACACTTACACATTATCGCATACATGCTAGTAACTAAATAGCATACCATTGCAAAGTATAACGCTAAGTCTCCAAACCACGAGCTAGCACAATTATTAGCATATAATCCAAACAATATAATATGCCATACTACTACACAAACCATGGTTAACCAGTCATTCAAGGAGATGGTGCTCGCAAAAGACCATCGGAGTTCGCAACATCCATTAGTGTACTTAACACCGCGTATCACTAACCCTCGGGTGGTGTCTTAACACCACGACTAACCCACCCTCTATGACAAAGTGGTGTCTTAACACCGCGACTAACCCACATGTCATTAAATCCCAGAGTGGTGTCTTAACACCGCGACTAACCCACTCGTTACGTATTATGTGGTGTCTTAACACCGGGACTACCCCACATTGCATTAATTCCCGGACTGGTGTCTTAACACCGCGACTAACCCACTTTTACATAGAATGTGGTGTCTTAACACCGTGACTACCCCACATTCCGCGCCACACAAATAAATACATTATATACATACATGCATAATTATTCCACTCACCTTAACGCCTTCGGTGAATGATAAACCAAGCTCGCAACTTCAAAATAATGTACCTATTTCATTATGTACATATATCAATCATACATTCAAGTTGGTCAACCAACTCACTCACCATCCTAGTGTCATTTTGACCATAGTGCAATTTCGACCCATTTGCACTCTTAACCCTAATATTAGGTCAACTCCGCTAAAACCCTAACACTAGCCAAATGTGGTCTTAATACACTTATTAACGTGAGGTTAATGTGTTTTCATACTCATTTAACAACTTAGATCACCCAAGACTCATTTGATCCATTTCAAAGTTAACACACCCATTTGGGTCACCCACAACCCAAATAACACCCTTTCACTTAACCACATAGTGTGCTAGTGCTTTACTAACCATCTGAGACCCATAAACTCATTTATCATTTCAAAACCCTAGATTAGTCATCTTTGAGTCCTTATGACCCAATCTTACCCAAAACCCCCAAATCGCTAACAAATGGGTTTTATGCTCATCAATAACCCAAACCCTAACCCTGAACACTAATTAAAGTAAAGAAATTGAGATTAGGACTTACCACCACAATCACAACATAGTTAGTGATTAGATGAACAACTTTAATACTCGAGTTTAAACCCGAAATAAGCTTCTTCCTCCTTTGATTGAGCTTTCTCACACTAAAAACTTCCTCTCTCTCTAGAATTGAAGTGGAAAGGAAAAGTAGATGAAAATGGAGTAAAGACACCCACCAAACTGATCTTGGAGCCTTAAAGTCATCCCACATGTGTAAATACCAAATTACCCCTTTTAAATATCTAGAAAAACGAAGTGAGCTGTCAGCTCGATCTGCGCTCAGCGAAGCCCAACGCGCGCCGCGCATTACTTCAGTCATGAACTCTTCTGCCATTTTAATTATATATAAATATGTACAAACCGGTTTCAGGTCTTACATACTGAAACTTCCTCATGATCTACCAAAATGTGCTTACGTTGGCCAAACGTAATACATTATCATAGATCACGTCTCCATTTCAGTTAAGAAAATCCGAGAAATCTAAATCCAAGTCATCTCTATCACTACAGCCAACACTACCTCAAAGCACCTATCAATAAACACATTACATCATCAACATAACATACTAAACATGCATTCCTGAAATCAAAAGCAACAACAAGGTTAGTCTGAACATACCAGTATTTAAGTCTTCTGACACAACATCAGTCTCTGCTACCATCTGATAAGCTCTAGCTATAGCCGTGGGAGGACCTTTTCTCTTATGTCCTACTGATGCGGCAGATCCACCAACAGACGCTGACTGCACGCTGTAACATCCCGCCTTTTTCCATTTACTTTTCCGTTATACTAATATAAAGTCCGTTATATGTTTATAACATCTCCCGTTGATAAGCGTTTTAAATTATCTCGTTTAGGTAATTCACGCACCCGAACGAAAGTTGAGGGACTAAACTTGACAAGGGATCAAACCCTTGACTAGGTCAAAGGGTCAAACCCCTTTCACCCATTCATTATCATCCCCATCTCTCTCTTTCTCTCTAGCAAGAACACACCCCCATTTACAAAATTCATTCAATCATCATCTAAATCCGATATAGGAGGCTTACAACAAAATAAACTACATATTTGGAATCCTCTCTTCATCCTCTTCAATTTGATACCAACTTCATCTCATTTGGGTAACTTTCTAAAATCACTAATTTTATGTGTTCTTGAGATTTTTGAGTTATAAAGTTGTTAATTAGTGTCTATGGCTCATTGTGATGTCGTGTATGTAATTTGTATGCTCGATTCGTTGTTTTTGGTGTAACTAGTTCAATATGAAAATTACTTGCTAAATCCTTGATTTTGGATGATCAAATGTTGTTAGATTGTTAAAGTGCATGTTTTAAAAGTGTTACTAGTATCATTAGCTTCGTTTTGATGTATAGATTGATTAAAGAAACTTCATAAACGCGATTATTGATTTTGTGAACTTTTGGTTAGGGTTGACAACTCTTAAAACGAACTTTTGATGCGTTGAATGCTTGTTAATGTTATTGATAAGTGTTTAGTTGTATTACATGTTTCATTACCTTCAAAACGGCATATCATATGTATAAATTGGATTCCCGAAACTTAAATTGCAATTGATAAACTTGAAACTTGAAAATAAACCTCTATTGATCACTTGACGGGAAATCGGTTATTGAAATTGATGTTTTTGTTTGATGAAACGTGTTTAGTTGTTTTCCTTGTCAAATTACCTTTCCGACGATATAGTATGCATTTTGGATGTTTTCGGTTCATAAAATAGGTTAATTTGAGTTTTGGTTCGTGACTTGGTCTTTTTCTGCAAACTGCATGTTTTCCAGGTATTGCGCGCCGCGCATATACCCGCGCGCCGCGCAAAATTAGAAATCCTAGATGTTTGCCTTCGTGGTTAAGTTCTGACCAGGATTTACACTTGGGTGCGCGCCGCGCAACCCTTTGCGCGCCGCGCATATGCCCAGTTCATTTTAGTTTTTATTTTTCCTTTCACAAAATGTTTCCCGCTTAACCGTAACTCCGATTAACATGAAACTTGGCCATTCTGCTCATAAATGATTTCTCATCATGAGAAAATTGTCGGACACCCGATCCGACCCCGTTGACTTTGACTTTGACCAAGTTTGACTTTTAGTCAAACTTAACCAAACAATTATACGATCGTTCTAACATGCTTAGTTACTTGTATCGTGCATGAAACTTGACTAATTGATTCACATGCTACATAATCGAGTCGTAACGAGCCATAGGACTAATTGAACATCTTTGACCGTTTGTGTTTACCGTTATTGATACAACCTATATGATTAGGTCAAGACTAGCTTTGTCTTTGCACGCGTCTACTTGTTGAAGTACTTTATTAACTCTTGCACTCAAGGTGAGATCATAGTCCCACTTTTACTCTTTTTGAACTTACATTTGGGATGAGAAAACATAAACATTTCTTTACTAAGTGAACACAAGTACAGGAAAAACAAACATTCTACATACGAGTTTAGAACAAAATCCTCAATTCGATTATCATTAGTTACACTTGCCGGGTGTAAGCGAGAACTTATGTTGTATGGATCCATATGGGTTTGACAAACCCTCATTCAAACGGTTCGCTACCGTTTACGAATGAAATATATTTTCGAGAAACAGTGTATGTTCTAGCACTAAGTGATGGGGTTCAATGGAAGGAAATGTTAAGCATTGATAATTGGGTGCTCGTGAAACAAACTTTTGGAATGTATTACTATTATTTCATTGATGCAAATCTTGTGGTTCACTTGTACTTACTTACTTAAACCTATGATTTCACCAACGTTTTCGTTGACAGATTTCTATGTTTTTCTCAGGTCCTTGAACGATACATGATACATGCTTCCGCTCATTATTTGATACTTGCATTGGATGTCGAGTATATGTGCATTTCATGGAGCGTCTTTTGACTTTACTTTAAACCGTGTCGCCTAGTTTTCATTCGTATTATAACGTTGTAACTTAACTATTGGTTGAACAATTCTTGTAAACTTTGGGAACAATCTTTATTTTGAAATGAAGGCGACATATTTTGGTCAAACTTTGTCTTAAAGACTTATGACCACGTAACGGGACCTAAGTAGACGGCGCCGTCAAACATGATTTGGTCGGGTCGCTACAGATGGTATCAGAGCGTTGGTTGTAGGGATTTAGAGTTCATTAGTGTCAACCCCGAGTCATAGGGTACATTGGTGAGTCTAGACTACAACCGGCATATAGACTTGAAGTAGGAATTACTTGACTACTTGTGCATTTATACTCGAACGCTTCTACTCATATCTACTCTTAGTTCATCTTAATCTCACGTTGTTTAATTTGATTGACGCGCCACCTTGACTATATGAAATGATGTCGAATGCACATATGAATCAGGGTAATATAATTTCCGGGATTATATTACGGTGACTCATATGAACGTTCCGACATTATGGCATAAAGAATTTAAGGCGAGTCGAGGAAAAACTTCTCTTTATCTTTATTCTATATCACGGTTAGTATTATTGAGAATACTAATCAATGATATTCTTGTGTCTTGAAGGAACAATGGCTCCTCGTCGTGTACGCCGCAATGAAACTCCCGAACAAGCTTTCGAACGGATGATAGCCACCGCCGTAGATGCGGCCATGGCCGGTCACTCATCCAACAACAATAATAATAACAACCACAACAACAACAACAACAACAACAACAACCAAGGAGCCGGTAACTCTAGCGAAGGGTGCTCCTACAAAGCTTTCATGGGGTGCAAACCCCACACTTATGATGGAACCGGGGGACCGGTTGTGCTTACTCGTTGGTTTGAACAAACCGAGGCCGTCTTTAGCATAAGCGGTTGTCGGGATCAAGACAAGGTCAAATACTCCACTCACACTTTCTCCGGAATTGCTCTAACATGGTGGAACACCTATGTTCAATCGGTGGCTACCGATGAAGCTCATGCCCTCTCTTGGGCCGATCTAAAGGAAAAGATGATTGTTGAATATTTTCCGCGCGAAGAAACCCGAAAGCTTGAGGAAGAACTAAGAGCTTTGAAAGCGGTCGGAAACGATCTTAAAGCTTATAATCAACGCTTCGCCGAACTATCCTTGATGTGTCCTAATCTTGTTAACCCCGAATCTCAAAAGATTGAGCTCTACATGCTCGGTCTTCCAAAAAGCATCAAACAAGGGGTGATGTCATCCAAACCCACTACTCATCAAGCCGCTATGAACATGGCTCGCCAACTAATTGAAACGGTTGACGAAATCATAGTGCCGGCTCCTAAGGCCGAGGACAAGTCGGGTGGCAACAAAAGGAAATGGGAAGCCACTCCATCAACCAACTACAACAACAACACCTTCACCAACGACGGCAAGAGGGGTTATGCCGGGAACCTACCTCTTTGCAACAAATGCAACAAACATCACTTTGGTGAATGTGGCAAGTTAATTTGCCACCGGTGCCAAGGAGTTGGTCATAAGGCCAACGATTGTAAAAGTGCCACTCCCGTTGCTCGAAAGTGGCCCAATGCACCAAAGACGGGCACTTGTTACGAATGTGGTCAAACGGGTCATTATAGAAATGCATGCCCAAAGAAGAAAGCCAACCCCAACAACCGAGGCCGAGCCTTTAACATCAACACCGAGGAAGCCCGAGATGACAATGAACTAGTCACGGGTACGTTTCTTCTCAACAACTCTTATGTTACTTGCTTATTCGATTCGGGTGCCGATAAATGTTTTGTATCCAAGACTTTGACTCATTCTTTTAGCACTCCACCTCTTCCATTAGATACCACTTATGCCATTGAAGTGGCTAACGGAAAACTATTAAGTGCCGACACATATTACCGGGGGTGTACGTTAAACATTTTGGGTAGGGAATTTGAAATTGACTTGATACCCATGGAATTAGGAAGCTTTGATGTAATAATCGGTATGAATTGGTTAGTCAAAACGAAATCTCACATTCTTTGTGATCTTAACGCAATCCGAATTCCTATCGAGAATGGTGAACCTTTGATTGTTTATGGCGATAAGAGTTGCACCAGACTCAACCTCGTTTCGTGCCTTAAAGTTAGAAAACTACTCCGTAAGGGTTGTTTTGCGATCCTTGCCCACGTTAAGAAAGTCGAGTCCGATGAGAAGCACATCGATGATGTGCCAATTGTTAGTGACTATTCTGATGTATTTCCCGACGAATTGCCGGGTCTTCCGCCTCATCGACCGGTTGAATTCCAAATCGATCTTATTCCGGGAGCCGCACCCGTAGCACGTGCACCGTATAGACTTGCTCCATCCGAAATGCAAGAATTGCAAAGTCAAATCCAAGAACTACTTGACCGTGGTTTTATCCAACCTAGCCATTCACCTTGGGGCGCTCCGATTTTGTTTGTTAAAAAGAAAGACGGATCCCTACGAATGTGCATTGATTATCGTGAACTAAATAAATTGACGGTTAAGAACCGATATCCTCTTCCTCGCATCGATGACCTCTTTGATCAACTACAAGGGTCTTGTGTATATTCGAAAATCGATCTCCGCTCGGGTTATCATCAATTAAGGGTTAAGGGGGAAGATGTCTCCAAAACCGCTTTCCGAACTCGTTATGGTAGTTATGAATTTCTTGTAATGCCATTTGGTCTCACTAACGCACCGGCGGTGTTCATGGATCTTATGAACCGCGTGTGCAAACCGTATCTCGATAAATTCGTTATTGTGTTCATCGATGACATATTGATCTATTCTAAAAATGAAGAAGAGCACGAACAACATCTCCGACTTGTGCTTGAACTTTTAAGACAAGAACAACTCTATGCCAAATTCTCCAAGTGTGAATTTTGGTTAAAGGAAGTTCAATTTCTTGGTCATGTTGTAAGTGACCAAGGTATTAAAGTCGATCCAACGAAAATCGAAGCCATTAGCAAATGGGAGACTCCTACTACTCCTACTCACATTCGTCAATTTTTGGGTCTCGCCGGGTACTATCGTAGATTCATCGAAAACTTCTCTTTGGTTGCACGTCCTCTAACCGCATTGACTCACAAGGGAAAGAAATTCATCTGGGCGACCGAACATGAGTCCGCATTCCAAATCTTGAAAACGAAGCTAACCACCGCTCCTATCTTGTCACTTCCCGAAGGCAATGATGACTTTGTTGTATATTGCGACGCCTCGAAACATGGTTTTGGGTGTGTATTGATGCAACGAACGAAAGTCATTGCTTATGCTTCTCGACAACTCAAAATTCATGAACGAAACTATACGACACATGATCTCGAACTCGGAGCCGTCGTCTTTGCACTTAAAATGTGGAGACACTATCTTTATGGAACCAAGAGTACTATCTTTACCGACCACAAAAGTCTCCAACACATTTTCGATCAAAAGCAACTAAACATGAGACAACGAAGGTGGATTGAAACCTTTAACGATTACGATTGCGAGCTTCGTTACCATCCCGGGAAGGCAAATGTAGTAGCCGATGCCTTAAGTCGAAAAGAAAGAGCGGTGCCTCTTCGTGTCCGAGCCTTAAACATCACCATCCACACAAACCTTAATAGCCAAATTCGGGTAGCCCAAGATGAGGCTCTCAAGGATGAAAACATCTCTCTCGAACACTTAAACGTCCTCACCTCTCGATTCGAAGTTAAAGAAACCGGACTCCGATATTTCGCCGGAAGGATTTGGGTGCCTAGTTATGGGGACCTACGAAGCCTTATTTTAGATGAAGCCCATAAGTCACGATACTCGATTCACCCCGGTGCCAATAAGATGTACCACGACCTTAAACAGCTATATTGGTGGCCGAACATCAAAAGGGACGTAGCTACTTATGTTTCCAAGTGTTTGACATGTTCCAAAGTCAAAGCTGAACACCAAAGACCGTCCGGACTACTTCGACAACCCGAGATCCCGCAATGGAAGTGGGAAAGGATAACGATGGATTTTATCACCAAACTACCAAAAACGACGGGCGGTTATGATACCATTTGGGTTATTGTTGACCGTCTCACCAAATCCGCACACTTCCTGGCCATGAAAGAAACGGACAAAATGGAGAAACTTGCACAACTTTACATTAAGGAGATCGTAGCCCGACACGGTGTACCTTTATCGATTATATCCGACCGAGATGGCCGTTTCGTTTCTAGATTTTGGCGTACATTGCAAGAAGCGTTGGGAACGCGTTTAGACATGAGCACTGCATATCATCCTCAAACCGATGGACAAAGCGAACGTACAATTCAAACCTTAGAGGACATGTTACGAGCTTGCGTGGTTGATTTCGGAAAAGCTTGGGACAAGCACTTACCTCTCGCCGAGTTCTCTTACAATAATAGTTATCACGCTAGTATAAAGGCCGCACCTTTTGAAGCGCTATATGGCCGCAAATGTCGTTCACCTCTTTGTTGGGCCGAGGTAGGCGACGTGCAAATCACCGGACCCGAACTCATTCACGAAACCACCGAGAAAATCGTTCAAATCCGAGATAGGCTTAGGACGGCCCGAAGTCGTCAAAAGAGCTATACCGACAAACGACGCAACGATCTTGAATTTCAAGTCGGTGACCGAGTAATGTTAAAAGTCGCACCTTGGAAGGGTGTAATCCGTTTTGGGAAACGCGGGAAGCTAAATCCGCGGTATATTGGTCCTTTCGAAATCTTGGAGCGTATTGGAACCGTTGCTTATCGTTTAGATCTTCCGCCTCAATTGAACTCCGTTCATCCTACCTTCCATGTATCTAACTTGAAAAAGTGTCTTGCCGAACCCGATATCGTCATCCCTCTCGAAGAACTTACTATTGATGACAAACTTCATTTTGTGGAGGAACCGGTTGAAATTGTGGACACCTCCGTCAAGACATTGAAACAAAGCCGAATTCCGATTGTCAAGGTTCGTTGGAATGCCAAAAGAGGACCCGAGTTTACTTGGGAAAGACAAGATCAAATGCAAAGGAATTATCCTCATCTATTCGTGAATTCGGAAACGCAAGATCTCGAGGAAGAAACAACGACTACTATGCCTACTTAAATTTCGGGACGAAATTTCTTTTAAGGAGTAGGTAATGTAACATCCCGCCTTTTTCCATTTACTTTTCCGTTATACTAATATAAAGTCCGTTATATGTTTATAACATCTCCCGTTGATAAGCGTTTTAAATTATCTCGTTTAGGTAATTCACGCACCCGAACGAAAGTTGAGGGACTAAACTTGACAAGGGATCAAACCCTTGACTAGGTCAAAGGGTCAAACCCCTTTCACCCATTCATTATCATCCCCATCTCTCTCTTTCTCTCTAGCAAGAACACACCCCCATTTACAAAATTCATTCAATCATCATCTAAATCCGATATAGGAGGCTTACAACAAAATAAACTACATATTTGGAATCCTCTCTTCATCCTCTTCAATTTGATACCAACTTCATCTCATTTGGGTAACTTTCTAAAATCACTAATTTTATGTGTTCTTGAGATTTTTGAGTTATAAAGTTGTTAATTAGTGTCTATGGCTCATTGTGATGTCGTGTATGTAATTTGTATGCTCGATTCGTTGTTTTTGGTGTAACTAGTTCAATATGAAAATTACTTGCTAAATCCTTGATTTTGGATGATCAAATGTTGTTAGATTGTTAAAGTGCATGTTTTAAAAGTGTTACTAGTATCATTAGCTTCGTTTTGATGTATAGATTGATTAAAGAAACTTCATAAACGCGATTATTGATTTTGTGAACTTTTGGTTAGGGTTGACAACTCTTAAAACGAACTTTTGATGCGTTGAATGCTTGTTAATGTTATTGATAAGTGTTTAGTTGTATTACATGTTTCATTACCTTCAAAACGGCATATCATATGTATAAATTGGATTCCCGAAACTTAAATTGCAATTGATAAACTTGAAACTTGAAAATAAACCTCTATTGATCACTTGACGGGAAATCGGTTATTGAAATTGATGTTTTTGTTTGATGAAACGTGTTTAGTTGTTTTCCTTGTCAAATTACCTTTCCGACGATATAGTATGCATTTTGGATGTTTTCGGTTCATAAAATAGGTTAATTTGAGTTTTGGTTCGTGACTTGGTCTTTTTCTGCAAACTGCATGTTTTCCAGGTATTGCGCGCCGCGCATATACCCGCGCGCCGCGCAAAATTAGAAATCCCAGATGTTTGCCTTCGTGGTTAAGTTCTGACCAGGATTTACACTTGGGTGCGCGCCGCGCAACCCTTTGCGCGCCGCGCATATGCCCAGTTCATTTTAGTTTTTATTTTTCCTTTCACAAAATGTTTCCCGCTTAACCGTAACTCCGATTAACATGAAACTTGGCCATTCTGCTCATAAATGATTTCTCATCATGAGAAAATTGTCGGACACCCGATCCGACCCCGTTGACTTTGACTTTGACCAAGTTTGACTTTTAGTCAAACTTAACCAAACAATTATACGATCGTTCTAACATGCTTAGTTACTTGTATCGTGCATGAAACTTGACTAATTGATTCACATGCTACATAATCGAGTCGTAACGAGCCATAGGACTAATTGAACATCTTTGACCGTTTGTGTTTACCGTTATTGATACAACCTATATGATTAGGTCAAGACTAGCTTTGTCTTTGCACGCGTCTACTTGTTGAAGTACTTTATTAACTCTTGCACTCAAGGTGAGATCATAGTCCCACTTTTACTCTTTTTGAACTTACATTTGGGATGAGAAAACATAAACATTTCTTTACTAAGTGAACACAAGTACAGGAAAAACAAACATTCTACATACGAGTTTAGAACAAAATCCTCAATTCGATTATCATTAGTTACACTTGCCGGGTGTAAGCGAGAACTTATGTTGTATGGATCCATATGGGTTTGACAAACCCTCATTCAAACGGTTCGCTACCGTTTACGAATGAAATATATTTTCGAGAAACAGTGTATGTTCTAGCACTAAGTGATGGGGTTCAATGGAAGGAAATGTTAAGCATTGATAATTGGGTGCTCGTGAAACAAACTTTTGGAATGTATTACTATTATTTCATTGATGCAAATCTTGTGGTTCACTTGTACTTACTTACTTAAACCTATGATTTCACCAACGTTTTCGTTGACAGATTTCTATGTTTTTCTCAGGTCCTTGAACAATACATGATACATGCTTCCGCTCATTATTTGATACTTGCATTGGATGTCGAGTATATGTGCATTTCATGGAGCGTCTTTTGACTTTACTTTAAACCGTGTCGCCTAGTTTTCATTCGTATTATAACGTTGTAACTTAACTATTGGTTGAACAATTCTTGTAAACTTTGGGAACAATCTTTATTTTGAAATGAAGGCGACATATTTTGGTCAAACTTTGTCTTAAAGACTTATGACCACGTAACGGGACCTAAGTAGACGGCGCCGTCAAACATGATTTGGTCGGGTCGCTACACACGCTGGACCCTGCCCCGGAATCACCTCTACCCGCTGTCGGACACTGTGCTGACCTATGACCTTCTTTATGACAATTCTAACATACATTGCTTCCAAAAAGAACATTGTTGAACATCATGTCCCACTATACCACACCTTAGACACCTTTTCGTACCTGGAGAACACTGTCCACTGTGGTAAGATATGCATGAGTTACACCACTCTTTCTGTACGAAACCCAAACCACTCGTACTCGAAACTTCCCTCGTACTGGACCCGATTGACTTTCGTGATTTCAGACTGGATTGGTAACTGGATTGACCTTCCGACCTCTTCCCATAAGAACTACTCCTCACTCCCACACTCCTTGCAGCTTTAACATCACCCTCTATCGCTTTGGCCATCTCAAAAGATTGCGATAAAGAAGAAGCAAATCTAACCATACGGTACCCATTGTTGACAAAACCTTAGCTTTCTCATGCGGTACCCATTGTTGACAAAACCATGAGGCCAT
The DNA here is from genome assembly GCF_046630445.1 of Rutidosis leptorrhynchoides. Classification (NCBI taxonomy): domain Eukaryota; kingdom Viridiplantae; phylum Streptophyta; class Magnoliopsida; order Asterales; family Asteraceae; genus Rutidosis; species Rutidosis leptorrhynchoides. Next base: position 50,774,815 of record NC_092343.1, read on the forward strand.
CTCCGGCTTAATAACTCTAATAAAATGCTGAATTTTATCTTTATCATGCGGTACCCATTGTTGACAAAACCTTAGCTTAGAGGTAAAGTCCAAAATAACATCATCGATCGTCATATCATCAGTCATTCTCATCCCCATAAAAACAGTTTTCAATTTCTCTAAATCATATTCTGAACTCATATTCTGAACAATACTATATTCTGAACAATACTGCTCACGAACTTTAGTATGAAACTGCTCCCATGACACTTGACTTAGTTGTTCCTTTGATAGATGACCTGTGATGGAGTCTCACCACTCCATATTTCGCCCCTTGTACAATAAACTGGCATATAATACTCTCAACTCTGGCTCGCATTGATAAGCATCTAATGCTCTTTCCACTTCCCTGAGCCAATTTAGAGTCTCAGTCGAGTTGGTTTTACTAGTATACTCTGAAGGTTGAAAATTAAGAAAGTCCTTATACGAGCGCTTCTTTTTCTCAAACATCGGTGGTTAGAAGAATGGCCTCTGAAACGGGTACATCACTTGATTCAGAAATTGTGGATTGAACTGAGTTGGTATCTGGTACTAAGGTGGCACATACTGTTGTTGAGAAATGTTTCCAAACCGTGGGTAAACACTTGGAGGAAAGCTTGGATTTATTGTTGTGGTGTTAGAATGCGACATCACTTGTTGTTCAACCTCTTTGATCTTATCCTGAGCTTCTTTCAACTGACTCTGAAGATCTAACACTTCTTCTGATACTTCTTCTTCTGATATATGACCGTCTTCATCAGGAGCTCTAAAGGTTCCAGAGGCATTGGGGGAAGCGTCTTGATTACCTGACATATCTGCACTACCACAACATCTCACACAAACTCTTAGTAGATAACCGATTAGTGCCTATCAACTAACAAATAAAAGCTCCTACATTTAATTAACCCGTCCCTTTGTGTTATGTTCGACAAGATCCTCTCAAGGTTTGGAAACATGACATTCAAATACAATGTCGATGCGGTCAAACATATGCTCTGATACCAACTTGTAACATCGTACTTTTTTTAATACACAGCGGAAGTCTTATATTTACAAACCATGCACTTATGTACAAACATAAACATAATTATTATAACTTCATTCATAAATACATTGTTATCAAAAACCGGTGTTACGTTAATATCCGATTTCATATAGACAACATCAGAGTTCTAGACTTGTCGAACACAACCCAACACGCCCATCTTCTCCCATGTCCACAAAAGCAAAATACCTACAACCTGCAAGGGGAAGGTGAAGGGGTTAGCACGAAACTAAGTGAATGGACTAATCTAACAGCTAAAGCACATAGGTACAATCACTAGAACACACAACACTAAATTAGGTAGACACTTAATCAAATAACCACTAGAACATACAGAAACAGAGCGATCTACCATTAGCATATAACATAAAAAGCAATATAAGTACAATATCATATAATAGCCAACAATCAACTAAATCCAAAGACCACCAAAGCATAAAAACATCTACAACAACGGTCAATCCAAAGCAACCGTAATAATCATAAGCAACGATCAATCAGAAGCAACCGTCTGGGTAATCCAAAGCAACCCGTTGAGAGACTCGGCAGCATGGTCGGGCCAACGACCCCAGTTGATCAGACTGGAGTCTACCGAAAAATCATAACTCTGTATCACTAGTATAAGTCTTTCACATGCGACGAACGCGTGATTCTGACTTATACTAATCATACAACATCAATAAGCCCAACCTGATCAGAAGCAAGGTTGATCTCTCCCAACCTGATTATAAGCAAGGTCAGTCCAATAAACACGCGAGGCCATAGTCCACAACACACAACAACATAGGTTAGAAGCACATAAACTAGGTCAACAATATAGGTCATGTCACTATATGCCTTAACGGCTAGATTAACCCACTCACAGTATACCAGCACGAGAAGAACTCAGAGGTCTTATATTTCTGAGTCTTCACTTCTCCTGATCACCTGGAAACATCATAAACAAAGTCAGTATAGTGTTCTAATCAATAATATAATTGATTCATACTATAAACTAGGTTATATCATCATATAAGTCTACAACATAAATTCATTCAATATCGACATTCGGGTGCGTGCGAAACAAGACATACACGTTGAAACCTTGTTTTCCAATCCAAATACAGTTTGATCTAGCTTATTAAAAGTTTACCATTGAAAATTACTCGTCAATACAATTCCAACAATAGTTTATTCTTCAAAAACGGAGTTGCGATTTAAAAGTTATGCCCTTTTCAATTTTACCAAAAGCTGACAAGTGCTCAACCGCGTGGTTGAGCCCTCAACCGTACGGTTGAGCCCTCAACCGCATGGTTGAGCCCTCAAATGCGTGCTCAACCGTGTGGTTGAGCTGTCAAAAGTGCGGGAGCTGAAGAACAGCTCCAACTCGCCGTTTTCGCATTTTTTGACCCCCAATCTTTATTTTTGCTCAATCTGATCATGAAACCACTTCAAAAACATGATATAAACTATATAGAAACTATTTCTAACATCCATCAAGCATTTCTAACACATTAAGATCAAGAATCAAGCAAAATCTAACCAAAACCCATAAGAACACAAAAACCTAAATTGCAACAAGATTAATACATGAATCTGTGAATTACTAAACTTGTGTTGATCACGAAATCACTAGGAATCTAAATCCACAACTTGTTTAGATTGATTTTAACAGGATCAAGAGATAGGGTTTACAAAGTGACTAGGTGTAGGTACGGTGTTTATTTTCTAAATTGGGGGGAAATGAAAGAAACAACTAGAAGCAGCCTTATATATGTGGGTTATCAACCCATACCCCATAACTCACAGGTATTTATCAGTTATCTGATATCTAACGCACCTCATTAGGTGGTCACAACGAGGTCCAAATTAAATAAACAAACCTGTTCTGTGACCCTTGTCACGAACCGGACTAAACCAAATAGTCAACTGACTATAAATATTCAACTAATTAAATAATAATATAAATGCAAGTGAGGGCAAAATGGCCATTTTATCTAGGCCCAATTAGCGGGTGTTACATTAAGTGCCTAAAATTTTTGTAATATTTACCTCAAATCATATTCTGAACATTTAACCAACAAGTATATTGAATTTTTTATTCATGTTACACGTTAATAAGATAATTTTACTCAGTTCATATTGTTGATTCTAAATAATTATCAAACAACTTATTTTCATTCAGCAAAAACTTTATTCAGAGGCTTTGGCTATAGCCTTTGACTTACCACACCATTTAGAATATAGATAAATTCATATTCAGAAACTTCTCATAATTTATTACTTTTGTCACCTATAAAACATTAACTTTTATTTAAAACAATTTTAGTAGAAATCATATGATTTGTTGGTTTTTGGAGTTAAAGATACAGAACAACCATTAATAAGTGTTGAGAGATTGTCATAAATCAAGCCGGCTTTTACTTATCACTATTTGCACATAATTCATATCTTAAAACGTAATTAAGAGAATGATGGATCTTTATGGTGAAACAACTAATAATGATAGCCACTTCTATTATTATGTAACATAATAATAATAATAATAATAATAATAATAATAATAATAATAATAATAATAATTAATATTATTATTATTATTATTATTATTATTATTATTATTATTATTATTATTATTATTATTATTATTACTATTACTATTACTATATATACCAAGGATGAAAGTGGAATGGTGCAATCTCATTGGCCGGCCACTATTCATCTTTTTTTTTTTTATCATTTTAGGTGCAATAATAATAATAATTATAATAATAATAATTATAATAATAATAATTATAATAATAATAATAATAATAATAATAATTATTATTATTATTATTATTATTATTATTATTATTATTATTAATATTAATATTATTATTATTATTATTATTATTATTATTATTATTATTATTATTATTATTATTATTATTATTATTATTATTATTATTATTATTATTATTATTATTATTATTATTATTATCCTACATACTAAAACACACCCATAATTTCGTCCTTTCAGTTGTTTCAAATTGTCGTTTTGAGTTTGCGTTTACACTGCAATCGGTCCCTCAACTTTGGCTCAATTTACACAACGACCCTTCAAGTTTACATTTTTTCAGGGGTCGAAAGCGTAAATATATAATTTTATTAAAATAAAAGAAACTAATTCCACCCAAATTTTTAACGGGCCCTATCTTCTCGCTCGGTGCGAGTTAAATTATTTCGAGACTACCGTTCAACTCGAAATAATTTTACGAACACAACGCGACTAACTATACGCGAAACGGACATCGTTAAAAAAATACTAAATATTTCGGGCTATATTTCATACATATACATACACACGTACAACAAACAACCCAACCTATTAGATATATTAGGTACGAAACAACGTATATCCAAATTCGACCGCACGTTGAATACAACCGCAGCAACGCGCGGTCGAATTTTTTTTTCTAGTTATTATTATTGTTGTTATTATTATTATTATTATTATTATTATTATTATTATTGTTATTGTTATTGTTATTATAATTGTTATTGTTATTGTCATTAATATTATCATTATTATTAATTATTAATAATAATAATATTAATTAATTAATTTTTATTATTATTGTCAAAATAGTTGAGCTTATATATTCAATTTCGACAAAGGTATTTCTTTCTTTAAAATTCGGCCAAATATATATATATATATATATATATATATATATATATATATATATATATATATATATATATATATATATATATATATATATATATATATATATATCAAGAGGAAAGCACTTTTTGGGAGTAAATATTTTTTTTTGAATTTTTTTCAAACATTTAGATCACATGAAAATATGAACATTTAAAAAAGACACTTTATGACAAATGTTATTATTTTGGTGGAAAATCGCTCGAATAAATAAATGATAACATTCATCATGAGTAATATTTTAATTAGAGTTTATTTGCATCGTTTTGTTTTCATCTTGTGTGAAAAGTTTTTTTTCAAAATTTAGCCCGAGGTTTTGGGTTTAGTCCCTAAACCCAAAACCCTAAATCATAATAAACCCTAAACTCTAAACTATTCGTGTTAAAATTCAATCTAAACCCTAATTTTTAAACCTTAAACCCTAATTTCTAAACCCAAAACCCTAATTTCTAAATCCTAATAGCTAAACCCTATTATTAAAAAAATTCAGAAGCAAAAACGTTCATTGCAGAAAATGTTATCATTTATTTCTTCGATCATTTTCCCGGCAAAATAATAACATTTATCACAAAGTGTCTTTTTTAAATATTCATATTTTCATGTGATTTTAATGCTTGAAATTTTTTTTCAAAAAAACAAAAAAAATTACTTCCATCCACTTCCCTCCAAAAAAGTGATTCCCCCTTGATTAAAACAATATATATATATATATATATATATATATAATAAAATGATCGAGAGAAAAGTAAGGGTAGAAGAGAACTCGTAGAGCCCACATACTGAGCTCAATTCGCACACATATTGAGCTCAATCTGCATACAGATTGGCTCAATCTGCACACAAACTGAGTCAACCTGCACACAGATTGAGTCAATCTGCTCTACAGATTGACTTTAGTCTGTGAGTTCTCTGAGTTCTCTCATACCCTTAGTTCTCTCTGGATCCTCCCTTATATATATACTTTTAAATTTTATCAAATTTAGATTGTACACTACTATTAATAAGATTGAATGCAAATTCGGAATATTAATTAAACTTATTCACACAATTATGTTTATAAATTTACTGGTTCAAGGACGAAGCTTAGTGAGGGCAGTCGGGCAGAGAGGGGCTCTTGGCCACCCAACAAATATGAAACTTGTAGTGTTTTGATTTACGAGCGTCTGAGCTTTTAAATCAATTAAATCGGAGTCCGTATGAAGAAGATATGATGCAAACGGTGACAATTCGCTGATTTAGCGAGTCATCATCATTTTGGTCATATCTTTTTCATACGAATTCCGATTTCATTATCACAAAAGTCAACACATTTGTATCTCCAAAATATTTTATATTCATATTCATATATTTTTTAAAAAAGAAGTTAATTATATATAATAGTGATCTTAGTACTACTTGTATGATTTAATAATATAGTAATCTCGGCCCTCCAGTGCCATGTTTTTGTTAATCCATTAGTGACTAATTAATTTAACAAAGAAGTAAGTGAATATACTATTATGAATGAATGGTTACATTCATGGTTGGTGATATATTCATTAGACATTTTGATAAATTCACCATATGCACACATTAATAAGATGTAATATATAACTCTTTAATGAATATGTGTGGTGAATTAATAAAAAAAAATTAGTGAATTTATCTTTACCCTATATTTATATTTAAGCTATAAATATTAAGAAGAAATATAAGAAAACGAAAACATTTACAAGAAAAAGTTACCCAAGAAATGTCACATATATGTAAGAAACTACTGTATTAAGATATGGGATATATTTGCATCTTGAAGATGGAGTAGTAACTAAAGGTAACTAAATCAAAATCTAAGGCGAATTATTTTGAATGCTGTTGACCTGTTCGAACGTTGTGTAGGTTAAGAACGTTTGGAATTGGAAAGTAACTAAAGGTTCGAACGTTTGGAATTGGAAAGTGGGTAACGGGGCAAGTATTCTTTTTTGGTACGACTCATGGGCTAATGGTCATATTTTCAAGTATGAGTTCCCTTCACTTTTTCGACTTTGCTTCAATAAGAATGCGACAGTAAAAGAATGCCGACTACCTTCTTGCATCGGGTCTCCTCAAAATGGTTGGAGCTTTCATTTACCAATGCCTCTGACCCAATTTGACTCCTCAAAACTGGCCTAAATGCATTCTGTTCTACTGTCTGTTCGTTTAGATGACATGGCACCCGACCTCGTTACATGGAGAAACGACCCTTGTGATTCTTTTTCGGTGGCCGATGCAATTCGTATTATCATTCAATCGGGTAATTTTGTTCTTCCGGTATGGCCCAAAGTTGTATGGGGCAACAACGTCCCTTCAAAAGTTATGATTTTTCAATGGTTGACGATTAAACAAAGTATTCCCGTCAAAGCGGTTCTTTCTCAAAGACAAATTTTACCTAGCAATCAATCAAAGCTTTGTGTTTGGTGTATGCTTGAAGATGAAACGATCGAACATTTGTTATTACATTGCAAGTGGTCCTTCTATAGTTTCGAGCTTATGTTTGTGTGTGCGTTCTAATTTTGCGGTTGCGTGTTGCTTCGTATATTGTCTAGCTCCTTGCTAGTTTTATTTCATGTATTGTTACTTTTAGTAATAATATTTACTTGCCTTTCAAAAAAAAAAAAAAAATTTGGGCCGATTTATTTCGTTGGTGGAATTTTAGATGGGTCATCCCGAGTTCGGTCGAAGCTTTCTCCTTTGATTGGTACTATTGCATGGGCATCAACGCTTCGAAATTTTGAAAGTTGATCGGCCCCACTACTCTTTGGGCTATTTGGATTGCCCGGAACGACATCATTTTTAATGGAAAGTTCACTTGTCGGTCGATCATCGTGAGAAACATCAAGTTAAAAGTGTTTTTATGGGCTACAAATTTAAACCTTCGTAACGACTTTCAAGCTTATATTTGGGATCAAAATCCCTTTTTGTTATGTATTGTAACGACCCGTCAAAATCGCTATTGACGCGGCACGTTAATCATTGATTCCACAGTGAGGTTTTGACCTCTATATGATACTTTTTGATAAAATATTGCATTCATTAAAATAAGTGACTTTCTAAACATAGAAAGTTATAAACATGTGGACGAGTGCTTAGGTATAAGCAAAACCCCAAAATACATAAGTCTTTAATTTACAGGTTGACATCACAGTCCAATTATTTATTACACAACGCAGTTTTATTTTGAATGCAATAAACTTTGTACAAAGCATGAGAGACTCCATGCAGGCAACAAGCATATCACAGCGGAAGCTGTCTAAGGACCTGAGAATAAAACATGCTAAAAAGGTCAACACGAATGTTGGTGAGTTATAGGTTTAATTGCTCGAGTCATAAATATATATAAAGATAGACCACAAGATTTCATCAAAAGTTTATCAATAGATTCTACGTAACAGAGCACCCTGGTAAATAAACTTAACGCTATAGTGATAATTACCCCATTCGTTTTAATACACGCAAACCAACGTGTCTTAAACTCAAATAACATACGTCCTTTAAAAGGCTAGCGCTCTAGCTCGGACGAGGATGTCAAGCTCTATGGATCCATATACAATTATTCGCGCCCACCAGTCCATACCCTATGTACTGGCAGCTACTAGTTACCAAAGCTAAGGGATTTTCGGTTTAACTCAGTGTAGAATTTTGTATGTACTTGTTTCTTATTGCGTTTAAAATAAATTGCATGTATTCTCAGCCCAAAAATATTTAAAGTATTTAAAAAGGGAGACTATAAACTCACAGTTCAATATTGAGACTCAATATTGTAGGCAAATTGCGTAAACGTAATGATGGTAGACGACTGTATGGTTGGCCTTGGATTCAAGAACAATACTCCGAACAATACCCAATACTTCCATAGCTTAAAGGGGTTTGAAACCCGAATTAAAAACACCCTCGTATATACCTTATTATTATTAAACTTAAATTTAAAATTATAATTATAATATAAATATAAATATAGAGATAAAAAAAACTTTGTGTAAATACATCGTCGAGTAAACTGCCTTTTATAGGCATGTTTCCTGATTTTGGTCCCCATGCGATCGCATGGGTTTTCAGTACTTTTGCCATGCGATCGCATGGCTAGGCTGGACAGCACATTAATGCTTGTTTTCTAGTTCGTCGACATCAAATAGTGTACTGTAGTAAATAGTGTTTACTGTAGCAAATCACTGTAGCAAAGTCGTTTTCACTGTAGCTAATGTAGCAAAGTACGGTTTTACTGTAGCAAATAGTGTTTTACTGTAGGAAAGTCGATTTTACTTGTACACATATATATATATATATATATATATATATATATATATATATATATATATATATATATATATATATATATATATATATATATATATATATATATTAGGGATGTTCATCGGTTCGGTTTTCGGTTTGTTCGGTTTATTCGGTTCGGTGTATTCGGTTTTGAAATTTTTTTAGACAAAACCGAAAACCGAACCGAAAACCGAATTCAAAGTTAAAACCGAACCAAACCGAAAACCGAATTCAAATTCGGATTCGGTTCGGTTTTCGGTTAAAACCGAATATTATGAAAAAAAAACTGAGAACTTTGGTAGTTTAATTGTGGCGTTACTGATGTCTTAGTTATTTATATCCTAAAACAATGACGTATTATTAAATTATCAAGAATTCGATGATTTATTAATATTTATAGCTTAATTATGACGTTTACTGCCTAGTTATTAAGAATAAGAACATAATAATTTAAGTAACATAATTATAATATGAGCTACCAAATCTTCATATGGGTGAGAATATATTTTATTGATTGGATCCCAAATTATAATGACACTAAAACATAAATATACAAATTAAATATATATATAAAATTTTGAATTCGGTTTTGAAATCGGTTTTCGGTTAAACCGAATTCAGAATTTTCAAAACCGAAAACCGAACCTAAAACCAAATTCAAATTCGGTTTCGGTTTGACGCGATCCGAAAACCGTTTATCAAATTCGGTTTGGTTTTGGTTTCGGTTTGGTTTTCGGGTTCCACGGTTTCAAACCAAATACTGACCACCCCTAATATATATATATATATATATATATATATATATATATATATATATATATATATATATATATATATATATATATATATATATATATATATATATATATATATATATACATACATATAATTGTTCATGAATCGTCGAGAGTAGTCAAAGGTAATTGTATATATGAAACAATTCTAAAATTTTGAGACTTAATCTAACAAACTTTGTTTAACGTGTCAAAATAATAAATCGTATAGAGAATTGGTTTAAATAAGTCGAAATTTTTCGGGTCATCACATGTATATAGGCATGTATTAGCCTAACTTTCATGTCATGATCGAGCATGTCTCCATCATTGTAATCTTTGTGAGCTTCTTCATTGTTTTGATGAAGTGCTCGTCTTTAAAAAAAAAAATCGCCTTTGATAAAAAAGTACTTCATCCGTTGGTTAATGTTAGTTTTGCTCTTATATTCAAAGAGTGATTGAATCTATTTTAAAAATAGATAATTTGAGAGTAATAAATGAGAGTTAATTAACAAGATTCATGATATTTAGTAGTTATTTTTTTTCAAATAAACAATTAATTTAGACAGATATAAAGGTAGATACTTTTTATGGACGAATGAATAACAAATAACTAAAAAACTCAATTTGCTAGCAGTAAGCAGCGTCGTGTATTGTTAGATGTTAAATCATATGCGATTTTTTTACTTTAAGTTTATGTATTTAAAACCCGTAAATTTACGTATATAAAGGATAGAAACAACCACGATATAACTCGGTTAGATCGCATACATCTGAGTAATAAAATACTAAGCGGCTTCTTGCCGCATTTGAAATTATGAGATGTGTCGTCAAGTGCGGTAATTGCTGTCGAAGGGTCGGGAGATTATCAGTCCGTGTTCGCTGCTTGACTAGCTCGAAAGGAGACAACTCCGGGTAATTTAAATAAAGAACACCTTATTGGTTTTACCCATTTGTTTAACACCCGTATGTAATCTAATATCTAACAGTACGAATTTTGATTCTTGATTACTGTTAGAACCACATATAATTGTGTTGCTGTTTATTTGTTGGGTACTTGATAGTTGATACAAAATAAAGTGAGAGTAAATAGTAAAGAGTAAAAAGGGGGTTATCGAGTGGTCAAATGGAAGGGTTAATGAGACGACAAAACAGTGAAGTGTATAAAGGTTTACACATGGGGAGCCACTCATGAGCATAGCAATCAAGTGCATATGTCATGCCCTTCCATTTTTAACCATCTTGGGACCTCTTTCACTTTTACTATTTTTTTTTGCATTTTTGCCGACTAAATTCAACAATTAATGCCCAATTAGCATTATCATTATCATCTAGTTAATGAAAAGTGTTATTTTTTGAGTTAGTACCACCTCAACTTATTGGGCTTGCTCACAAATTGACAAGTGATTGCAAGTGAATCAAGTTATTCTTAATTTCTACTTAACTAAAGTCAAAGAAAAAAGTTCGTTTGAAAAAACTAGTCGGTAACTAGACGTTGTAGCTTATGTTTAAGTAAGTACCTGTAACTTATATGTCAAGCAAGATGTCATGGCTTTACAAACGTTTGATAAACTAGTTGTAGCTTAAAAATGTAAAACAACATATTATCATATAATAAAGAATATGAAGGATTTTGTTAAAGATAACCTCTAGGGTTGTCGTTAACGTACTTTAGTTATCTTCACTTAAAAAGTGACTGGTAACGTTGTGTACAATCATATAATGCATATAAACAACTCTAAAAGCAATTCTTAGCAAAATCCAAAAAAAAAAAAAAAAAAAAAAAGAAAGAAAAAAAACACTAAATGGTATATAAAGATATAAGGGTTAATAATGTAACGTCACGTTTCATAAGCTCTCTAACTTACTTTTAAAAGCATAGCTTATTTTTGCAAACTTATTTTTTTAATATTCATTCTAAAAATGATTGTCAAATTATATTATAAACTGTAGCTTGTAGAAAAATTAATTTTAAGCTTCAACATAGCCTAACTTGAATTTGTACCAATCCGCTAAGATTAACAAAAAATCAAATCCTTATTTTGAGAAATAGAGTAGCTTCATGTGTACGATGAAACTGACTTATTTAGCTCGTTGTAATCAGAAAAATTATGAGGCCAATTTTTAGTTAAAAATCTCTATGGCTTTGAAAAAAGTTAGCATTATGGAACAAAAAACTCCCACCAACCACAATTATTATCAAAAAAATAGACGATTAACAACAAAGAGAATGGGGTCATACGTACTGTTGCCATAAAAAACACTTTAAATCTTGATGCTGATAGCTCAACATACATCTAAAATAAATTTGTCTACATTGCTAAACATTAAAGAACACTCACACCGAGTTAAAAGGTTAAAACTTGAGTTCAAAAACATAATCTAGTTCTCATTATCAATATTTATTATGTCCTGGAAAGACAAAATACCACGTGGCAAGATGGGCGGGGCGGACGGGTTGAGTAAAAAGGTGAAAACAGGTTGGAATTGAAACGAGTTGTTTAAGTACAATTTAAAAGGGGTGGGTTGCATCAGGTTGACCCACACATAATGTTCTTCACTATTTATAAATAGCAAATTCTTTAGATACAAACGTAAACAGGTAAACGGACTTGGGCTATAATACAAATCTATACTTCTATACTATACTATAATACAGAGTACCTTTTAGCCAGTGAACAGGTCAAAATTAGCAGACATGAATACAAACTACAATTGTAATATCCAAAAATTGTAACCAAAAGATAGTTGATGGACAAAATCATACATATTGGAATCAAAAGATGATGCTGATGACTCTTGTTCAAGAATGTTGTTACTCGTTCACAACAGGCTTGTTTTCAATGGTTTTCGGCATTTGATCTTTTGGTCACTGTTTCTCAGTTTATTCGGTAAACAACAACAAACATGTTGTTTTGAAGTCAGAACTAACAATATAATGCAATGCTTTTTATATGTATACATCTAAAGCTGCGTTTGATTGCCTTTTAATTGAACAGTTCAACACTGACTACTGAACCACTCTATCCCGTTTAATAGTAGGATCGTGTTTGGGAAAAATGGGTTGCCAAATGTTAAAAAATTGAAATAACATTATGATAACTTAAGACGGTGAACTTTAACATATAAATACATAAAACTTTCGTTCGTCGGAGCGGCTGACCCCGGTTGCTTTATACCGGATCCGCCCCTGCAACCAAGTGAAATTAAATGCCGTTTTTTTTTTTCTTTTCGAAATTTCATAATTGGGTTTTCTCAGCCCAGGCACAGTTGGTTATTAACCGGTTTAGGTGGGTCAATCACCTTAAGCCCAAACCTATTTATTTTTTGGGTTTGTGTCATGTCAAGAACTACTACATATATACTTGGTACTAAAAGAATCATAATGCAACAAAAAATAAATAAGCAATTTCACATAAGATGAGTATCTTTGTACTGGAAAAAAAATATATTCTAAACTCTAGTTCTCTCCCTAAATACAAAAATGGCAATGTAAATAACATGTTTATAGCCTCAAAAGCGCCACCTAAAAGCAAACGAAACAACCCTAGCTTATAAACAGAGAAAAGGAAGTAAATCAAACCATGTATCAGTACATTAAAAAACGATGTCGAAACAAAAATGAGCGCATTCAAGAATGGGCAAAACACAGTTGAGTGTTAGTAGAGATGGCAAGAGCTTGTTAAAACAGGTGTGGATTAGAAATGATCGCTTTAGTATAAGTCAAAGCAAGTCAAGAAGTATTTACTTGTACTTGTCAATTTCATTTATTTGGGTACAAAAATATTTTTTTTGAAAATATCAATATAAATCTTTTGTGAAGTGATTTAGGAGGTATGCGTTGATAATTCATTTCTGGGTCAAATTTCAACCATTTGGCTTCTTCCCTATTTAGCATTAAAATAAAAATGATATGACCCATTTAACATAATACAATTCATAGCTCATTCATATGTAAGCAGGTTGATATTGCCACCTCTAGCACTTAGCAGCAAGTTCTAGCAATCCGAAAGATAACTTCCTATTAACAGGGGCGGAACTAGCTTTAGACAGGGGGTGGCAGGTGCCCCCAGTGGACCAGCAAATTTCAATTTTGCCATCAGCTCAAAAGCCTAAAATTTAGGATTATTTAATTTTGCCCCCTGTGTTACAGATTTCTGAATCCGATAACCAAAACAATTAATGGAAGAATCAACATATTAAATTAAAAAGAAAATAAAATAATCAGGGATCAAATAGAAAAATAGAATCTAAAGTAGATTCCTTATTTTTATTATCTATAAGCTAAGGTACAAAACAAGCACGAGTGACAATAACATCAGATTCATATGTTTGTTAAGACACTGCTAAATCAAGTCAAACCAGTAAACTCCTGCCTTGATATTTTCCTTCATTTCGTTATCCATTTCATGTCTAAAAGGGCGCATAAGGGAACATAGTATAGGTACATCATTGCACAAAATTTTCTAATATGATGGATCTAATAAGGCCCAACTAGTTTCTAACAGGGACTTGGACCATATGATATATAAATTTAGTCCCTTTAATTATCATCTTCACTAGCATTTGTTTACAAAACTAAATTCAACTATGGAAGATATGCTTCCTATGAGGTTTGAGCCTTAAACACCAAGAGAAAATTGGTTTACTCAGGCCTCCAACACCGGGCTATCTATTATACTAAGATTAAGTATATAAGTCGATCGAGAAAGTATTACTCGTATCTTTTTGACATCAAAGTGAGGTTGTATGAGTGTATCTCTTTTTTCAATCAAATTAAGTAATACATCAACTTAAAAAAAAAAAAAATATATTAAAACCAGGTGAAATCATTTAGGGGGTGTTTGGAAAACAAATTTTCATAGTCTTAGGATTTCTGTAAAAAAATTGTGAAATGAAAAACCAATAAATTCAATTTTGGCCATATATCAGTTTAAAAGCTTATCAGTTTACTACAGTAAGAGTATAAAAGTATTTTTTATTTTTTATAATTTATATAAGTGAATGATTAATTTTGAACATAATAAAAATACTAGATATATCTATATCTATATATATGGATACAGATATATTTATAATTAAAAAATACTCCGTAATGTGATATCAATAAAAAATATTATAATACATGAATCCAAATGAATCACAAATAAAGACTAAATTCATTCGTAGTATTAACAAAATCACTTGGAAACAAGTTGAATGAAATATTGAGGTCCCATATTGTGGAACGTTATCTTATGGAAATGCTTAGGTGGCAAGACGTACAACCAATCAACCATTTCGTCGGTGCTTTTTTACACTTTATCTTGCTACCAGCCAACCCGGCCCATTTAATCCAGCCCATTTAATTATTAGCTTATTTTGCCACCTTGGGTTGTGTAATGTCCTTACTATGATACACATCCTACATTAGTTTATCTTTTCAGTAAATGACCAAATAACCCTTTAATTCCTTCCCACAATCCGCACATGTCTATTGATATACTTCACTCTAAATTTACCAGATTACCCTTATAAAGTTTAAAAAGATCCTACAACCTACAAGTATTTTTAGTTTTAAGGTGCGTTAGGATGATTGATATAAGATGTTATGCGAACTTAGAGACAACTTCTCAAACTACCTAGTAGCATAACATTTGAAAATAAAATTATTTAATTACTTTTTCTATATTTTTAAAAAAATTTGTCTTTTTACGTTAAATTAGTATAAACTTTAGCTCTAAGTATATGAAACTGGTATAAAAAAATAGGTTTCAACTTTCAGTTTCAACTTTAAGTTAATTAATGCACGCCCTTGTTATGCCAGACATGTTCCAACTTCCAGACATGTTGCGTGCACTGCATAACTAGCTGAAACTGAAAGTTGGATATTCTCCTCGTAGGTTCCAACTTCCAGTTTCATCTTCATAAAATCCAACATGTCTGGCATCCAAATGGGGAGAATATGATAGCTAAGAGAAATTATCTTCAAACAATATCGGTTGAGAGGTCGATAGTTGGGTTGTGAGTGTCAAACACGATGCCTGAAATGACCGGCCTAGCAATTTTTTATTTTTCTACTTTTTCATAAGGCAAGGCCTAAAGTTGTATGTAGCCAATGTTGAGTGATTTCCTACCCTCCAACTATCAATCTACCCCTTGAGGTTGATCGGCATAGTGATTGTTTCACACAGTTTTGAAATTGAGTGGAAAGTGTTGGTTAACCATTGATATTACTCCTTCCGTCCTTAAAAAACTGTCCACCTTTTTATTTTTGTTTTTTTCAAAATTATTTTCCATTTCTCTAAATAACTATTAAATATCATTAAAGTTTCAATTATGTTCTTTTTAATTTTAGAAATTTAACTTTACGTATATCAACTAATTTATTAATTACTCTTCATAACTAAATTAAATGAAAGGCAAATTAGACAAATCATTACTATATCTTAAATCCAACAAAAAATCAATTAGGACTAGTATTTTAGGACGGAGTAAGTACTTTTTTGCATTTTTGTAAACTAGTGACCATTCTAAATTTTCTAAAAAAAAAAACAAAGTGACCATTCTAAATGAAGGGATAGATAGTATATCAAATACTCGTAATCAATTAGAGAATTGGCTATTGATTAAGATTAAACTATTTAAATTTAGCAAAAAGAGACATATATGCCATTTAATTTTTATGATTACTTAATAAAAATTTCTTCCGATTTTGATAGTGTAGAGAATTATAAAGAGATAAAAGAAATTCCTTTTCAATTGGTATTAGCAATAAAGCGAAAAACAATCATATATTTTTACAATTTTTCAGTGTCAATTCAATAAAAAAAATTATTCGCTATAAGAGGACTCCAACCATAGCAAAAACTCACGCCAATCTGAAGCTAATCCATCACCAGTCATTATGTGACGATCGCTCCAAATCCATATGGACGAACACGTCAACATCTGGTCCCATTGCGAGGTATTTGACCTCTATGTGATACATTTTGTAACATTGTATTCGTTTGAAAAGGTATTTCATAAATGAATATATAAATTCCAGGTTTTTAACATCTGATGATTTCTACGTATAGACAATCACCATTTAAATGGTTTACAATAATACATCTGTTGACAATACAGTCAAAATAAGATACATGGTAATGGTTTGGTGAATGCAAGTTTCTTGTATATAGCATGTATGACTCCAAGCACATATCTTGTATCACGTATAAGCAAACAGCGGAAGACTTCTAGAATCCTGAGAATAAACATGCTTTAAGTGTCAACACAAAGGTTGGTGAGTTCATAGTTTTAATATTACACATAATCCGTATATCAATGTGGATTACAAAAGTTCAGTTGTTTTATTCAAAACGTTTATCAATAGGTTTTACATAAAAGGTGGATCACAAGATTTCAGTTGTTTCATCCGAAACGTTTATCAATCGGTTCTACAAAATTGAGCACCCTGGTAACTAAACTTTAATGCTTATATTATTTGTACCCTTTGTATAATCATCTTAATAATACACGCAAACCAACGTGTACGCTTCTCAAATAGCATACGTCCGTTAAAAGGCTAGTGCTCTAGCTCGGACGGGGATATCAAGCCCTATGGATCCATATACTACTACTCGCGCCCACCAGTTCTTATAACTGGCAGTTAACAGTTACCAAAGCTAAGGGATTTTCGGTTCAAACTCAGTGTAGAATTTAGTATGTACTTGTATCCATTGCGTTTAAAATAAAGTGCATGTATTCTCAGCCCAAAAATATATATTGCAAAAGCAATTAAAAAGGGAGCAAATGAAACTCACGCATATAAATATTGTAAAACGGTTAATAAAGCATTTGCATGTATTCTCAGCCCAAAAATGTAATGAGTAAAAAGGGATCATATGAAACTCACACATATAAATATTGATATACAATATTGTAGGAAAGCACGTAGACGCATTGGAGATAATAAGTACGAGGTTTGATTCACAAAAATACCCCCGAATATTACCCATAACCTCCTTGGAAATAACCCATATTTTCCTTAGCTCTAGCTTTCTCGGAAACTCGTTTTGAAAAATTACTTGGACAGCACTCCGTCGTAATATTTTATGTACATTATTATTTTTGTATCGCAAAAATAATAACACTAATAATAAAAATAATAAGATTAATAATAATCTTATTATTAATAATAATAATAATAATAATAATAATAAAATAAATAAATACGGAGTAAAAATAATATATATGTGTGTGTGATTTATCTGGCCAAAACTCGAGAATTTATAGCACTTGGCCTGAAATTTGGAGTCATGCGACTCGCATGGAAATGGCCTTCTGGCCATGCGACTCGCATGAGGACCAGGGACAGCTCACATTATTTTGGCTCCTAGCTTGTCGACATAATATAAAATAAATATAAATATATAAATAATTAATATAATTATTTATATATTATATTTTATTCTTGTGCATAGTAGACTAGATATTTTTGGTCCGTTGCGTCGGGCGTTTCTTCTTGACTCGGGTCCCGGTTCCGGTTTCTCGAATGTCCTTTCGTACGCTGAGAAAACTTGCATTTTACATTTCGTGACTCGTACCTTTGTTAAAATATAGCCTTAAATTATTCCTAAACTATACCACTCAAAGTATATCTTAAACTTTCGAGTATTTTGGTCATTTACTTCTATAAATCATCGTCTCGCTATTTGCTAAAATACATTTTTAAAATAGTGTTTTACTGTAGCAAAGTTACTGTAGCAAAGTCAATTTTTACTGTAGCAATTCACTGTAGCAAATAGTGATTTTCGAAAACACTGTAGCATTTTGAGTAATGTGGCAATTTGAAAACACTGTAGCAAATTAGTGTTTAACTGGTTCATCTTAAACGCTTTAGTTAACTTATCTAAATATCAATTGAATCAATAAACGAATGTTACTATCGTTTATTATATATATGTATATATCTTTTTAATATACATAAATCAGTTTTTAAATACACATTGGACGTTATTTATAAATAAATTTTAATAATAAATATTTCAACTTATCATATACATTCAAATAGATATTTAAACCAATAAGTTTAATGTACGGTATCAAACAATTAATACATTGTTACCTTTTCATGTTATAGTATATATGTATCTTTTTACATATAATTGTTCGCGAATCGTCGAAAACAACCGAAGGTATTTAAATATATAAAAGTAATTCAAAAATTTTGAGATTCAGTTTTACAGACTTTGCTTATCGTGTCGGAAATGTTATGTAACGACCCGCACTTTTTCGATCATTCTATATTTATAAGATTAATATTTACATAAATTAAACCTTACCAACATGACAAGCAATCCAAATTGTTGAGACTTATGTCTTCGAAAAGAGTTTTACACAACGTTTGACCGTCCAATTTGACCGATGATATCACGAACTATATAACATACGATAATTATACGTTTATGTATATATATGTATTTATATATATTTAACATGATCTAAGGATGTTTAACATCTCATTGGGTACTAATAACAATGAGTTATAAGTATATTTTGAAACTACTAACTTAAGTTTTCAAAACGATAACTATACGTAACGTTCTTCGACATAAATACTTATAACCTATAATACTTATACATGCATCGTATAGATATGTATTTTAATCATTTTTAAAGGGCTTTTATACATAAAACAATATAAGTATATTTACAAAATATAGTTATATTTGAATTCTCGTTCCGTTTCCTCAATAATCATATACGTATATCTAGGGTACTATACACAGCTTCTAGAAGTATTTACTATTGGTATATACCAATAGAAATCTTCAATTATTGGAATAATATGTCATTCATGACATAATAAATTTTAACTTATCTTAGATATTTTCACTAAAAACCAAATTTTCAAGCCTATAAATAAGCACCATTTCTAACTCATTTTTACACATTCATTTTCCAAATTTTACTTCCAATTTTCACACACACTTGCAAGAACTCTCTCAACTTTTATTTTACTACTTCTTTCCAGCAACTTTACATTTTAAACTTGAGGTAAAAACTCTACTTCAACTCTTTTTCAATTCATATATTTAAAGCTATATATATAAGAGTTTATAAACTAGAACATAGTTTGAATGATTTCAAACTTGTTCGCAAACTAAATAGATCCTTCTAACTTAACTTTTAAAATACTTCAAGACCTGTAATATATCATAAATATATGCTAATTTAACAAGGTATAACTTGGTTTTTCAAAGAACACCTTAAAAATAAGATTGATTTGATACCCGTAGAATTAGGAAGTTTTGATGTAATAATCGGCATGGACTGGATGTCCAAAATAGGAGCTGAAGTTGTGTGCGCCAAGAAGGCAATTCGCATTCCTCGTAAGGATAAAACGCCAGTAATGATTTATGGAGAGAAGGGTAACTCAAAGCTAAAACTCATTAGTTATTTGAAAGCTCAAAAGTGCTTGAAGAAAGGGTGCTATGCTATCTTAGCACATGTTAATAAAGTCGAAAAGAAAGAAAAAGAGAAGTGCATCAATGACGTGCCTGTGGCAAGAGATTTTCCTGAAGTATTTCCGGAAGAGTTGCCGGGATTACCGCCATTTAGATCTGTAGAATTTCAAATAGATCTTGTACCAGGAGCTGCACCGGTTGCCCGTGCTCCATATAGACTTGCACCGTCCGAGTTAAAAGAACTTCAGAGTCAGTTAAAAGAATTACTGGATCATGGATTCATACGACCAAGTACTTCACCGTGGGGAGCTCCGATTCTATTTGTTAAAAAGAAAGATGGATCTTTTAGGATGTGTATAGATTATCGTGAATTAAATAAGTTAACTATCAAGAATCGGTATCCACTACCGAGAATTGACGACTTATTTGATCAACTCCAAGGATCATGTGTGTACTCAAAAATTGACTTAAGGTCGGGCTATCATCAATTACGTGTCAAAGAAGAGGACATTCCGAAAACTGCTTTTCGGACACGTTATGGTCATTACGAATTTTTGGTCATGCCGTTTGGGTTGACAAATGCGCCAGCTGTATTCATGGACCTCATGAATCGAGTTTGTAGTCCATATTTAGATAAGTTTGTTATCGTTTTCATTGATGATATTCTTATCTATTCCAAGAGTGAGCAAGAGCATGAGCAGCATTTAAGGTTAATATTAGAGTTGTTGAGAAAAGAACAGCTATATGCTAAATTTTCTAAATGTGCTTTCTGGTTGAAAGAAGTGCAATTTCTTGGCCACGTTGTTAGTAGCAAAGGAATTCAGGTTGATCCAGCAAAAATTGAAGCCATTGAAAAATGGGAGACTCCTAAGACACCAACGCAGATACGCCAATTTTTGGGTTTAGCCGGTTATTATAGAAGGTTTATTCAAGATTTTTCCCGAATAGCTAAGCCGTTGACAGCGTTAACGCAAAAAGGGAAGAAATATGAATGGACCTCTGAGCAGGAGAGTGCATTTCAATTACTAAAGAAGAAGTTAACTACGGCGCCTATTTTATCGTTACCAGAAGGGAACGATGATTTTGAAATATATTGTGACGCTTCGCGACAAGGTTTTGGTTGCGTTCTTATGCAACGGAAGAAAGTTATTGCATACGCATCCCGACAATTGAAGATTCACGAGCGAAATTATACGACGCATGATCTAGAATTGGGAGCAGTCGTGTTTGCATTGAAGATGTGGAGACACTACTTGTATGGGGTTAAATGCACTGTGTTTACTGATCATAAAAGCCTTCAACATATTTTTGATCAGAAACAGCTGAATATGAGGCAACGTAGGTGGGTCGAGTTAATAAACGACTATGATTGTGAAATTCGTTATCATCCCGGGAAAGCGAATGTGGTGGCTGACGCACTAAGCAGAAAGGAACGAGAACCAATTCGAGTACGAGCGATGAACATAAAAATTCGCATGAATCTCAACTCACAAATCAAAGAAGTTCAACGAGAAGCACTTACTAAAGAAAATATAGGAAATGAATAGGAAATGAAATAATGAAGAAGTATGAGAAGCAACTCGTTATGCGGGAAGATGGAATTCGATATTTTGCAAATCGTATTTAGGTACCGAAGTTGGGTGGATTAAGGAAGTTGATATTGAACGAGGCACATAAGACAAGATACTCGATACATCCTGGAGTTGGAAAGATGTATCAAGATCTTAAGACACATTATTGGTGGCCTAACTTAAAGACAGACGTTGCAACATATGTTGGGGAATGTTTAACTTGTTCCAAAGTCAAAGCAGAACACCAGAAGCCGTCAGGGTTACTTCAACAACCAGAAATTCCAGAATGGAAATGGGACGGTATTACCATGGATTTCATCACGAAGTTACCAAAGACTGCCTGGGGATACGACACCATTTGGGTGATTGTTGATCGTCTCACCAAGTCTGCACATTTCTTGCCTATGAAGGAAATGGATAGAATGGAGAAACTATTACGATTGTATATAAAGGAAATTGTTTCAAGGCATGGAATACCTATTTCCATTATATCTGATCGTGATAGTAGATTTACCTCAAAGTTCTGGCAATCACTACAGGAGGCCCTAGGAACTTGTTTGGATATGAGCACCGCATATCATCCGCAAACCGACGGGCAGAGTGAAAGAACAATTCAGACTCTTGAAGACATGCTCAGGGCATGTGTGATCGATTTTGGAAACGGATGGGATAAGTATTTACCGTTAGCAGAATTCTCGTATAATAATAGTTATCATGCGAGCATTAAAGCTGCACCATTTAAAGCATTGTATGGAAGGAAGTGTAGATCTCCTATCTGTTGGAATGAAGTAGGAGATCGACATTTAACTGGTCCCGAGATCATACACGAAACGACTGAGAAGATAGTACAAATCAAGGAGAGATTGAAAACAGTCCGTAGTCGCCAAAAGAGCTACGCCGATGTCCGAAGGAAACCATTAGAGTTTCAGATCGGTGACATGGTTATGCTAAAGGTGTCACCTTGGAAAGGTGTGATACGTTTTGGAAAAAGGGGTAAACTGAACCCAAGATATGTAGGCCCGTTCAAGATCATCGAACGCATTGGACCGGTAGCTTATCGACTCGAGTTACCGCAACAACTCGCCGGAGTACATAATACCTTTCACGTCTCGAACCTTAAGAAGTGTCTTGCAAAGGAAGATCTCACCATTCCTCTTGAAGAAATCCATGTCGATGAGAAACTACAATTCATCGAAGAACCAATCGAAATCATGGACCGTGAAGTTAAACAGCTCAAGCAGAGCAACATACCGATTGTTAAGGTTCGTTGGAATGCTCGAAGAGGTCCCGAGTTTACGTGGGAACGGGAGGATCAGATGAAACAAAAGTATCCACACTTGTTTCTCGATGACGCAAAATAGGTACAATTTTAAAATTTCGGGACGAAATTTATTTAACGGGGAGGTAATGTAACGACCCGCACTTTTTCGATCATTCTATATTTATAAGATTAATATTTACATAAATTAAACCTTACCAACATGACAAGCAATCCAAATTGTTGAGACTTATGTCTTCGAAAAGAGTTTTACACAACGTTTGACCGTCCAATTTGACCGATGATATCACGAACTATATAACATACGATAATTATACGTTTATGTATATATATGTATTTATATATATTTAACATGATCTAAGGATGTTTAACATCTCATTGGGTACTAATAACAATGAGTTATAAGTATATTTTGAAACTACTAACTTAAGTTTTCAAAACGATAACTATACGTAACGTTCTTCGACATAAATACTTATAACCTATAATACTTATACATGCATCGTATAGATATGTATTTTAATCATTTTTAAAGGGCTTTTATACATAAAACAATATAAGTATATTTACAAAATATAGTTATATTTGAATTCTCGTTCCGTTTCCTCAATAATCCTATACGTATATATAGGGTACTATACACAGCTTCTAGAAGTATTTACTATTGGTATATACCAATAGAAATCTTCAATTATTGGAATAATATGTCATTCATGACATAATAAATTTTAACTTATCTTAGATATTTTCACTAAAAACCAAATTTTCAAGCCTATAAATAAGCACCATTTCTAACTCATTTTTACACATTCATTTTCCAAATTTTACTTCCAATTTTCACACACACTTGCAAGAACTCTCTCAACTTTTATTTTACTACTTC
The DNA here is from genome assembly GCF_046630445.1 of Rutidosis leptorrhynchoides. Taxonomy (NCBI): domain Eukaryota; kingdom Viridiplantae; phylum Streptophyta; class Magnoliopsida; order Asterales; family Asteraceae; genus Rutidosis; species Rutidosis leptorrhynchoides. The sequence continues at coordinate 50,798,789 of NC_092343.1, forward strand.
TTTCCAGCAACTTTACATTTTAAACTTGAGGTAAAAACTCTACTTCAACTCTTTTTCAATTCATATATTTAAAGCTATATATATAAGAGTTTATAAACTAGAACATAGTTTGAATGATTTCAAACTTGTTCGCAAACTAAATAGATCCTTCTAACTTAACTTTTAAAATACTTCAAGACCTGTAATATATCATAAATATATGCTAATTTAACAAGGTATAACTTGGTTTTTCAAAGAACACCTTAAAAACTGAATTTACGACGTCGGAGTGCAACCGGGGGCTGTTTTGGGTTGGATAATTAAAAACCATCTTAAACTTTGAATTGGAGGTTTATTTTCTGGAAAAATGATTTTTACTATGAATATGATAACACATAAAAATTTCATGATTTAACTCAAAGTATAAGTATTTTTAGAAAAATAATCATTTAAGGTTGTTTACATGATGGAAAATGATTAACTTCATAAGTTTCACTAAAGTTTGACCTATGACCTGTGATTTCGAATACAAACTAAGGTATTTACATTTCATAGTCTTAAAGAGGGACTCGATCCAAGGAAGTGACAAGTTGAATCAACGAAAACGGAGTTGTAACGAAGAAACTATGACCAAAACGAGATCGGATATCTAAGACTTGTTTAACTTCGGGATTAATTGGGAAAAATTAAATAAAATCACATATTTCTAAGATAACATGATATTTTATATATATGTACTTATAATTCAATTTTATATGGTTCAGGATCACCCGTAAACAATACGAGAAGATTAATCATAAGATCCCATGTTTGTACGCAACACGTCATTTGACAACACCGGTACTTTATGTACGCAACACGTCATTTGACAACACCGGTACCGTGGGTCAAGATTAATCTCGACCAATACATATACGATGGGGTTTTATTTATTTCGTTGGGGGTTTTATTTATTTCATTGCGGGTATATTAAACATCTACAAATGAACCATTAAAATTGAATTACTAACAACGAAATGCTAACTACGGACTAAGGAATTATTCAAAGTATTAAAAATATAACAAGTATATATATGAGACGTTTGTTTAAAAAGAAAAGGTATTGATATATTATATATGGATAGGTTCGTGATATCAACCGGAAGACCAAGTCAAAAATATATATATCTTCAAGACGAACGTGAGTATATAGTCCCACTTTTAAACTCTAAATATTTCGGGATGAGAATACATGTATTTTATGTTTTGCGTTATGGACACAAGTAACTGAAAAATATATTCTACGTTGAGTTGTACCACTGGCATACTTCCCTGTAGCTTGGTAACTGTTATTTACAGCGGTATTGTAAACGCGAATCCTGTTGATAGATCTATCGGGCCTGACAACCCCAACCGGACTGGACGACCAGTATTCAACGGTTGCACAGTACTTCGTTTCGTGACTACACTTGGTACGGTGTAGTAAGATTTCATAATAAAGGGAATATGCGACGTGATTAAATGTTAAGTATGGTTACCAAGTGCTCAACCACTTAGAATATTTTTATTAAACTGTTTATATACGAAATCTTGTGGTCTATATATATATATTGCTGCCGGCATTAAACCTATATCTCACCAACTTTATGTTGACGTTTTAAACATGTCTATTCTCAGGTGATAATTAGAAGCTTCCGCTGCATCATGTTGAATCTAAGCAGGATCTTGCGTACGCATATTTGTGTCAAAAATAAGACTGCATATCCAAGAACTTGTGTTGTAAAATATGCTAGAAATCGGGTTGTTATTATCATTTGTAAAGTTTGTAAGTCGAAGATTATCGCTAAACGATAATCATCTTTATTTTGTCCAAAGCTTGTATCAAAAATAAGGATCATGGTTTGTAATGTATAATATATGCAGTTTTTCTTTAAAAAAATGTCGCATATAGAGGTCAATACCTCGCAATGAAATCATACGTTATCTAACACGTTCTTATGGTTAAGGACGGGTTATGACATGTGGTATCAGAGCGGTGGTCTTAGCGAACCAGGTTTGCATTAGTGTGTCTAACCGATAAGTCGTTAGGATACATTAGTAAGTCTGGACTTTGACCGGGTCTGATTTCAAAAACCATTGCTTATCACTGTTGGTTAAAATTTATATGTAAATATTATGTAGTACTAATGAGTTAGTTGTGGTGTGATAGATGTCGGGCTCAAAACTTATTATCACATTCAGCGACTCCGAATCAGAATCTTCAGATGGTGTTCCAGTCATTAACCTATCCGATGACGAAAATAATATCTTTGGGGAAGACTCACAAATTCCGGATGAACCAACTATAGAAAATCTGGAAAGTGAACCCGAGGAGGAAAGTGAACCCGAGGAGGAAAGTGAACCCGAGGAGGAAAGTGAACCCGAGGAAATTACGAAAGACAAGTTCGAACAAGGAAAGAAACGAAAAGCTAATAAATTAGAAAATTCAAATCCCGAGTTTAGGGAGGAGGATGTGGCACCAACTCCACTAAACACTACCACCCCTATTCCCGCTATTCCTATTCGTGCTGTCCCGGCATCCAGTTCTTCAGCCCCACAGCCAAAATATAGGCAGACAGCTAGGATAAGCGTTAGGCCATTCCTTGAACCTAAACGTCCTAGAAAATAGACCAAACGATGCGCTGCCGTATTAAACCATGGGATCATATAATGTTTTGTATAATATTATTAGTGTGGTTTACTTAATGTTCGATGTAAGATAAGCATATGTAAAATAGTGAAGTGTGAAATGCAATAATTTTCCATGGTTAAGTATTATTTAGATGGTAGTAATTGATTCTGTACTAAGCTATTAAGTATGGACATTAACGGGTAGGTACTACCCTAGATATAATTATAAAACGCTAATAAGAAGAAAAGGCTTTTATAATAATACCTGGTTCATATTATTAATAAGCTATAATGTACTGTAAATATACACTACATCTATAATATTTCATGTGAATAATTATTTTCTTTTCATTCTTATAGAAGAATATGGCGCGATTGAACCGAATGACGGAACAAGAAATCCAGGAACTCATCAATCAGCGAGTGAACGACAGAATGTTATGGGTCGAGGCTGCAAGAGGTGCTGCAGTTAACCCAAATCCTCGTGTGGGGTGCACTTACAAAACTTTTCAAGCTTGCAAGCCCTCATCATTCAGTGGAACAGAAGGACCGATCGGTTTAACCCGATGGATAGAAAAGATGGAGACTGTGTTTAAAATCAGTGGTTGTGTTGAAAAGGACATGACCAAGTATGCATCATGCACTTTACAAGATAGTGCACTCACGTGGTGGAAAAATTATGTGAAGGCTGTAGGAGGAGATGTAGCTTATGATACTCCGTGGGAAGAATTCAAAACAATGTTAATCAACGAATATTGTCCAAGGAACGAGGTTAGGAAGTTGGAAGATGAGTTACGAAGTCTGAAGGTTATTGGTACTGAAATCACCAACTACAATCAGCGATTCATGGAATTAGTTTTGCTATGTCCTGAATTGGTTCCAACCGAAGAACGGAAGATTGAAATGTACAAAGACGGTTTGCCCAAAAAGGTCAAGGCAAATGTTACAGCATCGAAACCTAAGACAATTCATGAAGCTATAACCATGGCAAACGAGCTAATGGATCAGGTCATCATGGATAAGAAAGTATCCAATACTGATGTGAAGGTATCAGGTAACAAAAGAAAGTGGAATGGAAATTATGATCGAGGTAACCAACAACAATCTTTTAAGAAACAAGAAAACACGCAAGGTACGGGTAGTGGTTTAAGCTTTGGTTATAAAGGACAAAATCCTTTATGCAACCGATGCCACAAACATCACTCTGGTTACTGTAATGTGGTATGCAACAAATGTAATCGAAAGGGTCATCTTGCTGAAGATTGTAGGGCTCTCGTTACAAATACAAATGGTACCAAGACTCCTGCCACCAATGCAAATAGAACTGCTTTGGCTACCATTACTTGTTTTGGATGTGGAAAACAAGGTCACTATAAGAGCCAGTGCCCGAATCCAGAGAAGAATATCGGACCTGCACGTGGGAGAGCATTTGTTATTAATGCTAGAGAGGCATGTGAAGACCCGGAGCTTGTTACGGGTACGTTTACCATTAATAACTTATCTGCATCTATTATATTTGATACTGGTGCTGATAGAAGTTACGTGTGTAGAGACTTTCACGCTAAATTAAATTGTTCATCATTACCTCTAGATGCTAAGTACATGATTGAGTTAGCTAATGGTAAACTAATTAAAGCCGATAAAATTTGCCGTGATTGTAAAATAAATTTAGCCGGAGAAACATTTAAGATTGATTTGATACCCGTAGAATTAGGAAGTTTTGATGTAATAATCGGCATGGACTGGATGTCCAAAATAGGAGCTGAAGTTGTGTGCGCCAAGAAGGCAATTCGCATTCCTCGTAAGGATAAAACGCCAGTAATGATTTATGGAGAGAAGGGTAACTCAAAGCTAAAACTCATTAGTTATTTGAAAGCTCAAAAGTGCTTGAAGAAAGGGTGCTATGCTATCTTAGCACATGTTAATAAAGTCGAAAAGAAAGAAAAAGAGAAGTGCATCAATGACGTGCCTGTGGCAAGAGATTTTCCTGAAGTATTTCCGGAAGAGTTGCCGGGATTACCGCCATTTAGATCTGTAGAATTTCAAATAGATCTTGTACCAGGAGCTGCACCGGTTGCCCGTGCTCCATATAGACTTGCACCGTCCGAGTTAAAAGAACTTCAGAGTCAGTTAAAAGAATTACTGGATCATGGATTCATACGACCAAGTACTTCACCGTGGGGAGCTCCGATTCTATTTGTTAAAAAGAAAGATGGATCTTTTAGGATGTGTATAGATTATCGTGAATTAAATAAGTTAACTATCAAGAATCGGTATCCACTACCGAGAATTGACGACTTATTTGATCAACTCCAAGGATCATGTGTGTACTCAAAAATTGACTTAAGGTCGGGCTATCATCAATTACGTGTCAAAGAAGAGGACATTCCGAAAACTGCTTTTCGGACACGTTATGGTCATTACGAATTTTTGGTCATGCCGTTTGGGTTGACAAATGCGCCAGCTGTATTCATGGACCTCATGAATCGAGTTTGTAGTCCATATTTAGATAAGTTTGTTATCGTTTTCATTGATGATATTCTTATCTATTCCAAGAGTGAGCAAGAGCATGAGCAGCATTTAAGGTTAATATTAGAGTTGTTGAGAAAAGAACAGCTATATGCTAAATTTTCTAAATGTGCTTTCTGGTTGAAAGAAGTGCAATTTCTTGGCCACGTTGTTAGTAGCAAAGGAATTCAGGTTGATCCAGCAAAAATTGAAGCCATTGAAAAATGGGAGACTCCTAAGACACCAACGCAGATACGCCAATTTTTGGGTTTAGCCGGTTATTATAGAAGGTTTATTCAAGATTTTTCCCGAATAGCTAAGCCGTTGACAGCGTTAACGCAAAAAGGGAAGAAATATGAATGGACCTCTGAGCAGGAGAGTGCATTTCAATTACTAAAGAAGAAGTTAACTACGGCGCCTATTTTATCGTTACCAGAAGGGAACGATGATTTTGAAATATATTGTGACGCTTCGCGACAAGGTTTTGGTTGCGTTCTTATGCAACGGAAGAAAGTTATTGCATACGCATCCCGACAATTGAAGATTCACGAGCGAAATTATACGACGCATGATCTAGAATTGGGAGCAGTCGTGTTTGCATTGAAGATGTGGAGACACTACTTGTATGGGGTTAAATGCACTGTGTTTACTGATCATAAAAGCCTTCAACATATTTTTGATCAGAAACAGCTGAATATGAGGCAACGTAGGTGGGTCGAGTTAATAAACGACTATGATTGTGAAATTCGTTATCATCCCGGGAAAGCGAATGTGGTGGCTGACGCACTAAGCAGAAAGGAACGAGAACCAATTCGAGTACGAGCGATGAACATAAAAATTCGCATGAATCTCAACTCACAAATCAAAGAAGTTCAACGAGAAGCACTTACTAAAGAAAATATAGGAAATGAAATAATGAAGAAGTATGAGAAGCAACTCGTTATGCGGGAAGATGGAATTCGATATTTTGCAAATCGTATTTAGGTACCGAAGTTGGGTGGATTAAGGAAGTTGATATTGAACGAGGCACATAAGACAAGATACTCGATACATCCTGGAGTTGGAAAGATGTATCAAGATCTTAAGACACATTATTGGTGGCCTAACTTAAAGACAGACGTTGCAACATATGTTGGGGAATGTTTAACTTGTTCCAAAGTCAAAGCAGAACACCAGAAGCCGTCAGGGTTACTTCAACAACCAGAAATTCCAGAATGGAAATGGGACGGTATTACCATGGATTTCATCACGAAGTTACCAAAGACTGCCTGGGGATACGACACCATTTGGGTGATTGTTGATCGTCTCACCAAGTCTGCACATTTCTTGCCTATGAAGGAAATGGATAGAATGGAGAAACTATTACGATTGTATATAAAGGAAATTGTTTCAAGGCATGGAATACCTATTTCCATTATATCTGATCGTGATAGTAGATTTACCTCAAAGTTCTGGCAATCACTACAGGAGGCCCTAGGAACTTGTTTGGATATGAGCACCGCATATCATCCGCAAACCGACGGGCAGAGTGAAAGAACAATTCAGACTCTTGAAGACATGCTCAGGGCATGTGTGATCGATTTTGGAAACGGATGGGATAAGTATTTACCGTTAGCAGAATTCTCGTATAATAATAGTTATCATGCGAGCATTAAAGCTGCACCATTTAAAGCATTGTATGGAAGGAAGTGTAGATCTCCTATCTGTTGGAATGAAGTAGGAGATCGACATTTAACTGGTCCCGAGATCATACACGAAACGACTGAGAAGATAGTACAAATCAAGGAGAGATTGAAAACAGTCCGTAGTCGCCAAAAGAGCTACGCCGATGTCCGAAGGAAACCATTAGAGTTTCAGATCGGTGACATGGTTATGCTAAAGGTGTCACCTTGGAAAGGTGTGATACGTTTTGGAAAAAGGGGTAAACTGAACCCAAGATATGTAGGCCCGTTCAAGATCATCGAACGCATTGGACCGGTAGCTTATCGACTCGAGTTACCGCAACAACTCGCCGGAGTACATAATACCTTTCACGTCTCGAACCTTAAGAAGTGTCTTGCAAAGGAAGATCTCACCATTCCTCTTGAAGAAATCCATGTCGATGAGAAACTACAATTCATCGAAGAACCAATCGAAATCATGGACCGTGAAGTTAAACAGCTCAAGCAGAGCAACATACCGATCGTTAAGGTTCGTTGGAATGCTCGAAGAGGTCCCGAGTTTACGTGGGAACGGGAGGATCAGATGAAACAAAAGTATCCACACTTGTTTCTCGATGACGCAAAATAGGTACAATTTTAAAATTTCGGGACGAAATTTATTTAACGGGGAGGTAATGTAACGACCCGCACTTTTTCGATCATTCTATATTTATAAGATTAATATTTACATAAATTAAACCTTACCAACATGACAAGCAATCCAAATTGTTGAGACTTATGTCTTCGAAAAGAGTTTTACACAACGTTTGACCGTCCAATTTGACCGATGATATCACGAACTATATAACATACGATAATTATACGTTTATGTATATATATGTATTTATATATATTTAACATGATCTAAGGATGTTTAACATCTCATTGGGTACTAATAACAATGAGTTATAAGTATATTTTGAAACTACTAACTTAAGTTTTCAAAACGATAACTATACGTAACGTTCTTCGACATAAATACTTATAACCTATAATACTTATACATGCATCGTATAGATATGTATTTTAATCATTTTTAAAGGGCTTTTATACATAAAACAATATAAGTATATTTACAAAATATAGTTATATTTGAATTCTCGTTCCGTTTCCTCAATAATCCTATACGTATATCTAGGGTACTATACACAGCTTCTAGAAGTATTTACTATTGGTATATACCAATAGAAATCTTCAATTATTGGAATAATATGTCATTCATGACATAATAAATTTTAACTTATCTTAGATATTTTCACTAAAAACCAAATTTTCAAGCCTATAAATAAGCACCATTTCTAACTCATTTTTACACATTCATTTTCCAAATTTTACTTCCAATTTTCACACACACTTGCAAGAACTCTCTCAACTTTTATTTTACTACTTCTTTCCAGCAACTTTACATTTTAAACTTGAGGTAAAAACTCTACTTCAACTCTTTTTCAATTCATATATTTAAAGCTATATATATAAGAGTTTATAAACTAGAACATAGTTTGAATGATTTCAAACTTGTTCGCAAACTAAATAGATCCTTCTAACTTAACTTTTAAAATACTTCAAGACCTGTAATATATCATAAATATATGCTAATTTAACAAGGTATAACTTGGTTTTTCAAAGAACACCTTAAAAACTGAATTTACGACGTCGGAGTGCAACCGGGGGCTGTTTTGGGTTGGATAATTAAAAACCATCTTAAACTTTGAATTGGAGGTTTATTTTCTGGAAAAATGATTTTTACTATGAATATGATAACACATAAAAATTTCATGATTTAACTCAAAGTATAAGTATTTTTAGAAAAATAATCATTTAAGGTTGTTTACATGATGGAAAATGATTAACTTCATAAGTTTCACTAAAGTTTGACCTATGACCTGTGATTTCGAATACAAACTAAGGTATTTACATTTCATAGTCTTAAAGAGGGACTCGATCCAAGGAAGTGACAAGTTGAATCAACGAAAACGGAGTTGTAACGAAGAAACTATGACCAAAACGAGATCGGATATCTAAGACTTGTTTAACTTCGGGATTAATTGGGAAAAATTAAATAAAATCACATATTTCTAAGATAACATGATATTTTATATATATGTACTTATAATTCAATTTTATATGGTTCAGGATCACCCGTAAACAATACGAGAAGATTAATCATAAGATCCCATGTTTGTACGCAACACGTCATTTGACAACACCGGTACTTTATGTACGCAACACGTCATTTGACAACACCGGTACCGTGGGTCAAGATTAATCTCGACCAATACATATACGATGGGGTTTTATTTATTTCGTTGGGGGTTTTATTTATTTCATTGCGGGTATATTAAACATCTACAAATGAACCATTAAAATTGAATTACTAACAACGAAATGCTAACTACGGACTAAGGAATTATTCAAAGTATTAAAAATATAACAAGTATATATATGAGACGTTTGTTTAAAAAGAAAAGGTATTGATATATTATATATGGATAGGTTCGTGATATCAACCGGAAGACCAAGTCAAAAATATATATATCTTCAAGACGAACGTGAGTATATAGTCCCACTTTTAAACTCTAAATATTTCGGGATGAGAATACATGTATTTTATGTTTTGCGTTATGGACACAAGTAACTGAAAAATATATTCTACGTTGAGTTGTACCACTGGCATACTTCCCTGTAGCTTGGTAACTGTTATTTACAGCGGTATTGTAAACGCGAATCCTGTTGATAGATCTATCGGGCCTGACAACCCCAACCGGACTGGACGACCAGTATTCAACGGTTGCACAGTACTTCGTTTCGTGACTACACTTGGTACGGTGTAGTAAGATTTCATAATAAAGGGAATATGCGACGTGATTAAATGTTAAGTATGGTTACCAAGTGCTCAACCACTTAGAATATTTTTATTAAACTGTTTATATACGAAATCTTGTGGTCTATATATATATATTGCTGCCGGCATTAAACCTATATCTCACCAACTTTATGTTGACGTTTTAAACATGTCTATTCTCAGGTGATAATTAGAAGCTTCCGCTGCATCATGTTGAATCTAAGCAGGATCTTGCGTACGCATATTTGTGTCAAAAATAAGACTGCATATCCAAGAACTTGTGTTGTAAAATATGCTAGAAATCGGGTTGTTATTATCATTTGTAAAGTTTGTAAGTCGAAGATTATCGCTAAACGATAATCATCTTTATTTTGTCCAAAGCTTGTATCAAAAATAAGGATCATGGTTTGTAATGTATAATATATGCAGTTTTTCTTTAAAAAAATGTCGCATATAGAGGTCAATACCTCGCAATGAAATCATACGTTATCTAACACGTTCTTATGGTTAAGGACGGGTTATGACATGTGGTATCAGAGCGGTGGTCTTAGCGAACCAGGTTTGCATTAGTGTGTCTAACCGATAAGTCGTTAGGATACATTAGTAAGTCTGGACTTTGACCGGGTCTGATTTCAAAAACCATTGCTTATCACTGTTGGTTAAAATTTATATGTAAATATTATGTAGTACTAATGAGTTAGTTGTGGTGTGATAGATGTCGGGCTCAAAACTTATTATCACATTCAGCGACTCCGAATCAGAATCTTCAGATGGTGTTCCAGTCATTAACCTATCCGATGACGAAAATAATATCTTTGGGGAAGACTCACAAATTCCGGATGAACCAACTATAGAAAATCTGGAAAGTGAACCCGAGGAGGAAAGTGAACCCGAGGAGGAAAGTGAACCCGAGGAAATTACGAAAGACAAGTTCGAACAAGGAAAGAAACGAAAAGCTAATAAATTAGAAAATTCAAATCCCGAGTTTAGGGAGGAGGATGTGGCACCAACTCCACTAAACACTACCACCCCTATTCCCGCTATTCCTATTCGTGCTGTCCCGGCATCCAGTTCTTCAGCCCCACAGCCAAAATATAGGCAGACAGCTAGGATAAGCGTTAGGCCATTCCTTGAACCTAAACGTCCTAGAAAATAGACCAAACGATGCGCTGCCGTATTAAACCATGGGATCATATAATGTTTTGTATAATATTATTAGTGTGGTTTACTTAATGTTCGATGTAAGATAAGCATATGTAAAATAGTGAAGTGTGAAATGCAATAATTTTCCATGGTTAAGTATTATTTAGATGGTAGTAATTGATTCTGTACTAAGCTATTAAGTATGGACATTAACGGGTAGGTACTACCCTAGATATAATTATAAAACGCTAATAAGAAGAAAAGGCTTTTATAATAATACCTGGTTCATATTATTAATAAGCTATAATGTACTGTAAATATACACTACATCTATAATATTTCATGTGAATAATTATTTTCTTTTCATTCTTATAGAAGAATATGGCGCGATTGAACCGAATGACGGAACAAGAAATCCAGGAACTCATCAATCAGCGAGTGAACGACAGAATGTTATGGGTCGAGGCTGCAAGAGGTGCTGCAGTTAACCCAAATCCTCGTGTGGGGTGCACTTACAAAACTTTTCAAGCTTGCAAGCCCTCATCATTCAGTGGAACAGAAGGACCGATCGGTTTAACCCGATGGATAGAAAAGATGGAGACTGTGTTTAAAATCAGTGGTTGTGTTGAAAAGGACATGACCAAGTATGCATCATGCACTTTACAAGATAGTGCACTCACGTGGTGGAAAAATTATGTGAAGGCTGTAGGAGGAGATGTAGCTTATGATACTCCGTGGGAAGAATTCAAAACAATGTTAATCAACGAATATTGTCCAAGGAACGAGGTTAGGAAGTTGGAAGATGAGTTACGAAGTCTGAAGGTTATTGGTACTGAAATCACCAACTACAATCAGCGATTCATGGAATTAGTTTTGCTATGTCCTGAATTGGTTCCAACCGAAGAACGGAAGATTGAAATGTACAAAGACGGTTTGCCCAAAAAGGTCAAGGCAAATGTTACAGCATCGAAACCTAAGACAATTCATGAAGCTATAACCATGGCAAACGAGCTAATGGATCAGGTCATCATGGATAAGAAAGTATCCAATACTGATGTGAAGGTATCAGGTAACAAAAGAAAGTGGAATGGAAATTATGATCGAGGTAACCAACAACAATCTTTTAAGAAACAAGAAAACACGCAAGGTACGGGTAGTGGTTTAAGCTTTGGTTATAAAGGACAAAATCCTTTATGCAACCGATGCCACAAACATCACTCTGGTTACTGTAATGTGGTATGCAACAAATGTAATCGAAAGGGTCATCTTGCTGAAGATTGTAGGGCTCTCGTTACAAATACAAATGGTACCAAGACTCCTGCCACCAATGCAAATAGAACTGCTTTGGCTACCATTACTTGTTTTGGATGTGGAAAACAAGGTCACTATAAGAGCCAGTGCCCGAATCCAGAGAAGAATATCGGACCTGCACGTGGGAGAGCATTTGTTATTAATGCTAGAGAGGCATGTGAAGACCCGGAGCTTGTTACGGGTACGTTTACCATTAATAACTTATCTGCATCTATTATATTTGATACTGGTGCTGATAGAAGTTACGTGTGTAGAGACTTTCACGCTAAATTAAATTGTTCATCATTACCTCTAGATGCTAAGTACATGATTGAGTTAGCTAATGGTAAACTAATTAAAGCCGATAAAATTTGCCGTGATTGTAAAATAAATTTAGCCGGAGAAACATTTAAGATTGATTTGATACCCGTAGAATTAGGAAGTTTTGATGTAATAATCGGCATGGACTGGATGTCCAAAATAGGAGCTGAAGTTGTGTGCGCCAAGAAGGCAATTCGCATTCCTCGTAAGGATAAAACGCCAGTAATGATTTATGGAGAGAAGGGTAACTCAAAGCTAAAACTCATTAGTTATTTGAAAGCTCAAAAGTGCTTGAAGAAAGGGTGCTATGCTATCTTAGCACATGTTAATAAAGTCGAAAAGAAAGAAAAAGAGAAGTGCATCAATGACGTGCCTGTGGCAAGAGATTTTCCTGAAGTATTTCCGGAAGAGTTGCCGGGATTACCGCCATTTAGATCTGTAGAATTTCAAATAGATCTTGTACCAGGAGCTGCACCGGTTGCCCGTGCTCCATATAGACTTGCACCGTCCGAGTTAAAAGAACTTCAGAGTCAGTTAAAAGAATTACTGGATCATGGATTCATACGACCAAGTACTTCACCGTGGGGAGCTCCGATTCTATTTGTTAAAAAGAAAGATGGATCTTTTAGGATGTGTATAGATTATCGTGAATTAAATAAGTTAACTATCAAGAATCGGTATCCACTACCGAGAATTGACGACTTATTTGATCAACTCCAAGGATCATGTGTGTACTCAAAAATTGACTTAAGGTCGGGCTATCATCAATTACGTGTCAAAGAAGAGGACATTCCGAAAACTGCTTTTCGGACACGTTATGGTCATTACGAATTTTTGGTCATGCCGTTTGGGTTGACAAATGCGCCAGCTGTATTCATGGACCTCATGAATCGAGTTTGTAGTCCATATTTAGATAAGTTTGTTATCGTTTTCATTGATGATATTCTTATCTATTCCAAGAGTGAGCAAGAGCATGAGCAGCATTTAAGGTTAATATTAGAGTTGTTGAGAAAAGAACAGCTATATGCTAAATTTTCTAAATGTGCTTTCTGGTTGAAAGAAGTGCAATTTCTTGGCCACGTTGTTAGTAGCAAAGGAATTCAGGTTGATCCAGCAAAAATTGAAGCCATTGAAAAATGGGAGACTCCTAAGACACCAACGCAGATACGCCAATTTTTGGGTTTAGCCGGTTATTATAGAAGGTTTATTCAAGATTTTTCCCGAATAGCTAAGCCGTTGACAGCGTTAACGCAAAAAGGGAAGAAATATGAATGGACCTCTGAGCAGGAGAGTGCATTTCAATTACTAAAGAAGAAGTTAACTACGGCGCCTATTTTATCGTTACCAGAAGGGAACGATGATTTTGAAATATATTGTGACGCTTCGCGACAAGGTTTTGGTTGCGTTCTTATGCAACGGAAGAAAGTTATTGCATACGCATCCCGACAATTGAAGATTCACGAGCGAAATTATACGACGCATGATCTAGAATTGGGAGCAGTCGTGTTTGCATTGAAGATGTGGAGACACTACTTGTATGGGGTTAAATGCACTGTGTTTACTGATCATAAAAGCCTTCAACATATTTTTGATCAGAAACAGCTGAATATGAGGCAACGTAGGTGGGTCGAGTTAATAAACGACTATGATTGTGAAATTCGTTATCATCCCGGGAAAGCGAATGTGGTGGCTGACGCACTAAGCAGAAAGGAACGAGAACCAATTCGAGTACGAGCGATGAACATAAAAATTCGCATGAATCTCAACTCACAAATCAAAGAAGTTCAACGAGAAGCACTTACTAAAGAAAATATAGGAAATGAAATAATGAAGAAGTATGAGAAGCAACTCGTTATGCGGGAAGATGGAATTCGATATTTTGCAAATCGTATTTAGGTACCGAAGTTGGGTGGATTAAGGAAGTTGATATTGAACGAGGCACATAAGACAAGATACTCGATACATCCTGGAGTTGGAAAGATGTATCAAGATCTTAAGACACATTATTGGTGGCCTAACTTAAAGACAGACGTTGCAACATATGTTGGGGAATGTTTAACTTGTTCCAAAGTCAAAGCAGAACACCAGAAGCCGTCAGGGTTACTTCAACAACCAGAAATTCCAGAATGGAAATGGGACGGTATTACCATGGATTTCATCACGAAGTTACCAAAGACTGCCTGGGGATACGACACCATTTGGGTGATTGTTGATCGTCTCACCAAGTCTGCACATTTCTTGCCTATGAAGGAAATGGATAGAATGGAGAAACTATTACGATTGTATATAAAGGAAATTGTTTCAAGGCATGGAATACCTATTTCCATTATATCTGATCGTGATAGTAGATTTACCTCAAAGTTCTGGCAATCACTACAGGAGGCCCTAGGAACTTGTTTGGATATGAGCACCGCATATCATCCGCAAACCGACGGGCAGAGTGAAAGAACAATTCAGACTCTTGAAGACATGCTCAGGGCATGTGTGATCGATTTTGGAAACGGATGGGATAAGTATTTACCGTTAGCAGAATTCTCGTATAATAATAGTTATCATGCGAGCATTAAAGCTGCACCATTTAAAGCATTGTATGGAAGGAAGTGTAGATCTCCTATCTGTTGGAATGAAGTAGGAGATCGACATTTAACTGGTCCCGAGATCATACACGAAACGACTGAGAAGATAGTACAAATCAAGGAGAGATTGAAAACAGTCCGTAGTCGCCAAAAGAGCTACGCCGATGTCCGAAGGAAACCATTAGAGTTTCAGATCGGTGACATGGTTATGCTAAAGGTGTCACCTTGGAAAGGTGTGATACGTTTTGGAAAAAGGGGTAAACTGAACCCAAGATATGTAGGCCCGTTCAAGATCATCGAACGCATTGGACCGGTAGCTTATCGACTCGAGTTACCGCAACAACTCGCCGGAGTACATAATACCTTTCACGTCTCGAACCTTAAGAAGTGTCTTGCAAAGGAAGATCTCACCATTCCTCTTGAAGAAATCCATGTCGATGAGAAACTACAATTCATCGAAGAACCAATCGAAATCATGGACCGTGAAGTTAAACAGCTCAAGCAGAGCAACATACCGATCGTTAAGGTTCGTTGGAATGCTCGAAGAGGTCCCGAGTTTACGTGGGAACGGGAGGATCAGATGAAACAAAAGTATCCACACTTGTTTCTCGATGACGCAAAATAGGTACAATTTTAAAATTTCGGGACGAAATTTATTTAACGGGGAGGTAATGTAACGACCCGCACTTTTTCGATCATTCTATATTTATAAGATTAATATTTACATAAATTAAACCTTACCAACATGACAAGCAATCCAAATTGTTGAGACTTATGTCTTCGAAAAGAGTTTTACACAACGTTTGACCGTCCAATTTGACCGATGATATCACGAACTATATAACATACGATAATTATACGTTTATGTATATATATGTATTTATATATATTTAACATGATCTAAGGATGTTTAACATCTCATTGGGTACTAATAACAATGAGTTATAAGTATATTTTGAAACTACTAACTTAAGTTTTCAAAACGATAACTATACGTAACGTTCTTCGACATAAATACTTATAACCTATAATACTTATACATGCATCGTATAGATATGTATTTTAATCATTTTTAAAGGGCTTTTATACATAAAACAATATAAGTATATTTACAAAATATAGTTATATTTGAATTCTCGTTCCGTTTCCTCAATAATCCTATACGTATATCTAGGGTACTATACACAGCTTCTAGAAGTATTTACTATTGGTATATACCAATAGAAATCTTCAATTATTGGAATAATATGTCATTCATGACATAATAAATTTTAACTTATCTTAGATATTTTCACTAAAAACCAAATTTTCAAGCCTATAAATAAGCACCATTTCTAACTCATTTTTACACATTCATTTTCCAAATTTTACTTCCAATTTTCACACACACTTGCAAGAACTCTCTCAACTTTTATTTTACTACTTCTTTCCAGCAACTTTACATTTTAAACTTGAGGTAAAAACTCTACTTCAACTCTTTTTCAATTCATATATTTAAAGCTATATATATAAGAGTTTATAAACTAGAACATAGTTTGAATGATTTCAAACTTGTTCGCAAACTAAATAGATCCTTCTAACTTAACTTTTAAAATACTTCAAGACCTGTAATATATCATAAATATATGCTAATTTAACAAGGTATAACTTGGTTTTTCAAAGAACACCTTAAAAACTGAATTTACGACGTCGGAGTGCAACCGGGGGCTGTTTTGGGTTGGATAATTAAAAACCATCTTAAACTTTGAATTGGAGGTTTATTTTCTGGAAAAATGATTTTTACTATGAATATGATAACACATAAAAATTTCATGATTTAACTCAAAGTATAAGTATTTTTAGAAAAATAATCATTTAAGGTTGTTTACATGATGGAAAATGATTAACTTCATAAGTTTCACTAAAGTTTGACCTATGACCTGTGATTTCGAATACAAACTAAGGTATTTACATTTCATAGTCTTAAAGAGGGACTCGATCCAAGGAAGTGACAAGTTGAATCAACGAAAACGGAGTTGTAACGAAGAAACTATGACCAAAACGAGATCGGATATCTAAGACTTGTTTAACTTCGGGATTAATTGGGAAAAATTAAATAAAATCACATATTTCTAAGATAACATGATATTTTATATATATGTACTTATAATTCAATTTTATATGGTTCAGGATCACCCGTAAACAATACGAGAAGATTAATCATAAGATCCCATGTTTGTACGCAACACGTCATTTGACAACACCGGTACTTTATGTACGCAACACGTCATTTGACAACACCGGTACCGTGGGTCAAGATTAATCTCGACCAATACATATACGATGGGGTTTTATTTATTTCGTTGGGGGTTTTATTTATTTCATTGCGGGTATATTAAACATCTACAAATGAACCATTAAAATTGAATTACTAACAACGAAATGCTAACTACGGACTAAGGAATTATTCAAAGTATTAAAAATATAACAAGTATATATATGAGACGTTTGTTTAAAAAGAAAAGGTATTGATATATTATATATGGATAGGTTCGTGATATCAACCGGAAGACCAAGTCAAAAATATATATATCTTCAAGACGAACGTGAGTATATAGTCCCACTTTTAAACTCTAAATATTTCGGGATGAGAATACATGTATTTTATGTTTTACGTTATGGACACAAGTAACTGAAAAATATATTCTACGTTGAGTTGTACCACTGGCATACTTCCCTGTAGCTTGGTAACTGTTATTTACAGCGGTATTGTAAACGCGAATCCTGTTGATAGATCTATCGGGCCTGACAACCCCAACCGGACTGGACGACCAGTATTCAACGGTTGCACAGTACTTCGTTTCGTGACTACACTTGGTACGGTGTAGTAAGATTTCATAATAAAGGGAATATGCGACGTGATTAAATGTTAAGTATGGTTACCAAGTGCTCAACCACTTAGAATATTTTTATTAAACTGTTTATATACGAAATCTTGTGGTCTATATATATATATTGCTGCCGGCATTAAACCTATATCTCACCAACTTTATGTTGACGTTTTAAACATGTCTATTCTCAGGTGATAATTAGAAGCTTCCGCTGCATCATGTTGAATCTAAGCAGGATCTTGCGTACGCATATTTGTGTCAAAAATAAGACTGCATATCCAAGAACTTGTGTTGTAAAATATGCTAGAAATCGGGTTGTTATTATCATTTGTAAAGTTTGTAAGTCGAAGATTATCGCTAAACGATAATCATCTTTATTTTGTCCAAAGCTTGTATCAAAAATAAGGATCATGGTTTGTAATGTATAATATATGCAGTTTTTCTTTAAAAAAATGTCGCATATAGAGGTCAATACCTCGCAATGAAATCATACGTTATCTAACACGTTCTTATGGTTAAGGACGGGTTATGACATGTTAATCATACAAAGATTAAGTTTAAATTTAGTCGAAATTTCTGGGTCATCACACATTAGGTGTCGATGTTAGAAACGATTAATAAACTCCAACAAGAACGACAACACATTGATTATCAACCCACAACAAATCCCGCTCGTCTTGCCCCATCTCTTTCGGTTTAACACCCGTTAACAGCTCAAAGCTTCTTTTGATAGAGAATGTATTCAATTTGCAAATTTCAAAAGCTGACATGAGTCCCATCAAAATGATCAATCTTCACATCACTCTTTTCCGCCATTATTCCCACAAACACGAGAGCTTAAGCTCTTGTACCACGTATTAGGAACGATTAGTTAGCTCCAACAAGACCCGACAACCCCCTGGTTATCAACCCACAAGGCAATAAACAAATATATAAAGCGAACACTAAGATACTAACAAAAACGTAAATCACACGAGAAATAATGTGATTACATGCAATGAAATTGTTTTAATTCACGACCAACCAAAGAGATTTATTTTATAATTCCGTATGTCTATTTTACAGGTTACATATGTAGGTATTTATAGTGCAAAAAGATTTAAAAAAAAATTGGAAGCAAACGAGAATCCTAATCGAAATCCAATTCTGCCCGTTAGCAAATTCTCGCGGTCACAATCAAAATCTTGCGGCCGCGAAGTCCATTACTCAGCAAACTCGATTCTTTGATTTGCTCTTCGTAGTCGAGAGTTATACACTTACGATCGCGAATTTTCGTCAGCTTTCAGCATCCGACTCTTGTTTAAAATTTCTTCGCACTTCCAATAGTTGATGGGAGCGATTGCACCGAAGGCCTCAAAATCAAGGTGTGTGGACCAGTTCATGAATGTCGAGCATAATCTTCGGTGAGCATATTTGTTATACAACATTATTAATTAGAAATTAGTTTAATTAAATAATATTGAAAGCCCATATTATGGTGAGGAAGTGTGTGATGAATGATTGAGATATATGATAACTAAGTGATGAAAAGAAAATGTTAAGATGATAATGAAGTAATAACTATAATAGTGAAGAAGTGTCTGATGGATGATACTACTAGTAAAGAATTAGTTCTCTCACATCGAAAGTGGACGTATTCCAATGCTAAACGTAGCCTTTAGTGCTACGTTGAAGCATACCAAATTTAACTTTAAAAATTCTGATTAATTAATTGCAAAGTATAAACATTCTTTTTTAAATATTCGAATTCCTTATATAACTTTGGAATTAGTGTTATATATGGCAAGGTTAGGTTATATAAATGGAATAAAATTATATATGGTATGCTTAAACGTAGCCTTTAGGTTTACGTTTAGCATTTTTCTTATATTATTTAGAACAAAATAAAATAAATCTTTGATAAAATTCAAAATTTGGATGCACATGACCCTCTTCTACATTGAACATTTCCCTTTTCGTAATTTGGGCATAAATAATTTTTTTAAAGCTATTTTGGGCAAAAAAAATTATGGTGTATCAATTCCAGGGGCGATTCTAAGCCTTGGGGTATGGAGTCCTATGACCCCACTACTTCAAAAAAAAAAATTATACATTGTATATCTCAAATTGTATAGGACTCCACTAAACTTAAGTAAGGGACCCCATATATATTAAAAATTTATGATTTTTTGGAGGTAAACAACCACTAAAATACCCTTCAAATATAAATAGCTTTGAAATTTTTTTTGAGGACCCCATTGAATTTTCATCCTGGAGTCGCCACTGATCAATTCGCTTTTGTTTCATTTCATTTTTTCTTTTGGTGTTTTTTTCATAAATGTATACATTTCAAATTCAAATTACTATTTACACCCTACACAAATTGAGCTTATATTTATATTTATATTACCACAAACAAAATATGAATTAAAGTATGATGCCATATCCCTCCACACAAAACTTGTTTACGAAACATGTACATGTGCAAGTAAATCGACACATTCGATGGTTCTTTATGTAAATAAAGCACAATCCAAGGACAATTATGATAAAAACAAAAAAAAATCATAAATAAAATAAAAAACCTAAGACCCACATGCCACAAATACAGATGGAATTATATCAGGTTTCTTTAAAGCTCGAAACTTTCATATCTAAATTACACAATTACACTCCTCAATCAATCAAATACCTTCTTAAAAGTATCTATCACAACATTAAGGGTATTTTAGTAAATCTCATCACATTATTATTATTATTATTATTATTATTATTATTATTATTATTATTATTATTATTATTATTATTATTATTATTATTATTATTATTATTATTATTATTAAATTTATGAATGTTATTATTATTATTATTATTATTATTATTATTATTAAACTTATAACACCACCATAAATAAATAGTACTAATAATACTACACAATTATCTTTCAATCCCCTCTCACCTCACCTCCCCTCCAAAAAGAAAACGATTAATTACCATGACATCAAACATCCACCCTTGACCATCTAAAGTCCAACTAACAAAGCAAAATGAAGAGGTGAAATAAAAACAAAAGGTGGTAGATGCATGAGCAACTACAATTATTTTCTTTCTTTTTTAAATAGCTAAAAATAGATATTAATATATATTATTTTATTTTATTTATAATTAAAAATATTAATATATCAATAACTCTAATTTTCTCTCTCCAACCTCACCACCTTGCCTTTGTAATCCTATTCATTCACTACCATCCAGATCAAACCCCCTCAGTCACCTCTCTTGATTTTTCCTCCAGTTTTTCACCACCTTCTCAGGTATTATATATTATAAATTTACACACAAAGTTTCATACTTTTATCTACAATGGCTGTTTTTCTTCAACACCCACCACTCTATTTTACCTAATAAAATAAACCCACAAGTCTTTTTTGTATTATATTTATTATTTGATAAATAATTAATTTGTTCACGAACCTTAATTTGTGTTGGTGATGTGATCATGTGATTTTTTTCTTTTGAATTTTTCTTTACTAAATTAGTCTAATTTGCTTTTTGGGATTTTGTTGATTGATTGGTAAGTAGGGGTTAAGACTTTGTTATTGTTGGCCCTGGGTTCATAAAAGGTGGTAGGTTGGTGGGTTGACTTATTTTTGTGAACCAAAAAGGGGCATTTTTTTCTTGATTTTTTTGTTACTTGATTGTGATTCTGTATCTATTTGGTAGGATGTTTGTTTAATTTTGGTTATAACTCTTTGGGTTTTCTTGATTTAGTGTTGGTCTGTTCAAGTTCATAGAATTATAAGTAACATTTTCTCCATGTGAGTGTTTAAATTAAGAGCATAAATACAGGGTTTAGTCACCTTTTGTTACATGTGTATGCCGTTAATTCTTGTATCCATTCATATATGAAGTGGGGTTAACTTGAAATTAAACCCTTTGTAAGTGTCGTATTGTAACATTCAATTTGGTGCATATGAAATTTGACATGTATGTTTTTTGATTAAAACTTAGCTAAGATCCTCGAATCCCTTTTTGGGTTGTTAATAGAAAATGATCATAACATTTCAAAGTTCATACACAATTAATGCAGGTGAATAACAAGTACCAAAAGGGGTTTAAAGATTGGAACTTGCATTAGTACTAAATTGAAATTTGATGCATTAATTAATAATTTACAAGTTGATTCATTGTCATTCTTATATTACAATGTGAATCTTGATTTTGTTATCTTTTCTTCTGATTGAATATAAATTTTGAGTCTTCTTGTTGAATGGTTTAGGTTTGTGGTAGGAAGCGATGGTGAGCATTCGTCGCCAAAGATTGATCAAGCTTTATGGTACATTTTCAATTCATGCTTCTTCTAATAATGTACATATCTAAGAAGATATCAATATATCTATATCTACATAGATGTAGTAGTGTAAGTTTTCGTTAAGTTTTTGAATTCTTCATTGTTGATCGAAATGATTGTTCTGCATTTTATTCTTTTTTTCCCATGATGCGTTGTTGATGTCATATATACTATCGTAAATGTTAGGTCGAAGTCCTTCTCAAGAACTTCTATCACCTGAAAATGGGATTTCCCCGAGTCGGGTTCAGAACACAAGACACGAAAGTGTGCCTCCAATGACCCCTTCGGTCAACATTGACCAAGCTGCAGAGGTAATTCCATATTTCTTTCTCACATTAACAACATTTTATGCATCTTTTTTCATCTTTAAATATCTTATCATTTTCTCATACATGATTTGTGTTCTTTGCAGGTAAAGGAAAAATTAAAAGAACCTGAACCCTCAAATGGTAATGGACCATCTAATCAACAAGAAATTCAGCATCCAGGTCTGTCTCTATAAGTTTAGAATTTAACTATTTCGACAAAATGCATATTAAAGTGACCTTTAGTACTTATTAGTTTGAACATTTTTATGTGTAATTCAGTGTTCAAAAGGCGAAAAAGACACAGAAGAAAACATTTTGAAAATCAAGAACCTTGCATAATGAGAGGTGTATATTTCAAGAACATGAAATGGCAAGCTGCCATTAAAGTCGACAAGAAACAGATCCATTTAGGCACAGTTGGCTCCCAAGAAGAAGCTGCTCGTTTATATGACCGGTACTTGCATCACATTTTAATAGTTGAATCTAGAAATTTTAAAACTTTCAATTTCAAAATTGTTTATCTTACAGCATACACACAAAACGGGTCAAATGCATGTAAATTATAAAGTAAACATACAGTTATAGTGATAATCTTTAGCTCATTATGTGTATGTATATAATCTCGAAACAGGACATGCATTAAAAACCGTCCGTTTTGACCCAACCTCTGACCCGCCCATTTTGCAGCCTCCAAGTATTTGCTGCAGATTTTGTCATATGGGTTTAATTTTGTTATTCTGTTTATGCAGGGCTGCTTTCATGTGTGGTAGAGAACCAAACTTTGAGCTTACGGTTGAGGACAAGGATAAACTTAGCAAAATGAGTTGGGATGACTTTTTAACCATGACTCGAACTGCAATCAACAGTAAAAGTAATTCGACTATCTCATATTTGCTTCAGTTAATCTGATTGGCATGTAAAAAGTTTTACTTGTCATATTACTGAAAAAAAGGCGCAATCTTTTTAGAATTTGTTTGAAAAACTAACGTGAAAGTTTGCAAGAAATCATGTTTTAAACAAAAAAATTTCAAACGACAGCCCTTAGTGTTGTCGTTGACGTGCAATTAATATACATAGCGGTTAATATTTATTTTTTACATTGCGCTTATTGAAATGTACAAGTTTTTTTTGCATGTTAACTACAAGGCGTCGCTAGAAAAATTTGACAAACAAATAGTGTCTACTATCATGTTTTTTTGCCGCCATTTTAGCAACAATGAGTCAAACATTATGATTTTATAAAAAATTAACAATTCTTATGTTGCCTAACAAATACATTTTGGAAATGAATGATTAGAACATCAGAGAAGGGTGAGTTCTCGAATGAAGTTTGAGGGTCCATCGCAGAATAATGGTGACCTGAAAATTGAGGCTGACGAAGGAGGAAATAGCTTCTCGGGATCTGACGACGCGGACACATCAGCTTCTTGATATTTGACAGTAAATGTCTGTGAAACCATTATTATGTTTAGCAGGTTTTTAGCAAGTCTTAGGTTATAAACTTGTAATGCACATTTTAGGAGTACATCCAAATATAAATGTTTTAGTATGTCATTATAATGACAGAGTTACTATTAAGTACTTAGTTTAAATGGTATTGTGATCTGTCACTATAATGTCTCAAAGGAAATCATGTTATTATACAATCAATTCAGTTTGTTTCTTGCACATGGTAAGACTGTTAGATGGTATTTGGTATGGTATAATAGTTGTGTTTAATAATCTTCTTTTATAGGATAATATCTATATCTATACGATAATATCTGTGCACAAAATAGGGTGTTCTATATTCGGTTTGAAACCATTTAATCCGATTACTGAATCGAAACATATTTGAATTCGGTTTTCGGTTTTGAAAAATCCGATATTGGTTTTGGGATCGAGCTTAAACAAGCTAAAGCCCGACCTTGAACATATCTTGTAGAATCGTTTAGTACTAGGATTCGAAGTTGATATAACTATATAAGAACCATCTTTTTGACTGATGCGTAGCTATCTCGTGGTTTCCCTTTTCATAAGAGAAAGGATTCGTATATCGGGTATAATATAGCCGAGCTAGAACTTGTATAATGTCAAACGAGCTGAGCTCGAATCTCATATATTAAGCTCAGAACGAACCAACGACGGACTCTTGCATTGTAAGCGAGCCGACCTCAAATTTAGTTAATAATGTATAATAATATGCACACACCAAAACACATAACAAACAAAGGATACTATGATCTTTTTATATGGATGTGAAAGCATAGGAATTGGAGTTCTAAAATAAGTCCAACATGACTCACTATTTCCCAAATATTCCTAGGCCCTTTCATCCATAATAATTTTCCAAGATACTATGGTTTAGCTATAAATAGGTATATCAAACCGTTTTTTTAATGGCGGTTAGGAGTCACTGACGGAGGGTCGGACGCGATGTCGACACCCACCTACCCGATCATTTTCTTGGTACGAATCATTACAATCCTACTACCCCTTGGGAGGAAACTCACAAGACGAATCGATACGGGTATCACGTGTGGTAAAACCCCCTCGGGTGAGGCCCGAATGCAAGACGTTCGCAACCTCCGAGGCCGATGAAATGGGCGGGTAGCAACAAGAAAATTTTTGCAGCGAGTGAGAGTCGAACCCCTGACCTCCCATACGAGAAGACAAGTCACTACCACTACGCTAATTCCATCTTGTTAGGTATACCTAACCTTTATTCAAGGGAACACATGCCAACCCCTTATATATATATATATATATATATATATATATATATATATATATATATATATATATATATATATATATATATATTCTCTCATTAAATACTCAACCGTCAAAAAGGCAACAGACCAAGAATCGACCACAAACTACCTTTCAGTAGATTCCCATCTCAACTAGGATTATGATGGTGTCCTAGCCGGAATGTTTTCAAGTCGATCAAACCAAACCCATCCATCCGGATTTGCACTCAGGTATAAATCTATGCTTGATCAATAGTTAAGCTTAAGCTAGACTTGACTCGTTTACACCTTAGTTCTATGGTGACTTCAAGTGCCAACAATTCTAAATAATATGCATCATATGAGCTACACCGGTAAGGAAACGATATGCCTTTTGTCCATAAACATATGCATTGTGGTAGAGTTGTAACAAAATCATATCTAAACTTCATCATACAACTCAACTTTTATACGTTTTTAGGAGTTTAAACTTATTTTTATTACACAAACTTCATCTTCTAGCAATATTTGATAAACAAAGTTTTAAGAACTTAAAAAAAAAAAAAACTAAGATCCGAAGAAAAACTAGTTGAAGTAACTTATAAAATAATAAAAATAAGCTACAAACTTATAAAATAAGAAATTACATAGATACCTGTTATATATATATATATATATATATATATATATATATATATATATATATATATATATATATATATATATATATATATATATATATATATATATATATATATTTTGAACGGTAAGATACCTGTGTTATATATTTGTTTGTTTTTATTTTTTTATTTATATTTTTCGTTAATGTACACGTTTAAACTCAAATTCAACTATTTGACGCTAACCGGTTATAACTACAAGTATAACTCAAAGTGCAAGCACTAAGCTCCGCTACAAATCACCATTTTATTTTATTTTGACGAAAAACGAATGTTGCTCGTATGTAACTAAGTGCTTTCATGAAAGAAATGAAAGAAACGTTAAACAACCAACACAAACAAATCGAGAATGCTCGAAACTAGTTAGTTAAGTTAACCAAATGTACGCTACTATTGTTTTTTTCACTAAAAGTAACGATCTCCATATAACAAAGTCAATTTCATCAACGAAGAAATATCTAAACAATAAAAAACGGCTAGGCTCGAGCTTTACTATTGTTGATGTCTTGATGGCTTTTACATTTATCTTCCTAGTCGGGTATGAAACCCAAATCCAAACATAAACCCAAATTCAAAACCCTAGATGGGCCGTGATCAAGCGCCTGCAATTTAAAACTCACAAAAATGTCTCCACTAAACACATCGAGATCAAATACATCAGATCAGTAAAAACTCTCTATAGATCAAGTCATCGTCATTATCGATCTGTACCAGAAACCCTAATTACAGCTCATATCAAAGGTAATCGAAATCACGGTGCTTGCTAATCAATTTATTTGCAATTTGTTATTCGTCGATTAATTATCAGTAATTTTATTGCCAAATGATGTTTGGGAATTTGCGCAAGGGCTTTGAGTCCTATTTTGTGTATCGTATCAAAGGGGCTGTGAAAATAACATTTAATGGTATCTATACCTCCCACCTGATGGCAATTTTAGGTTACTGATATCTTTTATATGTTTATTTTTAATTAATTTTAGTGTTTAAACCCTAAAGTTTGTTACTTTTTTGCTTTAATTGTGTACATTGGTGTCTAGTATGAGTTTGTAACATGAATAGATAGCTTTATGAAAAATCAGTTGTTTTCCTGCAACATGTAGACACAAATTTGATTATATTGCTTAAAATTTGATCAATGTTGTGTTATGATGTTACAGACCAAGTTGTTTCAAGGGTGAGGTTATTGGTTACCGAATTGTGTGAATATAAAATGAAACATATTGTGAAGATTATGACGTTTTTGGTGGCGATTACTGCCATTTGGATCAGCTTATTACAGACTGCAATGATTCTTAAGAGCCATACTTGGTTGGTGAGCTTCTTTAATTAGTTCTTTTTTTGCAGTTTGAAATATTTGTTATTGTTTTGTAATGTGCATTAATATAATTATGCTATTGGCTAACGGTTTTGATAATAAAAATTGTGTTCAACAGTTGCCTCTGTACTTGATTGTGTCGTTAGGATGCTACGGTCTTTTAATGGTTGGCGTTGGTTTGATGCAATTTCCGACTTGCCCTCACGAAGCTATTTTGCTACAACAGGTATTTTAATCTTTTACTGATAATTTTAACTATCCTCAATCATACTAGTCTCTCATGATCTCAATTTTCCGTTACACTTGGCATTGAAAACTGGAGATGACAAAGTGGGCGGGTTGGCTGTTTATATACCCAATTGGGTCGTTTATGAATACGGACATGGGTAGCTTTACATATTAGATTTTTTTTTACTAAAGTTATCACCCTTTTTTGTATTAACATGTTATTGCGTTTCTGTTGGTTAGTAAGGCATTATCGTTACAAATAAAATTTGTTTTTTTCGTTTAATTTGATAGATAGCAACTTAGCAGGTTGTACGCATTAAACCAAAATTTTGGGCAAGTTTCGTCCCACCTGACCCATTTTCTTTGTAGCTAGTTTGGTTTACCCATTTGATTAGTAGAGATAAAAATACCCTATGCTGAGTTAAGTTGTATAACTTTTGATCACTTGTGCAGGATGTGATTGAGGCAAAGGAATTTTTGAAGCACAAAGGGGTAGATGTTGGTTCAGATTGAGATCAAACAAATGACATGTTTACTTTGTTTATATGGGTTATGGTTGTACCTGTAAGTCTTCCGTATTTGAAGTGTTAGTTCGAATTATATCAAGTTATTTATTTGACTCATTTTCCTAGTTGTGAAAGCTATGTATTGGATTGGTTTGACTTGGAATGTCAAGCAGAGGGTACACAGATTAAAAGATTTGTATAAAAACTAATCAATCTATTACTAATCCATCGGTTGTTCTTGCTTGGGTTACTTCTTATTAGGCACAAATCAACAAGTTAATGTGGTGTGTAAATTGGCCTGGTCACCAATTAAGACCATCTTTATCCCTACGGGGCGTGTTGGAGTGTTGCTGGGTGGGGGTGGGGTGCTTGATGAGCGTGCTGCCAGACTGTTGTGTAATGGGGTGGAGTGTTAAGTGACGTGTTGGGTGATGTGTTAAAATCTGATTGGAAGTTGGGTGAAATAGTGGATAAAAAATAATTGTATATTAAAAATTCACCAATCAAAAGTAAGATACACCCCCAACACGTACCTTTCCTTTCCGTGCACTTGGCACGCACGCACACTTAACACACAAGCCAACACATGGTGCTGGGTGGCGTGTTGGCTCAACACATGGTGCAGCACAGGCGCGTTAAATGTGGTCTAAAAGGAATAATGGATAAATAAATGGGACGAAGAAAGTATCATCTATAATATAATATATTTACAAGCAACTATTTCGTTCACGCATTATATATTGTTTAATATTAAATGTATAAACTAAATGCTATCAACTTATAGTTATCCCTACAGTAGTAATGAGAGCTGGGCCTAATTTTTAATGCACTCGATATGTCAAACTTCAAAAGGTTCCAAATTTTTTACTACGTTTATGCATTATAGTGAGGTTAGCTGAAAGTAAGAACAAGAAACCAGATTCAACAGTTTTGAGCAATCTTTTGATCTCTACTCATGCGGTCGTACGCATCTTCTACAACGACTGTCATTACCATCTTCTATAACGACTGTCATTACCATCCCGAAAAAACGAATTCCGAAGTTTATGATTTATGAGAGCACATTACGAATCCAACCATTGGATACATATATCATCATATAATATAACAAATGGATAAAAAAAATTGATAAAGCCTAATTAAATTGATGGTTGAGTCAATATCAATAAGGGGCGGAATATGTGTAGGCCAATTTAAATACCATGTGACAAAAATGGATTAGTTTTTGCATGTTATTTTACTCGAATGTATGCGGTTAACCAAGTTATCTAACTCTTTATTTGCTCACCTCAAGATATTTTATTAGTTAGGCTGAAACTGAAACTGATTGAGTATCAATGTACTCACAATTTTCTCTAAATCTTATTATTAATCGAGATCTCAACAATTTTCAGGATCTAAATCTTATTATTAATCGAGATCTGAACAATTTTCTCTTTGAAAGTATTGTCATTGAAATCGATTGTTCTTGCAAAATTCGTGATGTTATTTAAAAATATAAAATTGTAGAAGTGTTAGCATCATTACAACGCATCTTTCTGGTAATTTTCGTGGTTTGATTTGAAGGTTTGAGCCATTTGCCATTTGTGTCGCAGTCGACCACCGTGAACAACCACCAAGTCGCCGCCGGATTCTGGAAAACAACAAGAACACCAACTGTGACTTTGAATAAACGATTTGAACACGGAATCGAGCTAGACGAGTATGGCTTATGTTTTGATTTAGGAACCTTAGATAGATGGGCATGGATTTCGTTTAAGAGCAAGCAATCAATGGCGGAGCCAGTTGGGTGGCTTTGTGGTGCTCAACCACCCCCAATTTGCTCATTCGAAACAAATATTTAGTATCTTAATCAGAGAAAATTGTCTTAACCAATCGGTCAAATAGTGAATGAGTAATGCTACATTTTTTTATATTACGAGTCTAGCTATTCTTTATTTTATTAGCCCAAGTCCACAATATATATTTAAATGAAATTTCATTTAGAGATTCGACTACTATATTATAAGATTTTACTACACAATATACGAAATAAAATCTTTGGCATTCTTGACTTTCTCTAAAAGTTTTTTTAATTGTTTTTTCTTTAATAATTTACGTCAAAGTTCAAATATATACATTTTTATTAACACATATTACTAAAATTACGAACAAAATTTATTAAATATAAAGGAAAGATAAATAAAAAAAAATGAATGACATTTGTGAATCTATTTTATGAAGGAAATGAAAGGAAAACATAAGGATATGAAATTAAAGGAAATGAAGTGAAAGGAAACAAATAAAAATAAACGATACAAAAGGAAATGAAAGAAAACATTAGAGAAATGTAAGGAAATAAATGATAATCCCAATGTTTTTATTTGATATACTTTACATTAATAAATAAAACGATTAGAAAGGAAGATTATGTTATTTTATTATTCATTTAATATATATTGCTATTCTTTATAAAGATTATGTTATTTTATCATACCCAAACGGTATGACTTCGAGTTTTACTTACTCTCAATATATGTATAACGATTTTTCCATTTGTGTAACATGCATTTGCGATTGATTTATTTATCAATGTTTATGCTAAATGTTTAAATAAAATACCTTTGATGTTATGTGTTTACTAGATTATGTTAGAATATAGTTATCCATGTATCTGTTTATCATTTATTCTGCTTTGTATTAGATTATGTTATTTTCAGATTATGGAATATTTATAGTGATATATGGTTCGAGCAGGTGTTTGCAATTTTGAATATTATTATAATTATACATTCGCATTTTCAAGTGATTTAAAAGATTAAAAGTTGATTTTTCATAAAATTATTGTTTATAAAGTTAGCTATTATTTCTTAATCCCATTTTTTGTCTACTAGAGAAATTTTATTAGGGCTCTGATTATAGAAATCATCATAAAATAAAAATGATATGTTTCATACATTAAAAAATTCTTCAGCCATGCAATTGACTTTTCAGAAAATCAGAATCATTTGAAAATCTTTTACAAATTTTTCTCTATTAGGCACTAAATCTATTTACCAAATAATAAGTAATTTCCTAAAATTTTGTTATCAATATATATCTTTAGTAACAAACTTTATATTTACATCTATATAATTTTTTTTCTTATGTATTACTTCTCACATGTAAATTTACTGAATTGTACTCATTATTATTATTTCTGCAGAATATGTCTAACAAAGAACTTTCTGATGCACAAACATCCAGCCATTTACCTATTCATCCAGGTTTTTATCCTGATGCTTCTAACCCAATTATGACTCAGGAAATCTCGGATGCAGAATCTAAAAACAATGAGGTCGATGTTAACGAAGACCCTGATGATATGGATTTTGGAGATTGGGAAAGTTGGGACGAGTTTGACAGTATTGTCGATAACGAATCAAAGGACATATACTAATTATGATACCTACTTCGTGTGGACAACGATTCCAAAGGGGAACTCTTGGGTAACAACTTAAATTACATTTACTTTTCTATTATGATTTATACATTTCACAATATTTTAGTATTAATATGTGTTTAACTTTCAATAAGCACATGTAAATTCATTTTTGTTTTGTAGTATCTTCCAAATTTCTTTCTTCAAATTCCCGAGCTCAGGAGAAACAAAGTTTATGAGTGTTTAGATATACATGAAAGATCACATTGGTGGGGACTTAAGGAAGATAACCACAGAAGGACACGAAATTTGTACGTTTTAGCTGGCTGGAGAGGGTTTCTCAAATTAAATGGCTACAAGGGTGGTGAAGAAGTCAAGCTTTGCTTCAGACGATCCGACCGTATCTTTTTTATCCAGCCGTATGGTCATTTACGTTGATGGAGGTGATCATGGTTATGCTTTTTCTTTTTTTGAAGTAATGAAGTTATGTATGTTTCAAAACAGATTGTAGTATGTAGGATGAAAATGTTACTCTTTTGACAATGGTTGTGTTATCGGACATGTATGTATGTTTAATGGTATTGTAATTAGGCTTTGATTATTTTATGAATTAAGTTTGATGTTAGGTTTTTAATATTACAATTCTACATTTGTTTATTACATAACAGAAATGTAGAATAGTATGATGACACTAATATTAAACATAAGGTTTAAACATTGTAAATGTCTCTTAGTTATATATTTAACATATTCATCACATAAACTCAATCCAACTATTTCATAAATGACTTTTTATACCCCAATCGGTCTAAAGTAAAAGTTGGACCATGAAATATTTTATTAGTTATGCCTTTTTATATGCCTTTAATTTATCTGGAAAGAGTAATATAATTTAGTTAATATAATTTTGAATTTTGGTGATTTCTTTCCTAAAATATAGGATTCGTTTTGTTATTGTCATTAAAAGAATATTACGGAATATTTTTTGTAAATAACCGCCATTACTAGAAAAAGGAAGGTTACAAAAAAAAATTCAAATAAAAAATTTAAACAAGCAAATCATCCTTATTTTCTCATAATCATCATCACGAATTGCTTTAATCATAATTCGTATGTTCAAAACTGCACAAATCAGACAAGAAACTACTATAGTGTTGTTCAAGATTACTTTCATTACTCCCTTTTCTTTGCTTCCAAATACCAATTAAAAAAATACAATCCTAATGGAATCTGCATCATCCATGAGGAAACAACCGTCTAAACCCAAAGTTAATAAAGAGAATCAAGCTACACAATCAACGAGTAAAAGAATCAGTCGAAAACCACTTGGAAATTAATCTTAATCAACAACACGCTGGAGTACATTTGAACAATCCAGGTTTTTTACTTTTGTAATTAATTTTCATATAAACCAAGCCTGATTTGTTCATACATCTTATTTACACACTCACAACTTAATATTTTGTTCTTTTAAGTGTTATGTCATCATTAATTAAACAAACATGAGAATACAGATTATGCCACTAGATCAACACAATCTAAACAACTCCACCCAGTATATACAAACTATGGTTATCTCATGAACCAACAAGGGTCGAGCTGTGGAAAGGAAAACTTAATGCCAAATATGGTTTTGCATACTCCGAGACCTTCACAATATTCTTGCAATTTTTTCCAACCAATGACGCTAGCCATTATTAATCCATTCAACTATTACCAGAGTAATTTTCATTGTTTTATCTATTTTTAAACTGTTTACCATACTTATTTTTACAAACATAATTATTACATTTTATTACTGAATGAGTGTTAATAATAACTATTAAAAATGATGTTTGTATATTCAGGTCGACTTTCAACTGGATTGTTATCATCATATCCAACTGTCCCACATCATTTTACTAATGGTAAATGTATTGTATAATCATACAGTTGTAATAACTTTTTAAACAAATGTATAACCATCTGTGATTGCTTTGTAGCACATCACCAATCAACACCATGTAATCTATTGAATAACAAATGCACAACGTCCAATATTTCTCCAGAATCACAGGCTAAGCAGGATGCCAAGAGTAAGTTTGTTGTTTTATAAAACATTTAACACATTTTTTTAATTAAATTTATTTATATAAATTTTGTTTATAATTATATTGATGTTGCTATTTTAATAATGTGCCTAATTTTCTTTTTATGATTTTGCATTTTTATTAGGTAAAAGAGCTGAGAGAATAGCAATACTAAAGCAACGAAAAATAAGTCAACGTACCACCAGAAACAACATAACACCGATACCATTTGATATTAGTGAAGCTGGGACATCTAGTGTTAATAAACCGATTATCACTGGAATTTCCAAAGGTATATATAAATACAATTGGCTCTGAATTATTGTAAATTAATATAATACATGTTAGTCCCTTATTTAATTCTTTGATTTTAACTACATTGCATTTGTTGTGTATTTTACAAACAGATTATAAAGACGAAGGGGACATGTGTCACAAGTGTTCCGCTTGCGGTGCTTTGCTATGGTATAAAGAGACGCGTCGTGGTAAGAATACCAAAGGATTGCAAGGTTCTTTTTCTCTTTGTTGTTTGAAAGGAAAAAATTGCTCCACCCGAGTTCACCAAATCACCTCCAAAACTTTTGCTTGATTTATATACTAAAAAACATCCAAAGAGCAAACATTTTATTGAAAATGTAAGGCAGTATAATATGATATTTTCCTTTACATCGGTGGGTGGCAAAGTTGATACATCGGTAAACAGAGGAAGAGGCCCTTGGACTTTCCGTATTCGTGGACAAAATCGTTTGGTACCTTCTGAAGGAAAGACACCAAAATATTCACAACTGTATATTTTTGATACGACTAACGAAGCAGCTAATAGAAAACGGGCCATCGGATAACTCCATTTTCCAAATCAGCTACTGTATTAATAAAGTTTTGACATTACTTTTATACGAACTGTAAGTTTAGTATCATATTATATTGATTCTTATGTGTTTCCTTTTGATATTAGTGGAAAAAACCAAAATCAACCAACTTCATCAAAAAACACTCTCGATGAAGAACTTATTAAGGAACTTATGGACATGCTTGATGAGTGCAATCCACTTGTCAAGATGTATCGAAATGCACGTGATCATTTTGAAAAGAATCCGAAAGATAACTTCAAAATAAAGTTAATCGCCAGACGTAGCACAGATGGTCGTAACTACAACTTGCCATTCGTTGAGGAAGTAGCAGCATTAGTAGTTAGCGATATCGATTTGAATTTTGATAAGAGAGACATAGTTGTACATAGTATTTCTGAAGGGTTAAAAAGAATTAGTGAACTACACCCACAGTATTTGGCACTACAATACCCTCTGTTGTTTGCGTATGCCGAAGATGGATATAGGCCAGATATTGATCATCAAGATGTGGATGGTACTACCACACGTATTAAGAAAAAGGTCTCTATGAGTGAATTTTTTGCATACAAAATCCAAGATCGATCCGAACTAACGCTGGCACATATGGCACGAAAGCTGCATCAACAACTGTTGGTAGATGCATACACAATGATCGAATCTGAACGAATTCATTACATCAGAATCAACCCAAAAATACAGAGAGCAGATACATTCGCACACCTTACACTTGCTAATCTATCAGGTGATGTGATCAACAGTATGCTGGGCAATCGTGTTAAGTTACCAGCTTCTTTTACGGGTAGCGCTAGATATATGCTTGAAAATTACCGTGATGCTACGGCATTGTGTCGTGTATATGGTTATCCAGACCTATTCATTACTTTCACATGTAACTCTAAATGGCCAGCGATCACAAGAGCATTAGAAGGAACAGGTTTTACTCCAGAAGATAAACCTGAATATCAGGGTAGAGTATTTAAAATGAAACTCGACCGCCTAATGGAAGATATAAAGAAAAACAAAATTTTTGGAAAAGTTCAGGCATGTATGTTATATTTTAAAACAATTCTTTTACAATGGTTTAACCGTTGTTTTTTTTTAAAAAAAATATCATATATTATTTGTTACTTAAAAAACAAAACTGTTACATTAAATTTTGATACATGTTCCTGTACTTGCAGATCTTTATACAATCGAGTTCCAAAAACGTGGCTTACCACACGCACACATATGCATCTTCCTTCATGAAAGCGATAAATTGCCTGAACCGGAAGATGTTGATGAGTACATTTCTGCTGAATTACCGGACAAAGAAGAAGATACAGAACTATATCAACTCGTCACAGAGTTAATGATTCATGGCCCGTGTGGTGAAAAAAATCCAACATGTCCTTGTACTGATATCGAAAAGAAATGCATGAAAAGATTTCCAAAGGCTTTTGCAGACATTACCAGTGTAGATCATGATGGCTATCTGATATATAGAAGGAGAGAGGATGGCAGAACAGTCATCAAACAAGGACATGAGCTTGATAATAGAAATGTTGTTCCGTACAATGCATTTCTTCTTAGAAAATATCAAGCTCACATCAATGTTGAGTGGTGTAATCAAGTTGGTGCTATTAGGTATTTGTTCAAGTATATCAATAAAGGCAATGATAGAGTAACTGCAGGGCTATGCGATGAAGAAATCGATGAAATCAAGGAATACAATGACTATAGATACATATCATCCTGTGAGGCTGTATGGAGGATACTAAAATTTGATATACACAATCAAAATCCTACTGTTATACGACTTGCTTTTCACTTGGAAGATCAGCACTCAATCATATTTGATGAAGAAGATTTTATTAAGAATGTTTTGGATCAACCTTTGGTTAACACATCGCAATTTCTTGAATGGATGAAGTGTAACCAGGCCTGCGAAGAAGCCAGGCAATTGACTTACGTGGAGTTTCCAACAAATTTTGTATGGAACAAACAAATAAGATTATGGACTAACCGAAAAAGATTTACCGGTTCTATTGGGCGTATACATCATGCACCCCCTATAACTGGTGAACTTTTTTATCTTCGTATTTTACTGAACAAAGTTAAAGGGCCAACTTCATACGAAGATATCAGGACTGTTGACGGGAAGGTTTGTTCAACGTTCAAAAATGCATGCTTTGAAATGGGTTTACTGGATGATGAACAGGAATACATAGATGGTATCAAGGACGTAAGTACATGGGAATCTGGACATTTTGTTCGTAATTTATTTGCTCAACTACTTCATTCTAATAGCCTTAGTCGTCCAGAAGATGTTTTTGAAAAGACATTTGATTATTTATCAGTGGAAATAATTCCTCACCGACTTTCAGGTATGCTTAATATTCCGACATGTTTTCAAATTAGTATTTCTGATTACTATATTCACAAAAACTTGAATAGATTATATGTTTAATAGATTTTTTAAGATTGCTAATTAGAGTACCAACAACAAATTGTGTTTTAATACAAAATATCTTTAAACTTTCCTGGACTATAAATCTAAGTGGTTTTTTTTCATCTTTGACATATCCATTTGCTTATTTTTAACACATCAATACAGCCTACAATACAAATGTTGCAGGACCTTATGTTGATTGAGATAGAAAAAATTCTTCAACGCAATGGCAAGTCATTGAGGAATTATAGTTCTATGCCATACCCTTCATCAAGTTCGTTTCATTTATCTGAAAATCAACTGATCATAGACGAACTTTCTTACGATATGTCTTTGCTCGAATCAGAACATTAACATCTAATTGATAAGTTAACCGAAGAACAACGAGATGCGTACAACACCATTTTAAATGCGGTGGAGAAACAAATTGGAGGTGTCTTCTTTTTATACGGATATGGTGGCACAAGTAAAACTTTCCTTTGAAAAACATTATCAACTGCACTGCGTAGTTAGGGTGAGATAGTGTTAAATGTTGCATCAAGTGGAATAGCATCTTTGTTGTTACCTGGAGGTAGAACTGCCCACTCGCGTTTTGCAATACCAATAGATACTACTGATGAATCTTTTTGTGCCATTATGCCTAACAGTAATTTGGACGGGCTAATTAGAAGAACAAAATTAATTATTTAGAATGAGGCACCCATGGTAAATTGCAGGTGTGTGGGAAGCGATAGATCGCTCATTACGTGACATTTGTCGAACAGTTAATCCTAATAGTAATGAAACTCTATTCGGAGGAAAAGTCGTGGTTTTCGGAGGGGACTTTAGACAAGTGTTACCTGTTATTACTCATGGAAAAAGAGAGGATATCATGGACGCTTCACTTAATTCTTCATACATATGGGATCATGTTACTGTTTTAAAATTGACAGTTAACATGAGACTATCTAACGCTTCTTTAAATAATTCTGATGAAGATAACAAAGACAATTTTTCCAATATTCGTAAGTTTGTAGATTGGTTGTTAGACGTCGGTAATGGTAATGTCAACCCAAGTGAAGATGGGATTTCAGAGATAGAAATGGCCGAAGACGTTTTAGTGAAAGACATGTAGTGACCCGAACTTTTCCATGTTTATATATATTAATTGAGATTGATATTTACATGATTAAATGTTTCCAACATGTTAAGAAATCAAACTTGTTAAGACTTGATTAATTGAAATATGTTTCATATAGACAATTGACCACCCAAGTTGACCGGTGATTCACGAACGTTAAAACTTGTAAAAACTATATGATGACATATATATGGATATATATATAGTTAACATGATACTATGATAAGTAAACATATCATTAAGTATATTAACAATGAACTACATATGTAAAAACAAGACTACTAACTTAATGATTTTTAAACGAGACATATATGTAACGATTATCGTTGTAAAGACATTTAATGTATATATATATCATATTAAGAGATATTCATACATGATAATATCATGATAATATAATAATTTAAAATCTCATTTGATATTATAAACATTGGGTTAACAACATTTAACAAGATCGTTAACCTAAAGGTTTCAAAACAACACTTACATGTAACGACTAACGATGACTTAACGACTCAGTTAAAATGTATATACATGTAGTGTTTTAATATGTATTTATACACTTTTGAAAGACTTCAATACACTTATCAAAATACTTCTACTAAACAAAAATGCTTACAATTACATCCTCGTTCAGTTTCATCAACAATTCTACTCGTATGCACCCGTATTCGTACTCGTACAATACACAGCTTTTAGATTTATGTACTATTGGTATATACACTCCAATGATCAGCTCTTAGCAGCCCATGTGAGTCACCTAACACATGTGGGAACCATCATTTGGCAACTAGCATGAAATATCTCATAAAATTACAAAAATATGAGTAATCATTCATGACTTATTTACATGAAAACAAAATTACATATCCTTTATATCTAATCCATACACCAACGACCAAAAACACCTACAAACACTTTCATTCTTCAATTTTCTTCATCTAATTGATCTCTCTCAAGTTCTATCTTCAAGTTCTAAGTGTTCTTCATATATTCTACAAGTTCTAGTTACATAAAATCAAGAATACTTTCAAGTTTGCTAGCTCACTTCCAATCTTGTAAGGTGATCATCCAACCTCAAAAAATCTTTGTTTCTTACAGTAGGTTATCATTCTAATACAAGGTAATAATCATATTCAAACTTTGGTTCAATTTCTATAACTATAACAATCTTATTTCAAGTGATGATCTTACTTGAACTTGTTTTCGTGTCGTTATTCTGCTTCAAGAACTTCGAGCCATCCAAGGATCCATTGAAGCTAGATCCATTTTTCTCTTTTCCAGTAGGTTTATCCAAGGAACTTAAGGTAGTAATGATGTTCATAACATCATTCGATTCATATATATAAAGCTATCTTATTCGAAGGTTTAAACTTGTAATCACTAGAACATAGTTTAGTTAATTCTAAACTTGTTCGCAAACAAAAGTTAATCCTTCTAACTTGAATTTTAAAATCAACTAAACACATGTTCTATATCTATATGATATGCTAACTTAATGATTTAAAACCTGGAAACACGAAAAACACCGTAAAACCGGATTTACGCCGTCGTAGTAACACCGCGGGCTGTTTTGGGTTAGTTAATTAAAAACTATGATAAACTTTGATTTAAAAGTTGTTATTCTGAGAAAATGATTTTTATTATGAACATGAAACTATATCCAAAAATTATGGTTAAACTCAAAGTGGAAGTATGTTTTCTAAAATGGTCATCTAGACGTCGTTCTTTCGACTGAAATGACTACCTTTACAAAAACGACTTGTAACTTATTTTTCCGACTATAAACCTATACTTTTTCTGTTTAGATTCATAAAATAGAGTTCAATATGAAACCATAGCAATTTGATTCACTCAAAATGGATTTAAAATGAAGAAGTTATGGGTAAAACAAGATTGGATAATTTTTCTCATTTTAGCTACGTGAAAATTGGTAACAAATCTATTCCAACCATAACTTAATCAACTTGTATTTCATATTATGTAATCTTGAGATACCATAGACACGTATACAATGTTTCGACCTATCATGTCGACACATCTATATATATTTCGGAACAACCATAGACACTCTATATGTGAATGTTGGAGTTAGCTATACAGGGTTGAGGTTGATTCCAAAATATATATAGTTTGAGTTGTGATCAATACTGAGATACGTATATACTGGGTCGTGGATTGATTCAAGATAATATTTATCGATTTATTTCTGTACATCTAACTGTGGACAACTAGTTGTAGGTTACTAACGAGGACAGCTGACTTAATAAACTTAAAACATCAAAATATATTAAAAGTGTTGTAAATATATTTTGAACATACTTTGATATATATGTATATATTGTTATAGGTTCGTGAATCAACCAGTGGCCAAGTCTTACTTCCCGACGAAGTAAAAATCTGTGAAAGTGAGTTATAGTCCCACTTTTAAAATCTAATATTTTTGGGATGAGAATACATGCAGGTTTTATAAATGATTTAAAAAATAGACACAAGTACGTGAAACTACATTCTATGGTTGAATTATCGAAATTGAATATGCCCCTTTTTATTAAGTCTGGTAATCTAAGAATTAGGGAACAGACACCCTAATTGACGCGAATCCTAAAGATAGATCTATTGGGCCTAACAAACCCCATCCAAAGTACCGGATGCTTTAGTACTTCGAAATTTATATCATATCCGAAGGGTGTCCCGGAATGATGGGGATATTCTTATATATGCATCTTGTTAATGTCGGTTACCAGGTGTTCATCATATGAATGATTTTTATCTCTATGTATGGGATGTGTATTGAAATATGAAATCTTGTGGTCTATTATTATGATTTGATATATATAGGTTAAACCTATAACTCACCAACATTTTTGTTGATGTTTTAAGCATGTTTATTCTCAGGTGATTATTAAGAGCTTCCGCTGTCGCATACTTAAATAAGGATGAGATTTGGAGTCCATGCTTGTATGATATTGTGTAAAAACTGCATTCAAGAAACTTATTTTGTTGTAACATATTTGTATTGTAAACCATTATGTAATGGTCGTGTGTAAACAGGATATTTTAGATTATCATTATTTGATAATCTATGTAAAGCTTTTTAAACCTTTATTGATGAAATAAAGGTTATGGTTTGTTTTAAAATGAATGCAGTCTTTGAAAAACGTCTCATATAGAGGTCAAAACCTCGCAACGAAATCAATTAATATGGAACGTTTTTAATCAATAAGAACGGGACATTTCAGTTGGTATCCGAGCGTTGGTCTTAGAGAACCAGAATTTTGCATTAGTGTGTCTTATCGAGTTTGTTAGGATGCATTAGTGAGTCTGGACTTCGACCGTGTTTACTTAAAAAAATGATTGCTTAACAAATTTTGTTGGAAACTATATATTTTTAACATGTGAATATTATGTGATATATTAATCTCTTAACGCGTTTGATATTATGTGATAGATGTCTACATCTAGAACAAGTCCCATTGACTCACCTAATAATAATGAAGAGTCAAATGTAAATTGGAATGATTCGTGGACTGATTCACAAGTTCCCGAAGAGGAACCGGAAGAAGAGTCGGAACCGGAAGAAGAATCGGAACCGGAAGAAGAATCGGAACCGAATGAAGAAATAGAACTGGTGGGGAAAATAATAAAACGGTTAAGTAAAAGAAAATCCTCAACCAACCGACCAAGGTTAATTATGGTCAATGGTGTTTCCGCCAAGGAAGCAAAATATTGGGAGGATTACAATTCTCCGATGAATCGGATTCCGACGAGAATTCCGATGATGTTGTAGAAATTACCCCAACTGAATTTAAAAAGGGAAAAGAAAATAATAAGGGAAAGGGCATAAAAATAGAGAAATCTAATTCCAACCCCGATGAACTTTATATGTATCGTCAACCCCCGAAGTCCTTAAGTTGTAACAATGACCCAGGAACCTCTAAACCACCAGGTTTTTCTAAACCAATGTGGAAAACGACGACTCGTATTAGGGGAACATCATATATCCCTAGAAACTTGGCAAATCGAACCAAAATCGAAGAAGAAGAAACAAGCGAGTCGGAATAAGATAGTTGTATTCGTGTGGTATAATATATGTAATATAGTATGCTTATGCTTTATGATATATGTAAAAATTGCTTGTATTAATAAGTATTTTTTTTATGAATCTAACTCTTGTCTATTTTACAGTATAAAAACACAAAATGGATAGACAACCCAATATTTTAAGAGACCTACCCGGAGACATGATTGATGAAATCTTGTCTAGAGTCGGTCAGAATTCTTCGGCACAACTATTTAAGGCGAGATCAGTTTGTAAGACATTCAAAGAACGTTCCAAGAATGCCTTGGTTTATAAAAGGCTTTCATTCGAAAGATGGGGGATATCACATTGGGAAATCCATAAGTTACGATGTGTTTACTTTGACGCATATATTGCGGGGAACCCAAATGCTATTTTACGCAATGGGTTAAGAAATTATTTTGACTCAAAATATCCGAATATTGGACTTCGTGATTTAGAAAAAGCGGCTAACATGCAACATAAAGAAGCATGTTATGCTTACGGATTAGTAATGTTCGCTTCTCACCAAAGTGAGAACAAGAACATTGGGCTACAACTATTAAACAAAACGTTCCCACAAGTGACAGAGTCGGTAATTGGGGTAAGAAATGAGGTTTTTAGATTGTTACGGGACTGTTGGACATTACGTAACCCTCGTCCCATTGACGACGTTACAACACGCTGTCTTATCAACGGCCATAACGGTTATGTTCCACAAGACCAAGGATGGGAAGTAATCCTAGTAAAACCAGAATGTATGACTTGTTTCTGGACGTATGAATTACGTGTCTTTATTGCCTTTGCTGAACGACTTGTGTACTAGCTAGAATTATCTTCACAACCATCTTGTATCAAATTTATTGTGTGCTATATTTCATGCTATATGTAAAATAAGCGGTATTGTAAGTTTGTAAAATATTGTGAAAACATTTGAACGCGAAATATTATTATAATCAGTTTTTCATATAGAATTGTAGTAGTTGAATTGTATATTAGCTACTAAGTATGAACTTAACGGGTAGGTACTACCCGAATTTAAACTTATAAAACGCTAATATGAAGAAAAAGCTTTTATAAATGAGTTCATATTATGCTACGAAATACTATTAACTACTCTTAATATTCTGTATGATTAACTTGTTCCATTTGACTATTTTGAAGGAAATGGCACCGACTACTCGACACACCGTGAATATGAATGAAGAGGAATTCCGTACTTTTCTAGCTTCAAACATAGCCGCAGTACAGGCTGCGCTACATACCAACAATAACCTTGGATCTAGCAGTACAGAAAATCGTGTAGGATGCACCTACAAAGAATTCACTGCCTGCAAACCTTTGGAATTTGATGGAACCGAAGGACCGATCGGATTGAAACGGTGGACCGAGAAGGTCGAATCGGTGTTTGCCATAAGTAAGTGTACTGAAGAGGACAAAGTGAAGTACGCTACGCATACCTTCACAGGTTATGCGTTAACATGGTGGAATACCTATCTAGAGCAAGTGGGACAAGACGATGCGTACGCACTACCGTGGTCAGCATTCAAGCACTTGATGAACGAGAAGTACCGTCCCAGAACCGAGGTCAATAAGCTCAAGACAGAACTTAGAGGGTTACGAACCCAAGGATTTGATATTACCACGTACGAAAGACGATTCACAGAATTGTGCCTATTGTGTCCGGGAGCATTCGAAGATGAGGAAGAGAAGATCGACGCGTTTGTGAAAGGATTACCGGAAAGAATCCAAGAAGATATAAGTTCACACGAGCCCGCCTCCATACAACGGGCATGTAGAATGGCTCACAAACTAGTGAACCAGATTGAAGAAAGAATTAAAGAACAGACTGCTGAAGAGGCCAATGTGAAGCAAGTCAAAAGAAAGTGGGAGGAAAACGGTGATAAGAATCACCAATACAACAACAATAGCAATTACAACAATAATCGCAACAATTACCCCAACAATCGCAACATCAATCGCAACTACAACAAACGGCCCAACAATAACAACAACAACAACAACAACAATAGCAACTACAACAATCATCCCAACAACAATAATAATCGCAACAACAACAACAACAATCAGAAGCAGCTATGCCAAAGGTGTGAAAAGTATCACTCGGGGTTCTGCACCAAATTTTGCAACAAGTGTAAAAGAAATGGTCATAGCGCGGCGAAGTGTGAGGTCTACGGACCAGGGGTTAATAGAACGAAAGGAACAAATGGTGTCGGAACGAGTAATGGCGGAGCAAGTAGTGTCGGAGCAAGTTATGCCAATGTAGTTTGTTATAAATGTGGAAAACCGGGCCACATTATTAGAAATTGCCCGAACCAAGAGAACACGAATGGACAAGGCCGCGGAAGAGTTTTCAATATTAATGCGGCAGAGGCACAGGAAGACCCGGAGCTTGTTACGGGTACGTTTCTTATTGACAATAAATCTGCTTACGTTTTATTTGATTCGGGTGCGGATAGAAGCTATATGAGTAGAGATTTTTGTGCTAAATTAAGTTGTCCATTGACGCCTTTGGATAGTAAATTTTTACTCGAATTAGCAAATGGTAAATTAATTTCAGCAGATAATATATGTCGGAATCGAGAAATTAAACTGGTTAGCGAAACATTTAAGATTGATTTGATACCAGTAAAGTTAGGGAGTTTTGATGTGATAATCGGTATGGACTGGTTGAAAGAAGTGAAAGCAGAGATCGTTTGTTACAAAAATGCAATTCGCATTATACGAGAAAAAGGAAAACCCTTAATGGTGTACGGAGAAAAGGGCAACACGAAGCTACATCTTATTAGTAATTTGAAGGCACAAAAACTAATAAAAAAAGGTTGCTATGCTGTTCTAGCACACGTCGAGAAAGTACAAACTGAAGAAAAGAGCATCAATGATGTTCCCATTGCAAAAGAATTTCCCGATGTA
Organism: Rutidosis leptorrhynchoides; assembly: GCF_046630445.1. Taxonomy (NCBI): domain Eukaryota; kingdom Viridiplantae; phylum Streptophyta; class Magnoliopsida; order Asterales; family Asteraceae; genus Rutidosis; species Rutidosis leptorrhynchoides. The sequence continues at coordinate 50,843,610 of NC_092343.1, forward strand.
TTTCCGAAAGAATTACCGGGATTACCCCCACATCGATCCGTTGAATTTCAAATAGATCTTGTACCAGGAGCTGCACCAATAGCTCGTGCTCCTTACAGACTCGCACCCAGTGAGATGAAAGAACTGCAAAGCCAATTACAAGAACTTTTAGAGCGTGGTTTCATTCGACCAAGCACATCACCGTGGGGAGCTCCTGTTTTGTTTGTCAAGAAGAAAGATGGTACATTCAGGTTGTGTATCGACTACCGAGAGTTGAACAAACTTACCATCAAGAACCGCTACCCACTACCGAGAATCGACGACTTATTTGATCAACTACAAGGCTTTTCTGTTTATTCAAAGATTGACTTACGTTCCGGGTATCATCAAATGCGGGTGAAAGAAGATGATATTCCAAAGACTGCTTTCAGAACACGTTACGGTCATTACGAGTTTATGGTCATGCCGTTTGGTTTAACTAATGCACCAGCTGTGTTCATGGACCTTATGAACCGAGTGTGTGGACCATACCTTGACAAGTTTGTCATTGTTTTCATTGATGACATACTTATTTACTCAAAGAATGACCAAGAACACGGTGAACATTTGAGAAAGGTGTTAGAAGTATTGAGGAAGGAAGAATTGTACGCTAAGTTTTCAAAGTGTGCATTTGGGTTGGAAGAAGTTCAATTCCTCGGTCACATAGTGAACAAAGAAGGTATTAAGGTGGATCCGGCAAAGATAGAAACTGTTGAAAAGTGGGAAACCCCAAAAACTCCGAAACACATACGCCACTTTTTAGGACTAGCTGGTTACTACAGAAGGTTCATCCAAGACTTTTCCAGAATAGCAAAACCCTTGACTGCATTAACGCATAAAGGGAAGAAATTTGAATGGAATGATGAACAAGAGAAAGCGTTTCAGTTATTGAAGAAAAAGCTAACTACGGCACCTATATTGTCATTGCCTGAAGGGAATGATGATTTTGTGATTTATTGTGACGCATCAAAGCAAGTCTTGGTTGTGTATTAATGCAACGAACGAAGGTGATTGCTTATGCGTCTAGACAATTGAAGATTCACGAACAAAATTATACGACGCATGATTTGGAATTAGGCGCGGTTGTTTTTGCATTAAAGACTTGGAGGCACTACTTATATGGGGTCAAAAGTATTATATATACCGACCACAAAAGTCTTCAACACATATTTAATCAGAAACAACTGAATATGAGGCAGCGTAGGTGGATTGAATTATTGAATGATTACGACTTTGAGATTCGTTACCACCCGGGGAAGGCAAATGTGGTAGCCGATGCCTTGAGCAGGAAGGACAGAGAACCCATTCGAGTAAAATCTATGAATATAATGATTCATAATAACCTTACTACTCAAATAAAGGAGGCGCAACAAGGAGTTTTAAAAGAGGGAAATTTAAAGGATGAAATACCCAAAGGATCGGAGAAGCATCTCAATATTCGGGAAGATGGAACCCGGTATAGGGCTGAAAGGATTTGGGTACCAAAATTTGGAGATATGAGAGAAATGGTACTTAGAGAAGCTCATAAAACCAGATACTCAATACATCCTGGAACGGGGAAGATGTACAAGGATCTCAAGAAACATTTTTGGTGGCCGGGTATGAAAGCCGATGTTGCTAAATACGTAGGAGAATGTTTGACGTGTTCTAAGGTCAAAGCTGAGCATCAGAAACCATCAGGTCTACTTCAATAACCCGAAATCCCGGAATGGAAATGGGAAAACATTACCATGGATTTCATCACTAAATTGCCAAGGACTGCAAGTGGTTTTGATACTATTTGGGTAATAGTTGATCGTCTCACCAAATCAGCACACTTCCTGCCAATAAGAGAAGATGACAAGTTGGAGAAGTTAGCACGACTGTATTTGAAGGAAGTCGTCTCCAGACATGGAATACCAATCTCTATTATCTCTGATAGGGATGGCAGATTTATTTCAAGATTCTGGCAGACATTGCAGCAAGCATTAGGAACTCGTCTAGACATGAGTACTGCCTATCATCCACAAACTGATGGGCAGAGCAAAAGGACGATACAAACGCTTGAAGACATGCTACGAGCATGTGTTATTGATTTCGGAAACAGTTGGGATCGACATCTACCGTTAGCAGAATTTTCCTACAACAACAGCTACCATTCAAGCATTGAGATGGCGCCGTTTGAAGCACTTTATGGTAGAAAGTGCAGGTCTCCGATTTGTTGGAGTGAAGTGGGGGATAGACAGATTACGGGTCCGGAGATTATACAAGAAACTACCGAGAAGATCATCCAAATACAACAACGGTTGAAAACCGCCCAAAGTCGACAAAAGAGCTACGCTGATATTAAAAGAAAAGATATAGAATTTGAAATTGGAGAGATGGTCATGCTTAAAGTTGCACCTTGGAAAGGCGTTGTTCGATTTGGTAAACGAGGGAAATTAAATCCAAGGTATATTGGACCATTCAAGATTATTGATCGTGTCGGACCAGTAGCTTACCGACTTGAGTTACCTCAACAACTCGTGGCTGTACATAACACTTTCCACGTCTCGAATTTGAAGAAATGTTTTGCTAAAGAAGATCTCACTATTCCGTTAGATGAAATCCAAATCAACGAAAAACTTCAATTCATCGAAGAACCCGTCGAAATAATGGATCGTGAGGTTAAAAGACTTAAGCAAAACAAGATACCAATTGTTAAGGTTCGATGGAATGCTCGTAGAGGACCCGAGTTCACCTGGGAGCGTGAAGATCAGATGAAGAAGAAATACCCGCATCTATTTCCAGAAGATTCGTCAACACCTTCAACAGCTTAAAATTTCGGGACGAAATTTATTTAACGGGTAGGTACTGTAGTGACCCGAACTTTTACATGTTTATATATATTAATTGAGATTGATATTTACATGATTAAATGTTTCCAACATGTTAAGAAATCAAACTTGTTAATACTTGATTAATTGAAATATGTTTCATATAGACAATTGACCACCCAAGTTGACCGGTGATTCACGAACGTTAAAACTTGTAAAAACTATATGATGACATATATATGGATATATATATATAGTTAACATGATACTATGATAAGTAAACATATCATTAAGTATATTAACAATGAACTACATATGTAAAAACAAGACTACTAACTTAATGATTTTTAAACGAGACATATATGTAACGATTATCGTTGTAAAGACATTTAATGTATATATATCATATTAAGAGATATTCATACATGATAATATCATGATAATATAATAATTTAAAATCTCATTTGATATTATAAACATTGGGTTAACAACATTTAACAAGATCGTTAACCTAAAGGTTTCAAAACAACACTTACATGTAACGACTAACGATGACTTAATGACTCAGTTAAAATGTATATACATGTAGTGTTTTAATATGTATTTATACACTTTTTAAAGACTTCAATACACTTATCAAAATACTTCTACTAAACAAAAATGCTTACAATTACATCCTCGTTCAGTTTCATCAACAATTCTACTCGTATGCACCCGTATTCGTACTCGTACAATACACAGCTTTTAGATTTATGTACTATTGGTATATACACTCCAATGATCAGCTCTTAGCAGCCCATTTGAGTCACCTAACACATGTGGGAACCATCATTTGGCAACTAGCATGAAATATCTCATAAAATTACAAAAATATGAGTAATCATTCATGACTTATTTACATGAAAACAAAATTACATATCCTTTATATCTAATCCATACACCAACGACCAAAAACACCTACAAACACTTTCATTCTTCAATTTTCTTCATCTAATTGATCTCTCTCAAGTTCTATCTTCAAGTTCTAAGTGTTCTTCATATATTCTACAAGTTCTAGTTACATAAAATCAAGAATACTTTCAAGTTTGCTAGCTCACTTCCAATCTTGTAAGGTGATCATCCAACCTCAAGAAATCTTTGTTTCTTACAGTAGGTTATCATTCTAATACAAGGTAATAATCATATTCAAACTTTGGTTCAATTTCTATAACTATAACAATCTTATTTCAAGTGATGATCTTACTTGAACTTGTTTTCGTGTCATTATTCTGCTTCAAGAACTTCGAGCCATCCAAGGATCCATTGAAGCTAGATCCATTTTTCTCTTTTCCAGTAGGTTTATCCAAGGAACTTAAGGTAGTAATGATGTTCATAACATCATTCAATTCATATATATAAAGCTATCTTATTCGAAGGTTTAAACTTGTAATCACTAGAACATAGTTTAGTTAATTCTAAACTTGTTCGCAAACAAAAGTTAATCCTTCTAACTTGACTTTTAAAATCAACTAAACACATGTTCTATATCTATATGATATGCTAACTTAATGATTTAAAACCTGGAAACACGAAAAACACCGTAAAACCGGATTTACGCCGTCGTAGTAACACCGCGGGCTGTTTTGGGTTAGTTAATTAAAAACTATGATAAACTTTGATTTAAAAGTTGTTATTCTGAGAAAATGATTTTTATTATGAACATGAAACTATATCCAAAAATTATGGTTAAACTCAAAGTGGAAGTATGTTTTCTAAAATGGTCATCTAGACGTCGTTCTTTCGACTGAAATGACTACCTTTACAAAAACGACTTGTAACTTATTTTTCCGACTATAAACCTATACTTTTTCTGTTTAGATTCATAAAATAGAGTTCAATATGAAACCATAGCAATTTGATTCACTCAGAACGGATTTAAAATGAAGAAGTTATGGGTAAAACAAGATTGGATAATTTTTCTCATTTTAGCTAAGTGAAAATTGGTAACAAATCTATTCCAACCATAACTTAATCAACTTGTATTGTATATTATGTAATCTTGAGATACCATAGACACGTATACAATGTTTCGACCTATCATGTCGACACATCTATATATATTTCGGAACAACCATAGACACTCTATATGTGAATGTTGGAGTTAGCTATACAGGGTTGAGGTTGATTCTAAAATATATATAGTTTGAGTTGTGATCAATACTGAGATACGTATACACTGGGTCGTGGATTGATTCAAGATAATATTTATCGATTTATTTCTGTACATCTAACTGTGGACAACTAGTTGTAGGTTACTAACGAGGACAGCTGACTTAATAAACTTAAAACATCAAAATATATTAAAAGTGTTGTAAATATATTTTGAACATACTTTGATATATATGTATATATTGTTATAGGTTCGTGAATCAACCAGTGGCCAAGTCTTACTTCCCGACGAAGTAAAAATCTGTGAAAGTGAGTTATAGTCCCACTTTTAAAATCTAATATTTTTGGGATGAGAATACATGCAGGTTTTATAAATGATTTAAAAAATAGACACAAATACGTGAAACTACATTCTATGGTCGAATTATCGAAATTGAATATGCCCCTTTTTATTAAGTCTGGTAATCTAAGAATTAGGGAACAGACACCCCAATTGACGCGAATCCTAAAGATAGATCTATTGGGCCTAACAAACCCCATCCAAAGTACCGGATGATTTAGTACTTCGAAATTTATATCATATCCGAAGGGTGTCCCGGAATGATGGGGATATTCTTATATATGCATCTTGTTAATGTCGGTTACCAGGTGTTCATCATATGAATGATTTTTATCTCTATGTATGGGATGTGTATTGAAATATGAAATCTTGTGGTCTATTATTATGATTTGATATATATAGGTTAAACCTATAACTCACCAACATTTTTGTTGACGTTTTAAGCATGTTTATTCTCAGGTGATTATTAAGAGCTTCCGCTGTCGCATACTTAAATAAGGACGAGATTTGGAGTCCATGCTTGTATGATATTGTGTAAAAACTGCATTCAAGAAACTTATTTTGTTGTAACATATTTGTATTGTAAACCATTATGTAATGGTCGTGTGTAAACAGGATATTTTAGATTATCATTATTTGATAATCTACGTAAAGCTTTTTAAACCATTATTGATGAAATAAAGGTTATGGTTTGTTTTAAAATGAATGCAGTCTTTGAAAAACGTCTCATATAGAGGTCAAAACCTCGCAACGAAATCAATTAATATGGAACGTTTTTAATCAATAAGAACGGGACATTTCAAGACATACACGATCCTATCAGTTCTATTATTAATGTTACTTATCCTGATTTTCTCGATAACCTTGGTAATCCCACTTACTACGAACAACGTACAATCCTTGATCCAACTCACGAAGTGGTAAACATCATTAATGATCGTATGATGCAGTTTCTCGAAGGTGGAGAAAGATCATATTTAAGCTCCGATAGAATTTGTCAATCTGAACGAGACTCACATTTCAATAGTGAGCTATACACAACTGAGTATCTTAATAGCATTAACATAGGTGGTTTACCAAAACATGATCTACGACTGAAGGTAGGAGTACCAGTTATGCTTCTTAGGAATATAGATCAGGCGGGTGGTTTGTGCAATGGTACACGGTTGCAAATCGTTGAGCTTAAAGATAAATTCATAAAGGCAAAAATTTTGACTGGAACTCATGTTGGTACAATTACAGCTATTCAACGAATGCTAATGGTTCCTTCAGATAAGCGAATACCATTCAGATTCCAAAGAAGACAATACCCTATCTCTGTTTGCTTTGCAATGACTATTAACAAAAGTCAGGGACAATCATTAGCACATGTAGGATTATTTCTTCCAAAACCTATTTTCAGTCACGAGCAACTGTATGTAGCTCTATCTAGAGTTACTTCTAAGAAAGGGCTAAAGGTTCTCATTTTGAACAAAGACAACCAACTTTCCAACACAACTACTAATGTTGTGTTCAAATAAGTATTACAACATCTATAATTTTTTCTTTTTCAGCCACTTATGTTTGTTTAATAGAGTTATCTTATTTTATAATTGTTTCAGTTATAAATTTAATAGCAATCTACGCTTTTTTAGTGTGTACGACTTTTTAACCATTTTCTCGAATTAAACATTTTAAGTAGATTTCAACCCATGGAATAGTATATTTTCAATTAAAAGATCCTATACATGTTATAGTAATAGCCTCATAAATAGAATTATGTATCATTATTATATATTGCCAAAAAAATTAAATATCTACACAAACGTTTTAAAAACTTAAGAAATTATTATTTATAAAATATGAAACCAATATCATTCTATAATAATTTCCCGTAAAATTTTTACTATAATGGCAAATCAATGTACAATATATTATTGATGACCACTTAATTATTATGTAAATTTCAAACAAAAGGTTATTTTACTTTGTCAATGTTTTTAGTTTAAACTTTAAACACATCATTTTATGCAACTTGCGATTTTAGATTATAATTTAAACTTACATGTTGACCCATTAATATTTGAATAAATATAAAAAAAATAAAAAATCTTCACATCAATCTATACTAAAATTTCGGCAAAAAAAAAAAAAAAAAATATTCGCCAGCCATCTATATAAGTAAATAACATTTCCTCCCAAAACTGATATCATACAAACAAAACAAACTGCTTCCACAACTTTGATCCGTAAGTATGTTCCAACCTTCTGTAAAACTATTTTAATTTTATTTAAATTTGTTTTTTTCATTAGATCGGTCATTCTCAATTCGTTTTCGTTCGGCAACTTTAGATCTAATTGGATATTTAGTTCGTTACATAATCGTTTCAAAACATACTTTAATTACTATTACAGTTTATAATGTATATAAAGAATAATTATGCATTAGTTTGAACATTATACTGTAAAATGATGGATTTTTAATATATACCGCTTCTTCATTTACATGTACACCAGATTTAATGGCTTTAATTTACAAGAAGCAACCTCCACCTTCGTTCATCCATATATTTTCCAGTACTAGTCATCAAGATGTGGTATTTCAATAATTATTATGTTCCATTTCTTTATACTTTTGCTCTCTATACTTATTTAATAAAACATACAGAACAATATATGTTCCATTTCTTTATACTTTTGCTTTTTATACTTATCATGTGTATGGTTTTTACGATAATACTTCAACACACAGAACAATATATGACAATTATTGATATGGCCGAAACAGACAATTTTATTTGTGCGGTGTCGTTAGGTCACAACAATTCAGAATCAGCCACCAAGAGGGGGGTACTGTTTTAAATTTATATTTAGCGGGGCCTAAATCGTACTACTCCTTATTATGAGTAAGGGAAGTATGATCTAGAGTCGTATTTTTAAGATATCAGTAGAATCGAACCTATATTTAAAGCTTAAGATAGTTATGAAGGAGTAGTGGTTACCTAATTTTGGGTTTTTCTAGTTTATAAGACAGATAAAGTAAATGCAATAAAATTCGTAATTCAGATAAGGTTAAAACAAGTGCATACTATGATTTCATCAGTTATTCTGCCGAGATTATGGAATACTGGCTCATGAATAGGTAGGGGCCTTGTATTCATTACAATGGTCCTAAACGCCCCTATCGTAAGACATGTCACTGGGTAATGCGATAAGCTTGAAGATTCTGAATAGATAGCAATGTCCCTTACCCCCGACGCCCGTGCAGTCTGACTACAAGCATGCACGTTCAGACAGCTCATCCAATTGAGCGACTCGGTTAGGTGACGTATTAACATTCCACAAAGGTGTAAACTTTCTTAAGCATAATAGAATACAGGGTTTACCATATCCGAGAGACGTGATGTGTTTCAATGCTTTTGTTAATGATTGGTTTTAAAAGATAGTTAGGCCCTTAAAAAAGAGTTCAACCATAAAGAACACCATGGCCAAGTTAGGTTGACTTCCATGAACACGTTCGGTTATCCTAACGATCCAATCCTTTATGTGTTTAAACAAACAGTTCCTTAATTAACTAAGAATCCCTCAAGTGGGTTGCAATGCTTGAGACCGCGTTATGGTGCAGTTTACTAATCAACACTGACCATGTTCCATGGCCTTACTTAGCAGAGGTACAGCTTACAACAACCGATGTGCTTCAGCATGCATGTACGAAGTTTATATGCTTGGTGACTACACTAGCATGGTCTGGGACCGACAATGTACTAAGGGTCTAGTCAGATGTTTCACTACGAAAGAGTCTTCAGTCGGAATCCAAAGCTTGATAGACTTACTACAACTGGTGTGCCTCAGTCGAACTTACGTTGTATCCGATAGACTTCTCTTACCAAGGGGTAACACATATAGTGTAATCTGAATCGGGGTTCACGACTTCCCAATAATAGAGCCAATAACTACGTTTTATTAGTTAGAAAATCGATTGAGTTTAAAGCATAATCGAAAAGCATTTCAACAACATACACAAACTATAACATTATTTCGCCATTATAACTGGTTACATCATAGCATACACTAAAGATAACTACTCGCTAATCATGGCAACAACATCACAGAACATAATGATAGAAGACATTATATAAAGATAAAGGATAGAAGTACTAGTAGATTAAACGAGTTCCGAATACAAAAGTGAAAACTTCAAACTCCAGACCGCTCCTAATACAATCTTCGGCGTTCTTCTCCGGGTACTAGATTTCCCGCACGGAGTCGAAGACCTTGAAAGTATGACTAATATTGTACAAAAGAGAGAGAGAGAGAGAGAGAGAGAGAGAGAGAGAGAGAGAGAGAGAGAGAGAGAGAGAGAAGTGAATTGAAGTGTGTGTTGGAATGAATGACAAAGACCCTTTAAATAAGCTTGAAATTTGCCTACAAACGGCTGGCAGGCCGTTTGGCAGGCCGTTTGCCAGGCCAGGCCGTTTGCAGGGGCCGTTTAACTTGGGCGTGTGGTAGGCCGTTTACAAGCCAAGTAAGCCGTTTGGCAAGCTGTTTGGCAGGCTGTTTGGCTTGCTGATTCGCTGGATCGTAACTTGATTTATTGTCTTTCACTGTTTTCGCTCTAGAATCTTCGTTTTAGCTCCGATTCTCTTGATTCTTTTTGCACCGTCTTCGTAATTACTTGCTCTTCAATTCTAACCAATGAAGTGGGTATTTTGCCGATAAAGTTAGAATCTTTCTTGTTTTTAGGCCTTAATACTGGGGTAAAAACGTGACTTTTTAGCCGATATTAAATATCCCACACTTAGACTTTGCTTGTCCTCAAGAAAACTCTCATTTTACCTTAAGAAATCTTTTCGGAGTTTTTTTTTTCTAAATACCTAAGAGGTTTGCTTTTTATTATAAGAGTAAAATATAAGGTGAGTCATCTATGTTAGGATTGAAACTATTCTCTGCAAGCATGCGAGGATGTTACATGACTTAGGCTAGCTTTCACGGGTCACTCAAATCACACAAGTGTTTAGGGTTTCCTATAGATCTAAGAAATGAATTCACTCATAGCCAGTCATGCTGCACCCATAGTCATAGGCTTGATAAAGACTCAAATCCTTGTTTCTAATGTGAGAACGGTAGTAACCATAGCTTCTAGGTCATTTGTCAATGATGGAAAGGAATTTTGGAGTGGTAGTGAAGTTGTTTTGAGAGTTGAGAAAAAGGGTAATATAGTCCTTATGCAGACTTTTATTCGGATAGATAGGAGTGCTGATATTTTGAGAAGCACTTTTGAACTTTTCTTCATTTGATAATCATTTTCGGTCAAGTTCTTCTTCGGCGTTTCTCTTTATAAGTTCTGCTCCTTTTCTCAGAACTTTGAAATATATTTTTTTTTAATTTTTTTTGGAGATTTTATCTCGAGAAACTTTTTGCCGGTAAACTTTTTCAAGACCTTTGCTATGATACTTGAGAGGTTTATAACGTCGAGTTTTCGGAAGGAATCTCATTTTCTGGATTTTTCAAGTGATGGTAAAGATGATGTGAATGTGGTGGTGAAGTAGAAGTAGTGGAGGTGCGAAAGGCTTATTTTTGACAAATGGCTAGCTCTTCTAATTATAACCGAATCACATTTCGCTGCTTTGGAAATGTAGATCTAAAGCAAGTTCTGATTCTGAGCACAGACATCGGCACTCTCAACGGAAAACAGTGAAGCATTAAAGATGAATGATGGTCTTATTTGGGTGCCTCACCATAATCAATTTAGGTCGATAATGCCTTAGTCATGCAATGCTCTATTAGAGATTTGGTTTAACCTAACAAAATTTCCACCTTACTTAAGCCTTACTTTTATTTACAAACGTTTTAGGTTTTCAAAAATACTTTTTCGGAAAGGCTTTCTCTTGTTATAAATTTTGAAATTTCGCTTAAGAACTTGGAATCTTCATAATGAGTTATTTTAATACAACATAAAAAGATTATACCAACATCCCACACTTAGACGAACATTGTCCTCAATGTTCCTAGTGTATCCCACACTTAGGAGTTTTAGTTGAAGATTTGGGAGTATTTGTCTAGTGTTTAATTGGGTTGGGATCCCACACTTAGTGATAAGCTAGGATGTGGCATAATTTAAAGTTTGAGCTAGTAACGGGAAGAAAGAAGTACCCCTAGCAGATGTTGCTTGTGATGATACTAGCTGGCTTTCAATTCTTGTGTCCTTTATTGATCGGCTCATTTGTCATCCTTTATTCTTCTACTCTACTTTATTGCACGGGTTGCCTCCCGAGAAGCGCTTGTGTTTAAGGTCGTTAGCTCGACCGTAGTGATGCTTAGAAAGCAAACATTCCTTGCTGGTGGTTGTAATCTTGGTCTTCTCGAGGAAATGTGAGTCTTGGTGGGTATACCCTGATAAAGTGTCGGACCAATAGTGGTAGTAGATCCGGTACTTCTCTTGAAGATCTTCTGAAAGATAGGTAGTGTGCAGTTTCGGCTCGTGATAAATCTTGAAGTCCGATGAGAATATGATCTACGGCTCTGCTGGTTGACCTATGAATGTCAATCATAGAGGCAGTGCTGGTGGTGATTATTTCTCTGATGAGATGCTTATTTCGGAGGTCTTCAAACAATGTTAGAAACTGTATCTTTAGTATCTCGAAATCTTCGAAATGGTGATCTCCACAGTAAGAGTCTGCAGCTTTGCACAGATTGGTTAAAAGGCGAAGCTGAAAAGAAGTGAAAAGCAATCCTGACCCGAGCATCAACGTCACCATTTTTGAGTATATCTCCCGACATCCGGCTTTAAGTGTGAAATTTAGATCCGTAGATTCGTGGAAGATACATGCTATATGTGACGACCCGCCCCAAACCTCCTGGGCACAAATTGTCAACTCCAGGTCCATTACACGGTATGACACTATATGCTATTATAAAACAAGGTTTTGCATTCATAAAAAGATAATATTTTTCCAACGACAACTGTTTTACAAAAGTAACTTGCTTATACAGATAGAAAGCATTAACAATAGTACGTGACACTTAGGTCATTACAAAACCATGGTTCGAATACAATGTAAGTAGTGAATGCAAAATTAAAAGTCCATGATTAGGAGACATCTCTAACAATGCAGAGTACAGCGGATGCATAATCGTCTTAGTTACCTGAGAATAAAACATGCTAAAAAGGTCAACACGAATGTTGGTGAGCTATAGTTTTATTGTAAACAATAAAATAATGTAGACCACGAGATTATTGTATTCAAAACAGTATGAAAAGTATATGCTTAACCGTGGGCGCTTGGTAACTAACTTAACAAAGAAATATATATATATATATATCACCCCCTAAAAGTACACTTGGCGAGTGCGTTAAAATAGACGAAGTATTAAACACCCGTTGAATGGTAGCGCTACTAGCCCGAGTGGGGATGTCAAACCTTATGGATCCATATCTAAGATTCGCGTCTACCGGTTCATAAACCAATAGTTAAACGTTACCGAGCTAAGGGGAAAATTCGTGCCGTTATGTCACCCACACATATATAAAGTTAAATTACTCTTGTCTAGTATGTAAAACATAAAAAACGCATGTATTCTCAGTCCTAAAAATAGTTAAAGTAAAAAAAGGAGCTATAACTCACAGTGAATGCTCAGTATAGTAAATAGTGCGTAAATGTAAGCAAGTAAGTTGGTCGATCCAACGAGCTCTCGTCAAGTTGCTAAGTCATTAATCGTGTATAGATAAGTTTCGTATGAAGTTTAAAGTAAGTCGAGTGACATCATCATCATCATCAATCATCAATGAAAAGTCGTTTAACAAAAGTAAAGACTGGTTTAGAGGGCTGACTTAGGACAACCGTTGTGCCCAATATACAAACTCAGTTGATGAGTAGTCAGTGGCCAAGGCTTCGTTTGTGAGTCCTTTAACCGCTGCCAAATTTCCAGATCTGAACTCAAAGTTGTCAAGCCGTGGCGACAGTCTGAGCGAGAACAGGTCAGAAATTTCAGCACGTCGTTACAAGGTAGTAGTAAGTTTCTTTTGACCATAACTCCTAAACCGTATATCGAATTTAGGCGAGTCTTAAACGAAAAGTTATCTACACAAAATAAACTTTTTGAAAATTAATTTTCCATAAATTCTAGGTACTGGTTCAGATCCAGAAAATACAGTAGTTTGTGCTCCGGTGGGTTTCTTAACTCATGGTGCTTATCATGGTTTTCATCCTTGATGCATTTAAGCTTCAAGTGTACAACTCTAGATACTTTTGCATCATGTTGTTCAAGCTTTAACCATCAACACACTTATTAACATTAAATGAAAAGAAAACCAACTCTTTAAGAGTTTCATGCTACATAATGAACCAAAGTTACATTCTTAGCATTAAGCATTGTTTCTTATCATCTTTATATAAGTTTATGTGCCTTTATCATATGTAGATGATAAAGACTTGATTTTTATCACCATAAAAATCATAAAAAGGTTGCAAGTAAATGAGATCTACAACAAAACTTAGATCTCAAGTATTATGAAACCCTAAGCTAGAAAGCTTGGATTCTTACAAGATTAATGAGACCATAAGCTAGAAAGCTTAGATCTAATAAAAGTAATGAGATCAAAAGCTAAAAAGCTTAGATCTAAACAAAATGGTGAAACTCTAAGCTAGAAAGCTTGGATCTTTAATGTTCTTGTAGATCCTTAAAGCATAAAGCAAGATCTACAAGTTTTATGAAGATCATAAACACAAGTTTAGATCTTTTAACAAAAGTAAAGTAATTTAAACAAGTAAACAAAGCTAGAGAGCTTGAATCCTTCATGTTCTTGCATAATCTTCAAACAAGAGTTTGAAGCAACAAGATGTAAAGAAGATACAAGTTATAAAACTTGATCTTGAAACAATAATGATGATGATGAATTTCGTGGATGATGATGAAGAAAGAAAGAAGAAAAGCTTGCAAAACTAGAGATAAGTTAGAGTGAGAAACTAGAGAGAAGAGTGTATGTGCAAAATGAATTAGTGAATGGAGGGGTCTTATATTTATAGGCAAGTAATCATAAAACAAGACAACAAAATGGTGGTGATGGTGGGGGACACAAATCGACGGTTTGTGGGGGGTGGGGCAGGTGGTGGTCCATGGTGGTACAAAAGTGAGGTGGTGATGTTGGGTGGCATGGTGCATGGTGTCAAAATGTGTAAGGGTGGTATAAGCATGCATGCATACACTTTTATCTTATGTCTTAATGGATTATCTTAAACTTAATGGGTTCATTAATTTATTGAGATGGGCTTATTAATTAACCCAATAACTAGAGTAAGGTGGGCCCTGGTAATCCTACTCCAATTAAGATAAGCCCAAGTAATTAACAATTCACTAAATGTAATTAAGCAAATGACGAACTAAGTAATTATCATTAAGAAATAACAATTAGAATTAAGGTTTCATAATATTCCCATTATGACCAAAGGTTAACGTGTACCAAGTACGTAGCTCGTTCTAAATGTCTAATGACACTAACGGTCGTAAAAGCATTCAAGGATCAAGTTAAGTAATTAATCACTTAATGACACGTTGTAAAATATTGACGAAAGTAATTAGTATGGATAATGACTCCAGAATATTATCCAGCTCAGTACACATGTAGCAGATTCGGGAAAGTATAAGTATAAATATAAGTTAAAAAAGTCGATCGCTACACTATCTGCTTCGTAACATAGGTGGAAATGTTGACTCGATCTGGTTCAAGATGAGAGAACGGAGATGAGAGAACGGATTGTTGCGCCTTACTTCCTCTGTGACTGCGTCTCGTAACTCTTTGATAATTAGATCAGCGTGGTGATAAATTTTTACGTAAATCACTAGCCAGTCTGGTGTGCTTTCGAAATTATCTCTTTCTAAGAGAGCGAAAAAGCTGTGAATATCCTCGATCATTTGCAAATCAGAGTGTTAAGTCGGGCGTCCGGTGGAAAGATCCATGTGTTTTCGAATGAGAGTCAGTAGTGCTCGTTGGTTTGCTGAGAATGGAAGTGCAGATCCGACTAAGGCATTGTAAACTTTAGAGTAAATGATCTTCTGATCTCGACAGAATCTTGTCTCAAGAATAGTGCGAACCATTGAATTATGCTCTCGTTGCCTTTCTTCTCGGTGGATATGATCGTGAAGAGTGTTGATAAAATCTTGAATGCATTCTTCTAGGATTTCAACATCCTTGTGTTCTCTTTGGAGATATAGGTTGTATTCTTCTCAGATAGCATAATTCGTTCCATTAAGCGTAGCGTGTAATCAATTATTGATTTACGGATGGCTTCGAGAATCTCTTCAAATTCATCGGTATCATTGATGAAGGTTATCATGTCTGTGTGTGTAGATATGACCGGAATCCGACCTAAAGAAGAGTCAGGCTCCCCTAGATCTGGTTCGGTTGGAGAGTGTGAGTTATCCAGAATGTCTTCATGTTGCTCTTCCTTGTCATCATCGGTATAGTGTTCTTCTGAGGATTCTTCTGATGAACGGGTTTCTTCAGTATTCTGGTTCTCTACTTTGATACTTGCAGGGTCAATTTCTATTTCCTTAACCTTAACCTTATCAGTCTTTTTCTTGAAATGAAGGATTAAACTGTGATCTTCCGTCTCAAGCCTCATTAATTCTTCATGATGCTTAATGCTTAGAAAGGGCATTATCGCAGTTTCTTTTACGTCTTCCATTTCCTCTTCCTCTTTAGATTCTTCCTCTTCCTTTATTTCTTCGCTGGGATCCTCTTCTTCCATTTCTGAGTCGTCTGCAGACTGTGATTCGATACCCATTTCGATATCGTTGGTGAAGACTCGTCATCGGAAGTGATCCGTCTGGTGGAAATAGCAAACATCTCTGCCTGTCCTGAAAGATCGGTAGGTCAGTCAATTTTGAAGGTAACGCTCTCCCCATGTGATCGCAAGATCAAGGTTTGATTGTACACATCAATGACAGTCCTAGCCGTATTCATGAAAGGACTTCCTAACACTACTGGTGTGTGTAGGTCTTCCTTAATGTCCATTACTACGAAATCCATAGGATACAAGAATTTGTCCAAGACGTTCTCAACTATGTCCTTAGGATATCGAATTGTGTTATCGGAAAGTTGGATTGTCATTTTAGTTGGTGACAATTCTCCTAATTCTAATCTCTTGTAGAGAGAGTAGGGAATTAGGTTGTAACTTCCTCCTAAATCTGCTAGCGCATGAATGGTTCTAGATTGGTAAATCGAACACGAGAAAATGAATCAGCCTGTGTCTCCTAGCTTTGGTGGTAGAGAGTTTCTGAGTAATGCTGAGCATTCTTCACTCAGTGGAATTTTGTTAGAATCTGGGATCCTCTCCTTTGTAGAGAGAAGCCTTCAGATGTATCTCTTCTGGTTGGGAACTTTGGACATGGTGTCCAGGAATCTTCCATCAAGTTTGAAGGAATCAAGCTTGGATGGTTCCTCCTGTAGCCTTCCAGGATAGGGTACATGAACTAGAGTTACAGGGGCAGCTTCTGAGTATATGTTGATTTATTCTTAAGCCTAGCTGACCTTCTCCGTGGTTCTTCCTCTGGGATTACTGAATCCATTTGCTTAGCTTCCTCTATGTGGGGATTTTGGATAGTATTACTGGGTAACCTTCCTTGTGGTCAGGTTTAAAGGCATTGTGATAACTGTCCGAGCTGCGTCTCTAGACTTTTAAGCAGAGCCAATTGATTTCTCATTAGTATCTTTGTCTGGTCTTGTCTGGATACAGTTCTCTAATTTAGCTGTTGTTGTCCTTGAATGAACCGAGACAACTGATCATCAGCTCCAAGAGTGGGGTTGGTTACTTTTGTAATCTGGGTGGTTGGGGAATTTTCCTCGACTGGTGGACCAGCGAGTGGAAGTGGTTGATCGTAGGACAATTGAGATTGTTGGGCTGGATAAGGTGGGTAGCGATAGCGAAAAAGCTGATTATTTCGTTGAAATTGATTAACCCTAGGTTGTTGATTGAATCCGGGATTTGGTTGACGACCTGGGTATTGAACGTAACAGACTGAACCGTCAGGATATTTGTACTCAAATTGATATTCTTCAGTGGGTTACGGGTTGGTACAATTAACACAGGCCTGAGCCTGGTTGACCTGCTGCGGCTGCGTCTTCAATTCTCCGAGTTGTTTAGCGAGAGATTCCATCTTATCCGTGAGGGATTTGATGGCCTCTGTTTGATTGTTAAGTGCGAAGAGTGGGGCAGATGATGAAGTTGTTTCACCACTGTTTCAGTCATGATGATGCATTGTGATGTTCTCGAGCAATTCTCATGCTTCGGTTGCGGTTTCGTTCATCAAATTTTCTTGAGCTGCTGCATCGATCGTCGTCCTATGATTTACCGTAAGACCATTGTAGAAGGTACAGATTTGAGCTGTCCGTTCTAGCTGGTGATTAGGGCACTTCTTCAGCAGGGTTTTGAATCGCTCTCATGCAGTGTAAAGAGATTCATCATAACTTTGTTTAAAGTTAATGATGTCATTCTTTAGTTTGGTTTGTTTAGAATGAGGGAAATATTTGGTTAGGAATTTAGTAGCCATCTCCGTCCATGACGTGATGGAATCTTTTTTCCAGTCCTTCGAACCATGTTTGTGCATGATGAGTGAGAGAATAGTAAAACAAGTATAGCCAGACTATATCTTGTCCTATCCCTGGCTGTTTGTAGGAGTTCGAAAGAGATATGAATTTATCAAGGTGAGAGTTAGGATCATCATTTGGTATCCATGAAACTGACATCTATTTTGGATGAGCTGGATGATGTGATGTTTTAACTCGAACGAGTGTCCTTGAATCTCTGGAAATCTGATTGGTCCTCCTCGACCTTCAATCGAGGGTTTGGTATTTTCTGCTAAAGTAACGCGTAACGCCATTTGATTTCTGATTCGTACTTCCTTACGTGCTTTAGATATTATTGCGTCTAGATTAGGTACAAATAACAACGGCCCTGGTCTAGATCGGGTTTGGGTCATACACTGGGTATTCCTTTTTGTTTTTAATTTTTAAGCAGATGAACTAAATTTCTAAGCTAATCTAAGGTAATTCTAATGCAATCTAAGGTAGTCTAATTTAAAGTTATCTAATTTAGTCTAAGATAATCTAACTATCCTAAGGTTGAATATGTTTTTGGTTCTTGCCACCGATTCTCTGGTATTTTGATAACAGAGCTTCGCACGAACTATTCAACAAACCAAGTGGACAGGCTGACTACGGAGAGGCAGGATCCTTTTGGTTCCAATATAATTGGAGACTGTTCGGAAAATCCAACAACCAAGTACGTGTATAATTGTCTTTCTTAGACACCACTAAATGCTTGTGAATAAGTTTGATAGAGAGCAGTATTATCTGATACCAGTTCCCCAGCAGCGGCGCCAAAAACTTATACTCCCCTTGATATGGCCGAAACGAACGGTTTTATTTGTGCGGTGTCGTTAGATCACAACACGTCAGAATCAACCACCAAGAGGGGGTACTATTTTAAATTTATATTTGGCGAGGCCTAAATCATACTACTCCTTATTATGAGTAAGGGAAGTATGACCTAGAGTCGTATTTTTAAGATATCAGTAGAATCGAACCTATATTTAAAGTTTAAGATAGTTATGAAGGAGTAGTGGTTACCTAATTTTGGGTTTTTCTATTTTATAAGACAGATAAAGTAAATGCAATAAAATTCATAATTCAGATAAGGTTAAAACAAGTGCATACTATGATTTCATCAGTTATTCTGTCGAGATTATGGAATGTTGGCTCATGAATAGGTTGGGGCCTTGTATTCATTACACTGGTCCTAAACTCCCTGTCGTAAGACATGTCACTGGGTAATGCGCTAGGCTTGAAGATTCTGAATAGACAGCAACGTCCCTTACCCCCGACGTCCGTGCAGTCTGACTACAGGCATACACGTTCAGACGGCTCATCCAATTGAGCGACTCAGTTGGGTGACGTATTAACATTCCACAAAGGTCTAAACTTTCTTAAGCATAATAGAATACAGGGTTTACCATATTCGAGAGACGTGATGTGTTTCAATACTTTTGTTAATGATTGGTTTTAAGAGATAGTTAGGCCCTTAAAAAAAGAGTTCAACCATAAAGAACACCATGGCCAAGTCAGGTTGACTTCCATGAACACGTTCAGTTATCCTAATCCTTTATGTGTTTAAACAAACAGTTCCTTAATTAACTAAGAATCCCTCAAGCAGGGTGCAATGCTTGAGACCGCGTTATGGTGCAGTGTACAAATCAACACTGACCATGTTCCATGGTCTTACTTAGAAGAGGTACAGCTTATAACAACCGATGTGCTTCAGCATGCATGTACGAAGTTTATATGCTTGGTGACTACACTAGCATGGTCTGAGACTGACAATGTACTAAGGGTCTAGTCAGATGTTTCACTACGAAAGAGTCCTCAGTCGGAAACCAAAGCTTGATAGACTTACTACAACCGGTGTGCCTCAATCGATCTTACGTTGTATCCGATAGACTTCTCTTACCAAGGGGTGACACAGATAGTGTACTCTGAATCGGGGTTCGCGACTTCCCAATAATAGAGCCAATAACTACGTTCTATTAGTTGGAAAAGCGATTGAGTATAAAGCATAATCGAAAAGCATTTCAATAACATACACAAACCATAACATTATTTCGGCATTATAACTGGTTACATCATAGCATACACTAAAGATAACTACTCGTTAATCATGGCAACAACATCACAGAACATAATGATAGAAGGCATTATATAAAGATAAAGGATAGAAGTACCAGTAGATTAAACGAGTTTCGAATACAAAAGTGACAACTTCAAACTCCAGAACGCTCCTAATAAAATCTTCGGTGTTCTTCTCCGGGTACTAGGTCCCGCACGGAGTCGAAGACCTTGAAAATATGACTAATATTGTACAAGATAGAGAAAGAAGTGAATTGAAGCGTGTGTTGGAATGAATGACAAAGACCCTTTAAATAAGCTTGAAATTTGCCTGCAAATGGCTGGCTGGCCGTTTGGCAGGCCGTTTGCAGGGGCCGTTTGCCAGGCCAGGCCGTTTACAGGGGCCATTTAACTTGGGCGTGTGGCAGGCCGTTTGCAAGCCAGGCAAGCCGTTTGGCAAGCCGTTTGGCTTGCTGATTTGCTGGATCGTAACTGATGTCAAAGCTAAGGGGTATATAATACTATTAAATTTTACTAGGAAATACTATTAAATACGATACAAATTTTACACAAGATATTTATTTATTTATTGAATGGATATACTTAAACCTTGCTACAACACTTATAGGCAGTGTACCTAATCGTATAGTAGTGTAGTTTTTAGTAAGTCTGGTTCGGTCCACAGGGAATCTTTTAAACAAAGCTTAACGCTATATTAGTTTAATTTATAAAAATACAAATATATATATATAAGTAATATTATTATTATAAAGGAGGATTTTTACCGTTTAATGACCGGTTTGTCGATTTTAAAAACTTTAGTTGCAGTTAAAACAAAATGTAAAATATTAAATAAATAAAAGACTTAATTTAAAGCGTAAAGTAAATAATGATAATGAAATTATGAATAATAAAAGTGCGATAAAATAAACTTGCGATAATTAAAAAGTACGATAATTAAAAGTGCAATTAAATACAATAACAATAAATAAAAATGCGATAATTAGAAGTGCAATTAAATATAAAATAAAGGAAATTAAATATGAAATAAAAGAATTATGCTTATTTAAACTTCCGTAATCATGATGTTTGACGTGTTGATTTTAGTTTTATGCCCATGGGTTAATTGTCCTTTGTCCTGGATTATTTAATATGTCCGTCTGGTTTTTGTCCATAACAGTCCATCAGTCATAAATATAAAGTGCGAGTGTCCTCGTCAAATTATCCTTATACCCGAAGTCAAATATTCCAACTAATTGGGGACTTAAACTGTAACAAGATTTTAATACTTTGTTTAATAATTACATCAGGATGTCGACTGAGTGTAACCCAAGGTTTTAATACTTTGTTAACAATTATGCCAAGTGTCCTTGTACATAATTTCACCCCTGTTTTAATAATTCTAGTGGCTATTAATCCATTCCCGTGTCCGGTTAAATGAACGATTATTCGTACATATAAATACCCCGCCCATCGTGTCCGATCGAGTGTAAATGGTTATTTATAGGGACGCCCAATTGTAAATCTTTATATTAACATTAACAAACTATCATTTAGTTAAACAAATATAAAGCCCATTAATAGCCCATAGTCTAATTTCCACAAGTGTCGTTCTTTTGTCCAAACCCCAATTATGGTACAAAGCCCAATTACCCAATTTTAATAATTAGCCCAACATCATGATTACTTCGGATTAAATAAGCATAATAATAACTTAGCTACGAGACATTAAATTAAAAAGGTTGAACATAACTTACAATGATTAAAAATAGCGTAGCGTTACACGGACAGAATTTCGACTTACACCCTTACAACATTCGCTAACATACCCTTATTATTAGAATTAAAATTAAAATTAAAATATATATATATATATATATATATATATATATATATATATATATATATATATATATATATATATATATATATATATATTACGTATATATTGAGAGATAGATAGATTATATTATGATGAAAATGATCAGAATTCGTTGGGTTTTATAGGGATTTTCGAATTTGGCTGCTCCGCAACTCGCGGCATTTTTGCTCTTCAAACTCCGCGAGTCGCGGAGTTTGAAATTCTAGCTCACTCCATTTTGGCTCATTTCTTGCCGACGGATTTTTATATAAATATAATATATATATAATTTATATAATTAATTATATATTATATTATATTTATATACATAGTTAACTCGTAATTTTTAGTCTGTTGCATCGAGCGTTGAGAGTTTACTCATGTCCCAGTTCCGGATTTTCGAACGTCCTTGCGTACAATTTAATATCTTGTACTTTGCGTTTTGAATCTTGTACTCTTGTAATTTCGAGACGTTTCTTATCAATAATTGGAACCACTTTGATTGTATTTTGTACTTTTGAGCTTTTTGGACCTTTGCGTCTTCAATTCGTCGAATCTGTCTTTTGTCTTCACCTTTTATTATTTAAACGAATATCACTTTTAAATAGAACAATTGCAACTAAAAGCTTGTCTTTCTTGAGGAATAATGCTATGAAATATATGTTCGTTTTTAGCATTATCAAATATTCCCACACTTGAGCGTTGCTTGTCCTCAAGTAATATAGTCTTGAAATACTAGAATCACTTCTTTATTCTTCACACTTTGTACATCAGTGATTTCTATACGGCGGTATAAACAATGGTAGTAACGATATGGTTTACAGTCCCACATGACTACAAAATTTAGATCCATTAAGGAAATTGGATCTTTATGAAAACATTTGATCTTTTGAAAATTTTAATCTAGCTTTTACCCTAGATAAGTTTTCCGGAATAACCCTTCACCGGTGTTTGCAAAATATTTTTGTGGTTTTGGTGGGTTTCAGATTTGAAAATTTTAGCTCAAAACTTGTGGTTTTGTGTCACCCACTTGCTAACCTTGTATTAGGAAAGCAACACATCCAATATACTTGCTCCGTATATTACCTTTCGGTAAACTACCGTCCGGTTATAAAGGAAAGCATTGAACAAGCAACTGTTAAGGCAATGTCCCCTGACATGCTTTTAATTATGGTCTATAACGTGTCGGACGCAATTACTATCCTTTGTAGGAGCAATAGTAAAGCTCACCCTTATGATTTTTCGGTCTGGCACAAGGTCCTGTCTTTAACCATGCTATGCAACCACCGTTCTTATAGTTGACACCCGATTTGGTTCAGATGACCTAATGAATTCCAGATGAATTCCTAGGATTTTACGTTCAATGGTAATGAACGCATTGAAAATGGGTTTTCAGAAAACAAATCGGTTTATAATTTGATCAAAATATTTTCTCGTTCAAGCTCGAGTTTAGATATCATTGAATTCCATGAGTTTATAATTCTCAATCTTTAAGGTCAATCTCTAGGATTGAGTAATATCAGTCTTAAAAGCTGATTTTTAATCTTTAAGGAGATTATCCTTTCTGGGGATCTGATTCATTAGTCTTATCCAGCTAATTTGCACGGTGCCCCCCCATTTTACGAGATAAATCCTTCTCATGGTTAGGATAAATTTGACCACTTGGCGACCCTGTTTTATGCTGAGGTCCGTGGATTTCCTGCTGATTTTAGTGATGAATTTTCTAGATTTTTCGTTAACCTACAGCTGGTCTGGACGACAACTTCCTGACCTAAATCAAGAAGATTGTTTCTTTTTCGGAAGACTTTACTTCCTTTTAATGATGGAATTGATTCATCGTGTAGATCCATCTCTTCTTTTCTTTCATCGGGTAAAACAGTTTAGTTTAGTCCAAAGCAAAAGTATTTTCAGTTATTTGTTACAGAAATATGTGACATATGTTTAAAATATCTTGGTAAATTTTTCCACACTTGGCTTTTATTTTTCTTTTTATTGTCCTCTATTCCATTTTAAATGAATTTTAACATTTTGGTTTGTTTCTCAATTTATGTCCTTTCCGAGGTAACAATAATTTCGGTGTTAAAACCTAGTTTTATCGTTCATAAATATGTATAAACATGATTTTGAGTTCATTTAATTGAAAATTTTGAAAAATTTTACTAGAATTGGGTAGTCAGTATATAAGACTAGGGTTGTTCTTTATTATCAGAGAGCACTAGATTCTAATACAACTACTACTTTACTAGTATTTCTAATGGTAACCAAGTGTATAAAGTAAAAATTTTAAAATCCGAAAGAATTTAACCCCTTCCCACACTTAAGATCTTGCAATGCCCTCATTTGCAAGAAATCAGTAACAATTTAAATTATTGAGGGTGATTAGCGTAGAAATGATTAAATTTTACCAAAGTTTCCAAACATATTGTTGTTTGTGTTGAATGATAAATGGTGCACATCATTTGTTCATTCCGTCTTGTTGTTATTTCACATATATTTTGCATCTTGTCGTCAAAATTAGTTGCTTTTGCTGAACTTAATGCCAGTCTTTGAAAATGCATTGTTTTACCCTGTTGTGTACATAAGATAAACTGCAAACATATATACATATTTTTGAAGTTTGGTATATTACCCCACATTAAAAAATTATTAAAATCTAATAAAAAAAATTAGAAAATTATAAAAACTATTACAATATTAACATAAGTATTAAATGTATCAACATTACAAATAATAAAATAAATAAAACTAAGTAGACTAGGGATGATACTGATACCAGTAGGGGTTCCATGCATAACCATATGTGTTATAAAATGCTTCGGCTGGGTTATACGTAGGATACGGTGGTTGGATCTCTATAGACCAGGGAGGAAATACGGGCGATGGAGTAGGAATATAGTTTCTACCTATTTGTTGGCAATAAGCTATGATTTAGTTTTGATGAACTTGCCAATCTTCAAATGCTCTATGTCTAGCATTTTCATACTCTTGTGAAGCTATAAACCTTTGCATTTCTGTCATTTCATTTCCCCCTCCCACATTACCTTGCTGTTGGTTTCTCTCAACCTGTGGATGTCTACCATGGTATTGTACTGCGGCGTTATTTCGCCTCTTCAAAACCTTCGCACCATGGTATACATTTAAACCTATTGTATCGCGGGGTTCTGGTTCTTCGACTAATAATCCCACCCGACTTATATCCACACCGAGATATTCAGCAATCAAAGTAATAAATATACCACCTCCTATTATGCTATGCGGTCTCATCCCCCTAACCATAGCTGATAAATAATAACCCACACAATAAGGTATACTTACAGCGCTTTGTGGGTCTCGAATACACATGTGGTAAAACAAATCCTGTTCATTTACCTTTTCCTTATTCTTACCTCGTTGTGTAATCGAATTGGCTAAAAACCTATGAATTACTCTTAACTCTGCTCTATCTATATCCAAATAAGAGTAATTTCCCCTTTTAAATCGGTGATGGCTAGTCATTTGACTCCATACACCATGCGTATCAAAATTTTCGTCTATCTTTCTACCATTTAGTATCAACCCTCTACAATCGGCAGATGCTAACTCCTCAGGCGTATATATACGTAAAGCCTGATGTGATGACCCGGGAATTTCCGACCAAATTTAAACTTAATCTTTATTTGATTCCGACACGATAAGCAAAGTATGTAAAGTGAAGTCTCAAAATTTTTTAAACTGTTTCATATATGCATTTGACCTTGACCATTTCCGACGATTCACGAACAATTGTGTATAAATAGATATGTATACATATATATATATACATATATATATGTAGTGATTTGAAATTTATAAAATCCAAACATTGGAATTAGATGTGTAAAATAGGATACAAACTGATTAAGCACAAATTTAAAATGAATATATATATATATATATATATATATATATATATATATATATATATATATATATATATATATATATATATATATATATATATATATATATATATAAGACATATGAGATCTATGTATAACTATTATAATAATATATATAAAAATTAAATATTAAAGAATCATTAAAAACTATTATATAATATATTATATGATCATTAAATATTACATAATTAATATATTATTAACAAATTAAAATATAGTTGTTACAATAAGATTTTTATTACTTTCATTATTATTACTAATACTAAGGTTAATATTAATAATTAATAGCAGTACTAGTATAATATTATAGATAATATATAGATATGAAATTTAATGTATTTGTTACCTTTACTAACTTTCACTACTACCATTAGAATATATATTTAATATTAATAACAATGTTATTATTATTTTGTATAATACATAAATATGAAATTTAATATAATTGAATTGTTATATAACCACTACTATTATTAATATTATTAGTTATCATTATGTATATCGTAATTAGTAGTAAGATTACAATTTTAGTTACTATTAATAGTTATGTATTATTATTTTTATCAAGATTTTTATTATTATTATTATTAATATCATTATTATTATTTCCTAGTATTATAATTATTTTCAATATAATTATTAATAGCATTATTATTAATATAAACATATTTATTATTAATAATATTATTACTAGTATTATTAATAATACTAACATGATTCATACTTGTAAAATATCAAAATTTAAGGAATTTATATATACATATATATATATACAAAGTTAGATAAATACATATATAATATATTTACAGCTATATATGTAAAAAATAAATAAATAAATATAGTTATAACAATTATATTTAACAGATATGTATAAGTATATGTATCAGATCATTAAATGAATAAATATATATATATATATATATATATATATATATATATGTATATATATATGTATATATATATGTATATAAAATTATGAATACGAATATAAATCTCACAAGGATCCAAGAGCAGTTATCTATAGCTATCAGCTATTTCACATTTCTGTTTCTGTCTATAAGCTGGAATGCATAATCGAATAGAATAACAGGAAAACAACAAATTCAATTATTCATCGAATTCTTTTATTGTACGAATGAATATTTTGTTGTCCACTCAATCAAGCTACGAAACAAATTTAATGGAGTCACTTTTGCTGTAACAACATCACTTACCCTCTACATAATCCTCTGCTATTACAGTTCAGATGAAAACAGAAAAATTAAACTAGAGTTTTGAAGAAACTATCGTGTTTTCTCTGTTTTTAATCGTTTTGTCAAAAACCCAGAAATTTAATTCCAATTTAAATTCTATAAATGCAAAGATGTTAGAAAGATATCATTTAAACTTTCTGAAAAGTCTCCAGCGTCAATTTTTCATATCGTATTCGAATTCGAGAAGTCAAAGATTTTGAATAAAAAGTCAACCAAAGTGTTCATATTAAAATTCGAAATTTCTGTTTTGATTCAAGTTTAATTGGTAATACAGGTAGTTTCTACTATCTATTTAGAACCTTTTTCACGATTTGATCTTTGTCTCAAATCGCCTCGAACTCAAAATCAGAGTTGGGGTTCATTGGTGTGTTCGTGGAACCATACAGCTCCTGCTGTATTGTTTTTTTTTATTTAATTTTTTTTACTCTCGCTGATCAAACAAATAATTTAACAATCAAGTTTCCAATTCAATTCCAAGCATTAATTTAAAATGGAGGTTGTGATTTTGGTTGAATATATATCTTTGGTCGACTGTCCAAGTGAAGAAGAAGAAAGAATTGGGGTCGAGTTTAATAAAATTAAAAGTCGTATGTATAACAGAAAAACAGAGGTAGCAGGATGGTTGGGTGTTGATTCGGATGTTCGAGAGGTCGCGGGTTCGAGTCCCGTCGTGGGTTTTTCTTTTTGGTGGAAGTTCTTAAAGGGTATATATATTTCTATTTCCATTTCTATTATTATTATTGTTACTATTAATTTTTATTATTATTATTATTGTTATTGTAATTAGTATTATTATTATTATTATTATTATTATTATTATTATTATTATTATTATTATTATTACTTAGTTATCATTACTAATTTAAGTAGTAAATACTATTTTTTTTTTCAAAAATAAATATATTTACTATTATTGTTAAGTTAAGTAATATACTACAATTTATTATTTACTATCAATAAATATTACTGTTATCATTATATTTATTATTGTTATTATTATTAATACAGGTATTAAGTATCATTAATTAGTATTATGATGATTATAATTACAAATATAATTGCTAGTATTATTATTATTAAGTATTACGAATCTTAGTTATTAGTATTATTATTATTACTATTACTACAAGTATTAGTTACCCATTTTTTTCTTTTTATTATCACAAACCTAGTTACATTTAGGTTTATTATTAACGAAAGTATTTTATTAAGATTACCATTAATAATAAGATCGTTATAATTATTATTATCTAAATAAGTATTATTATTAAATAATATGATTAGTAATATTATCCCTATTAATCTCAACAATTACATTTTTTTTAGCAGATAAATATTTTGTACATAAAATACACTTATTAAGTATAATATAATTATATTAAAATTTCACAATACTTATATATATCACACTTACTAATAATATTTATAAAAATACTTACAAATAACAAATTATCGATTTTTAAATATAACATTAAACAAGCATGAATCTATAAATATAATTAAATAAATAATAATTATTTTGAATATAAACACAAATTAAATATATAATATATAAATTAAGATATAATAAATTGTTCGATTACGATTATACGTTTTAATATATATATACATACCAATGATATAGGTTCGTGAATCCGAAGCCAACCCTACATGGTTCAATATAGTCATATGTATTTTTACTACAAAATACATTAGGTGAGTTCATTTGCTCCCTTTTTACTCTTTTCGTTTTTGGGCTGAGAATACATGCAAATGCTTTATTAACTGTTTTACAATATTTATATGCGTGAGTTTCATTTACCTTTTGACCCTTTATATTTTTGGGCTGAGAATACATGCGCAACTTTTATAACTGTTTTACGAAATAGACACAAGTAATCGAAATTACGTTCTATGGTTGAATGATCGAAACTGAATATGCCCCTTTTTATTTAGTCTGGTAATCTAAGAATTAGGGAACAGACACCCTAATTGACGCGAACTCTAAAGATAGATCTATCAGGCCCAACAAGCCCCATCCAAAGTACCGGATGCTTTAGTACTTCGAAATTTATATCATGTCCGAAGGAGGATCCCGGAATGATGGGGATATTCTTATATGCATATTGTGAATGTCTGTTACCAGGTGTTCAATCCATATGAATGATATTTTTGTCTCTATGCATGGGACGTATGTTTATGAGAAATGGAAATACGAAATCTTGTGGTCTATTAAAATTATGAAATGATTATTTATGTTAAACTAATGAACTCACCAACCTTTTGGTTGACACTTGAAAGCATGTTTATTCTTAGGTATGAAAGAAATCTTCCGCTGTGCATTTGCTCATTTTAGAGATATTACTTGGAGTCATTCATGACATATTTCAAAAAAAGTTGCATTCGAGTCGTCGCGTTCATCAAGATTATTATTAAGTCAATTATAGTTAGATATATTATGAAATGGTATGCCTGCCGTCAACTTTTGATGTAATGAAAGATTGTCTTTTCAAAAACGAATGCAATTTTTGTAAAATGTATCATATAGAGGTCAAGTACCTCGCGATGTAATCAACTGTTGTGAATCATTTATAATCGATATGGACTTCGTCCGGATAGATTAGGACGGGTCTTTACAGTTGGTATCAGAGCGGTGGTCTTAGCGAACCATGCCTGCATTAGTGTGTCTAACTGATAAGTCGTTAGGATGCATTAGTGAGTCTGGACTTTGATCTTGTCTGCATGTTAAAAGTTTTGCTTATCATTTTGTGTCAAAAATTACCTGCTTATCATTCTTAGAGAATCACTTGCTTATCATTCTTAGTCTATACACGTTCTACTGCATTGACTGCATGAATAGTGTATAGACAAAATTCATATCTTAGCGTATCTGCTACTTCATATCTTAGCGTATCTGTTACTGTAACTCTGCCTGACAACTCCCGTAGATTCCTCCGTAACTTATGGGATTTTAGTATTATATATGCATATGTAAATTATGCATTGCAGGGTACTAATCTACATCCTATAATCTATTTTTATCGAAAATCTTTCATCTGATCGTACGAGATGAATCCCTCAACCAGTTCGAGTCCCTCAGATTCCGATAGTTATTCCGGCAGTTATTCCGATATGGATTTCCACTCAAACTCCGAAAGCAGTATAACCAGAATGAATCAACCAATAATCCATCCCCAATTCATCTAATGGGTTCGTAGTCAACTTAATCAATAGAGATGCGAAGAAGGCGATCTCTTCCACCAACCGAATTCACCTATTAGCGAAGAACCTGAAACACTTACCGGCGAACCAGTTCGAAACACCAATTTCACCATCATTTCCCGAATATCTCGCCATGATTATATACTATCTCAAAATTCTAAACCTTATTCATTCGCTTGTTCTGATCGACAATCATCCCGGTATAATAAAAGAAGTCAATAAGCTTCGCGCTCGAGTTGTAGCCCTGGAAAGTATGGTGCAAAACATACCAGCTTCAGCAACATCACCTGCAACACCAGTACCACCAACAACCCAAGTTTCAACATCACACGCCTCAACATCTCATTCCGTACCTCGAGTATAATCATCGTTCTACGTATGGTGCTACATCCATTATCTTCGTCCTTCATGGCGATTAAGTAATCTCTAATGTTTTAGAGATTATGTATTCTAGTTCTAACGATAAATCAAATGAGATTAATATCATATTAACTCATTAAATCCATGATTTACATCTGAAGAAAATATATATGTATATATGTTTTCATAAAGATTGTAATTAGAAATTCTTTTGTACAAACTATTAATGGCGAAAATATTTTAACGGGTAGGTAATACCCGAGGAAATATTTAACTGTCATATTAACATGTTATACTGTACATTCTTCAAATCTGATTCAATAGTCATTTCCTATCATACTTACATCCACATATATATAAATCCATTCACCACAGAATAACCATTTTCATTCAAATTTCATATTTGGATTTTGACCTATCAGAATCCAACAAGTGGCATAATGAAGAAAACATTTGACGGAATAAAATTTATTAGAAACAAACAAATTAACTATGAAAAATTTTGTTAAGAATCCACGCTAACAAAATCCTAGCTAACTGTTCCTAGCTAACTGTGGACTAATCAACTGAGGACTACCAACAGTGGATAATTAAAATGAATTAAAATATTAATTATAACATATGAAACTAAACAAATCTTCAGGTTGGCCATTTGATTTCACCCTAAAACCTCATTTGTATCTTGACGATTACAATCTGCGTCCAAACCTTTCGTAATTCTTGAAAACACCTCAATCGAGAGGATGAACCAACCGCATTTCATCTACGGAAGAAAAGATTGATGCATATAACTTTTCACCTGAGAAACTCTCGGCAACTGAGTAAATGTTTAAAACGTAGCTATGCTAATTTCTTAGTGTTATTATTACCCAAAATAACTTTGCAATCCCTTTCCAAATTAGCAAATTTTGTCACAGCTCCAGCAAGTCAACTTTGACTTTTCATTAAAACAACCTTATTATAACCTTGATTTATATGTGTACTCTTTTATTGTTACCGGGGAACCTTTTATATTCCATCATATTACCAGCAGAAGTACCAGTAACCTCGTTGCTCTTTGGTTTAAATCTCTCGGACAAATCACTATATTTATCTATTGAAGTCTCATCATGTACTCATCCGCATCTTGTAACGAGAACTGACATACCAATTATCAGGAATCAGCAATCAGTACTTTGAAAACTCATAGCATATTTACAACAACAGTTATATGTGTAACATTCATCTCTTAGAATTATGACCTTTCATCCGAAATCCTGAAAAGCACTCAGTCTACGAATCGATACTCTGAATGTTGGAAAAGCTCAGAAATGTTGGAAATGGAAAACGGATAAAGTTAACCATGAAGGAGACCAAGGACAAATACAAGAACCATACCCTATATTCAAAGAATCCAGATAATTCTGAATCCGTTGAAATCTTTAGAGAATATCTTGCTCCAAAGTCATGTTAAAATCTTGTGGAAAAATCTTTCTCCATCAACCATCGAACTTAGAAATTTCAAAATATCATCATCAATATCTTCGATATTTCTGAGGATATTTTCATAAATATTCTCGTCCAAAATTATATACCTCTTCGTTCTTCCTGGGTATCATTATATTCAATAGAAAATTTAGTACCGAAAAGCAGATTATGCGAAACTATGAAGAAAGCCGTGGACAAATCACAAAGAATAAGTTTGACTTCAAAGAATCTAAATGATTCAATGTCTGCTAAAGTCTTTAGTGAATATCTTGCTCCTTACTCTAAACCCTTGCAGACAATAGTTTCTATCATTCTCTGATCTTAGATATTCCGAGATATTATCGTATCTTTCATTATAAATATCCCCCAGATTTCTGGAGATTTTTTTATAACTATTCTTATCTGAAATCATTAATCTTTTCATGTTATCAGTATTACATTGTATAGAAACTGCTAGTTTCTATATTCTGTAAACTTTTGAGCTTAAAATATGAATGTTATTGAAGTAATGTTGGGAATTGATGCATGAGTTAGTATAATATAATGACACTTGATCAACGTGATTATATTACAGTAAGTCATGCTGAGTTCTAATGGGACATGATGGTTCACAGTAGATCATACCACCATCATGTGTCATGTTACATAACTCTTTCATTCTAATTAACTTCTGAACATATCAAGAAAGTATATTCTTGATAACTCTATTCTCAATATTCTGGTAAATTGACGAATCAAATCGTGCTATTACGTTCTTTCTTGATTATAACATTAAATTCATTCGAAACTCCATACTTACAAATTCTAGACCATTACTCGTTTTACTAGAAATCGAAAGGAGATTAAAAATACGAAGAGCTCTGAAACATAAAGGAAGATATAAAACTCGACAACAACACTGAAATTACAATAATTAAAAATTAAAAACATCACGGCAATTAAAAATCAAAAGATTACAATCAAACTACTCGTCGTCGTCAATTGTCATCTGCAAAGTAGCGTTCACCTGTCATTTCACCATCCGTGAGGTACTATGGAGACATTGGTATTTCTATTTATACTTCAACTGCTGCTTC
Source organism: Rutidosis leptorrhynchoides (assembly GCF_046630445.1). Classification (NCBI taxonomy): domain Eukaryota; kingdom Viridiplantae; phylum Streptophyta; class Magnoliopsida; order Asterales; family Asteraceae; genus Rutidosis; species Rutidosis leptorrhynchoides. The sequence goes on from NC_092343.1 coordinate 50,876,684, forward strand.
AGCTGATTCATCGAGGTAACGATAACCCAACGTCTCTTCATCTTCAAGAACCGCATACAAAGAAATGCGTTTACCACGATCTTTAATGGTATCTTTTATAAAGTACCATTGATCATCGGTACACAGAAAACTTGCCCTACAATCCGCATCATAATCGTCTTTATAAAAGAACACAGACGTGAATTCACACGGAACTTTTTCCTTCAGAAAGGAGAGCAAGTCTTGTAAACCAACATCACGAATGTCGATATCTTCAAATGAAATACTGTCACCCCACTTATATTCCTTCATTTGATTACGGAAATCACCTTCGTAATGAACAACGAATGAAACAATCATTGGGGGAAGTGTTAACATTTTGCAGTTTGGGAGTGGTTGATTTTAATTTTGAGAAAGGTGGAAATATAAAAGAAATATATGTTTGAGTGTATAAAATGAAGTATATGGTTGGTGTTTATATAGTGTAAAAGTGACCGTTGGGATAGCCGTTGGAATTTTTTTTTATGTTACTAACGGCTAAAAATTTGGGCAAGTTTTTGGGCGAAGTTGGACGATGCCCGTTGGGACCTCTCTCATGATAGTTTCATTCGTGCTCTTCGAATAATCGAATTATTTTACCTGTATTAATCTGTAATGATGAAAACTCTATTTATCAGCTCATATTCGTCAAGAAAACATATTTATTGTTAGCCATGACGACCTCACTCAAATTTCGGGACGAAATTTCTTTAACGGGTAGGTACTGTGATGACCCGGGAATTTCCGACCAAATTTAAACTTAATCTTTATTTGATTCCGACACGATAAGCAAAGTTTGTAAAGTGAAGTCTCAAAATTTTTTAAACTGTTTCATATATGCATTTGACCTTGACCATTTCCGACGATTCACGAACAATTGTGTATAAATAGATATGTATACATATATATATGTAGTGATTTGAAATTTATAAAATCCAAACATTGGAATTAGATGTGTAAAATAGGATACAAACTGATTAAGCACAAATTTAAAATGAATATATATATATATATATATATATATATATATATATATATATATATATATATATATATATATATATATAAAGACATATGAGATCTATGTATAACTATTTTAATAATATATATAAAAATTAAATATTAAAGAATCATTAAAAACTATTATATAATATATTATATGATCATTAAATATTACATAATTAATATATTATTAACAAATTAAAATATAGTTGTTACAATAAGATTTTTATTACTTTCATTATTATTACTAATACTAAGGTTAATATTAATAATTAATAGCAGTACTAGTATAATATTATAGATAATATATAGATATGAAATTTAATGTATTTGTTACCTTTACTAACTTTCACTACTACCATTAGAATATATATTTAATATTAATAACAATGTTATTATTATTTTGTATAATACATAAATATGAAATTTAATATAATTGAATTGTTATATAACCACTACTATTATTAATATTATTAGTTATCATTATGTATATCGTAATTAGTAGTAAGATTACAATTTTAGTTACTATTAATAGTTATGTATTATTATTTTTATCAAGATTATTATTATTATTATTATTATTATTATTAATATCATTATTATTATTTCCTAGTATTATAATTATTATCAATATAATTATTAATAGCATTATTATTAATATAAACATATTTATTATTAATAATATTATTACTAGTATTATTAATAATACTAACATGATTCATTCTTGTAAAATATCAAAATTTAAGGAATTTATATATACATACATATATAAACAAAGTTAGATAAATACATATATAATATATTTACAGCTATATATGTAACAAATAAATAAATAAATATAGTTATAACAATTATATTTAGCAGATATGTATAAGTATATGTATCAGATCATTAAATGAATAAATATATATATATATATATATATATATATATATATATATATATATATATATATATATATATATATAGATATATATATATATATATATGTATATAAAATTATGAATACGAATATAAATCTCACAAGGATCCAAGAGCAGTTATCTATAGCTATTAGCTATTTCACGTTTCTGTTTCTGTCTATAAGCTGGAATGCATAATCGAATAGAATAACAGGAAAACAACAAATTCAATTATTCATCGAATTCTTTTATTGTACGAATGAATATTTTGTTGTCCACTCAATCAAGCTACGAAACAAATTTAATGGAGTCACTTTTGCTGTAACAACATCACTTACCCTCTACATAATCCTCTGCTATTACAGTTCAGATGAAAACAGAAAAATTAAACTAGAGTTTTGAAGAAACTATCGTGTTTTCTCTGTTTTTAATCATTTTGTCAAAAACCCAGAAATTTAATTCCAATTTAAATTCTATAAATGCAAAGATGTTAGAAAGATATCATTTAAACTTTCTGAAAAGTCTCCAGCGTCAATTTTTCATATCGTATTCGAATTCGAGAAGTCAAAGATTTTGAATAAAAAGTCAACCAAAGTGTTCATATTAAAATTCGAAATTTCTGTTTTGATTCAAGTTTAATTGGTAATACAGGTAGTTTCTACTATCTATTTAGAACCTTTTTCATGATTTGATCTTTGTCTCAAATCGCCTCGAACTCAAAATCAGAGTTGGGGTTCATTGGTGTGTTCGTGGAACCATACAGCTCCTGCTGTATTTTTTTTTTATTTATTTTTTTTTTACTCTCGCTGATCAAACAAATAATTTAACAATCAAGTTTCCAATTCAATTCCAAGCATTAATTTAAAATGGTGGTTGTGATTTTGGTTGAATATATATCTTTGGTCGACTGTCCAAGTGAAGAAGAAGAAAGAATTGGGGTCGAGTTTAATAAAATTAAAAGTCGTATGTATAACAGAAAAACAGAGGTAGCAGGATGGTTGGGTGTTGATTCGGATGTTCGAGAGATCGAGGGTTCGAGTCCCGTCGTGGGTTTTTCTTTTTGGTGGAAGTTCTTAAAGGGTATATATATTTCTATTTCCATTTCTATTATTATTATTGTTACTATTAATTTTTATTATTATTATTATTGTTATTGTAATTAGTATTATTATTATTATTATTATTATTATTATTATTATTATTATTATTATTATTATTATTATTATTATTATTATTATTATTATTATTATTATTATTACTTAGTTATCATTACTAATTTAAGTAGTAAATACTATTTTTTTTTCAAAAATAAATATATTTACTATTATTGTTAAGTTAAGTAATATACTACAATTTATTATTTACTATCAATAAATATTACTGTTATCATTATATTTATAATTGTTATTATTATTAATACAGGTATTAAGTATCATTAATTAGTATTATGATGATTATAATTACAAATATAATTGCTAGTATTATTATGATTATTAAGTATTACGAATCTTAGTTATTAGTATTATTATTATTACTATTACTACAAGTATTAGTTACCCATTTTTTTCTTTTTATTATCACAAACCTAGTTACATTTAGGTTTATTATTAACGAAAGTATTTTATTAAGATTACCATTAATAATAAGATCGTTATAATTATTATTATCCAAATAAGTATTATTATTAAATAATATGATTAGTAATATTATCCCTATTAATCTCAACAATTACATTTTTTTAGCAGATAAATATTTTGTACATAAAATACACTTATTAAGTATAATATAATTATATTAAAATTTCACAATAATTATATATATCACACTTACTAATAATATTTATAAAAATACTTACAAATAACAAATTATCGATTTTTAAATATAACATTAAACAAGCATGAATCTATAAATATAATTAAATAAATAATAATTATTTTGAATATAAACACAAATTAAATATATAATATATAAATTAAGATATAATAAATTGTTCGATTACGATTATACGTTTTAATATATATATATACATACCAATGATATAGGTTCGTGAATCCGAAGCCAACCCTACATGGTTCAATATAGTCATATGTATTTTTACTACAAAATACATTAGGTGAGTTCATTTGCTCCCTTTTTACTCTTTTCGTTTTTGGGCTGAGAATACATGCAAATGCTTTATTAACTGTTTTACAATATTTATATGCGTGAGTTTCATTTACCTTTTTACCCTTTATATTTTTGGGCTGAGAATACATGCGCAACTTTTATAACTGTTTTACGAAATAGACACAAGTAATCGAAATTACGTTCTATGGTTGAATGATCGAAACTGAATATGCCCCTTTTTATTTAGTCTGGTAATCTAAGAATTAGGGAACAGACACCCTAATTGACGCGAACTCTAAAGATAGATCTATCAGGCCCAACAAGCCCCATCCAAAGTACCGGATGCTTTAGTACTTCGAAATTTATATCATGTCCGAAGGAGGATCCCGAAATGATGGGGATATTCTTATATGCATATTGTGAATGTCAGTTACCAGGTGTTCAATCCATATGAATGATATTTTTGTCTCTATGCATGGGACGTATGTTTATGAGAAATGGAAATACGAAATCTTGTGGTCTATTAAAATTATGAAATGATTATTTATGTTAAACTAATGAACTCGCCAACCTTTTGGTTGACACTTGAAAGCATGTTTATTCTCAGGTATGAAAGAAATCTTCCGCTGTGCATTTGCTCATTTTAGAGATATTACTTGGAGTCATTCATGACATATTTCAAAAAACGTTGCATTCGAGTCGTCGCGTTCATCAAGATTATTATTAAGTCAATTATAGTTAGATATATTATGAAATGGTATGCCTGCCATCAACTTTTGATGTAATGAAAGATTGTCTTTTCAAAAACGAATGCAATGTTTGTAAAATGTATCATATAGAGGTCAAGTACCTCGCGATGTAATCAACTGTTGTGAATCATTTATAATCGATATGGACTTCTTCCGGATGGATTAGGACGGGTCTTTACAGTTGGTATCAGAGCGGTGGTCTTAGTGAACCATGCCTGCATTAGTGTGTCTAACTGATAAGTCGTTAGGATGCATTAGTGATTCTGGACTTTGACCGTGTCTGCATGTTAAAAGTTTTGCTTATCATTTTGTGTCAAAAATTACCTGCTTATCATTCTTAGAGAATCACTTGCTTATCATTCTTAGTCTATACACGTTCTACTGCATTGACTGCATGAATAGTGTATAGACAAAATTCATATCTTAGCGTATCTGCTACTTCATATCTTAGCGTATCTGTTACTGTAACTCTGCCTGACAACTCCCGTAGATTCCTCCGTAACTTATGGGATTTTAGTATTATATATGCATATGTAAATTATGCATTGCAGGGTACTAATCTACATCCTATAATCTATTTTTATCGAAAATCTTTCATCTGATCGTACGAGATGAATCCCTCAACCAGTTCGAGTCCCTCAGATTCCGATAGTTATTCCGGCAGTTATTCCGATATGGATTTCCACTCAAACTCCGAAAGCAGTATAACCAGAATGAATCAACCAATCATCCATCCCCAATTCATCTAATGGGTTCGTAGTCAACTTAATCAATAGAGATGCGAAGAAGGCGATCTCTTCCACCAACCGAATTCACCTATTGGCGAAGAACCTGAAACACTTACCGGCGAACCAGTTCGAAACACCAATTTCACCATCATTTCCCGAATATCTCGCCATGATTATATACTATCTCAAAATTCTAAACCTTATTCATTCGCTTGTTCTGATCGACAATCATCCCGGTATAATAAAAGAAGTCAATAAGCTTCGCGCTCGAGTCGTAGCCCTGGAAAGTATGGTGCAAAACGTACCAGCTTCAGCAACATCACCTGCAACACCAGTACCACCAACAACCCAAGTTTCAACATCACACGCCTCAACATCTCATTTCGTACCTCGAGTATAATCATCGTTCTACGTATGGTGCTACATCCATTATCTTCGTCCTTCATGGCGATTAAGTAATCTCTAATGTTTTAGAGATTATGTATTCTAGTTCTAACGATAAATCAAATGAGATTAATATCATATTAACTCATTAAATCCATGATTTACATCTGAAGAAAATATATATGTATATATGTTTTCATAAAGATTGTAATTAGAAATTCTTTTGTACAAACTATTAATGGCAAAAATATTTTAACGGGTAGGTAATACCCGAGGAAATATTTAACTGTCATATTAACATGTTATACTGTACATTCTTCAAATCTGATTCAATAGTCATTTCCTATCATACTTACATCCACAGATATATAAATCCGTTCACCACAGAATAACCATTTTCATTCAAATTTCATATTTGGATTTTGACCTATCAGAATCCAACAACTGGCATAATGATGAAAACATTTGACGGAATAAAATTTATTAGAAACAAATAAATTAACTATGAAAAATTTTGTTAAGAATCCACGCTAACAAAATCCTAGCTAACTGTTCCTAGCTAACTGTGGACTAATCAACTGAGGACTACCAACAGTGGATAATTAAAATGAATTAAAATATTAATTATAACATATGAAACTAAACAAATCTTCAGGTTGGCCATTTGATTTCACCCTAAAACCTCATTTGTATCTTGACGATTACAATCTGCGTCCAAACCTTTCGTAATTCTTGAAAACACCTCAATCGAGAGGATGAACCAACCGCATTTCATCTACGGAAGAAAAGATTGATGCATATAACTTTTCACCTGAGAAACTCTCGACAACTGAGTAAACGTTTAAAACGTAGCTATGCTAATTTCTTAGTGTTATTATTACCCAAAATAACTTTGCAATCCCTTTCCAAATTAGCAAATTTTGTCACAGCTCCAGCAAGTCAACTTTGACTTTTCATTAAAACAACCTTATTATAACCTTGATTTATATGTGTACTCTTTTATTGTTACTGGGGAACCTTTTATATTCCATCATATTACCAGCAGAAGTACCAGTAACCTCGTTGCTCTTTGGTTTAAATCTCTCGGACAAATCACTATATTTATCTATTGAAGTCTCATCATGTACTCATCCGCATCTTGTAACGAGAACTGACATACCAATTATCAGGAATCAGCAATCAGTACTTTGAAAACTCACAGCATATCTACAACAACAGTTATATGTATAACATTCATCTCTTAGAATTATGACCTTTCATCCGAAATCCTGAAAAGCACTCAGTCTACGAATCGATACTCTGAATGTTGGAAAAGCTCAGAAATGTTGGAAATGGAAAACGGATAAAGTTAACCATGAAGGAGACCAAGGACAAATACAAGAACCATACCCTATATTCAAAGAATCCAGATAATTCTGAATCCGTTGAAATCTTTAGAGAATATCTTGCTCCAAAGTCATGTTAAAATCTTGTGGAAAAATCTTTCTCCATCAACCATCGAACTTAGAAATTTCAAAATATCATCATCAATATCTTCGATATTTCTGAGGATATTTTCATAAATATTCTCGTCTAAAATTATATACCTCTTCGTTCTTCCTGGGTATCATTATATTCAATAGAAAATTTAGTACCGAAAAGCAGATTATGCGAAACTATGAAGAAAGCCGTGGACAAATCACAAAGAATAAGTTTGACTTCAAAGAATCTAAATGATTCAATATCTGCTAAAGTCTTTAGTGAATATCTTGCTCCTTACTCTAAACCCTTGCAGACAATAGTTTCTATCATTCTCGGATCTTAGATATTCCAAGATATTATCGTATCTTTCATTATAAATATCCCCCAGATTTCTGGAATTTTTTTATAACTATTCTTATCTGAAATCATTAATCTTTTCATGTTATCAGTATTACATCGTATAGAAACTGCTAGTTTCTATATTCTGTAAACTTTTGAGCTTAAAATATGAATGTTATTGAAGTAATGTTGGGAATTGATGCATGAGTTAGTATAATATAATGAAACTTGATCAACGTGATTATATTACAGTAAGTCATGCTGAGTTCTAATGGGACATGATGGTTCACAGTAGATCATACCACCATCATGTGTCATGTTACATAACTCTTTCATTCTAATTAACTTCTGAACATATCAAGAAAGTATATTCTTGATAACTCTATTCTCAATGATTCTGGTAAATTGACGAATTAAATCGTGCTATTACGTTCTTTCTTGATTATAACATTAAATTCATTCGAAACTCCATACTTACAAATTCTAGACCATTACTCGTTTTACTAGAAATCGAAAGGAGATTAAAAATACGAAGAGCTCTGAAACATAAAGGAAGATATAAAACTCGACAACAACACTGAAATTACAATAATTAAAAATTAAAAACATCACGGCAATTAAAAATCAAAAGATTACAATCAAACTAATCGACGAATCAAATCGTGCTATTACGTTCTTTCTTGATTATAACATTAAATTCATTCGAAACTCCATACTTACAAATTCTAGACCATTACTCGTTTTACTAGAAATCGAAAGGAGATTAAAAATACGAAGAGCTCTGAAACATAAAGGAAGATATAAAACTCGACAACAACACTGAAATTACAATAATTAAAAATTAAAAACATCACGGCAATTAAAAATCAAAAGATTACAATCAAACTACTCGTCGTCGTCAATTGTCATCTGCAAAGTAGCGTTCACCTGTCATTTCACCATCTGTGAGGTACTCTGGAGACATTGGTATTTCTCTTTATACTTCAACTGCTGCTTCAGCTGATTCATCGAGGTAACGATAACCCAACGTCTCTTCATCTTCAAGAACCGCATACAAAGAAATGCGTTTACCACGATATTCAATGGTATCTTTTATAAAGTACCATTGATCATCGGTACACAGAAAACTTGCCCTACAATCCGCATCATAATCGTCTTTATAAAAGAACACAGACGTGAATTCACACGGAACTTTTTCCTTCAGAAAGGAGAGCAAGTCTTGTAAACCAACATCACGAATGTCGATATCTTTAAATGAAATACTATCGCCCCACTTATATTCCTTCATTTGATTATGGAAATCACCTCCGTAATGAACAACGAATGAAACAATCATTGGGGGAAGTGTTAACATTTTGCAGTTTGGGAGTGGTTGATTTTAATTTTGAGAAAGGTGGAAATATAAAAGAAATATATGTTTGAGTGTATAAAATGAAGTATATGGTTGGTGTTTATATAGTGTAAAAGTGACCGTTGGGATAGCCGTTGGAATTTTTTTTTTATGTTACTAACGGCTAAAAATTTGGGCAAGTTTTTGGGCGAAGTTGGACGATGCCCGTTGGGACCTCTCTCATGATAGTTTCATTCGTGCTCTTCGAATAATCAAATTATTTTACCTGTATTAATCTGTAATGATGAAAACTCTATTTATCAGCTCATATTCGTCAAGAAAACATATTTATTGTTAGCCATGACGACCTCACTCAAATTTCGGGACGAAATTTCTTTAACGGGTAGGTACTGTGATGACCAGGGAATTTCCGACCAAATTTAAACTTAATCTTTATTTGATTCCGACACGATAAGCAAAGTTTGTAAAGTGAAGTCTCAAAATTTTTTAAACTGTTTCATATATGCATTTGACCTTGACCATTTCCGACGATTCACGAACAATTGTGTATAAATAGATATGTAAACAAATATATATACATATATATATGTAGTGATTTGAAATTTATAAAATCCAAACATTGGAATTAGATGTGTAAAATAGGATACAAACTGATTAAGCACAAATTTAAAATGAATATATATATATATATATATATATATATATATATATATATATATATATATATATATATATATATATATATATATATATAAAGACATATGAGATCTATGTATAACTATTTTAATAATATATATAAAAATTAAATATTAAAGAATCATTAAAAACTATTATATAATATATTATATGATCATTAAATATTACATAATTAATATATTATTAACAAATTAAAATATACTTGTTACAATAAGATTTTTATTACTTTCATTATTATTACTAATACTAAGGTTAATATTAATAATTAATAGCAGTACTAGTATAATATTATAGATAATATATAGATATGAAATTTAATGTATTTGTTACCTTTACTAACTTTCACTACTACCATTAGAATATATATTTAATATTAATAACAATGTTATTATTATTTTGTATAATACATAAATATGAAATTTAATATAATTGAATTGTTATATAACCACTACTATTATTAATATTATTAGTTATCATTATGTATATCGTAATTAGTAGTAAGATTACAATTTTAGTTACTATTAATAGTTATGTATTATTATTTTTATCAAGATTATTATTATTATTATTATTAATATCATTATTATTATTTCCTAGTATTATAATTATTATCAATATAATTATTAATAGCATTATTATTAATATAAACATATTTATTATTAATAATATTATTACTAGTATTATTAATAATACTAACATGATTCATACTTGTAAAATATCAAAATTTAAGGAATTTATATATACATACATATATAAACAAAGTTAGATAAATACATATATAATATATTTACAGCTATATATGTAACAAATAAATAAATAAATATAGTTATAACAATTATATTTAACAGATATGTATAAGTATATGTATCAGATCATTAAATGAATAAATAAATATATATATATATATATATATATATATATATATATATATATATATATATATATATATATATATATATATATATATATATATATATATATATATATATATATATATAGATATATGTATATAAAATTATGAATACGAATATAAATCTCACAAGGATCCAAGAGCAGTTATCTATAGCTATCAGCTATTTCACGTTTTTGTTTCTGTCTATAAGCTGGAATGCATAATCGAATAGAATAACAGGAAAACAACAAATTCAATTATTCATCGAATTCTTTTATTGTACGAATGAATATTTTGTTGTCCACTCAATCAAGCTACGAAACAAATTTAATGGAGTCACTTTTGCTGTAACAACATCACTTACCCTCTACATAATCCTCTGCTATTAAAGTTCAGATGAAAACAGAAAAATTAAACTAGAGTTTTGAAGAAACTATCGTGTTTTCTCTGTTTTTAATCGTTTTGTCAAAAACCCAGAAATTTAATTCCAATTTAAATTCTATAAATGCAAAGATGTTAGAAAGATATCATTTAAACTTTCTGAAAAGTCTCCAGCGTCAATTTTTCATATCGTATTCGAATTCGAGAAGTCAAAGATTTTGAATAAAAAGTCAACCAAAGTGTTCATATTAAAATTTGAAATTTCTGTTTTGATTCAAGTTTAATTGGTAATACAGGTAGTTTCTACTATCTATTTAGAACCTTTTTCATGATTTGATCTTTGTCTCAAATCGCCTCGAACTCAAAATCAGAGTTGGGGTTCATTGGTGTGTTCGTGGAACCATACAGCTCCTGCTGTATTGTTTTTTTTTTATTTAATTTTTTTACTCTCGCTGATCAAACAAATAATTTAACAATCAAGTTTCCAATTCAATTCCAAGCATTAATTTAAAATGGTGGTTGTGATTTTGGTTGAATATATATCTTTGGTCGACTGTCCAAGTGAAGAAGAAGAAAGAATTGGGGTCGAGTTTAATAAAATTAAAAGTCGTATGTATAACAGAAAAACAGAGGTAGCAGGATGGTTGGGTGTTGATTCGGATGTTCGAGAGGTCGCGGGTTCGAGTCCCATCGTGGGTTTTTCTTTTTGGTGGAAGTTCTTAAAGGGTATATATATTTCTATTTCCATTTCTATTATTATTATTGTTACTATTAATTATTATTATTATTATTATTATTATTATTGTTATTGTAATTATTATTATTATTATTATTATTATTATTATTATTATTATTATTATTATTATTATTATTATTATTATTACTTAGTTATCATTACTAATTTAAGTAGTAAATACTATTTTTTTTTTCAAAAATAAATATATTTACTATTATTGTTAAGTTAAGTAATATACTACAATTTATTATTTACTCTCAATAAATATTACTGTTATCATTATATTTATAATTGTTATTATTATTAATACAGGTATTAAGTATCATTAATTAGTATTATGATGATTATAATTACAAATATAATTGCTAGTATTATTATTATTAAGTATTACGAATCTTAGTTATTAGTATTATTATTATTACTATTACTACAAGTATTAGTTACCCATTTTTTTCTTTTTATTATCACAAACCTAGTTACATTTAGGTTTATTATTAACGAAAGTATTTTATTAAGATTACCATTAATAATAAGATCGTTATAATTATTATTATCCAAATAAGTATTATTATTAAATAATATGATTAGTAATATTATCCCTATTAATCTCAACAATTACATTTTTTTTTAGCAGATAAATATTTTGTACATAAAATACACTTATTAAGTATAATATAATTATATTAAAATTTCACAATAATTATATATATCACACTTACTAATAATATTTATAAAAATACTTACAAATAACAAATTATCGATTTTTAAATATAACATTAAACAAGCATGAATCTATAAATATAATTAAATAAATAATAATTATTTTGAATATAAACACAAATTAAATATATAATATATAAATTAAGATATAATAAATTGTTCGATTACGATTATACGTTTTAATATATATATACATACCAATGATATAGGTTCGTGAATCCGAAGCCAACCCTACATGGTTCAATATAGTCATATGTATTTTTACTACAAAATACATTAGGTGAGTTCATTTGCTCCCTTTTTACTCTTTTCGTTTTTGGGCTGAGAATACATACAAATGCTTTATTAACTGTTTTACAATATTTATATACGTGAGTTTCATTTACCTTTTTACCCTTTATATTTTTGGGCTGAGAATACATGCGCAACTTTTATAACTGTTTTACGAAATAGACACAAGTAATCGAAATTACGTTCTATGGTTGAATGATCGAAACTGAATATGCCCCTTTTTATTTAGTCTGGTAATCTAAGAATTAGGGAACAGACACCCTAATTGACGCGAACTCTAAAGATAGATCTATCAGGCCCAACAAGCCCCATCCAAAGTACCGGATGCTTTAGTACTTCGAAATTTATATCATGTCCGAAGGAGGATCCCAGAATGATGGGGATATTCTTATATGCATATTGTGAATGTCGGTTACCAGGTGTTCAATCCATATGAATGATATTTTTGTCTCTATGCATGGGACGTATGTTTATGAGAAATGGAAATACGAAATCTTGTGGTCTATTAAAATTATGAAATGATTATTTATGTTAAACTAATGAACTCACCAACCTTTTGGTTGACACTTGAAAGCATGTTTATTCTCAGGTATGAAAGAAATCTTCCGCTGTGCATTTGCTCATTTTAGAGATATTACTTGGAGTCATTCATGACATATTTCAAAAACGTTGCATTCGAGTCGTTGCGTTCATCAAGATTATTATTAAGTCAATTATAGTTAGATATATTATGAAATGGTATGCCTGCCGTCAACTTTTGATGTAATGAAAGATTGTCTTTTCAAAAACGAATGCAATGTTTGTAAAATGTATCATATAGAGGTCAAGTACCTCGCGATGTAATCAACTGTTGTGAATCATTTATAATCGATATGGACTTCGTCCGGATGGATTATGACGGGTCTTTACACCTGAGCCGTGTCTAGTAAAGACATGTGGCGCATCGAACCTCCTAACAAAAAATCTAATAAAAGATCGATCGGTTAAACTAACTACCCGATCATTTATTTCTATACTACATAATAATTCTTCACACCATACTTTATATACAGGTCTACGCATGTTGAATAAACGTACCCAATCGTTAAAAGTAGAATTACCATACCTCTGTGTAAGTAATTCCCTAATTGGCCCGGCTAATTCTACAGCTTCTAACGGTACCCATTCTATTACCCTAGGTACTTCAACAGCTTTAGAATGAAGAGTATGTAAACCCCTTTGGTATTTTGGATAATCTATCCAACGTCTGTCAAATCTCAAGTTCGGGTGCAAATCTTCCAAGTGCATATCTGAAAATGTCATGACTGGATGAGGTATATCTTGTTTGTAGTAGTTATCCACCTCCTGTTGTTCCGTATTCTCAGCAGAAGCATTGCGAGCTTAGGATGAAGATTCACCCCTTTCAGTCTGCAAAACACATCAAACACAATTTTTGTGCATCCAAATATGCATTAGTGTCAGCAAAATCATCAATCAAAATAATTACAATGACATGTTCAATTTATATCAAACATAAGCTCATTTTCATATTTTTATCAAATCTACACTTTTTCAAATAAGCATATACGAAAATGATCACCAAGTTCATAAGCATTCAACTCAAATAACATGTCAAAATAATCATTACTAGCAATTAAACAAGTTTCAAATGGCATTATCTCTCAAAAATCAAGTTCATGAATTTTAGACTTGAAAAAGTCCACTTTAATTCTCAAAATCATGTTTAGGCTCAAAGTTTGGATCATTTAACTATCTAAACATGTTACACTACTTAATTTAGCAACAATTCATGACAAAAATCGGCCATAACCTGTTTATATCAAAAAGCCCCAAATTTGCTCAAGAACACAAACCCTAGATTACTCAAAATTTGAAGTTTAAGGTTTCTAATCATGTTAAATAGCATCAATCTAGGTTATACAAGCATAATACACAAGCAATTTAAGCATAATTACACTAAAAAGCATCAAAATCGAATTGGGTAAAAAATTGCTCAAGAACACTAATTTTTGGATTAAATGGTGTTTAGGTGTAGAAATTTACCGTTTTTCTTGAGTAATTCCTTGATAGCATCCTTCTCAACATGATTTTAGTAAAAGATTTGATGAAAAACGGCCCAAAATTACGAATTTGAGATGTGTTTGTGTGTGTATTTCGCAGTGTTTTGTGGGTGTGGAGTGTGCAACTGATCTGTTCGGCCTTTTATTTTTTTTTTTTCTGTAATTTGGTTTCTCCGCGAGTCGCGGTGATTTTGTTTTTCAAACTCCGTGAGTCGCGGCGTTTTTTTTTAATAAGCCTTAACTTATAAAACAAATATAAAATAAATTTAAAATTTTGTTTTCCTTTGTTTTAGGATGAGGTCGTTTCGGATCGATGTCCTAGTCCGTCCCTCGACAAAATTTTAAAATTTGTCTTTTTCAAGCGATTGTTTTAAAAGCTTAGATTTTTGGGTTTTTTTTAATGTTTTTGGCATACTTTAATTCAATAAGATTAAAAATAATGATAATAAAAGTTCTCGTCCCTCCCTCGGGTACAGCAATTTCGGTTCAAAGACCTAGTCTTCAACTTACGACGAATTTTAAAAATCATATTTTTAACTAAACGAAATAAAGTAAATTTTTGTTTTTTAAATTCACACAACTTAAATTTAAAAATGCATAAAATTAAAAATTTACACCAAACTTAATTAAAAATGCATAATATTAAAAATTCACACCAAACTTATATTATATTTTTGTTTTTATACATACAAACTTATATTAAAAATATTAATTTTTCAAATATTGACAAACTTAAATATATTGATTTTACAGAGTTCACAATATTAATTTAAGATTTATATATTAATTTTAAAACATGGTAAAAATAAAATTAAAAATCTTTTTGGCTTTTATCCCACTTTAATCAATCAAATATTATTAAAAACATGCGCCCCTCTTTTCGGTAAAGTAATTTCGGTTCCATAACCTAATTTAACTCATGACGAATTTTTGAAATATTTTGGGTTGATTGATTAAAGATATTTATACCTTAAGAATAAACGTTAAATTTCGCAGTGATGTAATAAATTTTTGAATGATATCAATAATTTCGGTCGCCAAACCTAATTTTATTCAATACCAATTTAATACTTTATAGCGAACAAATTAGCGTTTATTATCAAAAGGTTAAAAATAAAAAAAATTAAAAAAAAATGTACAGACTTACCTGTGAGATAGTATTCTTAGTTATATGATCTATCCCATTCATAAGATAGTCGGTTTAATTGGTTTTCCATAGCTACATAGGCGTAACCTCGAGCATTCAGTGTTTTTTCTTCTAAACATATGAACGGTCCGTCTCTGCATAAAGTAACAAATTCGGTGTTTGAATAGGTTTGATTATTTGAACATTTACCTCCATGTGACCATTTTCCGCATTTGTGACATCTTTCTAGGTGTCGTGCTCTTCTTTTCGCTGCGAATTTTGATTTTCCTTTACCAAATTGTAACTTATTATCTTCGCATCTGGATTCTTTTCTTACTCCGTCCAATCTTTCTCTGATTACTGATACTATTTCACTCGGAAGTGTGTCATTATTACATTTAGTGATCAAAGCGTGTAGCATTAGACCATGGTTTAGTTCGCAGGAAGTCTTCATTTCGTAAAAACCTAAATAAAAATAAAAATTCAGAATGGGGGGAGAAGGCTAGTTCTTTAGGGTCTGCTAGGGAAAGACCATTCGGGTTCCATTTTCGAGAACTACACGAAAACAGACAATTTAACTCTAACAGAAATACATATTATCCTTTAAAGACTTGATTCTCCCCACACTTAGTTAGTTGTGGTATCGAAATTGTGATTAACTTCGTTGTCCACTTCCATCGGACTATCTATATAATGTTTAACTCTGTGACCATTAACTTTAAATTCAATTCCATTTGAATTTATTAATTCTACTGTTCCGTATGGGAAAACTCTTTTGACTATGAATGGTCCAGACCATCTTGATTTCAATTTTTCAGGAAATAGCTTGAATCGTGAATTGAAAAGAAGAACTCTGTCTCCTTTTTTAAATTCTTTTAAACTTCTGATTCTTTTATCATGCCATTTCTTCGTTCTTTCTTTATAGATTAATGAATTTTCGTATGCTTCATGTCTTAATTCTTCTAATTCGTTTAGTTGACTTAATCGTAGACGTCCAGCTTCATGTAAATCAAGATTACATGTCTTCAAAGCCCAAAATGCTTTGTGTTCAATTTCTACTGGAAGATGACATGCTTTTCCGTAGACGAGTTTAAAAGGTGTGGTTCCAATTGGAGTTTTGTAGGCTGTTCTAAAAGCCCAGAGTGCATCCTCCAATTTAATTGACCATTCCTTCGGATTTGATCCTACGGTTTTCTCTAGAATACGTTTTAAAGCTCGGTTGGTATTTTCAACTTGTCCACTTGTTTGTGGATGATATGCGGTGGAGATTTTATGAGTTACTCCATATCTTTTGAGAACTTTCTCAAGTTGATTATTACATAAATGAGTACCCCGATCACTTATTAAAGCTTTCGGTGTTCCAAACCTTGCAAAAAGACGTTTTAAAAAGTTGACTACAACTCGTGCATCGTTAGTTGGGAGAGCTTGTGCTTCCGCCCATTTAGATACATAATCAATGGCTACGAGAATATAGAGATTATTATGAGATTTTGGAAATGGACCCATAAAGTCAATACCCCAAATGTCAAATACTTCACATACTTGGATGACATTTTGTGGCATTTCATCACGTTGACTTATTTTTCCGGCCCTTTGACAAGCATCACAGGATTTGCAAAGAAGGTGTGCGTCTTTGTAAATTGTAGGCCAATAGAATCCAGCATCATAAACTTTTCTTGCTGTTAGTTGAGGCCCATAATGCCCTCCTGTTGGTCCTGTGTGACAATGGTTTAAAATTTTACTAGCTTCATCTCCGAATACACATCAGCGTATTATTCCATCTGGACAACTTTTAAACAAATGTGGATCTTCCCAGAAATAGTGTTTTATATCACTGAAGAATTTCTTTCATTTTTGGTACGACAATCCTTTTTCAAGGTATCCACATACTAAGTAGTTTGCATAGTCTGCAAACCATGGAATTTCATTATAATCTATCTTCAATAGATATTCATCAGGAAAGTTGTCTTGTATGGCCGATTCATTTAGAACTTCTAATTCGGGATTTTCAAGACGAGAAAGATGATCAGCGGCGAGATTTTCTGCTCCTCTTTTATCTCGGATTTCAATATCGAACTCTTGTAAGAGTAAGATCCAACGGATTAATCTTGGTTTGGCATCTTGTTTCGAAAATAGGTATCTAAGAGCAGAATGGTCGGTATAGACCACCGTTTTTGCTAGAACGAGATATGAACAAAATTTGTCAAAAGCAAAGACAATAGCAAGGAGTTCTTTTTCAGTAGTTATATAATTTGTTTGTGCTCCTTGTAACGTCTTACTAGCATAATATATAGGTTGAAATCGTTTTTCAATCCTTTGTCCTAAAACGGCTCCCATTGCAAAATCACTTGCATCGCACATTAGTTCAAACGGTAGATTCCAATTTGGTGTTATCATGATCGGCGCATTAGTGAGTTTCTCTTTAAGAATATTAAAAGATTTGATACATTCATTTGAAAAGATGAATGGAGCATCCTTTTCTAGGAGTTTATTCATAGGAGTGGCAATTTTAGAAAAATCTTTTATGAAACGTCGGTAAAAACAGGCATGCCCTAGAAAACTCCTAACTCCTCTAACATTGGTGGGATGTGGAAGTTTAGCAATTACATCTACTTTAGCTCTATCCACTTCAATTCCTTCTTTTGAAATTTTATGTCCAAGAACGATGCCTTCTTTAACCATGAAATGGCATTTCTCCCAATTAAGTACTAGATTTGATTGTTCTCATCTAATCAGCATTCGTTCAAGATTAGCTAGACATGATTCAAATGTATCACCGAAGACTGAAAAGTCATCCATGAAAACTTCCATGCAGTCTTCTATCATGTCGTGAAAAATCGCCATCATACACCTTTGAAAGGTTGCAGGGGCGTTACAAAGTCCAAATGGCATGCGCTTGTAAGCAAAAGTACCATAAGGGCACGTGAACGTGGTTTTCTCTTGATCTTCGGGTGCTATTGGAATTTGAAAATATCCGGAAAATCCATCAAGAAAACAATAGTAACTATTTCCGGCTAGCCTTTCCAATATTTGATCAATGAAAGGTAAGGGAAAGTGATCTTTTCTGGTGGTGTCATTTAATTTTCTATAATCAATACATACACGCTATCCTGTTACAGTCCTAGTAGGAATAAGCTCATTTTTTTCATTTGTAATGACAGTCATGCCACCCTTCTTAGGCACGCATTGAACTGGGCTTACCCATGGACTATCAGAGATTGGATAAATTAAACCTGCATCTAGCAGTTTAATTATTTCTTTTTTAATAACATCTTGCATATTCGGATTTAGTCTTCGTTGGTGTTGCACATACGTTTTATGACCTTCTTCCATAAGGATTTTATGTGTGCAATACGAAGGACTTATTCCTTTAATATCATGAATCTTCCATGCAATGGCTGGTTTATGAGCTTTCAACACAGAAATGAGTTGTGATTTCTCATTTTCAGTAAGAGAAGACGATATTATTACAGGTAATTCAGATTCACCATGTAAATAAGCGTATTCCAAATGGTTTGGAAGTGGCTTTAACTCTAATTTCGGAGGTTCTTCTATCGATGATTTATATCGATATCTGTCTTCTTCTTTTAGCATTTGAATTTCTTCTGTTGTTGGTTCATATCCATTAGCTATAAGTGTAGCTAACATTTCAACTTCATTAATTGGTTCAGTTCCTTCTCCTAAAGAACATTCTCCTGTTCCTTGTAATTCTGGAAATTCTTCTAACAATTCTGCATGTGAATCTATAGTTTGAATATAATAACATGTATCATCTGCAGATTGCGGTTGTTGCATTGCTCTATCAATTGAATAGGTAACACTCTCGTCCTCTATACTTAGGGTCAATTTCTTACCGAACACGTCTATCATTACTTTAGCCGTGTTTAAGAATGGTCTTCCTAATATGAGAGGAACTTGAGAATCTTCTTCCATGTCCAGAACAACAAAATCTACTGGAAATACTAAAGTACCAACTTTAACTAGCATGTTCTCCATTATCCCTCTAGGATATTTTATTGATCTATCGGCTAGTTGTATACTTATTCTGGTTGGTTTCAATTCTCCAAGGTCTAGTTTAGCGTATAGTGAATACGGCATTAAATTTATACTAGCACCTAAGTCTGCCAATGCTTCTATTGAACTAAGACTACCCAGAAAACATGGAATTGTGAAACTTCCTGGATCAGATAGTTTTTCTGGTATCTTATTCAACAGCACTACTGAACAATTAGCATTCATAGTAACAGTCGAGAGTTCTTCCATTTTCTTTCTATTCGAGATTAGATCTTTCAGAAATTTAGCATATCTAGGCATTCCTGAAATCACATCAATGAAAGGAAGATTTACATTTATCTGTTTAAACATATCCAAGAATTTGGATTGCTCGGCTTCAAGTTTCTCTTTCTTCATTTTACTCGGGTAAGGAAGTGGTGGTTGGTATGGTTTAACATAAGGTTTATCCTTAGGTGTGTTATCTTCATTAACCTTTTCAACTACCGGTTCTTTTTCCTTATCTTGATTAGGTTGTGGTTCTTGTGGAGTAGGAATAGCTTCATCAGAAGTTACAGGTATTTCAGGTGGTTTAAGTGTTGTACCACTTCTTGTGGTAATGACTTTAGCTGTTTCATTCCAGGGGTTTGCATTTGTATCACTAGGTAAACTTCCCGGTTTTCTTTCACCTATTAACCTTGCTAGGTTACTTACTTCTTGTTCCAGATTTTGAATAGAAGCTTGTTTATTTCTAAATGCTTGAGCATTTTGTTCATTAGTTTGTTTCTGAGATGTGAAAAACTGCGTTTGAGTTTCAACTAGCTTCGTCATCATATCTTCTAAATTCGGCTTTTTATCATCGGGTTGTGGTTTGTTTTGAAAATTAGGTCTTTGCTGGTTGTAAGTATTATTGGATACTTGTTGATTGCTAGGACCTTGTTGGTTGTTGTATGGAATATTTCGGTTATAATTCTGATTTTGATTGTAGATCGGTCTTGGCGGTTGATAATTATTCTGATAATTATTTCCAGGCCTTTGGTTTATGTATGAAATATTCTCTCTTTGTTCCATTGTTAATTCAATACTGAGACAATCTTTTGTCAAATGTGGTCCTCCACACTGCTCACAACTAATTCGTATTGAGTGGATATCTTTAGTCATCTTTTCCATTCGTCTCTCGAAAGCATCTATCTTTGCAGAAATGGAATCTAAGTCATGGCTAGAATCGGCTCTAGCTGCTTTAGATGATCTAACGATATCTTTTTCTTGGTGCCACTCATGTGAGTGGGAAGCAGTGTTATCAATAATTTTGTAAGCATCAGTTTCGGTTTTCTTCATAATGGAACCACCAGCTGCTATATCGATGTCTTTCCTTGTAGTGATGTCGCATCCTTGGTAGAATATTTGTACTATTTAACAGGTGTCTAAACCATGTTGCGGACATCCTCTTAATAATTTTCCAAATCTTGTCCACGCCTCATATAGAGTTTCATTCGGTTTCTGTGTGAACGTAACAATTTCTCCTTGAAGTCTTACGGCTTTAGATGCCGGAAAGAATTGTTTAAGAAATTTTTCAACTAAAACGTCCCATGTATCAATCGCCCCTTCAGGTAACGATTCAAACCAATCTTTGGCTTCTCCCTTTAAAGTCCAGGGAAATAACATGAGATATATTTGTTCATCTTCCACTTTTCGGATTTTAAATAGTGTGCAGATCCTATTAAAGGTACGAAGTTGTTCATTTGGATCTTCCTTCGGCGCACCACTAAATTGGCATTGATTAGTCACCATGTGTAGAATTTGTCCTTTGATTTCATAATCTGGCGCATTAATGTCTGGATGAGTAATTGCGTGTCCTTGGCCAGTACGTTTAGCTCTCATTCGGTCTTCCATACTTAAAGGTTCTAGATTCTCCATAATTGAATTTGTTGAATCGGAATCACTAGAGGATTCTGATTTAATGGTTCGTTCCTCAACAATCTCTGTTTGAATGATTGGTGGTTCCGGAGGAAAATTTAATGGTTCAGGATCTATGAATCGTCCCTGAATATTCTCCGGATTCTCAATTGTGAGGTCGGGTTCAAAAAATGGATTATCGAAAATTTGAATTGGAGTACTTGGTTGACTGGATGACGATTCTAAAGAAAAATCAATGGCGATAATATTTGCTAAATGTCTTGATCTAGTTACATGTGGTGAACGTACAAAAGGTGGTGAACGTCTTGCTCGGTGCATTCACTGAATATCCTATTAGTTTTTAAAAAGGAAAGAAAAATTATATAAGTTATCCAATTAATAGACTTTTCTAATTTTGCCCACGTTTCGAATAGCCAAAAGATGCAGCAGAGGGGCAGGATTCGTTTGGTCTCAATATAATTGAGGACTGTTTGGCTCCAATAACCCGGTCCACGTACAAATCCAACTATTACTACGAACCAGAAAATTTTGATGTCTATCAATTTAACCACTTAAAATAAATTTTCGTAATTTTAAGAAATTTAGATAAGAAGTAGAAAAAAAAATCTATGTCCTAAAACTAGAATAGCGAGAAATAAGAAAGAAAAAGAGCGCGTCGAGAAATAAGGAAGAAAAAGAAAAGAGTTGAAAAATAAAAGGAGTCGAAAAATAAGAAAGAAAAAGAGTGACTTATAAAACTTTAAAACACTCGCCTAACCCAACCTTATTACTACTACTAACTTAAAATTATAATCGCAAATTGAGATTACTAATTGGAATGATAATTGATACATAGGTAAAAGGCGTCGAGAAATAAGAAAATAGCGCGTCTAAACTTAAAAAGGAACTAAAAATTTAAAACTAAAAGTTGCGTCTAAAAATATTAAAGTTTACAAGTAAAACTATATCCCAAATGGAAATAACTTAAAAAGGTACTAAAACTTAAAAAGGCGTCGCAAAATTTAAAGCACCTAGATCTTAGTCTAAAGAAAAAGTATTTAAGGGATTTTACGGCAAGGCCTAAAAATCTAGAAGTAAAAATAACTATGGCAAAAATTAAGTTTAAAACTAAAAACTAGCGAAAAACACAAATATTACGCTAAAACAATTAAAAAGAGACAAAATATAAAAATATACTAAAAGTTGCAAAAATTACAATTTTTATAAAAATATTATTCTTATATTATTTATTTTATAAAAGTGTAAATTTTATAATTTATTTAAATTAATTAAACTAAATATACAAAATAATAATAACTTAAATTAAGTAATTAAAAACTAAAAAACTAATTAGGGTTTTAATTAAAATAATAATAATAATAATTACACCGTAATGATGCAGTTAGGGTTTCTGGTCACCTGTGTCAGGACTGCTCTGCGAGTTGCGGTTCCCGAAGCTGGAAAACTCCGCGAGTCGCGGGGTTCCAAATTTCAGATGACAGGCTGATTTAAATTCGACGCGTTTTTGTTTTTATTTTTTTATTTTTTTTATTTTCTATTTTAATAATTAAATAAAATATTTATAAAAACTAAATAAAAACTTATAAAAATAGAAATACTTTATAATTTTATAAAAATCTTAAAAATAGATTATATATATATATATATATATATATATATATATATATATATATATATATATATATATATAAATAAAAATAAAGAAACTTTATAAAACTTAAATATTTAAAAAAACTATTAAAAATATTTATATATTTTTTTTATTTTTATGTTTTTGAATATTTAAAACGTATTTTTACAAAAACGTATTTTTATAAAAGTAAACTAAAAATAAAAATCTTTTTTTTTATATATTTAGCGTTGCGCTTCCGGCTTTTAAGCTAGATGTTCCCCGGCAGCGGCGCCAAAAATACTTGATGTAAAATACTATTAAATTTTACTAGGAAATACTATTAAATACGATACAAATTTTACACAAGATATTTATTTATTTATTGAATGGATATACTTAAACCTTGCTACAACACTTATAGACAGTGTACCTAATCGTACAGTAGTGTAGTTTTTAGTAAGTCCGGTTCGGTCCACAGGGAATCTTTTAAACAAAGCTTAACGCTATATTAGTTTAATTTATAAAAATATAAATATATATATATAAGTAATGTTATTATTATAAAGGGGGGTTTTTACCGTTTAATGACCGGTTTATCGATTTTAAAAACTTTAGTTGCAGTTAAAACAAAATGTAAAATATTAAATAAATAAAAGACTTAATTTAAAGCGTAAAGTAAATAACGATAATGAAATTGCGATTAATAAAAGTGCGATAAAATAAACTTGCGATAATTAAAAAGTACGATAATTAAAAGTGCAATTAAATACAATAACAATAAATAAAAATGCGATAATTAGAAGTGCAATTAAATATAAAATAAAGGAAATTAAATATGAAATAAAAGAATTATGCTTATTTAAACTTCCGTAATCATCATGTTTGACGTGTTGATTTTAGTTTTATGCCCATGGGTTAATTGTCCTTTGTCCTGGATTATTTAATATGTCCGTCTGGTTTTTGTCCATAACAGTCCATCAGTCATAAATATAAAGTGCGAGTGTCCTCGTCAAATTATCCTTATACCCGAAGTCAAATATTCCAACTAATTGGGGACTTAAACTGTAACAAGATTTTAATACTTTGTTTAATAATTACACCAGGATGTCGACCGAGTGTAACCCAAGGTTTTAATACTTTGTTAACAATTATGCCAAGTGTCCTTGTACATAATTTCACCCCTGTTTTAATAATTCTAGTGGCTATTAATCCATTCCCGTGTCTGGTTAAATGAACGATTATTCGTACATATAAATACCCCGCCCATCGTGTCCGATCGAGTGTAAATGGTTATTTATAGGGACGCCCAATTGTAAATCTTTATATTAACATTAACAAACTATCATTTAGTTAAACAAATATAAAGCCCATTAATAGCCCATAGTCTAATTTCCACAAGTGTCGTTCTTTTGTCCAAACCCCAATTATGGTACAAAGCCCAATTACCCAATTTTAATAATTAGCCCAACATCATGATTACTTCGGATTAAATAAGCATAATAATAACTTAGCTACGAGACATTAAATTAAAAAGGTTGAACATAACTTACAATGATTAAAAATAGCGTAGCGTTACACGAACAGAATTTCGACTTACACTCTTACAACATTCGCTAACATACCCTTATTATTAGAATTAAAATTAAAATTAAAATTAAAATATAAATATATATATATATATTACGTATATACTGAGAGAGAGAGATAGATTATATTATGATGAAAATGATCAGAATTCGTTGGGTTTTATAGGGATTTTTGAATTTGGCTGCTCCACAACTCGCGGCATTTTTGCTCTTCAAACTCCGCGAGTCGCGGAGTTTGAAATTCCAGCTCACTCCATTTTGGCTCCTTTCTTGCCGATGGATTTTTATATAAATATAATATATATATATAATTTATATAATTAATTATATATTATATTATATTTATATAAATAGTTAACTCGTAATTTTTAGTCTGTTGCGTCGAGCGTTGAGAGTTTACTCATGTCCCGGTTTCGAATTTTCGAACGTCCTTGCGTACAATTTAATATCTTGTACTTTGCGTTTTGAATCTTGTACTCTTGTAATTTCGAGACGTTTCTTATCAATAATTGGAACCACTTTGATTGTATTTTGTACTTTTGAGCTTTTTGGACCTTTGCGTCTTCAATTCATCGAATCTGTCTTTTGTCTTCACCTTTTATTATTTAAACGAATATCACTTTTAAATAGAACAATTGAAACTAAAAGCTTGTCTTTCTTGAGGAATAATGCTATGAAATATATGTTCGCTTTTAGCATTATCAGTAACTTAATTTCTTGTCTTTCACCGTTTTCGCTCTAGAATCTTCGCTTTAGCTCCGATTCTCTTGATTCTTTTTGCACCGTCTTCGTAATTACTTGCTCTTCAATTCTAACAGACGAAGTGGGTATTTTTCCAATAAAGTTAGAATCTTTCTTGTTTTTGGGCCTTAATACCGGGGTAAAAACGTGACTTTTTAGCCGATATCAAATATCCCACACTTAGACTTTGCTTGTCCTCAAGAAAACTCTCATTTTACCTTAAGAAATTTTTTTGGATTTTTTTTCTAATCGCCTAAGCGGCTTGCTTTTTATTATAAGAGCGAAAGATAAGGTGAGTCATTTATGTTAGGATTGAAACTGAAATGTCCCGTTCTTATTGATTAAAAACGTTCCATATTAATTGATTTCGTTGCGAGGTTTTGACCTCTATATGAGACGTTTTTTCAAAGACTGCATTCATTTTTAAAACAAACCATAACCTTTATTTCATAAATAAAGGTTTAAAAAGCTTTACGTAGATTATCAAATAATGATAATCTAAAATATCCTGTTTACACACGACCATTACATAATGGTTTACAATACAAATATGTTACATCGAAATCAGTTTCTTGAATGCAGTTTTTACACAATATCATACAAACATGGACTCCAAATCTTGTCCTTATTTTAGTATGCAACAGCGGAAGCTCTTAATATTCACCTGAGAATAAACATGCTTTAAACGTCAACAAAAATGTTGGTGAGTTATAGGTTTAACCTATATATATCAAATCGTAACAATAGACCACAAGATTTCATATTTCAATACACATCCCATACATAGAGATAAAAATCATTCATATGGTGAACACCTGGTAACCGACATTAACAAGATGCATATATAAGAATATCCCCATCATTTCGGGACACCCTTCGGATATGATATAAATTTCGAAGTACTAAAGCATCCGGTACTTTGGATGGGGTTTGTTAGGCCCAATAGATCTATCTTTAGGATTTGCGTCAATTAGGGTGTCTGTTCCCTAATTCTTAGATTACCAGACTTAATAAAAAGGGGCATATTCGATTTCGATAATTCAACCATAGAATGTAGTTTCACGTACTTGTGTCTATTTTGTAAATCATTTATAAAACCTGCATGTATTCTCATCCCAAAAATATTAGATTTTAAAAGTGGGACTATAACTCACTTTCACAGATTTTTACTTCGTCGGGAAGTAAGACTTGGCTACTGGTTGATTCACGAACCTATAACAATATATACATATATATCAAAGTATGTTCAAAATATATTTACAACACTTTTAATATATTTTGATGTTTTAAGTTTATTAAGTCAGCTGTCCTCGTTAGTAACCTACAACTAGTTGTCCACAGTTAGATGTACAGAAATAAATCGATAAATATTATCTTGAATCAATCCACGACCCAGTGTATACGTATCTCAGTATTGA
Source organism: Rutidosis leptorrhynchoides (assembly GCF_046630445.1). Lineage (NCBI taxonomy): Eukaryota > Viridiplantae > Streptophyta > Magnoliopsida > Asterales > Asteraceae > Rutidosis > Rutidosis leptorrhynchoides. The sequence continues at coordinate 50,903,890 of NC_092343.1, forward strand.
TCACAACTCAAACTATATATATTTTGGAATCAACCTCAACCCTGTATAGCTAACTCCAACATTCACATATAGAGTGTCTATGGTTGTTCCGAAATATATATAGATGTGTCGACATGATAGGTCGAAACATTGTATACGTGTCTATGGTATCTCAAGATTACATAATATACAATACAAGTTGATTAAGTTATGGTTGGAATAGATTTTTTACCAATTTTCACGTAGCTAAAATGAGAAAAATTATCCAATCTTGTTTTACCCATAACTTCTTCATTTTAAATCCGTTTTGAGTGAATCAAATTGCTATGGTTTCATATTGAACTCTATTTTATGAATCTAAACAGAAAAGTATAGGTTTATAGTCGGAAAAATAAGTTACAAGTCGTTTTTGTAAAGGTAGTCATTTCAGTCGAAAGAACGACGTCTAGATGACCATTTTAGAAAACATACTTCCACTTTGAGTTTAATCATAATTTTTGGATATAGTTTCATGTTCATAATAAAAATCATTTTCTCAGAATAACAACTTTAAAATCAAAGTTTATCATAGTTTTTAATTAACTAACCCAAAACAGCCCGCGGTGTTACTACGACGGCGTAAATCCGGTTTTACGGTGTTTTTCGTGTTTCCAGGTTTTAAATCATTAAGTTAGCATATCATATAGATATAGAACATGTGTTTAGTTGATTTTAAAAGTCAAGTTAGAAGGATTAACTTTTGTTTGCGAACAAGTTTAGAATTAACTAAACTATGTTCTAGTGATTACAAGTTTAAACCTTCGAATAAGATAGCTTTATATGTATGAATCGAATGATGTTATGAACATCATTACTACCTTAAGTTCCTTGGATAAACCTACTGGAAAAGAGAAAAATGGATCTAGCTTCAATGGATCCTTGGATGGCTCGAAGTTCTTGAAGCAGAATCATGACACGAAAACAAGTTCAAGTAAGATCATCACTTGAAATAAGATTGTTATAGTTATAGAAATTGAACCAAAGTTTGAATATGATTATTACCTTGTATTAGAATGATAACCTACTGTAAGAAACAAAGATTTCTTGAGGTTGAATGATCACCTTACAAGATTGGAAGTGAGCTAGCAAACTTGAAAGTATTCTTGATTTTATGAAACTAGAACTTTTGGAATTTATGAAGAACACTTAGAACTTGAAGATAGAACTTGAGAGAGATCAATTAGATGAATAAAATTGAAGAATGAAAGTATTTGTAGGTGTTTTTGGTCGTTGGTGTATGGATTAGATATAAAGGATATGTAATTTTGTTTTCATGTAAATAAGTCATGAATGATTACTCATATTTTTGTAATTTTATGAGATATTTCATGCTAGTTGCCAAATGATGGTTCCCACATGTGTTAGGTGACTCACATGGGCTGCTAAGAGCTGATCATTGGAGTGTATATACCAATAGTACATACATCTAAAAGCTGTGTATTGTACGAGTACGAATACGGGTGCATACGAGTAGAATTGTTGATGAAACTGAACGAGGATGTAATTGTAAGCATTTTTGTTAAGTAGAAGTATTTTGATAAGTGTATTGAAGTCTTTCAAAAGTGTATAAATACATATTAAAATACTACATGTATATACATTTTAACTGAGTCGTTAAGTCATCGTTAGTCGTTACATGTAAGTGTTGTTTTGAAACCTTTAGGTTAACGATCTTGTTAAATGTTGTTAACCCAATGTTTATAATATCAAATGAGATTTTAAATTATTATATTATCATGATATTATCATGTATGAATATCTCTTAATATGATATATATACATTAAATATCTTTACAACGATAATCGTTACATATATGTCTCGTTTAAAAATCATTAAGTTAGTAGTCTTGTTTTTACATATGTAGTTCATTGTTAATATACTTAATGATATGTTTACTTATCATAGTATCATGTTAACTATATATATATCCATATATATGTCATCATATAGTTTTTACAAGTTTTAACGTTCGTGAATCACCGGTCAACTTGGGTGGTCAATTGTCTATATGAAACATATTTCAATTAATCAAGTCTTAACAAGTTTGATTGCTTAACATGTTGGAAACATTTAATCATGTAAATATCAATCTCAATTAATATATATAAACATGGAAAAGTTCGGGTCACTACAGTACCTACCCGTTAAATAAATTTCGTCCCGAAATTTTAAGCTGTTGAAGGTGTTGACGAATCTTCTGGAAATAGATGCGGGTATTTCTTCTTCATCTGATCTTCACGCTCCCAGGTGAACTCGGGTCCTCTACGAGCATTCCATCGAACCTTAACAATTGGTATCTTGTTTTGCTTAAGTCTTTTAACCTCACGATCCATTATTTCGACGGGTTCTTCGATGAATTGAAGTTTTTCGTTGATTTGGATTTCATCTAACGGAATAGTGAGATCTTCTTTAGCAAAACATTTCTTTAAATTCGAGACGTGGAAAGTGTTATGTACAGCCGTGAGTTGTTGAGGTAACTCTAGTCGGTAAGCTACTGGTCCGATACGATCAATAATCTTGAATGGTCCAATATACCTTGGATTTAATTTCCCTCGTTTACCAAATCGAACAACGCATTTCCAAGGTGCAACTTTAAGCATGACCATCTCTCCAATTTCAAATTCTATATCTTTTCTTTTAATGTCAGCGTAGCTCTTTTGTCGACTTTGGGCGGTTTTCAACCGTTGTTGAATTTGGATGATCTTCTCGGTAGTTTCTTGTATAATCTCCGGACCCGTAATCTGTCTATCCCCCACTTCACTCCAACAAATCGGAGACCTGCACTTTCTACCATAAAGTGCTTCAAACGGCGCCATCTCAATGCTTGAATGGTAGCTGTTGTTTTAGGAAAATTCTGCTAACGGTAGATGTCGATCCCAACTGTTTCCGAAATCAATAACACATGCTCGTAGCATGTCTTCAAGCGTTTGTATCGTCCTTTCGCTCTGCCCATCAGTTTGTGGATGATAGGCAGTACTCATGTCTAGACGAGTTCCTAATGCTTGCTGTAATGTCTGCCAGAATCTTGAAATAAATCTGCCATCCCTATCAGAGATAATAGAGATTGGTATTCCATGTCTGGAGATGACTTCCTTCAAATACAGTCGTGCTAACTTCTCCATCTTGTCATCCTCTCTTATTGGCAGGAAGTGTGCTGATTTGGTGAGACGATCAACTATTACCCAAATAGTATCAAAACCACTTGCAGTCCTTGGCAATTTAGTGATGAAATCCATGGTAATGTTTTCCCATTTCCATTCCGGGATTTCGGGTTGTTGAAGTAGACCTGATGGTTTCTGATGCTCAGCTTTGACCTTAGAACACGTCAAACATTCTCCTACGTATTTAGCAACATCGGCTTTCATACCCGGCCACCAAAAATGTTTCTTGAGATCCTTGTACATCTTCCCCGTTCCAGGATGTATTGAGTATCTGGTTTTATGAGCTTCTCTAAGTACCATTTCTCTCATATCTCCAAATTTTGGTACCCAAATCCTTTCAGCCCTATACCGGGTTCCGTCTTCCCGAATATTAAGATGCTTCTCCGATCCTTTGGGTATTTCATCCTTTAAATTTCCCTCTTTTAAAACTCCTTGTTGCGCCTCCTTTATTTGAGTAGTAATGTTATTATGAATCATTATATTCATAGATTTTACTCGAATGGGTTCTCTGTCCTTCCTGCTCAAGGCATCGGCTACCACATTTGCCTTCCCCGGGTGGTAACGAATCTCAAAGTCGTAATCATTCAATAATTCAATCCACCTACGCTGCCTCATATTCAGTTGTTTCTGATTAAATATGTGTTGAAGACTTTTGTGGTCGGTATATATAATACTTTTGACCCCATATAAGTAGTGCCTCCAAGTCTTTAATGCAAAAACAACCGCGCCTAATTCCAAATCATGCGTCGTATAATTTTGTTCGTGAATCTTCAATTGTCTAGACGCATAAGCAATCACCTTCGTTCGTTGCATTAATACACAACCGAGACCTTGCTTTGATGCATCACAATAAATCACAAAATCATCATTCCCTTCAGGCAATGACAATATAGGTGCCGTAGTTAGCTTTTTCTTCAATAACTGAAACGCTTTATCTTGTTCATCATTCCATTCAAATTTCTTCCCTTTATGCGTTAATGCAGTCAAGGGTTTTGCTATTCTGGAAAAGTCTTGGATGAACCTTCTGTAGTAACCAGCTAGTCCTAAAAACTGGCGTATGTGTTTCGGAGTTTTCGGGGTTTCCCACTTTTCAACAGTTTCTATCTTTGCCGGATCCACCTTAATACCTTCTTTGTTCACTATGTGACCGAGGAATTGAACTTCTTCCAACAAAATGCACACTTTGAAAACTTAGCGTACAATTCTTCCTTCCTCAATACTTCTAACACCTTTCTCAAATGTTCACCGTGTTCTTGGTCATTCTTTGAGTAAATAAGTATGTCATCAATGAAAACAATGACAAACTTGTCAAGGTATGGTCCACACACTCGGTTCATAAGGTCCATGAACACAGCTGGTGCATTAGTTAAACCAAACGGCATGACCATAAACTCGTAATGACCGTAACGTGTTCTGAAAGCAGTCTTTGGAATATCATCTTCTTTCACCCGCATTTGATGATACCCGGAACGTAAGTCAATCTTTGAATGAACAGACGAGCCTTGTAGTTGATCAAATAAGTCATCGATTCTCGGTAGTGGGTAGCGTTTCTTGATGGTAAGTTTGTTCAACTCTCAGTAGTCGATACACAACCTGAATGTACCATCTTTCTTCTTGACAAACAAAACAGGAGCTCCCCACGGTGATGTGCTTGGTCGAATGAAACCACGCTCTAAAAGTTCTTGTAATTGGCTTTGCAGTTCTTTCATCTCGCTGGGTGCAAGTCTGTAAGGAGCACGAGCTATTGGTGCAGCTCCTGGTACAAGATCTATTTGAAATTCAACGGATCGATGTGGGGGTAATCCCGGTAATTCTTTCGGAAATACATCGGGAAATTCTTTTGCGACGGGAACATCATTGATGCTCTTTTCTTCAGTTTGTACTTTCTCGACGTGTGCTAGAACAGCATAGCAACCTTTTCTTATTAGTTTTTGTGCCTTCAAATTACTAATAAGATGTAGCTTCGTGTTGCCCTTTTCTCCGTACACCATTAAGGGTTTTCCTTTTTCTCGTATAATGCGAATTGCATTTTTGTAACAAACGATCTCCGCTTTCACTTCTTTCAACCAGTCCATACCGATTATCACATCAAAACTCCCTAACTCTACTGGTATCAAATCAATCTTAAATGTTTCACTAACCAGTTTAATTTCTCGATTCCGACATATATTATCTGCTGAAATTAATTTACCATTTGCTAATTCGAGTAAAAATTTACTATCCAAAGGCGTCAATGGACAACTTAATTTAGCACAAAAATCTCTACTCATATAGCTTCTATCCGCACCCGAATCAAATAAAACGTAAGCAGATTTATTGTCAATAAGAAACGTACCCGTAACAAGCTCCGGGTCTTCCTGTGCCTCTGCCGCATTAATATTGAAAACTCTTCCGCGGCCTTGTCCATTCGTGTTCTCCTGGTTCGGGCAATTTCTAATAATGTGGCCCGGTTTTCCACATTTATAACAAACTACATTGGCATAACTTGCTCCGACACTACTTGCTCCGCCATTACTACTTCCGACACCATTTGTTCCTTTCGTCCTATTAACCCCTGGTCCGTAAACCTCACACTTCGCCGCGCTATGACCATTTCTTTTACACTTGTTGCAAAATTTGGTGCAGAACCCCGAGTGATACTTTTCACACCTTTGGCATAGCTGCTTCTGATTGTTGTTGTTGTTGCGGTTATTATTGTTGTTGGGATGATTGTTGTAGTTGCTGTTGCTGTTGTTGTTGTTGTTGTTGTTGTTGGGCCGTTTGTTGTAGTTGCGATTGATGTTGCGATTGTTGGGATAATTGTTGCGATTATTGTTGTAATTGCTGTTGTTGTTGTATTGGTGATTCTTATCACCGTTTTCCTCCCACTTTCTTTTGACTTGCTTCACATTGGCCTCTTCAGCAGTCTGTTCTTTAATTCTTTCTTCAATTTGGTTCACGAGTTTGTGAGCCATTCTACATGCCTGTTGTATGGAGGCGGGCTCGTGTGAACTTATATCTTCTTGGATTCTTTCCGGTAATCCTTTCACAAACGCGTCAATCTTCTCTTCCTCATCTTCGAATGCTCCCGGACACAATAGGCACAATTCTGTGAATCGTCTTTCGTACGTGGTAATATCAAATCCTTGGGTTCGTAACCCTCTAAGTTCTGTCTTGAGCTTATTGACCTCGGTTCTGGGACGGTACTTCTCGTTCATCAAGTGCTTGAATGCTGACCACGGTAGTGCGTACGCATCGTCTTGTCCCACTTGCTCTAGATAGGTATTCCACCATGTTAACGCAGAACCTGTGAAGGTATGCGTAGCGTACTTTACTTTGTCCTCTTCAGTACACTTACTTATGGCAAACACCGATTCGACCTTCTCGGTCCACCGTTTCAATCCGATCGGTCCTTCGGTTCCATCAAATTCCAAAGGTTTGCAGGCAGTGAATTCTTTGTAGGTGCATCCTACACGATTTCCTGTACTACTAGATCCAAGGTTATTGTTGGTATGTAGCGCAGCCTGTACTGCGGCTATGTTTGAAGCTAGAAAAGTACGGAATTCCTCTTCATTCATATTCACGGTGTGTCGAGTAGTCGGTGCCATTTCCTTCAAAATAGTTAAATGGAACAAGTTAATCATACAGAATATTAAGAGTAGTTAATAGTATTTCGTAGCATAATATGAACTCAATAAAAGCTTTTTCTTCATATTAGCGTTTTATAAGTTTAAATTTGGGTAGTACCTACCCGTTAAGTTCATACTTAGTAGCTAATATACAATTCAACTACTACAATTCTATATGAAAAACTGATTATAATAATATTTCGCGTTCAAACTTTTATACAATATTTTACAAACTTACAATACCGCTTATTTTACATAAAGCATGAAATATAGCACACAATAACTTTGATACAAGATAGTTGTGAAGATAATTCTAGCTAGTACACAAGTCGTTCAGCAAAGGCAATAAAGACACGTAATTCATACGTCCAGAAACAAGTCATGCATTCTGGTTTTACTAGGACTACTTCCCATCCTTGGTCTTGTGCAACATAACCGTTATGGCCGTTGATAAGACAGCGTGTTGTAACGTCGTCAAAGGGACGAGGGTTACGTAATGTCCAACAGTCCCGTAATAATCTAAAAACCTCATTTCTTACCCCAATTACCGACTCTGTCACTTGTGGAAACGTTTTGTTTAATAATTGTAGCCCGATGTTCTTGTTCTCACTTTGGTGAGAAGCGAACATTACTAATCCGTAAGCATAACATGCTTCTTTATGTTGCATGTTAGCCGCTTTTTCTAAATCATGAAGTCCAATATTCGGATATATTGAGTCAAAATAATTTCTTAATCTGTTGCGTAAAATAGCATTTGGGTTCCCCGCAATATATGCGTCAAAGTAAACACATCGTAACTTATGGGTTTCCCAATGTGATATCCCCCATCTTTCAAACGAAAGTCTCTTATAAACCAAGACATTCTTGGAACGTTCTTCGAATGTCTTACAAACTGATCTCGCCTTAAATAGTTGTGCCGAGGAATTCTGGCCGACTCTAGACAAGATTTCATCAATCATGTCTCCGGGTAGGTCTCTTAAAATATTGGGTTGTCTATCCATTTTGTGTTTTTAAACTGTAAAATAGACAAGAGTTAGATTCATAAAAAAATACTTATTAATACAAGCAATTTTTACATATATCATAAAGCATACGAACACTATATTACATATATTACACCACACGAATACAACTATCTTATTCCGACTCGCTCGTTTCTTCTTCTTCGGTTTTGGTTCGTTTTGCCAAGTTTCTAGGGATATATGATGTTCCCCTAATACGAGCCGTCGTTGTCCACATTGGTTTAGAAAAACCTGGTGGTTTAGAGGTTCCCGAGTCATTGTTACAACTTAAGGACTTCTGGCGTTGACGATACATATAAAGTTCATCGGGGTTGGAATTAGATTTCTCTATTTTTATGCCCTTTCCCTTATTATTTTCTTTTGCCTTTTTAAATTCAGTTGGGGTAATTTCTATAACATCATCGGAATTCTCGTCGGAATCCGATTCATCGGAGAATTGGTAATCCTCCCAATATTTTGCTTCCTTGGCGGAAACACCATTGACCATAATTAACCTTGGTCGGTTGGTTGAGGATTTTCTTTTACTTAACCGTTTTATTATTTCCCCCACCGGTTCTATTTCTTCATCAGGTTCCGATTCTTCTTCCGGTTCCGATTCTTCTTCCGGTTCCGACTCTTCTTCCGCTTCCTCTTCGGGAACTTGTGAATCAGTCCACGAATCATTCCAATTTACATTTGACTCTTCATTATTATTAGGTGAGTCAATGGGACTTGTTCTAGAGGTAGACATCTATCACATAATATCAAACGCGTTATGATATTAATATATCACATAATATTCACATGTTAAAAATATATAGTTTCCAACAAAATTTGTTAAGCAATCATTTTTCAAGTAAACACGGTCGAAGTCCAGACTCACTAATGTATCCTAACAAACTCGATAAGACACACTAATGAAAAATTCTGGTTCTCTAAGACCAACGCTCTGATACCAACTGAAATGTCCCGTTCTTATTGATTAAAAACGTTCCATATTAATTGATTTCGTTGCGAGGTTTTGACCTCTATATGAGACGTTTTTTCAAAGACTGCATTCATTTTTAAAATAAACCATAATCTTTATTTCATAAATAAAGGTTTAAAAAGCTTTACGTAGATTATCAAATAATGATAATCTAAAATATCCTGTTTACACACGACCATTACATAATGGTTTACAATACAAATATGTTACATCGAAATCAGTTTCTTGAATGCAGTTTTTACACAATATCATACAAACATGGACTCCAAATCTTGTCCTTATTTTAGTATGCAACAGCGGAAGCTCTTAATATTCACCTGAGAATAAACATGCTTTAAACGTCAACAAAAATGTTGGTGAGTTATAGGTTTAACCTATATATATCAAATCGTAACAATAGACCACAAGATTTCATATTTCAATACACATCCCATACATAGAGATAAAAATCATTCATATGGTGAACACCTGGTAACCGACATTAACAAGATGCATATATAAGAATATCCCCATCATTCCGGGACACCCTTCGGATATGATATAAATTTCGAAGTACTAAAGCATCCGGTACTTTGGATGGGGTTTGTTAGGCCCAATAGATCTATCTTTAGGATTCACGTCAATTAGGGTGTCTGTTCCCTAATTCTTAGATTACCAGACTTAATAAAAAGGGGCATATTCGATTTCGATAATTCAACCATAGAATGTAGTTTCACGTACTTGTGTCTATTTTGTAAATCATTTATAAAACCTGCATGTATTCTCATCCCAAAAATATTAGATTTTAAAAGTGGGACTATAACTCACTTTCACAGATTTTTACTTCGTCGGGAAGTAAGACTTGGCTACTGGTTGATTCACGAACCTATAACAATATATACATATATATCAAAGTATGTTCAAAATATATTTACAACACTTTTAATATATTTTGATGTTTTAAGTTTATTAAGTCAGCTGTCCTCGTTAGTAACCTACAACTAGTTGTCCACAGTTAGATGTACAGAAATAAATCGATAAATATTATCTTGAATCAATCCACGACCCAGTGTATACGTATCTCAGTATTGATCACAACTCAAACTATATATATTTTGGAATCAACCTCAACCCTGTATAGCTAACTCCAACATTCACATATAGAGTGTCTATGGTTGTTCCGAAATATATATAGATGTGTCGACATGATAGGTCGAAACATTGTATACGTGTCTATGGTATCTCAAGATTACATAATATACAATACAAGTTGATTAAGTTATGGTTGGAATAGATTTTTTACCAATTTTCACGTAGCTAAAATGAGAAAAATTATCCAATCTTGTTTTACCCATAACTTCTTCATTTTAAATCCGTTTTGAGTGAATCAAATTGCTATGGTTTCATATTGAACTCTATTTTATGAATCTAAACAGAAAAGTATAGGTTTATAGTCGGAAAAATAAGTTACAAGTCGTTTTTGTAAAGGTAGTCATTTCAGTCGAAAGAACGACGTCTAGATGACCATTTTAGAAAACATACTTCCACTTTGAGTTTAATCATAATTTTTGGATATAGTTTCATGTTCATAATAAAAATCATTTTCTCAGAATAACAACTTTAAAATCAAAGTTTATCATAGTTTTTAATTAACTAACCCAAAACAGCCCGCGGTGTTACTACGACGGCGTAAATCCGGTTTTACGGTGTTTTTCGTGTTTCCAGGTTTTAAATCATTAAGTTAGCATATCATATAGATATAGAACATGTGTTTAGTTGATTTTAAAAGTCAAGTTAGAAGGATTAACTTTTGTTTGCGAACAAGTTTAGAATTAACTAAACTATGTTCTAGTGATTACAAGTTTAAACCTTCGAATAAGATAGCTTTATATGTATGAATCGAATGATGTTATGAACATCATTACTACCTTAAGTTCCTTGGATAAACCTACTGGAAAAGAGAAAAATGGATCTAGCTTCAATGGATCCTTGGATGGCTCGAAGTTCTTGAAGCAGAATCATGACACGAAAACAAGTTCAAGTAAGATCATCACTTGAAATAAGATTGTTATAGTTATAGAAATTGAACCAAAGTTTGAATATGATTATTACCTTGTATTAGAATGATAACCTACTGTAAGAAACAAAGATTTCTTGAGGTTGGATGATCACCTTACAAGATTGGAAGTGAGCTAGCAAACTTGAAAGTATTCTTGATTTTATGAAACTAGAACTTTTGGAATTTATGAAGAACACTTAGAACTTGAAGATAGAACTTGAGAGAGATCAATTAGATGAATAAAATTGAAGAATGAAAGTGTTTGTAGGTGTTTTTGGTCGTTGGTGTATGGATTAGATATAAAGGATATGTAATTTTGTTTTCATGTAAATAAGTCATGAATGATTACTCATATTTTTGTAATTTTATGAGATATTTCATGCTAGTTGCCAAATGATGGTTCCCACATGTGTTAGGTGACTCACATGGGCTGCTAAGAGCTGATCATTGGAGTGTATATACCAATAGTACATACATCTAAAAGCTGTGTATTGTACGAGTACGAATACGGGTGCATACGAGTAGAATTGTTGATGAAACTGAACGAGGATGTAATTGTAAGCATTTTTGTTAAGTAGAAGTATTTTGATAAGTGTATTGAAGTCTTTCAAAAGTGTATAAATACATATTAAAACACTACATGTATATACATTTTAACTGAGTCGTTAAGTCATCGTTAGTCGTTACATGTAAGTGTTGTTTTGAAACCTTTAGGTTAACGATCTTGTTAAATGTTGTTAACCCAATGTTTATAATATCAAATGAGATTTTAAATTATTATATTATCATGATATTATCATGTATGAATATCTCTTAATATGATATATATACATTAAATATCTTTACAACGATAATCGTTACATATATGTCTCGTTTAAAAATCATTAAGTTAGTAGTCTTGTTTTTACATATGTAGTTCATTGTTAATATACTTAATGATATGTTTACTTATCATAGTATCATGTTAACTATATATATATCCATATATATGTCATCATATAGTTTTTACAAGTTTTAACGTTCGTGAATCACCGGTCAACTTGGGTGGTCAATTGTCTATATGAAACATATTTCAATTAATCAAGTCTTAACAAGTTTGATTGCTTAACATGTTGGAAACATTTAATCATGTAAATATCAATCTCAATTAATATATATAAACATGGAAAAGTTCGGGTCACTACAGAAACCATTCTCTGCAAGCATGCGAGGAGGTTACATGACTTAGGCTAGCTTTCACGGGTTACTCAAATCACACAAGTGTTTAGGGTTTCCCATAGATCTAAGAAATGAATTCACTCACAGCCAGTCATGTTGCACCCATCGTCATAGGCTTGATAAAGACTCAAATCCTTGCTACTAATGTGAGAACGGTAGTAACCATAGCTTCTAGGTCATTTGTCAATGATGGAAAGGAATTTTGGAGTGGTAGTGAAGTTGTTTTTGAGGGGTGAGAAAAAGGGTAATATAGTCCTTATTCAAACTTTTATTCGGATAGATAGGAGTGCTGATATTTTGAGAAGCACTTTTGAACTTTTCTTCATTTGATAATCATTTTCGGTCAAGTTCTTCTTCGACGTTTCTCTTTATAAGTTCTGCTCCTTTTCTCATAACTTTGAAATATTTTATTTTATTTTATTTATTTTTTATTTTTTTTTATTTTTTGGAGATTTTATCTCGAGAAACTTTTTGCCGGTAAACTTTTTCAAGACTTTTGTTATGATACTTGAGAGGTTTATAATGTCGGGTTTTCGGAAGGAATCTCATTTTCTGGATTTTTCAAGTGATAGTAAAGATGATGTGGATGTGGTGATGAAGTAGAAGCAGTGGAGGTGCGAAAGGCTTATTTTAGCTTCGATTCTCTTGATTCTTTTTGCACCGTCTTCGTAATTACTTACTCTTCAATTCTAACCGACGAAGTAGGTATATTACCGATAAAGTTCGAATCTTTCTTGTTTTTGGGCCTTAATACCGGGGTGAAAGCGTGATTTTTTAGCCGATATCAATTATCCTATAATATTTATATTAAATATACGCTGGCTATGTACTATATAGAGTGTTCGAAAGAGTTCCCGTGCAACGCACGGGCTAGATAAATCTAGTATCATCATATAATATAACAAATCGATAAAAAAAATTGATAAAGCATACTTAAATTGATGGTTGAGTCAATATCAATAACTCCAATAAGGGGTGGAATATGTGTAGGCCAATTTAAATACCATGCGACAAAAATGAATTAGTTTTTGCATGTTATTTTACTCGAATGTATGCGGTTGACCAAGTTAACTAACTCTTTATTTGCTCACCTCAAGATATTTTATTAGTTAGGCTAAAACTGAAAGTGATTGAGTATCAATGTACTCACAATTTTCTCTAAATCTTATTATTATTCGAGATCTCAACAATTTTCAGGATCAAAATCTTATTATTAATCGAGATCTCAACAATTTTCTCTTTGAAAGTATTGTCATTGAAATCGATTGTTCTTGCAAAATTCGTGATGTTATTTAAAAATATAAAATTGTAGAAGTGTTAGAATCATTACAGCGCATCTTTCTAGTAATATTCGTGGTTTGATTTGAAGGTTTGAGCCATTTGCCATTTGTGTCGCAGTCGACCACCGTGAACAACCACCAAGTCGTCGCCGAATTCTGGAAAACAGCAAGAACACCAACTATGACTTTGAATAAACGATTTGAACACGAAATCGAGCTAGACGAGTATTGCTTGTGTTTTGATTTAGGAACCTTAGATATGAAATGTCCAGTTCATATTGATTATAAACGTTCCATATTAATTGATTTCGTTGCGAGGTTTTGACCTCTATATGAGACATTTTTTCAAAGACTGCATTCATTTTTAAAACAACCATAACCTTTATTTTATCAATAAAGGTTTTAAAAGCATTACGTAGATTATCAAATAATGATAATCTAAAATATACTGTTTACACATGACCATTACATAATGGTTTACAATAGAAATATATTACATCGACATATGTTTCTTGAATGCAGTTTTTACACAATATCATACAAACATGGACTCCAAATCTTGTCCTTATTTTAGTATGCAACAGCGGAAGCTATTAGTATTCACCTGAGAATAAACATGTTTTAAACGTCAACAAAAATGTTGGTGAGTTATAGGTTTAACCTATATATATCAAATCGTAACAATAGACCACAAGATTTCATGTTTCAATACACATCCCATACATAGAGATAAAAATCATTCATATGGTGAACACCTGGTAACCGACATTAACAAGATGCATATATAAGAATATCCCCATCATTCCGGGACACCCTTCGGATATGATATAGATTTCGAAATACTAAAGCATCCGGTACTTTGGATAGGATTTGTTAGGCCCAATAGATCTATCTTTAGGATTCGTGTCAATTAGGGTGTCTGTTCCCTAATTCTTAGATTACCAGACTTAATAAAAAGGGGCATATTCGATTTCGATAATTCAACCATAGAATGTAGTTTCACGTACTTGTGTCTATTTTGTAAATCATTTATAAAACCTGCATGTATTCTCATCCCAAAAATATTAGATTTTAAAAGTGGGACTATAACTCACTTTCACAGATATTTCCTTCCTCGAAAATAAGACATGGCCACGGATTGATTCACGAACCTATACAAATATGTACATATATATCAAAGTATGATCAAAATATAATTACAACCATTTTTATTATGTTTTAAAGATTTGAGTGTATTAAGTCAGCTGTCCTCGTTAATAACCTACAACTAGTTGTCCACAGTTAGATGTACAGAAATAAATCAATATATATATATTATCTTGAATCAATCCACGACCCAATGTATACACGTCTCAGGCTAGATCACAACTCAAAGTATATATATTTTTGGAATCAACCTCAACCCTGTATAGCTAACTCCAACATTACTGCATATAGAGTGTCTATGGTTGTTCCAAATAATATATATACATGGGTCGATATGATATGTCAAAACATTTGCATATGTGTCTATGGTATCCCAAGATTACATAATATATTACAATACATGTATAATACTGTGATGACCCGGAAATTTCTGACCAAATTTAAACTTTATATTTAAATGATTTAATGTTTTCGACACGATAAGCAAAGTCTGTTAAACTGAATCTCAAAATTTTGAACTATTCAAATATCTTTCGGTTGTTCTCGACGATTCGCGAACAATTATATGTAAATAGATACATATACTATAACTTGAAAATGTAACAAAGTGTTAAGTAAATGATACTGTGCATTAAACTTATTGGTTTGATTATCTGATTGATATACTTTACTGCGAAGTTAAAATGTTATGTTAAACGATTGAATTAAAAGATATTTACTGAGTCCTTTATGGATTATGATATTATTACGACTCTTTGTTGTAAGGTCCACATTGATTTAAGAAATTATTCCTTTTTAACGGTATTCGAAATATATGGTAAAGTGTTTGTTTAAATAACGTAATTTGGACACATACAATAATAAGAAATATTAACTGTTAGAATTAAAGCTATGAATAACTTGCGATGTGTAATTTAAAACGTGTTTATTAATATTAAAAATATATATTAAAATGATTAAATATAATATTTAACTAGATATAAAATGTTTTGGATTTGGATATACTTGATTAAATAACGAGACATTGATTTATAAAAGTAAATGACCATAACACTCAAATGTATAAATTATATTTCGAGTGATATAGTTTAGGGATAATTTAAGGCTATATTTTGATAAAGGTACGTATTCCAAAACGTAAAATGAAAGTTTTCTCAGTATACGAAAGGACTTTCGAAAAACCGGAACCGGGACAGAAGTCGAGTGACAACGTACGACTTATCGGGACAAAAATTACAAGTCAACTATGCACATGAATTTAATATAATATATAATTAATTATATAAATTATTTATTATATTTATATTATAATATTATGTCGACAAGCTAGTGTACAAAAGAGATGTGAGCTGTCCAGGCAGGCCATGCGATTGCATGGCATTTGCACTAGAAGCCCATGCGATCGCATGGGCATCAGATTCAGAAAACATTATAAAAGCTCGCGAGTTCAGCTGTTTGTCACACACACATTTATTTATATTACTTCCTCCGTATTTAAAATTATTATTATTATTATTATTATTATTATTATTATTATTATTATTATTATTATTATTATTATTATTATTATTATTATTATTATTAAGATTAATATTATTATTAATCTTATTAATTATTAGTATTATTAATTATTAATTAGTAATATACATAAAATACTACGATGAGGTTATGAGCGTGTCACTTTCAAAAATGGGTTTTTGAGCGGGATAAAGTTAAGGAAATTATGGGTTATAGCTATGGAGGTTATGGGTAATGTTTATGGGTATTATTTACAAGTCAAACCTAGTATTTATCATATTTGTTGTGTCTACGTACTTTCCTGCAATATGAAATCACAATATTGATACGTAAGCATTCATATCTTATCTTTTATATATTAATTGTGTATCCATGTCTAGTGCTTGAGTATATATGTTTAGGCATGCCAGTATGCTAAATTTCGTCGTTAAACAGTTTATATTGAATCACGAATTAAATACATATATTACTAGTAAAAGGTATATGATATACATGTTTTTGGAAAGAACGAAAAATCAATAACTTTTCATTTAGATATCGAATAAGTTCGATGAACGGATTAAAAGATATGATCAACTGAATTATGATTGACGTTAATTGAAATTGCTTTAGAATCTGCAATTAAGATTTAAACAACTTGTTTACAAGATTGATAAAATGGATTTTTAAATATTACCAGCCTAGTAAATGAATCCTTATATAAGGTACGTCTCGTTTGTTGAACTATTGTCAAAATTGACTTTTTGAAACGACTTTGGATAACTTTTGTATGTCGATCTCGAGCATTAAGATTGTGATACACTATGACCAGACCTAGCTTGATAGACATTTATTGACCAACATATGTTCTCTAGGTTGAGATCTACGATTATTTGATATTCCGAGTTTCGGTCACATTACGATGAACTTTATGTGCTGCTAAGGTGAGTTTCATTTGCTCCCTTTTTAATTGCTTTTGCAATATATATTTTTGGGCTGAGAATACATGCACTTTATTTTAAAAACAATGGACACAAGTACATACTAAATTCTATACTGAGTTTGAACCAAAAATCCCTTAACTTTGGTAATTAGTAACTGCCGGTTATAAGAACTGGTGGGCGCGAGTAGTAGTATATGGATCCATAGGGCTTGATATCCCCGTCCGAGCTAGAGCACTAGCCTTTTAACGGACGTATGCTATTTGAGAAGTGTACACGTTGGTTTGCGTGTATTATTAAGATGATTATACAAAGGGTACAAATTATATATACGTTAAGTTTAGTTACCAGGGTGCTCAATTTCGTAGAATATTTTGATAAACGTTTCTAGATGGAACAAGTGAAATTCTGTGATCCACTTTTATATACAGATTATGCGAAATACTAAAACTATGAACTCACCAACCTTTGTGTTGACACTTGTTAGCATGTTTATTCTCAGGTTTCCTAGAAGTCTTCCGCTGTTTGCTTATATGTTAGACAAGCTATGTGCATGGAGTCGTACATGGCATATTTTTTCAAGGAAACGTTGCATTCACCAAATCATCACCATGTATCTTATTTTGACTGAATTGTCAACGGAAGTACTATTGTAAACTATTATTTACGGTGATTGTCTATATGTAGAAATCATCAGATGTCTAAAACCTTTGATTTAAATATTCATTTATGGTGTGCCTTTTCAAAAGAATGCAATATTTACAAAACGTATCATATGGAGGTCAAATACCTCGCAATAAAATCGATGAAAGACGTGTTCGTCCATATGGATTTGGAGCGATCATCACAAATACAATATAAGTTAGCTAGGATATGATTTGTATAGATTTGTTAAACATTTCCCGTAGCTAAAAAGATCAAAAATATCCAATCTTGTTTTACCCATAACTTCTTCATTTTAAATCCGTTTTGATTGAATCAAATTGCTATGGTTTCATATTGAACTCTAATTTAAGAATCCAAACATAAAAAGTATAGGTTTATAGTCAGAAATTTAAGTTACATGTCAATTACTAAAGAGGTAGTCATTTCCGTCGAAAGAACGACATCTTGATGACCATTTTGAAAAACATACTTTCACTTTGAGTTTAACCAAGATTTTTGGATATAGTTTCATGTTCATATGAAAAATCATTTTCTCAGAATAACAATTTTTAAATCAAAGTTTATCATAATTTTTAATTATCCAAACCAAAACAGCCCCCGGTTTCACTACGACGGCGTATATCCGAGTTTATGGTGTTCATCGTGTTTCCAGGTTTTAAATCATTAAGTTAGCATATCATATAGATGTAGAACATGTGTTTAGTTGATTTTAAAAGTCAATTTATAAGGATTAACTTTTGTTTGCGAACAAGTTTAGAATTAACTAAACTATGTTCTAGTGATTACAAGTTTAAACCTTCGAAAAAGATAGCTTTATATGTATGAATCGAATGATGTTATGAACATCATTACTACCTCAAGTTTTCTGGATAAAACTACTGGAAATGAGAAAAATGGATCTATTTTCAAAGGATCCTTGGATGGCTTGAAAGTTCTTGAAGCAGAATCATGACACGAAAACAGTTCAAGTAAGATTTTCACTCGAAATAAGATTGTTATAGTTGTAGAAATTGAATCAAAGTTTGAATATGAATATTACCTTGAATTAGAAAGATAACCTACTGTAAATAACAAAGGTTCCTTGATCTTAGATGATTACTTGGAATGGATTAGAAAGCTTGGAAGTAGACTTGCAAACTTGGAAGTATTCTTGATTTTTATGAAACTATACTTATGGAATTTATGAAGAACACTTAGAACTTGAAGATGAAACTTGAGAGAGATCAATTAGATGAAGAAAATTGAATAATGAAAGTGTTTTTAGGTGTTTTTGGTCGTTGGTATATGGATTAGATATAAAGGATATGTAATTTTGTTTTCATGTAAATAAGTCATGAATGATTACTAATATTTTTGTAATTTTATGAGATATTTCATGCTAGTTGCCAAATGATGGTTCCCACATGTGTTAGGTGACTCACATGGGATGCTAAGAGCTGATCATTGGAGTGTATATACCAATATTACATACATCTAAAAGCTGTGTATTGTATGAGTACGAATACGAGTGCATACGAGTAGAATTGTTGATGAAACTGAACGAGGATGTAATTGTAAGCATTTTTGTTAAGTAGAAGTACTTTGATATGTGTCTTAAAGTCTTTCAAAAGTGTAAGAATACATATCAAAACACAATATGTATATACATTCTAATAGAGTCGTTAAGTCTTCGTTAGTCGTTACATGTAAGTGTTGTTTTGAAACCTTTAAGTTAACGATCTAAATTAATGTTGTTAACCCAATGTTTATTATATCAAATGAGATGTTAAATTATTATATTATCATGATATTATGATGTATGAATATCTCTTAATATGATATATACAATAAAATATCATTACAACGATAATCGTTACATATAAGTCTCGTTTCGTAATTCTTGAGTTAGTAGTCTTGTTTTTACATATGTAGTTTATTGTTAACACACTTAATGATATATTTAAATATCATTTTATCATGTTAAATATAGTGTATCAATATCTTAATATGATACATATATATTTAGTAGACGTTATCATAACGATAATCGTTATATATATATATATAATTTCGAGTTTCTTAACTTAGTAATCTCATTTCTTATGTATATCACACATTGTTAATATACTTAGTGAGATACTTACTCATCATAATCTCATGTCAACCATATATATATGTCTATATATACCACAACATGTAGTTTTTACAATTTTGTAACGTTCGTGAATCGCTGGTCAACTTGGGTGATCAATTGTCTATATGAAACTTATTTCATTTAATCAAGTCTTAAAAAGTTTGATTGCTTAACACGTTGGAAACATTTAGTCATGTAAATATCAATATCAATTAATATATATAAACATGGAAAAGTTTGGGTCACTACAGTACCTACCCGTTAAATAAATTTCGTCCCAAAATTTTAAGCTGTTGAAGGTGTTGACGAATCTTCTGGAAATAGATGTGGGTATTTCTTCTTCATCTGATCTTCACGCTCCCAGGTGAACTCGGGTCCTCTACGAGCATTCCATCGAACCTTAACTATCAGTATCTTGTTTTGCTTAAGTCTCTTAACCTCACGATCCATTATTTCGACGTGTTCTTCAATGAATTGAAGTTTTTCATTGATTTGGATTTCGTCCAATGGAATAGTGAGATCTTCTTTAGCAAAACATTTCTTCAAATTCGAGACGTGGAAAGTGTTATGTACAGTTGCGAGTTGTTGAGGTAGCTCCAGTTGGTAAGCTACTGGTCCAACACGATCTATAATCTTAAATGGTCCAATGTACCTTGGATTTAGTTTCCCCCGTTTATCAAATTGAACAACGCCTTTCCAAGGTAAAACCTTAAGCATGACCATTTCTCCAATTTTAAACTCTATATCTTTTCTTTTACTGTCCGCGTAGCTCTTTTGTCGACTCTGGACGGTTTTCAATCGTTGTTGAATTTGGATGATTTTCTCGGTAGTTTCTTGTATTATCTCCGGACCTGTAATCTGTCTATCCCCCACTTCATTCCAACAAATCGGAGACCTGGACTTTCTACCATAAAGTGCATCAAACGGCGCCATCTCAATACTAGAATGATAACTGTTGTTGTAGGAAAATTCTGCTAACGGTAGGTGTCGATCCCAACTGTTTCTGAAATCAATAACACATGATCGTAGCATGTCTTCAAGCATTTGTATCGTCCTTTCACTCTGCCCATCAGTTTTTGGATGATAGGCAGTACTCATGTCTAGAAGAGTACCCAATGCTTGTTGTAACGTCTGCCAGAACCTTGAAACAAATCTACCATCCCTATCAGAGATAATAGAGATGGGTATTCCATGTCTGGAGACAACCTCCTTCAAATACAATCGCGCCAACTTCTCCATTTTTTCATCTTCTCTCATTGGCAGGAAGTGTGCTGACTTGGTGAGACGATCAACTATTACCCAAATAGTATCATAACCACTTGCAGTCCTTGGCAATTTAGTAATGAAATCCATGGTAATGTTTTCCCATTTCCATTCTGGGATTTCAGGTTGTTGTAGTAGACCTGATGGTTTCTGATGTTCAGCTTTGACCTTAGAACACGTCAAACATTCTCCTACATATTTAGCAATTTCGGCTTTCATACCCGACCACCAAAAGTGTTTCTTGAGATCTTTATACATCTTCCCCGCTCCAGGATGTATTGAATATCTGGTTTTATGTGCTTCTTTAAGTACCATTTCTCTCACATCTCCAAACCTTGGTACCCAAATTCTATCAGCCCTATATCGGGTTCCATCTTCCCGATTATTAAGATGTTTCTCTGATCCTTTGGGTATCTCATTCTTCAACTTTCCTTCTTTTACAACCCCCTGTTGTGCCTCCTTTATTTGAGTAGTAAGGTTAGTACGAATAATTATATTCATAGCTTTTACCCGCATAGGTTCTCTGTCCTTTCTACTTAAAGCGTCGGCTACCACATTCGCCTTCCCCGGGTGGTATTGAATCTCAAAATCATAATCATTCAACAGTTCAATCCACCTGCGTTGTCTCATATTCAGTTGCTTCTGATTAAATATATGTTGGAGACTTTTGTGGTCGGTATATATAATACTTTTAACTCCATATAAAAAATGCCTCCAAGTCTTTAATGCAAAAACAACAGCACCCAATTCCAAATCGTGAGTTGTATAATTTTGCTCGTGAATCTTCAATTGTCTAGACGCATAAGCAATCACCTTCGTTCATAGCATTAATACACAACCGAGACCTTGCTTTAATGCATCACAATAAATCACAAAATCATCATTCCCTTCAGGCAATGACAATATAGGTGCCGTAGTTAGCTTTTTCTTCAATAACTGAAACGCCTTCTCTTGTTCATCCTTCCATTCAAATTTCTTCCCTTTATGCGTTAATGCAGTCAAGGGTTTTGCTATTTTAGAGAAATCTTAGATGAATCTTCTGTATTAACCTGCCAATCCTAAAAATTTACGTATATGCTTAGGAGTTTTTGGGGTTTCCCACTTTTCAACGGTTTCGATCTTTGCCGAGTCCACCTGGATACCTTCTTTGTTCACTATGTGACCGAGGAATTGAACTTCTTCCAACCAAAATGCACAATTTGAAAACTTAGCGTACAGTTTTTCTTTCCTCAATACTTCTAGCACTTTTCTCAAATGTTCTTCGTGCTCTTGATCATTCTTTGAGTAAATAAGTATGTCATCGATGAAAACAATGACAAACTTGTCAAGATATGGCCCACACACTCGGTTCATAAGGTCCATGAACACAGCTGGTGCGTTAGTCAATCCAAACGGCATAACCATAAACTTGTAATGACCATAACGCGTCCTAAAAGCAGTTTTTGGAATATCATCCTCCTTTACTCGCATTTGATGATATGCAGAACGTAAATCGATTTTCGAATAAACCGACGAGCCTTGTAGTTGATCAAATAAGTCGTCAATTCTCGGCAGTGGATAACGGTTTTTGATGGTAAGTTAATTCAACTCTCTGTAGTCAATACACAACCTAAATGTACCATCCTTCTTCTTGACAAACAAAACAGGAGCTCCCCATGGTGATGTGCTTGGTCGAATGAAACCACGTTCTAATAGTTCTTGCAGTTGACTTTGCAGTTCTTTCATCTCACTGGGTGCGAGTCGGTAAGGAGCACGAGCTATTGGTGCAGCTCCTGGTACAAGATCTATTTGAAATTCAACAGATCGATGTGGAGGTAGTCCCGGTAATTCTTTCGAAAATACATCGGGAAATTCTTTTGCGACGGGAACATCATTGATGCTCTTTTCTTCAGTTTGTACTTTCTCGACGTGTGCTAGAACAGCATAGCACCCTTTTCTTATTAGTTTTTGTGCCTTTAAATTACTAATAAGATGTAGCTTCGTGTTGTCCTTTTCTCCGTACACCATTAAGGGTTCTCCTTCTTCTCGTACAATGCGAATTGCATTTTTGTAACATACGATCTCTGCTTTCATCTCCTTCAGCCAGTCCATGCCAACTATTACATCAAAACTCCCTAACTCTACTGGTATCAAATCAATCTTAAATATTTCGCTACCCAGTTTAATTTCTCGATTCCGGCATATATAATCTGCTGAAATTAATTTACCGTTTGCTAATTCGAGTAAAAATTTACTATTCAACGGCGTCAATGGACAACTTAATTTAGCACAAAAATCTCTACTCATATAGCTTCTATCCGCACCCAAACCAAATAAAACGTAAGTAGATTTATTGTCAATAAGAAACGTACCCGTAACAAGCTCCGGGTCTTCCTGTGCCTCTGCTGCATTAATATTGAAAACTCTTCCGCGGCCTTGTCCATTCGTGTTCTCCTGGTTTGGGCAATTTCTAATAATGTGGCCCGGTTTTCCACATTTATAACAAACTACATTGGCATAACTTGCTCCGACACTACTTGCTCCGCCATTACTCGTTCTGACACCATTTTTTCCTTTCGTTCTGTTAACCCCTGGTCCGTAGACCTCACACTTCGCTGCGCTATGACCATTTCTTTTACACTTGTTGCAAAATTTAGTGCAGAACCCCAAGTGATACTTTTCACACCTTTGGCATAGCTGCTTCTGATTGTTGTTGTTGTTGCGGTTGTTATTGTTGTTGTGATGATTGTTGTAGTTGTTGTTGTTGTTGTTGTTGTGTCGTTTATTGTAGTTGCGATTGATGTTGCGATTGTTGGGATAGTTGTTGTTGTTTTGGTGATTCTTATCACCGTTTTCCTCCCACTTTCTTTTGACTAGCTTCATGTTGGCCTCTTCGGCCGCCTGTTCTTTAATTCTTCCCTCAATCTGGTTCACTAGTTTGTGAGCCATTCTGCATGCCTTTTGTATGGAGGCAGGCTCATGTGAACTTATATCTTCTTGGATTCTCTCCGGTAACTCTTTCACAAACGCGTCGATCTTCTCTTCCTCATCTTCGAACGCTCTCGAACACAATAGGCACAATTCTGTGAATCGTCTTTCGTACGAAGTAATATTGAATCCCTGTGTTCGTAACCCACTAAGTTCTGACTTGAGCTTATTGACCTCGGTTCTGGGATGGTACTTCTCGTTCATCAAGTGCTTGAATGCTGACCACGGTAGCGCGTAAATTACATCTTGTCCTACTTGCTCTAGATAGGTATTCCACCATGTTAACGCAATACCTGTGAAGGTATGCATAGCGTACATCAATTTCTCTCCTTCAGCACACTTACTTATGGCAAACACCGATTCAACTTTCTCGGTTCACCTTTTCAATCCGATTGGTCCTTCGGTCCCATCAAATTCTGAAGGTTTGCAGGCAGTGAATTCCTTGTAGGAGCATCCTACACGATTTCTTGCGCCGTTAGCAATATTGCTAGATTCAGAGTTATTGTTGGTATGTAGCGCGGCCTGTACTGCGGCTATGTTTGAAGCAAGAAAGGCACGAAATTCCTCTTCGCTCATATTCAAGGTTTGTCGAGTAGTCGGTGCCATTTCCTTCAAAATAGTCAAATGAAACAAGTTAATCATATAGAATATTAAGAGTAGTCAATAGTATCTCGTAGCATAATATGAACTCATTTATAAAAGCTTTTTCTTCATATTAGCGTTTTATAAGTTTAAATTCGGGTACTACCTACCCGTTAAGTTCATACTTAGTAGCTAATATACAATTCAACTACTACAATTCCATATGAAAAACTGATTATAATAATTTATCACATACAAATATTCTTCAAACTTACAACTTCACTATATTACATATAACATGAAATATAGTACACTATGATACAGGACAGTTTTGAAGATAAATCTAGTTAATATGCAAGTTGTTCAGCAAAGAAAATAAAGACACGTAATTCATAAGTCCAGAAACAAGTCATGCATTCTGGTTTTACTAAGACGACTTCCCATCCTTGGTCTTGTGGAAAATAACCGTTATGACCATTGGCTAGGCAGCATGTTGTAATGTCGTCAAAAGGACGAGGGTTTCGTAATGTCCAACAGCCCCGTAATAATCTAAAAACCTTGTTTCTCACCCCAACTACTGAATCCGTCACTTGTGGAAAAGTTTTATTTAAAAGCTGCAATCCGATGTTCTTTTTCTCACTTTGGTAAGAAGTGAACATCACTAACCCGTAAGCATAACATGCTTCTTTATGTTGCATGTTAGAAGCTCTTTCTAATTCACGAAATCCTATGTTGGGATATGTTGAGTCAAAATAGGTTCTTAACCCGTAGCGTAAAATTGCATTTGGGTTCCCCGCATTTAACGCTTTAAAGAAAACACGGCGTAACTTAAAGTCTCCCCAATTTGATATACCCCACCTATCAAAGGAAAGCCTTTTATAAACTAAGGCATTTCTGGAAAGTCTTTCAAATGTTTGACAAGTTAATTTCACCATAACTAAATGTGCTGATGAATTCTGACCGACTCTAGACAAGATTTCCTCAATCATATCCTCTGGTAGGTCTTCTAAAATATTCGATTGTCTACCCTTAACATCCATTTTGTTTTTATACTGTAAAATAGACAAGGATTAGATTCGTAATAACAAACAATACAAGCAATTTTTACATAGAACATAAAAGTATAAGCACACTACAATATATTTATTACACAACATGCTCACACCCCTCTAATCTGAATCACTGGTTTCTTCTTCTTCGGACTTGGTTCTTTTTCCTAATCTTCTAGGGATATATGATGTTCCTCTAATACGAGTCGTCGTTTTCCACATTGGTTTAGAAAAACCGGGTGGTTTAGAGGTTCCCGGGTTATTGTCACGATATTGAAAATATGGGTGTTGACGGTACATATAAAGTTCATCGGGGTCGGAATCAGATTTCTCTATTTTAATGCCTTTTCCCTTATTATTTTCTTTTGCCTCATTAAACTGGGTCGGGGTAATTTCTATAACATCATCGGAATCCTCATCAGGATCCGATTCATCGGAAAATTGGTAATTTTCCCAATATTTTGCTTCCTTAGCGGAAACACCATTGACCATTATTAACTTTGGTCCATTGGTTGAGGATTTTCTTTTATTTGACCGGTTTTCTGTGGTTCCTACTATTCCCCCCTCCGGAACCTCTTCTTCTTCCGGTTCCTCTTCTTCTGGTTCCTCTTCTTCCGGTTCCTCTTCTTCCGGTTCTTCGGGAACTTGTGAATCTTGCCAATATATATCCGACTCTTCGTTATTATTAGGTGAGTCAATGGGATTTGTGCTAGAGGTAGACATCTATCACATAATATTAAACATGTTAAGAGATTAATATATCACATAATATTTACATGTTAATAATATATAGTTTCCAACAAAATTGTTAAGCAATCATTTTTAAAGAAAATACGGTCGAAGTCCAGACTCACTAATGCATCCTAACAAACTCGATAAGACACACTAATGCAAATTTTCTGGTTCTCAAAGACCAACGCTCGGATACCAACTGAAATGTCCCGTTCATATTGATTATAAACGTTCCATATTAATTGATTTCGTTGCGAGGTTTTGACCTTTATATGAGACGTTTTTTCAAAGACTGCATTCATTTTTAAAACAACCATAACCTTTATTTTATCAATAAAGGTTTTAAAAGCATTACGTAGATTATCAAATAATGATAATCTAAAATATACTGTTTACACATGACCATTACATAATGATTTACAATAGAAATATATTACATCGACATATGTTTCTTGAATGCAGTTTTTACACAATATCATACAAACATGGACTCCAAATCTTGTCCTTATTTTAGTATGCAACAATGGAAGCTCTTAGTATTCACCTGAGAATAAACATGCTTTAAACGTCAATAAAAATGTTAGTGAGTTATAGGTTTAACCTATATATATCAAATCGTAACAATAGACCACAAGATTTCATATTTCAATACACATCTCATACATAGAGATAAAAATCATTCATATGGTGAACACCTGGTAACCGACATTAACAAGATGCATATATAAGAATATCCCCATCATTCCGGGACACCCTTCGGATATGATATAGATTTCGAAGTACTAAAGTATCCGGTACTTTGGATGGGGTTTGTTAGGCCCAATAGATCTATCTTTTGGATTCGCATCAATTAGGGTGTCTGTTCCCAAATTCTTAGATTACCAGACTTAATAAAAAGGGGCATATTCGATTTCGATAATTCAACCATAGAATGTAGTTTCACATACTTGTGTCTATTTTGTAAATTATTTATAAAACCTGCATGTATTCTCATCCCAAAAATATTAGATTTTAAAAGTGGGACTATAACTCACTTTCACAGATATTTCCTTTCTCGGAAATAAGACTTGGCCACGAATCGATTCACGAACCTATACAAATATGTACATATATCTCAAAGTATGATCAAAATATAATTACAACCATTTTTATTATGTTTTAAAGATTTGAGTGTATTAAGTCGGATGTCCTTGTTAATAACCTACAACTAGTTGTCCACAGTTAGATGTACAGAAATAAATCGATATATATTATATTGAATCAATCCACGACCCAGTGTATACACATCTCAGGCTAGATCACAACTTAAAGTATATATATTTTTGGAATCAACCTTAACCCTGTATAGCTAACTCCAACGTTACTGCATATAGAGTGTCTATGGTTGTTCCAAATAATATATATACATGGGTCGATATGATATGTCAAAACATTTGCATACGTGTCTATAGTATCCCAAGATTACATAATATATTAGAATACATGTATAATACAATATAAGTTAGCTAGGATATGATTTGTATAGATTTGTTAAACATTTCCCGTAGCTAAAAAGATCAAAAATATCCAATCTTGTTTTACCCATAACTTCTTCATTTTAAATTCGTTTTGAGTGAATCAAATTGCTATGGTTTCATATTGAACTCTAATTTAAGAATCCAAACAGAAAAAGTATAGGTTTATAGTCAGAAATTTAAGTTACATGTCAATTACTAAAGAGGTAGTCATTTTCGTCGAAAGAACGACATCTTGATGACCATTTTGAAAAACATACTTTCACTTTGAGTTTAACCAAGATTTTTGGATATAGTTTCATGTTCATATGAAAAATAATTTTCCCAGAATAATAATTTTTAAATCAAAGTTTATCATAGTTTTTAATTATCCAAACCAAAACAGTCCCCGGTTTCACTACGACAGCGTATATTCGATTTTATGGTGTTCATCGTGTTTCCAGATTTTAAATCATTAAGTTAGCATATCATATAGATATAGAACATGTGTTTAGTTGATTTTAAAAGTCAAGTTAGAAGGATTAACTTTTGTTTGCGAACAAATTTAGAATTAACTAAACTATGTTCTAGTGATTACAAGTTTAAACCTTCGAATAAGATAGCTTTATATGTATGAATCGAATGATGTTATGAACATCATTACTACCTCAAGTTTTCGGGATAAAACTACAGGAAATAAAAAAATGGATCTAGCTTCAAAGGATCCATGGATGGCTTGAAAGTTCTTGAAGCAGAATCATGACACGAAAACAGTTCAAGTAAGATTTTCACTCGAAATAAGATTGTTATAGTTGTAGAAATTGAATCAAAGTTTGAATATGAATATTACCTTGAATTAGAAATATAACCTACTGTAAATAATGAAGGTTCCTTGATCTTAGATGATTACTTGGAATGGATTAGAAAGCTTGGAAGTAGACTTGCAAACTTGGAAGTATTCTTGATTTTTATGAAACTATACTTATGGAATTTATGAAGAACACTTAGAACTTGAAGATGGAGTTTGAGAGAGATCAATTAGATGAAGAAAATTGAATAATGAAAGTGTTTGTAGGAGTTTTCAGTCGTTGGTATATGGATTAGATATAAAGGATATGTAATTTTGTTTTCATGTAAATAAGTCATGAATGATTACTAATATTTTTGTAATTTTATGATATATTTCATGCTAGTTGCCAAATGATGGTTCCCACATGTGTTAGGTGATTCACATGGGCTGCTAAGAGCTGATCATTGGAGTGTATATACCAATAGTACATACATCTAAAAGCTGTGTATTGTACGAGTACGAATATGGGTGCATACGAGTAGAATTGTTGATGAAACTGAACGAGGATGTAATTGTAAGCATTTTTGTTAAGTAGAAGTACTTTGATATATGTCTTGAAGTCTTTCAAAAGTGTAAGAATACATATCAAAACACAACATGTATATACATTCTAATGGAGTCGTTAAGTCTTCGTTAGTCGTTACATGTAAGTGTTGTTTTGAAACCTTTAAGTTAACGATCTCAATTAATGTTGTTAACCCAATGTTTATTATATCAAATGAGATGTTAAATTATTATATTATCATGATATTATGATGTATGAATATCTCTTAATATAATATATACATTAAAATATCGTTACAACGATAATCGTTACATATAAGTCTCGTTTCGTAATTCTTGAGTTAGTAGTCTTGTTTTTACATATGTAGTTTATTGTTAACACACTTAATGATATATTTAAATATCATTTTATTATGTTAAATATAGTGTATCAATATCTTAATATGATACATATATATTTAGTAGACGTTATCATAACGATAATCGTTATATATATAATTTCGAGTTTCTTAACTTAGTAATCTCATTTCTTATGTATATCACACATTGTTAATATACTTAGTGAGATACTTACTCATCATAATCTCATGTCAACCATATATATATATATATATGTCTATATATACCACAACATGTAGTTTTTACAATTTTGTAACGTTCGTGAATCGCCGGTCAACTTGGGTGATCAATTGTCTATATGAAACTTATTTCATTTAATCAAGTCTTAACAATTTTGATTGCTTAACACGTTGGAATCATTTAGTCATGTAAATATCAATCTCAATTAATATATATAAACATGGAAAAGTTCGGGTCACTACAGTACCTACCCGTTAAATAAATTTCATCCCGAAATTTTAAGCTGTTGAAGGTGTTGACGAATCTTCTGGAAATTGATGCGGGTATTTCTTCTTCATCTGATCTTCATGCTCCCAGGTGAACTCGGGTCCTCTATGAGCATTCCATCAAACCTTAACTATCGGTATCTTGTTTTGCTTAAGTCTCTTAACCTCACGATCCATTATTTCGACGGGTTCTTCAATGAATTGAAGTTTTTCATTGATTTGGATTTCGTCCAACGGAATAGTGAGATCTTCTTTAGCAAAATATTTCTTCAAATTCGAGACGTGGAAAGCGTTATGTACAGCCGCGAGTTGATGAGGTAGCTCCAATTGGTAAGCTACTGGTCCAACACGATCTATAATCTTGAATGGTCCAATGTACCTTGGATTTAGTTTCCCCCGTTTACCAAATCGAACAACGCCTTTCCAAGGTAAAACCTTAAGCATGACTATTTCTCCAATTTCAAACTCTATATCTTTTCTTTTACTGTCCGCGTAGCTCTTTTGTCGACTCTGGGCGGTTTTCAATCGTTGTTGAATTTGGATGATTTTCTCGGTAGTTTCTTGTATTATCTCCGGACCCGTAATCTGTCTATCCCCCACTTCATTCCAACAAATCGGAGACCTGCACTTTCTACCATAAAGTGCCTTAAACGGCGCCATCTCAATACTAGAATGATAACTGTTGTTGTAGGAAAATTCTGCTAACAGTAGGTGTCGATCCCAACTGTTTCCGAAATCAATAACACATGCTCGTAGCATGTCTTCAAGCGTTTGTATCGTCCTTTCACTCTGCCCATCAGTTTGTGGATGATAGGCAGTACTCATGTCTAGACGAGTCCCCAATGCTTGTTGCAACGTCTGCCAGAACCTTGAAACAAATCTACCATCCCTATCAGAGATAATAGAGACGGGTATTCCATGTCTGGAGACAACCTCCTTCAAATACAATCGCACCAACTTCTCCATTTTGTCATCTTCTCTCATTGGCAGGAAGTGTGCTGACTTGGTGAGACGATCAACTATTACCCAAATAGTATCATAACCACTTGCAGTCCTTGGCAATTTAGTAATGAAATCCATGGTAATGTTTTCCCATTTCCATTCCGGGATTTCAGGTTGTTGTAGTAGACCTGATGGTTTTTGATGTTCAGCTTTGACCTTAGAACACGTCAAACATTCTCCTACATATTTAGCAATTTCGGCTTTCATACCCGGCCACCAAAAGTGTTTCTTGAGATCTTTATACATCTTCCCCGCTCCGGGATGTATTGAATATCTGGTTTTATGTGCTTCTTTAAGTACCATTTCTCTCACATCTCCAAACCTTGGTACCCAAATTCTATCAGCCCTATATCGGGTTCCATCTTCCCAATTATTAAGATGTTTCTCTGATCCTTTGGGTAACTCATTCTTCAACTTTCCTTCTTTTACAACCCCTGTTGTGCCTCCTTTATTTGAGTAGTAAGGTTAGTATGAATAATTATATTCATAGCTTTTACCCGCATAGGTTCTCTGTCCTTTCTACTCAAAGCGTCGGCTACCACATTCGCCTTCCCCGGGTGGTATCGAATCTCAAAATCATAATCATTCAACAGTTCAATCTACCTGCGTTGTCTCATATTCAGTTGCTTCTGATTAAATATATGTTGGAGACTTTTGTTGTCGGTATATATAATACTTTTAACTCCATATAAATAATGCCTCCAAGTCTTTAATGCAAAAACAACAACTCCCAATTCCAAATCGTGAGTTGTATAATTTTGCTCGTGAATCTTCAATTGTCTAGACGCATAAGCAATCACCTTCGTTCGTTGCATTAATACACAACTGAGACCTTGCTTTGATGCGTCACAATAAATCACAAAATCATCATTCCCTTCAGGCAATGACAATATAGGTGCCGTAGTTAGCTTTTTCTTCAATAACTGAAACGCCTTCTCTTGTTCATCCTTCCATTCAAATTTCTTTCCTTTATGCGTTAATGCAGTCAAGGGTTTTGCTATTTTAGAGAAATCTTAGATGAATCTTCTGTAGTAACCAGCCAATCCTAAAAATTGACGTATATGCTTCGGAGTTTTTGGGGTTTCCCACTTTTCAACAGTTTCGATCTTTGCCGAGTCCACCTGGATACCTTCTTTGTTCACTATGTGACCGGGGAATTGAACTTCTTCCAACTAAAATGCACACTTTGAAAACTTAGCGTACAGTTTTTCTTTCCTCAATACTTCTAGCACTTTTCTTAAATGTTCTTCGTGCTCTTGATCATTCTTTGAGTAAATAAGTATGTCATCGATGAAAACAATGACAAACTTGTCAAGATATGGCCCACACACTCGGTTCATAAGGTCCATGAACACAGCTGGTGCGTTAGTCAATCCAAACGGCATAACCATAAACTTATAATGACCATAACGCGTCCTAAAAGCAGTTTTTGGAATATCATCCTCCTTTACTCGCATTTGATGATATCCAGAACGTAAATCGATTTTCGAATAAACCGACGAGCCTTGTAGTTGATCAAATAAGTCGTCAATTCTCGACAGTGGATAACGGTTTTTGATGGTAAGTTAATTCAACTCTCTGTAGTCAATACACAACCTAAATGTACCATCCTTCTTCTTGACAAACAAAACAGGAGCTCCCCATGGTGATGTGATTGGTTGAATGAAACCACGTTCTATTAGTGCAGCTCCTGGTAAAAGATCTATTTGAAATTCAATAGATCGATGTGGAGGTAGTCCCGGTAATTCTTTTGAAAATACATTGGGAAATTCTTTTGCGACGGGAACATCATTGATGCTCTTTTCTTCAGTTTGTACTTTCTCGACGTGTGCTAGAACAGCATAGCAACCTTTTCTTGTTAGTTTGTGTGCCTTCAAATTACTAATAAGATGTAGCTTCGTGTTGCCCTTTTCTCCGTACACCATTAAGGGTTCTCCTTCTTCTCTTACAATGCGAATTGCATTTTTGTAACATACGATCTCTGCTTTCATCTCCTCCAGCCAGTCCATGCCAACTATTACATCAAAAATCCCTAACTCTACTGGTATCAAATCAATCTTAAATATTTCGCTACCCAGTTTAATTTCTCGATTTCGGCATATATAATCTGCTGAAATTAATTTACCGTTTGCTAATTCGAGTAAAAATTTACTATCCAACGGCGTCAATGGACAACTTAATTTAGCACAAAAATCTCTACTCATATAGCTTCTATCCGCACCCAAATCAAATAAAACATAAGCAGATTTATTGTCAATAAGAAACGTACCCGTAACAAGCTCTTGGTCTTCCTGTGCCTCTACCGCATTAATATTGAAAACTCTTCCGCGGCCTTGTCCATTCGTGTTCTCCTGGTTTGGGCAATTTCTAATAATGTGGCCCAGTTTTCCACATTTATAATAAACTACATTGGCATAACTTGCTCCGACACTACTTGCTCCGCCATTACTCGTTCCGACACCATTTGTTCCTTTCGTTCTGTTAACCCCTGGTCCGTAGACCTCACACTTCGCTGCTGAAATGTCCCAGTCATATTGATTATAAATGTTCCATATTAATTGATTTCGTTGCGAGGTTTTGACCTCTATATGAGACGTTTTTCAAAGACTGCATTCATTTTTAAAACAACCATAACCTTTATTTTATCAATAAAGGTTTCAAAAGCATTACGTAGATTATCAAATAATGATAATCTAAAATATACTGTTTACACACGACCATTACATAATGGTTTACAACAGAAATATATTACATCGACATATGTTTCTTGAATGCAGTTTTTACATAATATCATACAAACATGGACTCCAAATTTTGTCCTTATTTTAGTATGCAACAGCGGAAGCTCTTAATATTCACCTGAGAATAAACATGCTTTAAACGTCAACAAAAATGTTGGTGAGTTATAGGTTTAACCTATATATATCAAATCGTAACAATAGACTACAAGATTTCATATTTCAATATACATCCCTTACATAGAGATAAAATCATTCATATGGTGAACACCTGGTAACCGACATTAACAAGATGCATATATAAGAATATCCCCATCGTCGGGAAGTAAGACTTGGCCACTGGTCGATTCACGAACCTATAACAAATATGTACATATATATCAAAGTATATTCAAAATAAATTTACAACACTTTTAATACATTTTGATGTTTTAAGTTTATTAAGTCAGCTGTCCTCGTTAGTAACCTACAACTAGTTGTCCAACGTTAGATGTACAGAAAAAAAATTGATATATATTATCTTGAATCAATCCACGACCCAGTGTATACACTTCTTAGGCTAGATCACAACTCAAAGTATATATATTTTTGGAATCAACCTCAACCCTGTATAGCTAACTCCCACATTACTGCATATAGAGTGTCTATGGTTGTTCCAAATAATATATACACATGGGTCGATATGATATGTCAAAACATTTGCATACGTGTCTATGGTATCCCAAGATTACATAATATATTAGAATACATGTATAATACAATATAAGTTAGCTAGGATATGATTAATATAGATTTGTTACCAATTTTCACGTTGCTACAACAAGAAAAATTATCCAATCTTGTTTTACCCATAACTTCTTCATTTTAAATCCGTTTTGAGTGAATAAAATTGCTATGGTTTCATATTGAACTCTATTTTATGAATCTAAACAGAAAAAGTATAGGTTTATAGTCAGAAATATAAGTTACAAGTCATTTTTGTAATGGTTGTCATTTCAGTCGAAAGAACGACGTCTAGATGACCATTTTAGAAAACATACTTCCACTTTGAGTTTAACCATGATTTTTGGATATAGTTTCATGTTCATAAGAAAAATCATTTTCCCAGAAGAACAACTTTTAAATCAAAGTTTATCAGAGTTTTTAATTAACTAACCCAAAACAGCCCGCGGTGTTACTACGACGGCGTATGTCCGGTTTTACAGTGTTCTTCGTGTTTCCAGGTTTTAAATCATTAAGTTAGCATATCATATAGATATAGAACATGTGTTTAGTTAATTTTAAAAGTCAAGTTAGAAGGATTAACTTTTGTTTGCGAACAAGTTTAGAATTAACTAAACTATGTTCTAGTGATTACAAGTTTAAACCTTCAAATAAGATAGCTTTATATGTATGAATCGAATGATGTTATGAACATCATTACTACCTCAAGTTTTTTGGATAAAGCTACTGGAAATGAGAAAAATGGATCTAGCTTCAAAGGATCCTTGGATGGCTTGAAAGTTCTTGAAGCAGAATCATGACACGAAAACAAGTTCAAGTAAGATTTCCACTCGAAATAAGATTGTTATAGTTATAGAAATTGAATCAAAGTTTGAATATGAGTATTACCTTGTATTAGAAAGATATCTTACTTTAAATAATAAAGATTTCTTGAGGTTGGATGATCACTCTATAAGATTGGAAGTAAGCTAGCAAACTTGGAAGTATTCTTGATTTTATGAAACTAGAACTTGTAGAATTTATGAAGAACACTTAGAACTTGAAGATAGAACTTGAGAGAGATTAATTAGATGAAGAAAATTGAAGAATGAAAGTTTTTGTAGGTGTTTTTGATCGTTGGTATATGGGTTAGATATAAAGGATGTGTAATTTTGTTTACATGTAAATAAGTCATGAATGATTACTCATATTTTTGTAATTTTATGAGATATTTCATGCTAGTTGCCAAATGATGGTTCTCACATGTGTTAGGTGACTCACATGGGCTACTAAGAGCTGATCATTGGAGTGTATATACCAATAGTACATACATCTAAAAGTTGTGTATTGTACGAGTACGAATACGGGTGCATACGAGTAGAATTGTTGATGAAACTGAACGAGGATGTAATTGTAAGCATTTTTGTTAAGTAGAAGTATTTTGATAAGTGTATTGAAGTCTTTCAAAAGTGTATGAATACATATTAAAACACTACATGTATATACATTTTAACTGAGTCGTTAAGTCATCGTTAGTCGTTACATGTAAGTGTTGTTTTGAAACCTTTAGGTTAACGATCTTTTTAAATGTTGTTAACCCATTGTTTATTAAATCAAATGAGATGTTAAATTATTACATTATCATGATATCATGATGTATTAATATATCTTAATATGATATATATACATTAAATGTCGTTACAACGATAATCGTTACATATATGTCTCGTTTCAAAATCATTAAGTTAGTAGTCTTGTTTTTACATATGTAGTTCATTGTTAATATACTTAATGATATGTTTACTTATCATAATATCATGTTAACTATATATATATATATCCATATATATATGTCATCATATAGTTTTTACAAGTTTTAACGTTCGTGAATCGCCGGTCAACTTGGGTGGTCAATTGTCTATATGAAACCTATTTCAATTAATCAAGTCTTAACAAGTTTGATTTCTTAACATGTTGGAAACATTTAATCATGTAAATATCAATTTCATTTAATATATAAAAACATGAAAAAGTTCGGGTCACTACAGTACCTACCCGTTAAATAAATTTCGTCCCGAAATTTTAAGGTGTTGAAAGTGTTGACGAATCTTCTGGAAATAGATGCGGGTATTTCTTCTTCATCTGATCTTCACGCTCCCAGGTGAACTCGGGTCCTCTACGAGCATTCCATCGAACCTTAACAATCGGTATCTTGTTTTGTTTAAGTCTCTTAACCTCACGATCCATTATTTCGACGGGTTCTTCAATGAATTGAAGTTTTTCATTGATTTGAATTTCGTCCAACGGAATAGTGAGATCTTCTTTAGCAAAACATTTCTTCAAATTCGAGACGTGGAAAATGTTATGTACATTCGCAAGTTGTTGAGGTAACTCAAGTCGGTAAGCTACTAGTCCGACACGATCAATAATCTTGAATGGTCCAATATACCTTGGATTTAATTTCCCCCGTTTACCAAATCGAACAACACCTTTCCAAGGTGCAACCTTAAGCATGACCATTTCTCCAATTTCAAATTCTATGTCTTTTCTTTTAATGTCGGCGTAGCTCTTTTGTCGACTTTGGGCGGTTTTCAACCGTTGTTGAATTTGGATGATCTTCTCGGTAGTTTCTTGTATTATCTCCGGACCCGTAATCTGTCTATCCCCCACTTCACTCTAACAAATCGGAGACCTGCACTTTCTACCATAAAGTGCTTCAAACGGTGCCATCTCAATGCTTGAATGATAGCTGTTGTTGTAGTAAAATTCTGCTAACGGTAGATGTCGATCCCAACTATTTCCGAAATCAATAACACATGCTCGTAGCATGTCTTCAAGCGTTTGTATCATCCTTTCGCTCTGCCCATCAGTTTGTGGATGATAGGTAGTACTCATGTCTAGACGAGTTCCTAATGCTTGCTGTAATGTCTGCCAGAATCTTGAAATAAATCTGCCATCCCTATCAGAGATAATAGAGATTGGTATTCCATGTCTGGAGATGACTTCCTTCAAATACAGTAGTGCTAATTTTTCCATCTTGTCATCTTCTCTTATTGGCAGAAAGTGTGCTGACTTGGTGAGACGATCAACTATTACCCAAATAGTATCATAACCACTTGCAGTCCTTGGCAATTTAGTAATGAAATCCATGGTAATGTTTTCCCATTTCCATTCCGGGATTTCAGGTGGTTGTAGTAGACCTGATAGTTTCTGATGTTCAGCTTTGACCTTAGAACACGTCAAACATTCTCCTACATATTTAGCAATATCGGCTTTCATACCTGGCCACCAAAAATGTTTCTTAAGATCCTTGTACATCTTCCCCGTTCCAGGATGTATTGAGTATCTGGTTTTATGAGCTTCTCTAAGTACCATTTCTCTCATATCTCCAAATTTTGGTACCCAAATTCTTTCAGCCCTATACCGGGTTCCGTCTTCCCGAATATTAAGATGCTTCTCCGATCCTTTGGGTATTTCATCCTTTAAATTTCCCTCTTTTAAAACTCCTTGTTGCGCCTCCTTTATTTGAGTAGTAAGGTTAGTGTGAATCATTATATTCATAGATTTTACTCGAATGGGTTCTCGGTCCTTTCTACTCAAGGCGTCGGCTACCACATTTGCCTTCCCTGGGTGGTAACGAATCTCAAAGTCTTAATCATTCAACAATTCAATCCACCTACGCTGCCTCATATTCAGTTGTTTCTGATTAAATATGTGTTGAAGACTTTTGTGGTCGGTATATATAATACTTTTGACCCCATATAAGTAGTGCCTCCAAGTCTTTAATGCAAAAACAACCGCGCCTAATTCCAAATCATGCGTCGTATAATTTTGCTCGTGAATCTTCAATTGTCTAGACGAATAAGCAATCACCTTCGTCCGTTGCATTAATACACAACCGAGACCTTGCTTTGATGCGTCACAATAAATCACAAAATCGTCATTACCTTCAGGCAATGACAATATATGTGTCGTAGTTAGCTTTTTCTTCAATAATTGAAACGCCTTCTCTTATTCATCCTTCCATTCAAATTTCTTCCCTTTATGCGTTAATGCAGTCAAGGGTTTTGCTATTTTGGAGAAATCTTGGATGAATCTTCTGTAGTAACCAGCCAATCCTAAAAATTGACGTATATGCTTC
Source organism: Rutidosis leptorrhynchoides (assembly GCF_046630445.1). Classification (NCBI taxonomy): domain Eukaryota; kingdom Viridiplantae; phylum Streptophyta; class Magnoliopsida; order Asterales; family Asteraceae; genus Rutidosis; species Rutidosis leptorrhynchoides. The sequence goes on from NC_092343.1 coordinate 50,942,434, forward strand.
GGAGTTTTTGGGGTTTCCCACTTTTCAACGGTTACGATCTTTGCCGGGTCCACCTGGATACCTTCTTTGTTCACTATGTGACCGAGGAATTGAACTTCTTCCAACCAAAATGCACACTTTGAAAACTTAGCGTACAGTTTTTCTTTCCTCAATACTTCTAGCACTTTTCTCAAATGTTCTTCGTGCTCTTGATCATTCTTTGAGTAAATAAGTATGTCATCGATGAAAACAATGACAAACTTGTCAAGATATGGCCCACACACTCGGTTCACAAGGTCCATGAACATAGCTGGTGCGTTAGTCAATCCAAACGGCATAACCATAAACTCGTAATGACCATAACGCGTCCTAAAAGCAGTTTTTGGAATATCATCCTCCTTTACTCGCATTTGATGATATCCAGAACGTAAATCGATCTTCGAATAAACTGACGAGCCTTGTAGTTGATCAAATAAGTCGTCAATTCTCGGCAGTGGATAACGGTTTTTGATGGTAAGTTTGTTCAACTCTCTGTAGTCAATACACAACCTAAATGTACCATCCTTCTTCTTGACAAACAAAACAGGAGCTCCCCATGGTGATGTGCTTGGTCGAATGAAACCACGTTCTAATAGTTCTTACAGTTGGCTTTGCAGTTCTTTCATCTCGCTGGGTGCGAGTCTATAAGGAGCACAAGCTATTGGTGCAGCTCCTGGTACAAGATCTATTTGAAATTCAACAGATCGATGTGGAGGTAGTCCCGGTAATTCTTTCGGAAATACATCGGGAAATTCTTTTGCGACGGGAACATCATTGATGCTCTTTTCTTCAGTTTGTACTTTCTCGGCGTGTGCTAGAACAGCATAGCAACCTTTTCTTATTAGTTTTTGTGCCTTCAAATTACTAATAAGATGTAGCTTCGTGTTGCCCTTTTCTCCGTACACCATTAAGGGTTCTCCTTCTTCTCATACAACGAGAATTGCATTTTTATAACATACGATCTCTGCTTTCACCTTCTTCAGCCAGTCCATGCCAACTATTACATCAAAACTCCCTAACTCTACGAGTATCAAATCAATCTTAAATATTTCGCTACCCAGTTTAATTTCTAGATTCCGGCATATATAATCTGCTGAAATTAATTTACCGTTTGCTAATTAGAGTAAAAATTTACTATCCAACGGCGTCAATGGACAATTTAATTTATCACTAAAATCTCTACTCATATAGCTTCTATCCGCACCCGAATCAAATAAAACGTAAGCAGATTTATTGTCAATAAGAAACGTACCCATAACAAGCTCCGGGTCTTCTTGTGCCTCTGCCGCATTAATATTGAAAACTCTTCCACGGCCTTGTCCATTCGTGTTCTCCTGGTTCGGGCAATTTCTAATAATGTGGCCCGGTTTTCCACATTTATAACAAACTACATTGGCATAACTTGCTCCGACACTACTTGCTCCGCCATTACTCGTTTCGACACTATTTGTTCCTTTCGTTCTGTTAACCCCTGGTCCGTAGACCTCACACTTCGGCGCGCTATGACCAGTTCTTTTACACTTGTTGCAAAATTTAGTGCAGAACCCCGAGTGATAGTTTTCACACCTTTGGCATAGTTGCTTCTGATTGTTGTTGTTATTGTGGTTGTTATTGTTGTTGGGATGATTGTTGTAGTTGCTGTTGTTGTTGTTGTTGGGCCGTTTGTTGTAGTTGCGATTGATGTTGCGATTGTTGGGATAGTTGTTGCGATTATTGTTGTAATTGCTGTTGTTGTTGTATTGGTGATTCTTATCACCATTTTACTCCCATTTTCTTTTGACTTGCTTCACATTGGCCTCTTCAGCCGCTCGTTCTTTAATTCTTTCCTCAATCTAGTTCACTAGTTTGTGAGCCATTCTACATGCCTGTTGTATGGAGGCGGGCTCGTGTGAACTTATATCTTCTTGGATTCTTTCCGGTAATCCTTTCACAAACGCGTCGATCTTCTCTTCCTCATCTTCGAACCCTCTCGGACACAATAGGCACAATTCTGTGAATCGTCTTTCGTACGTGGTGATATCAAATCCTTGGGTTCGTAACCCTCTAAGTTATGTCTTGAGCTTATTGACCTCGGTTCTGGGACGGTACTTCTCCTTCATCAAGTGCTTGAATGCTGACCACGGTAGTGCGTAAGCATCATCTTGTCCCACTTGCTCTAGATAGGTATTCCACCATGTTAACGCAGTACCTGTGAAGGTATGCGTAGCGTACTTCACTTTGTCCTCTTCAGTACACTTACTTATGGCAAACACCGATTCGACCTTCTCGGTCCACCATTTCAATCTGATCGATCCTTCGGTTCCATCAAATTCCAAAGGTTTGCAGGCAGTGAATTCTTTGTAGGTGCATCCTACACGATTTCTTGCACCGTTAGCTGCATTGCTAGATTCGGAGTTATTATTGGTGTGTAGCATAGCCTGTACTGCGGCTATGTTTGAAGCAAGAAAGGCACGAAATTCCTCTTCGCTCATATTCAAGGTGTGTCGAGTAGTCGGTGCCATTTCCTTCAAAATAGTCAAATGAAACGAGTTAATCATATAGAATATCAAGAGTAGTCAATAGTATTTCGTAGCGTAATATGAACTTATTTATAAAAGCTCTTTCTTCATATTAGCGTTTTATACTCTTTAATTCGGGTAGTACCTACCCGTTAAGTTCATACTTAGTAGCTAACATACCATTTCAACTACTATAATTCTATATGAAATACTAATCACAAAAAAAAAAAATCATATTCAAACCTTTATACAATAACTTGCAAACTTACAATACCGCTTTTTTTTACATATAGCGTGAAATATAGCACATAAAACTTTGATACAAAGTAGTTGCGAAGATAATTCTAGTTAATAAATAAGGCGTTCAGCAAAGGCAATAAAGACACGTAATTCATACGTCCAGAAACAAGTCATGCATTCTGGTTTTACTAATACCACTTCCCATCCTTGGTTTTGTGGAACATAACCGTTGTGACCGATAGTAAGACAATGTGTTGTAACGTCATCAAAAGGATGAAGGTTACGTAATGACCAACAGTCTCGTAATAACCTAAAAACCTCATTTCTTACCCCAATTACCGACTCCGTCACTTGTGGGAACATTTTGTTTAATAGTTGTAGCCCGATGTTCTTGTTCTCACTTTGGTGAGAAGCGAACATTACTAACCCGTAAGCATAACATGCTTCTTTATGTTGCATGTTAGCCGCTTTTTCTAAATCACGAAGTCCTATATTCGGATATATTGAGTCAAAATAATTTCTTAACCCGTTGCGTAAAATAGCATTTGGGTTCCCCGCAATATATGCGTCAAAGTAAACACATCGTAACTTATGGATTTCCCAATGTGATATCCCCCATCTTTCGAACGAAAGCCTTTTATAAATCAAGGCATTCTTGGAACGTTCTTCGAATGTCTTACAAACTGATCTCGCCTTAAATAGTTGTGCCGAGGAATTCTGACCGACCCTAGACAAGATTTCATCAATCATGTCTCCGGGTAGGTCTCTTAAAATATTGGGTTGTCTATCCATTTTGTGTTTTTATACTGTAAAATAGACAAGAGTTAGATTCATAAAAAAATACTTATTAATACAAGCAATTTTTACATATATCATAAAGCATAAGCACACTATATTACATATATTACACTACACGAATACAACTATCTTATTCCGACTCGCTCGTTTCTTCTTCTTCGGTTTTGGTTCGTTTTGCCAAGTTTCTAGGGATATATGATGTTCCCCTAATACGAGCTGTCGTTTTCCACATTGGTTTAGAAAAACCGGGTGGTTTAGAGGTTCCCGGGTTATTGTCACAACTTAAAAAATACGGGTGTTGACGATACATATAAAGTTCATCGTGTTTGGAATCAAATTTCTCTATTTTTATGTCCTTTCCCTTATTGTTATCTTTTGCCTTATTAAATTGTGTTGGGGTAATTTCTATAATATCATCGGAATCCTTGTCGGGATTCGATTCATCGGAGAATTGGTAATCCTCCCAATACTTTGCTTCCTTGGCGGAAACACCATTGACCATAATTAACTTTGGTCGATTGGTTGAGGATTTTCTTCTACTTAACCATTTTATTATTTCCCCCACTGGTTCTATTTCTTCTTCCGGTTCTGATTCTTCTTCCGGTTCCGACTCTTCTTCCGGTTCCTCTTCGGAAATTGTGAATCAGTCCACGAATCATTTCAATTTACATTTGACTCTTCATTATTATTAGGTGAGTCAATGGGATTTGTTCTAAAGGTAGACATCTATCACCTAATATCAAACACGTTAAGAGATTAATATATCACATAATATTCACATGTTGAAAATATATAGTTTCCAACAAAAATGTTAAGCAATCATTTTTAAAGAAAATACGGTCGAAGTCCAGACTCACTAACGCATCCTAACAAACTCGATAAGACACATTAATGCAAATTTTCTGGTTCTCTAAGACCAACGCTCGGATACCAACTGAAATGTCCCGTTCATATTGATTATAAACGTTCCATATTAATTAATTTCGTTGCGAGGTTTTGACCTCTATATGAGACGTTTTTCAAAGACTGCATTCATTTTTAAAACAACCATAACCTTTATTTTATCAATAAAGGTTTCAAAAGCATTACGTAGATTATCAAATAATGATAATCTAAAATATACTGTTTACACACGACCATTACATAATGGTTTACAACAGAAATATATTACATCGACATATGTTTCTTGAATGCAGTTTTTACATAATATCATACAAACATGGACTCCAAATCTTGTCCTTATTTTAGTATGCAACAGCGGAAGCTCTTAATATTCACCTGAGAATAAACATGCTTTAAACGTCAACAAAAATGTTGGTGAGTTATAGGTTTAACCTATATATATCAAATCGTAACAATAGACCACAAGATTTCATATTTCAATATACATCCCATACATAGAGATAAAATCATTCATATGGTGAACACCTGATAACCGACATTAACAAGATGCATATATAAGAATATCCCCATCATTCTGGGACACCCTTCGGATATGATATAAATTTCGAAGTACTAAAGCATCCGGTACTTTGGATGGGGTTTGTTAGGCCCAATAGATCTATCTTTAGGATTCGCGTCAATTAGGGTGTTTGTTCCCAAATTCTTAGATTACCAGACTTAATAAAAAGGGGCATATTCGATTTCGATAATTCAACCATAGAATGTAGTTTCACGTACTTGTGTCTATTTTGTAAATCATTTATAAAACCTGCATGTATTCTCATCCCAAAAATATTAGATTTTAAAAGTGAGACTATAACTCACTTTCACAGATTTTTACTTCGTCGGGAAGTAAGACTTGGCCACTGGTCGATTCACGAACCTATAACAAATATGTACATATATATCAAAGTATATTCAAAATAAATTTACAACACTTTTAATACATTTTGATATTTTAAGTTTATTAAGTCAGCTGTCCTCGTTAGTAACGTACAACTAGTTGTCCAACGTTAGATGTACAGAAAAAAATTGATATATATTATCTTGAATCAATCCACGACCCAGTGTATACACGTCTCAGGCTAGATCACAACTCAAAGTATATATATTTTTGGAATCAACCTCAACCCTGTATAGCTAACTCCCACATTACTGCATATAGAGTGTCTATGGTTGTTCCAAATAATATATACACATGGGTCGATATGATATGTCAAAATATTTGCATACGTGTCTATGGTATCCCAAGATTACATAATATATTAGAATACATGTATTATACAGTATAAGTTAGCTAGGATATGATTAATATAGATTTGTTACCAATTTTCACGTTGCTACAACAAGAAAAATTATCCAATCTTGTTTTACCCATAACTTCTTCATTTTAAATCCGTTTTGAGTGAATCAAATTGCTATGATCTCATATTGAACTCTATTTTATGAATCTAAACAGAAAAAGTATAAGTTTATAGACGGAAATATAAGTTACAAGTCATTTTTGTAAAGGTAGTCATTTCAGTCGAAAGAACGACGTCTAGATGACCATTTTAGAAAACATACTTCCACTTTGAGTTTAACCATGATTTTTGGATATAGTTTCATGTTCATAAGAAAAATTATTTTCCCAGAAGAACAACTTTTAAATCAAAGTTTATCATAGTTTTTAATTAACTAACCCAAAACAGCCCGCGGTGTTACTACGACGGCGTATGTCCGGTTTTACAGTGTTCTTCGTGTTTCCAGGTTTTAAATCATTAAGTTAGCATATCATATAGATATAGAAAATGTGTTTAGTTGATTTTAAAAGTCAAGTTAGAAGGATTAACTTTTATTTGCAAACAAGTTTAGAATTAACTAAACTATGTTCTAGTGATTACAAGTTTAAACCTTCGAATAAGATAGCTTTTAAGTATGAATCGAATGATGTTATGAACATCATTACTACCTCAAGTTTTCTGTATAAAGCTACTGGAAATGAGAAAAATGGATCTAGCTTCAAAGGATCCTTGGATGGCTTGAAAGTTCTTGAAGCAGAATCATGACACGAAAACAAGTTCAAGTAAGATTTCCACTCGAAATAAGATTGTTATAGTTATAGAAATTGAATCAAAGTTTGAATATGAGTATTACCTTGTATTAGAAAGATATATTACTGTAAATAATAAAGATTTCTTGAGGTTTGATGATCAATCTACAAGATTGAAAGTAAGCTAGCAAACTTGGAAGTATTCTTGATTTTATGAAACTAGAACTTGTAGAATTTATGAAGAACACTTAGAACTTGAAGATAGAACTTGAGAGAGATTAATTAGATGAAGAAAATTGAAGAATGAAAGTGTTTGTAGGTGTTTTTGGTCGTTGGTATATGGGTTAGATATAAAGGATGTGTAATTTTGTTTACATGTAAATAAGTCATGAATGATTACTCATATTTTTGTAATTTTATGAGATATTTCATGCTAGTTTCCAAATGATGGTTCTCACATGTGTTAGGTGACTCATATGGGCTGCTAAGAGCTGATCATTGGAGTGTATATACCAATAGTACATACATCTAAAAGCTGTGTATTGTACGAGTACGAATACGGGTGAATACGAGTAGAATTGTTGATGAAACTGAACGAGGATGTAATTATAAGCATTTTTGTTAAGTGGAATTATTTTGATAAGTGTCTTAAAGTCTTTCAAAAGTGTATGAATACATATTAAAACACTACATGTATATACATTTTAACTGAGTCGTTAAGTCATCGTTAGTCGTTACATGTAAGTGTTGTTTTGAAACCTTTAGGTTAACGATCTTGTTAAATGTTGTTAACCCATTGTTTATTAAATCAAATGAGATGTTAAATTATTACATTATCATGATATCATGATGTATTAATATTTCTTAATATGATATATATACATTAAATGTCGTTACAACGATAATCGTTACATATATGTCTCGTTTCAAAATCATTAAGTTAGTAGTCTTGTTTTTACATATGTAGTTCATTGTTAATATACTTAATGATATGTTTACTTATCATAATATCATGTTAACTATATATATATCCATATGTATGTCATCATATAGTTTTTACAAATTTTAACGTTCGTGAATCGCCGGTCAACTTGGGTGGTCAATTGTCTATATGAAACCTATTTTAATTAATCAAGTCTTAACAAGTTTGATTGCTTAACATGTTGGAAACATTTAATCATGTAAATATTAATTTCATTTAATATATAAAAACATGAAAAAGTTCGGGTCACTACAGCTGCGCTATGACCATTTCTTTTACACTTGTTGCAAAATTTGGTGCAGAACCCCGAGTGATACTTTTCACACCTTTGGCATAGCTGCTTCTGATTGTTATTATTGTTGCGGTTGTTATTGTTGTTGGGATGATTGTTGTAGTTGTTGTTGTTGTTGTTGTTGTTGTTGTTGTGCCGTTTGTTGTAGTTGCGATTGTTAGGATAGTTGTTGTTTTGGTGACTCTTATCACCGTTTTCCTCCCACTTTCTTTTGACTAGCTTCACGTTGGCCTCTTCGGCCGCCTGTTCTTTAATTCTTCCCTCAATCTGGTTCACTAGTTTGTGAGCCATTCTACATGCCTTTTGTATGGAGGCAGGCTCATGTGAACTTATATCTTCTTGGATTCTCTCCGGTAACTCTTTCACAAACGCGTCGATCTTCTCTTCCTCATCTTCGAATGCTCTCAGACACAATAGGCACAATTCTGTGAATCGTCTTTCGTACGAAGTGTGATGACCCGGGAATTTCTGACCAAATTTAAACTTGAATCTTTATATGATTTCGACACGATAAGCAAAGTCTGCAATGTTAAATCTCAAATATTATGAAGTGTTTTCATTTATGCATTTACTCTTTGACTGTGCTTGATGATTCACGAACTTGTTATAGTAAACAGAAATGTAATTATAAATAATTATATATGTAAATAATTATATATAATAATTTAAATATATTTATTAATTGTTATGTGATGTAGTTTTTATGAAAGATAATAACTAAAACTTGTTATTATAGTGTATGTTGAAAATAAATGATCTCGAATATAATTTGTCAACATTAGCAATGTATTTAATGTATAATGATATACTTGGAGTTTACATGTTTATATATATATAATTAACCTAATTATCTAAGTAATAAAATAAAACTTTGTAATTAAAACATTATTATATATGTAACAGTTTGAATATATAATTTTTTTTATATACCTAACTAGTATTATATGTATATTGTTAACATGCATAAGTTATTATATTATTATTAATGTTACTATTATCATTAATAAAACTAATAAGACTATTATTATCATTTTTATTATTATTATTATCATTATTAGTAATCAAAATCATTAAAATTATCATCATTGTTAATAATAAGATTATTACTAAGCTCTTTATTAATAATATTATTAATAATATTATTAGTATTATTAATAACCTTAATATATTTATACTTATTAAAAAAATCAAAAAAATTAAGAAATTGATATATATAAATATATAAAAAGTTATATAAATACAGTGATTTATAAATACATATACATATACATATACAAATAAAGATATACATATAACACTACGTGTGTTTATATACTTGTAGATATATAAAGAAAAAAAAATTAAATTATAGATTTATATATAAATATATAAATACATTATATATATATATATATATATATATATATATATATATATATATATATAAATAAATTTAGAAAAATCCATAATCTGTTACATGTTGTTTTCAGAACTGTAGATAATTACCTTTATGATTAAAGGTTCGTACTAATCAATGTTCAATCACTGGTATAATCCAAAAGATCTGATTACCAGCGATTCTTCTCTTATTTTTTTTATTAAATCTCTGTACTAGTCGAATAATATATGGTCGACTCCTTTCTGGCTTCAAATAAAATGAATTACACATTTATATGGAAGAAGTCATTCTCTTGTACATATTAATTATCAATTGAAAACCTTTACAGATTTTATTTAATCAAATTTAAACCCAAAAATTGTATAAAACAGCTTCATTCTCTGTTATTACTTTATTTTTCAATTTGAAAGATTTTGAAATAAATTTCAAAATGTGTTATTGTGGTTTTGTTAGGAATTCCCTAATACAACTAACTGTAAAGTATCAAAACCTAATTTTTAGTAACGAATCCGAATTTTGAAGTCAAACTTATATTTTTCAAAAGTCAAACTTCGTTCATCATTCAAATTCGAGTTCAATTTGATGATTCTGTTAAAATTAATTATTTACAAGGTTTACTGGAATGATTTAAAACGTAATTCATTTAATGAGTTTCATCTAAAACGTTTTGTAAATTTGATTTTGGAATTAAAATAAATACGTGTTCTTCATAAACTGCTGTGTCTTTTTTTTAAAAAAAATCTTCGATTGTTAATGATCAAGAACTCATTCATTAGGTTTGATTTTGTTTAAATTAGAAGTCTTAAAGCATATGGATTATTATTGGGTTGATTCTGATCGATGTGTTCTTGAGGAAGAAGGTGAATAGAATAAACAGAAAGTCGGGTTTTATATATTGAAAGATAGAATAATTCAGAAAAACGTAAGCAGAGCAGTTGGTATGGGGGAGTGTTGATGAACGGGAGGTCTCGGGTTCGATTCCTACTTGGTGCATTTCTTTTTAAAAGGAACTCTTAAGGTAGTTTTACATATTAAAATTAATTATTATTATTATCATTATTATTGTTATTGTTATTATTATTATTATTATTATTATTAATATCATTGTTATTATAAATTATTATTGTTATTGTTATTATTATTAGTATTATTATTATTATTAGAATTATTAGGTATTAGATAATATTATTATTAAGATCATCATTATAATAATTATCAATAATGTTATTATTAGTAATATAACTACTATTATTATTATTACTATTAAAATTATTATCATTAGTTTTAAAATGATTGATAAAATTATTGTTATTATTATTACTAGCATGAGTATTGGAAATAACATTATTATTTTCATTAATACTAGTATTAATATCATTGTTATGTTTATTAAGATTATTAGGATTATTACTAACATAGGTATCATTATTAACAATATCACTATTATTATTAATATTCATTATTAATAAAGTTATTATTACTATCTAGTAGAACAATAATATCAAAACTATCATTTCTAACAAGTAAATATTTTGTACATAAAAACACCCTTATTATATATATCTATATATTATAATTATATTGATAATCCATATAAATACATGAAAAACATATTATCATTATGTATGGTTACATATAACAAATTAGGTATTTTTAAAATAATACTAAATATATATAGATACTAATATAACTATAATAAACATTTTTGATATATATACAAAATAAACATATATAACATATAATTTAAGATATAATATAAATATATGATTGTAAATGAAATTTACTATAAATTTTATATAACTACACTTACATAAATAACATATATTAACAAATGAAATTATGTGATTTCCAGTATACGTTTTAATATATAAATGAATGATATAGGTTCGTGAATCGAAGGCCAACCCTGCATTGTTCTGTTGTTCAATATCGTCATATGTATTTTTACTACAAAATACGTTACTGTGAGTTTCATTATTCCCTTTTAAATGCTTTTGCAATATATATATTTTTGGGACTGAGAATACCTGCGCTGCTTTTATAACTGTTTTACGAAATGGACACAAGTAATTGAAACTACATTATATGGTTGAATTATCGAAATCGAATATGCCCCTTTTTATTAAGTCTGGTAATCTAAGAATTAGGGAACAGACACCCTAATTGACGCGAACTCTAAAGATAGATCTATCGGGCCCAACAAGCCACATCCAAAGTACCGGATGCTTTAGTATTTTGAAATTTATATCATGTCCGAAGGAGGATCCCGGAATGATGGGGATATTCTTATATGTATATTGTGAATGTCGGTTACCAGGTGTTCAATCCATATGAATGATATTTTTGTCTCTATGCATGGGACGTTTATTTATGAGAATTGGAAATATGAAATCTTGTGGTCTATTAAATTAATGAATGATTATTTATGTTAAACTAATGAACTCACCAACCTTTTGGTTAACACTTTAAAGCATGTTTATTCTCAGGTATGAAAGAGATCTTCCGCTGTGCATTTGCTCATTTTAAAGATATTACTTGGAGTCATTCATAGCATATTTCAAAAGGCATTGCATTCGAGTCGTTGAATTCATCAAGATTATTATTAAGTCGTTGATAGTCTGATATATTATGAAATGTGATGTATGCTTGTCAACTTTCGATGTTTGTCTTTCAAAAACGAATGCAATGTTTGTAAAATGTATCATATAGAGGTCAAGTACCTCGCGATGTAATCAACTGTTGTGAATCGTTTATAATTGATATGGACTTCGTCCGGATGGATTAGGACGGGTCTCTATAGTTGGTATCAGAGCGGTGGTCTTAGCGAAACAGGTCTTGCATTAGTATGTCTAACTGATAGTTGTTAGGATGCATTAGTGAGTCAGGACTTCGACCGTGTCTGCATGTCAAAAGTTTTGCTTATCATTTCGTGTCGAAAATCATCTGCTTATCATCCTTAGGAAGTTACCTACTTATCATTCTTAGTCTAGACACATCTTACTGCAATGATTGCATGAATAGTGTATAGACGAAATTCGTATCTTATCGCATCTACTAATTCATATCTTAGCATATCTATTACCGTAAACTTTGCCTGACAGTTCCATAGATTCCTCCGTAACTTATGGGATTTTAGTATTATATATGCATATGTAAATTATGTATTGCATGGTACTAATCTACATCCTATAATCTATTTTTTATCGAAAATCCTTCATCTGATCGTACGAGATGAATCCCTCAACCAATTCGAATTCCTTGGATTCCGACAGCTATTCCGATATGGAGTTTCAACTAAGCTCCGAAAGCAGAGTCACCAGAATGAGTCAACCAATTCATTTGATGGGTTCGTTGTCTACTTAATCATTGGGAACAAAAAAAAAGTGATCCTTTTCATCAATCAAATCCACCTCTTGGTGAAGAACCTGAAACACTCACCAGCGAACCAATCCGAAACACTATCTTCACACTCATTTCTTTGATACCTCGCAACGACTATATGATATCCAAAATTCTGAATCTTACTCATTCGCTCGTTCCGACCGACAACCATCCTGGAGTAATAGAAGAAGTCAACGAACTTCGCGCTCGAGTAATCAATTTGGAAAACATGGTGCAAAATGTACCAGCTTCAACAACATCACCGGCACCAACAGTATCAACAACATCATCACACGTCTCAACCTCGCAACCTATACCTCAAGCATAATCATCGTTCTACGTATCGTTCTACATCAATTATCTTCGTTCTTCATGACGATTAAGTAATCTCTAAATGTTTTAGAGATTATATATTCTAGTTCTAACGGTAAACCAAATGAGTTTAATATCATATTAACTCAATGAATCCATGATTACATCTGAAGAAAATATATATCTATATATGTTTTCATAAAGATTGTAAATAAAAAAAATTCTTTCGTACAAAGTGTTAATTGTGAAAATATTTTAACGGGTAGGTAATACCCGAGGAATATTTAGATTTCACATTAATAAGTTACATTGTACATTCTTCGAAGCTGATTCAACAGTCGTTTACTATCCTACTTACATCCACCGATATACAAATCCGTTCACCACAGAATAACCATATTCATCCAATTTCATATTTGGATTTTGATTTATCAGAATTCAACAAGTGGCATAATGAAGAAAACATTTGACAAAATAAAATTTGTTAGAAACAAACAAATTAACTACGAGAAATTTTGTTAAGAATCCACGCTAACTGTTCCTAACTAACTGATTACATTTTATTTATCGCAGTTTATTTATCGCAATTTAATTATAGAAATTTTATTTACCGTCATTTAATTTCTGTTATTTACTTTACGTATTTAATTTATAGTCAATTAAATTCTGTTATTTATTTTACGCACTTTAAATATCAGGACACGTATACAAGGTTTTGACATATCATATCGACGCATCTATATATATTATTTGGAATCACCATAGACACTCTATATGCAGTAATAATCGAGTTCTCTATATAGGGTTAAGGTTGATTCTCAAATAATATATATAATTTGAGTTGTGATCGAGTCTGAGACCTGTACACGGGTCACGATATGTATTAATTAATTCGAATATTATGTATTAAATTATTGAACTGCTAACTGTAGACTATCAACTAAGAACTATCAACATTGGACAATTAAAAATGAATTAAAATATTGGTTATAACATATGAAACTAAACAATTCTTCAAGTTTGCCACTTGATTTCGTCTTAAACATCATTTGTATCTTCACGATTACATTCTGCGTTCAAACCTTTCATGATTCTTGAAAACACCTCAATCGAGAGGATGAACCAACCTCACTTCATTTACGGGAGAAAAGATTGATGCATATAGTTATGCATCTGAAAAACACTCGAAACCTGAGTAAACATTTAACACGTAGCTGTGCTAATTCATTTAGCGTTATTATAACCGAAAATAACTTTGCATCTGCTGTTCGAGATAGCCAGTTTTGTCACAGCTCCAGCAAGACAACTTTGACTTTTCATAAGAAACAACCTTATTATAACGTTGATATATACGCGTACTCTTTTATTGTTACTAGGGAACCTTTTATATTCCACCATATTACCGTCAGCATTTAATCATCTAAAAACACAATTCTCTTGAAATCATCTCGGATCAATAACCAATGATTCAGATATGGTAGCAGTAAATGTAGAGGAATCGGCAATCAGTACTTTGAAAACTCACAGCATATCTACATCAACAGTTATATGTATAATATTTGTCTCTTAGAATAATGACCTTCCATCCTGAAATTTTGAAAAGCACCCAGCCTACGAATTAATACATTGAACTTTGAAAAAGTTGAATGAAGCAACAGAAACTGTAGATAACCATAAACGACCTTAATCGTCAGAAGTTTGATGATAGAGAAAAGTACATTGGAAAAGCTCAGAAAAATTTGAACTGAAAAACGAATTGAGCTAACTACGAAGGAGACCAAGGACAAGTACAAGGTGAAATGTCCCGTTCTTATTGATTAAAAACGTTCCATATTAATTGATTTCGTTGCAAGGTTTTGACCTCTATATGAGACGTTTTTCAAAGACTGCATTCATTTTTAAAACAAACCATAACCTTTATTTCATAAATAAAGGTTTAAAAAGCTTTACGTAGATTATCAAATAATGATAATCTAAAATATCCTGTTTACACACGACCATTACATAATGGTTTACAATACAAATATGTTACATCGAAATCAGTTTCTTGAATGCAGTTTTTACACAATATCATACAAACATGGACTCCAAATCTTGTCCTTATTTTAGTATGCAACAGCGGAAGCTCTTAGTATTCACCTGAGAATAAACATGCTTTAAACGTCAACAAAAATGTTGGTGAGTTATAGGTTTAACCTATATATATCAAATCGTAACAATAGACCACAAGATTTCATATTTCAATACACATCCCATACATAGAGATAAAAATCATTCATATGGTGAACACCTGGTAATCGACATTAACAAGATGCATATATAAGAATATCCCCATCATTCCGGGACACCCTTCGGATATGATATAAATTTCGAAGTACTAAAGCATCCGGTACTTTGGATGGGTTTGTTAGGCCCAATAGATCTATCTTTAGGATTCGCGTCAATTAGGGTGTCTGTTCCCTAATTCTTAGATTACCAGACTTAATAAAAAGGGGAATATTCGATTTCGATAATTCAACCATAGAATGTAGTTTCACATACTTGTGTCTATTTTGTAAATCATTTATAAAACCTGCATGTATTCTCATCCCAAAAATATTAGATTTTAAAAGTGGGACTATAACTCACTTTCACAGATATTTCCTTCCTCGAAAATAAGACTTGGCCACGGATTGATTCACGAACCTATAACAATATATACATATATATCAAAGTATGTTCAAAATATATTTACAACACTTTTAATATATTTTGATGTTTTAAGTTTATTAAGTCAGCTGTCCTCGTTAGTAACCTACAACTAGTTGTCCACAGTTAGATGTACAGAAATAAATCGATAAATATTATCTTGAATCAATCCACGACCTAGTGTATACGTATCTCAGTATTGATCACAACTCAAACTATATATATTTTGGAATCAACCTCAACCCTGTATAGCTAACTCCAACATTCACATATAGAGTGTCTATGGTTGTTTCGAAATATATATAGATGTGTCGACATGATAGGTCGAAACATTATATACGTGTCTATGGTATCTCAAGATTACATAATATACAATACAAGTTGATTAAGTTATGGTTGGAATAGATTTGTTACCAATTTTCACGTAGCTAAAATGAGAAAAATTATCCAATCTTGTTTTACCCATAACTTCTTCATTTTAAATCCGTTTTGAGTGAATCAAATTGCTATGGTTTCATATTGAACTCTATTTTATGAATCTAAACAGAAAAAGTATAGGTTTATAGTCGGAAAAATAAGTTACAAGTCGTTTTTGTAAAGGTAGTCATTTCAGTCGAAAGAACGAGGTCTAGATGACCATTTTAGAAAACATACTTCCACTTTGAGTTTAACCATAATTTTTGGATATAGTTTCATGTTCATAATAAAAATCATTTTCTCAGAATAACAACTTTTAAATCAAAGTTTATCATAGTTTTTAATTAACTAACCCAAAACAGCCCGCGGTGTTACTACGACGGCGTAAATCCGGTTTTACGGTGTTTTTTGTGTTTCCAGGTTTTAAATCATTAAGTTAGCATATCATATAGATATAGAACATGTGTTTAGTTGATTTTAAAAGTCAAGTTAGAAGGATTAACTTTTATTTGCGAACAAGTTTAGAATTAACTAAACTATGTTCTAGTGATTACAAGTTTAAACCTTCGAATAAGATAGCTTTATATGTATGAACCGAATGATGTTATGAACATCATTACTACCTCAAGTTCCTTGGATAAACCTACTGGAAATGAGAAAAATAGATCTAGCTTCAAAGGATCCTTAGATGGCTTGAAAGTTCTTGAAGCAGAATCATGACACGAAAACAATTTCAAGTAAGATTTCCACTCGAAATAAGATTGTTATAGTTATAGAAATTGAATTAAAGTTTGAATATGATTATTACCTTGTATTAGAAAGATAACCTACTGTAAGTAACAAAGGTTTCTTGATCTTGGATGATTACTTGGAATGGATTTAGAAAACTTGGAAGTAAACTTGCAATCTTGGAAGTATTCTTGATTTTATGAAACTAGAACTTTTGGAATTTATGAAGAACACTTAGAACTTGAAGATAGAACTTGAGAGAGATCAATTAGATGAAGAAAATTGAAGAATGAAAGTGTTTGTAGGTGTTTTTGGTCGTTGGTGTATGGATTAGATATAAAGGATATGTAATTTTGTTTTCATGTAAATAAGTCATGAATGATTACTCATATTTTTGTAATTTTATGAGATATTTCATGCTAGTTGCCAAATGATGGTTCCCACATGTGTTAGGTGACTCACATGGGCTGCTAAGAGCTAATCATTGGAGTGTATATACCAATAGTACATACATCTAAAAGCTGTGTATTGTACGAGTACGAATACGGGTGCATACGAGTAGAATTGTTGATGAAACTGAACGAGGATGTAATTGTAAGCATTTTTGTTAAGTAGAAGTATTTTGATAAGTGTCTTGAAGTCTTTCAAAAGTGTATGAATACATATTAAAACACTACATGTATATACATTTTAACTGAGTCGTTAAGTCATCGTTAGTCGTTACATGTAAATGTTGTTTTGAAACCTTTAGGTTAACGATCTTGTTGAATGTTGTTAACCCATTGTTTATTATAACAAATGAGATGTTAAATTGTTATATTATCATGATATTATGATATATAATATATAATATATCTTAGTATGATATATATACAGTTAAATGTCGTTACAACGATAATCGTTACATATATGTCTCGTTTCGAAATCATTAAGTTAGTAGTCTTATTTTTACATATGTATTTCATTGTTAATACACTTAATAATATATTTACTTATCATTTAACATAATTAACCAAGTGTATCAATATCTTAATATGATTCATATGTACCTAGTAAGACGTTGTTATAACGATAATCGTTATATATATCGTTTTCGAGTTTCTTAAATTAATAGTCTCATTTTTATGTATATAACTCATTGTTAAAATACCTAATGAGATACATACTTATAATAAAATCATGTTAACTATATATATAACCATATATATGTCATCGTATAGTTTTTACAAGTTTTAACGTTCGTGAATCACCGGTCAACTTGGGTGGTCAATTGTCTATATGAAACCTATTTCAATTAATCAAGTCTTAACAAGTTTGATTGCTTAACATGTTGGAAACACTTAATCATGTAAATAACAATTTTATTTAATATATATATAAACATGGAAAAGTTCGGGTCACTACACAAGGACCATACCATATATTCAAAGAATCTAGGTAATTCTGAATCCGATGAAACCTTCAACGAATATCTTGCTCCAAAGTCATGTTAAAATCTTGCAGAAGATTTTTCTTCATCAACCATCGAACTTAGAAATTCCAAAAAAAAAAATATATATCCTCATCAATATCTTCGATATTTCTGAAGATATTTTCATAAATATTCTCGTCCGAAATTATATACCTCTTCGTGCTTCCTGTGTATCATTATATTGGAAACATTCAATAGAAAATTTAGTACCGAAAAGCAGATTATGCGAAACTATGAAGAAAGCCGTGGACAAATCACAAAGAATAAGTTTGACTTCAAATAATCTAAATGATTCTGTTTCTGATGAAATCTTTAGCGAATACCTTGCTTCCGAATCTAAACCTTTACGGATAAATTTTCTTCATCATCCATCAATATTAGAAACTCCAAGATATCATCGTATATTTCGTTATAAATATCCTCCATATTTCCGAAGATAATTTCATAACTATTCTTATCTGAAATTAATAATCTCTTCGTGCTATCAGTTTTACATCATATAGAAACTGTTAGTTTCTATATTCTGTAAACTTTCGAGCTTAAAAAAATAAATGTGATTGAAGTAATGTTGGGAACTGATGCATGAGTTAGTATAATATAATGACACTTGATCAACGTGATTATATTACAGTAAGTCATGCTGAGTTTCTAATGAAACGTAATGATGGTTCACAGTAGATTATACCATCATCATGTGTCATGTTACATAACTCTTTCATTCTACATAACCTCCGAAAATATCAAGAAGAATATATTCTTGATAGTTCTATTCTTAGTGATTCTGGTAATTTGACAAATCAAATCGTGCTATAACATTTTTTTTTTTTGTTTAGAACATTAAATTCATTCGAAACTCCATATCTACGAATTCTGGACCATTACCAGATATGTCAAATCGTAAAAAGAAGAAACGAAGGGACAAAGCTCCAAAAGAAATAGAAAATTGGAGTATAAATCGCAGTAAAATAGGAGAGAGCATTAACTGTGAATGACAATGATTATAGAAGACGTAAGCAGGGACTCCGAAGTATAAGGGAAGATATAAAGCCCGATAACAACACATAAATTATAAACCGTGCATATCAATGTCTATAGCAACATAAATACACGGGAGGATTAAAAAGACTATAACCCCAAGGACAAAGTAGAAGTAAGCAGATTCCTTTGGTAAAAGTTGGAAAAGGAGAATGGTGGTTGTGATAGCAAGGATAAGGACAAGGATCAGAACTGGATTTAACATTTTCATAAACTTTTGGATATGGGGATTTGATATAGGAATGGTAAAAGTAACGGAATGGAAGAAGTTTAATTTATAATGGAAATATCAGACAGAGTAATCGAGGCATATCACCGTAATTAATTATAGAGATCTTAATTTCCTTACTCGCCGAAGAATCAAATCTTTTAGATTTTGACGATTTTCTTTAAATCCCTTGAATTCCGGAATTCAACCCTCTACGTCAAAAGTTAAGACGCACCTTATTTTCTAAATTCAACCTCGTATACGTCGAAAGTTATGACGAACTTTATTTTCTCATTTCACTCTTTTGCGATAACTTCACTCGTACACTTCGAATAATCTCATCGTTTTATCCTAATTATTCAATGGTGATAAAACTTTAATTATCAGCTCATTCTCGTCAGGAAAACATTCTTATTGTTAGCTATGACGACCTCACTCAAATTTCGGGACGAAATTTCTTTAACGGGTAGGTACTGTGATGACCCGGGAATTTCCGACCAAATTTAAACTTGAATCTTTATATGATTTCGACACGATAAGCAAAGTCTGCAATGTTAAATCTCAAATATTATGAAGTGTTTTCATTTATGCATTTACCCTTTGACTGTGCTCGACGATTCACGAACTTGTTATAGTAAACAGAAATGTAATTATAAATAATTATATATGTAAATAATTATATATAATAATTTAAATATATTTATTAATTGTTATGTGATGTAGTTTTTATGAAAGATAATAACTAAAACTTGTTATTATAGTGTATGTTGAAAATAAATGATCTCGAATATAATTTGTCAACATTAGCAATGTATTTAATGTATAATGATATACTTGGAGTTTACATGTTTATATATATATATAATTAACCTAATTATCTAAGTAATAAAATAAAACTTTGTAATTAAAACATTATTATATATGTAACAGTTTGAATATATAATTTTTTTTATATACCTAACTAGTATTATATGTATATTGTTAACATGCATAAGTTATTATATTATTATTAATGTTACTATTATCATTAATAAAACTAATAAGACTATTATTATCATTTTTATTATTATTATTATCATTATTAGTAATCAAAATCATTAAAATTATCATCATTGTTAATAATAAGATTATTACTAAGCTCTTTATTAATAATATTATTATTAATATTATTAGTATTATTAATAACCTTAATATATTTATACTTATTAAAAAAATCAAAAAAATTAAGAAATTGATATATATAAATATATAAAAAGTTATATAAATACAGTGATTTATAAATACATATACATATACAAATAAAGATATACATATAAGACTACGTGTGTTTATATACTTGTAGATATATAAAGAAAAAAAATTAAATTATAGATTTATATATAAATATATAAATACATTATATATATATATATATATATATATATATATATATATATATATATATATATATATATATATATATATAAATATATAAATATAAATATAAATTCAGAAAAATCCATAATCTGTTACATGTTGTTTTCAGAACTGTAGATAATTACCTTTATGATTAAAGGTTCGTACTAATCAATGTTCAATCACTGGTATAATCCAAAAGATTTGATTACCAGCGATTCTTCTCTTATTTTTTTTATTAAATCTCTGTACTAGTCGAATAATATATGGTCGACTCCTTTCTGGCTTCAAATAAAATGAATTACACATTTATATGGAAGAAGTCATTCTCTTGTACATATTAATTATCAATTGAAAACATTTACAGCTTTTATTTAATCAAATTTAAACCCAAAAATTGTATAAAACAGCTTCGTTCTCTGTTATTACTTTATTTTTCAATTTGAAAGATTTTGAAATAAATTTCAAAATGTGTTATTGTGGTTTTGTTAGGAATTCCCTAATACAACTAACTGTAAAGTATCAAAACCTAATTTTTAGTAACGAATTCGAATTTTGAAGTCAAACTTATATTTTTCAAAAGTCAAACTTCGTTCATCATTCAAATTCGAGTTCAATTTGATGATTCTGTTAAAATTAATGATTTAAAAGGTTTACTGGAATGATTTAAAACGTAATTCATTTAATGAGTTTCATCTAAAACGTTTTGTAAATTTGATTTTGGAATTAAAATAAATACGTGTTCTTCATAAACTGCTGTGTCTTTTTTTTTTAAATCTTCGATTGTTAATGATCAAGAACTCATTCATTAGGTTTGATTTCGTTTAAATTAGAAGTCTTAAAGCATATGGATTATTATTGGGTTGATTCTGATCGATGTGTTCTTGAGGAAGAAGGTGAATAGAATAAACAGAAAGTCGGGTTTTATATATTGAAAGATAGAATAATTCAGAAAAACGTAAGCAGAGCAGTTGGTATGGGGGAGTGTTGAAGAACGGGAGGTCTCGGATTCGATTCCTACTTGGTGCATTTCTTTTTAAAAGGAACTCTTAAGGTAGTTTTACATATTAAAATTAATTATTATTATTATCATTATTATTGTTATTGTTATTATTATTATTATTATTATTATTATTAGTATTATTATTATTATTAATATCATTGTTATTATAAATTATTATTGTTATTATTATTATTATTAGTATTATTATTATTATTAGAATTATTAGGTATTAGATAATATTATTATTAAGATCATCATTATAATAATTATCAATAATTTTATTATTAGTAATATAACTACTATTATTATTATTACTATTAAAATTATTATCATTAGTTTTAAAATGATTGATAAAATTATTGTTATTATTATTACTAGCATTAGTATTGGAAATAACATTATTATTTTCATTAATACTAGTATTAATA
This sequence comes from Rutidosis leptorrhynchoides, assembly GCF_046630445.1. Lineage (NCBI taxonomy): Eukaryota > Viridiplantae > Streptophyta > Magnoliopsida > Asterales > Asteraceae > Rutidosis > Rutidosis leptorrhynchoides. The sequence goes on from NC_092343.1 coordinate 50,964,681, forward strand.
TCATTGTTATGTTTATTAAGATTATTAGGATTATTACTAACATAGGTATCATTATTAACAATATCACTATTATTATTAATATTTATTATTAATAAAGTTATTATTACTATCTAGTAGAACAATAATATCAAAACTATCATTTCTAACAAGTAAATATTTTGTACATAAAAACACCCTTATTATATATATCTATATATTATAATTATATTGATAATCCATATAAATATATGAAAAACATATTATCATTATGTATGGTTACATATAACAAATTAGGTATTTTTAAAATAATACTAAATATATATAGATACTAATATAACTATAATAAACATTTTTGATATATATACAAAATAAACATATATAACATATAATTTAAGATATAATATAAATATATGATTGTAAATGAAATTTAGTATAAATTTTATATAACTACACTTACATAAATAACATATATTAACAAATGAAATTATTTGATTTCCAGTATACGTTTTAATATATAAATGAATGATATAGGTTCGTGAATCCAAGGCCAACCCTGCATTGTTCTGTTGTTCAATACCGTCATATGTATTTTTACTACAAAATACGTTACTGTGAGTTTCATTATTCCTTTTTAAATGCTTTTGCAATATATATATTTTTGGGACTGAGAATACATGCGCTGCTTTTATAACTGTTTTACGAAATGGACACAAGTAATTGAAACTACATTATATGGTTGAATTATCGAAATCGAATATGCCCCTTTTTATTAAGTCTGGTAATCTAAGAATTAGGGAACAGACACCCTAATTGACGCGAACTCTAAAGATAGATCTATCGGGCCCAACAAGCCCCATCCAAAGTACCAGATGCTTTAGTATTTCGAAATTTATATCATGTCCGAAGGAGGATCCCGGAATGATGGGGATATTCTTATATGTATATTGTGAATGTCGGTTACCAGGTGTTCAATCCATATGAATGATATTTTTGTCTCTATGCATGGGACGTTTATTTATGAGAATTGGAAATATAAAATCTTGTGGTCTATTAAAATTATGAAATGATTATTTATATTAAACTAATGAACTCACCAACCTTTTGGTTGACACTTTAAAGCATGTTTATTCTCAGGTATGAAAGAGATCTTCCGCTGTGCATTTGCTCATTTTAAAGATATTACTTGGAGTCATTCATAGCATATTTCAAAAGACGTTGCATTCGAGTCGTTGAATTCATCAAGATTATTATTAAGTCATTGATAGTCTGATATATTATGAAATGTGATGTATGCTTGTCAACTTTCGATGTTTGTCTTTCAAAAACGAATGCAATGTTTGTAAAATGTATCATATAGAGGTCAAGTACCTCGCGATGTAATCAACTGTTGTGAATCGTTTATAATTGATATGGACTTCATCCGGATGGATTAGGACGGGTCTCTACACAAAGTAATATCGAATCCCTGTGTTCGTAACCCTCTAAGTTTTGACTTGAGCTTATTGACCTCGGTTCTGGGACGGTATTTCTCGTTCATCAAGTGCTTGAATGCTGACCACGGTAGCGCGTAAACCACATCTTGTCCCACTTGCTCTAGATAGGTATTCCACCATGTTAACGCAATACCTGTGAAGGTATGCGTAGCGTACTTCACTTTGTCTCCTTCAGCACACTTACTTATGGCAAACACCGATTCAACTTTCTCGGTTCACCTTTTCAATCCGATTGGTCCTTCGGTCCCATCAAATTTTGAAGGTTTGCAGGCACTGAATTCCTTGTAGGAGCATCCTACATGATTTCTTGCGCCGTTAGCTGTATTGCTAGATTCAGAGTTATTGTTGGTATGTAGCGCGGCCTGTACTGCGGCTATGTTTGAAACAAGAAAGGCACGAAATTCCTCTTCGCTCATATTCAAAATGTGTCGAGTAGTCGGTGCCATTTCCTTTAAAATAGTCAAATGAAACAAGTTAATCATATAGAATATTAAGAGTAGTCAATAGTATCTCGTAGCATAATATGAACTCATTTATAAAAGCTTTTTCTTCATATTAGCGTTTTATAAGTTTAAATTCGGGTACTACCTACCCGTTAAGTTCATACTTAGTAGCTAATATACAATTCAACTACTACAATTCCATATGAAAAACTGATTATAATAATATATCACATACAAATATTCTTCAAACTTACAACTTCGCTATATTACATATAACATGAAATATAGTACACTATGATACAGGACAGTTTTGAAGATAAATCTAGTTAATACGCAAGTTGTTCAGCAAAGAAAATAAAGACACGTAATTCATAAGTCCAGAAACAAGTCATGCATTCTGGTTTTACTAAAACGACTTCCCATCCTTGGTCTTGTGGAAAATAACCGTTATGACCATTGGCTAGGCAGCATGTTGTAATGTCATCAATAGGATGAGGGTTTCGTAATGTCCAACAGCCCCGTAATAATCTAAAAACCTTGTTTCTCACCCCAACTACTGAATCCGTCACTTGTGGAAAAGTTTTATTTAGAAGCTGCAATCCGATGTTCTTTTTCTCACTTTGGTAAGAAGTGAACATCACTAACCCGTAAGCATAACATGCTTCTTTATGTTGCATGTTAGAAGCTCTTTCTAATTCACGAAATCCTATGTTGGGATATGTTGAGTCAAAATAGGTTCTTAACCCGTAGCGTAAAATTGCATTTGGGTTCCCCGCATTTAACGCTTTAAAGAAAACACGGCGTAACTTAAAGTCTCCCCAATGTGATATACCCCACCTATCAAAGGAAAGCCTTTTATAAACTAAGGCATTTCTGGAAAGTCTTTCAAATGTTTGACAAGTTAATTTCGCCATAACTAAATGTGCTTATGAATTCTGACCGACTCTAGACAAGATTTCCTCAATCATATTCTCTGGTAGGTCTTCTAAAATATTCGGTTGTCTACCCTTAACGTCCATTTTGTTTTTATACTGTAAAATAGACAAGGATTAGATTCGTAATAACAAACAATACAAGCAATTTTTACATAGAACATAAAAGTATAAGCACACTACAATATATTTATTACACAACATGCTCACACCCCTCTAATCTGAATCACTGGTTTCTTCTTCTTCGGACTTGGTTCTTTTTCCTAATCTTCTAGGGATATATGATGTTCCTCTAATACGAGTCGTCGTTTTCCACATTGGTTTAGAAAAACCTGGTGGTTTAGAGGTTCCCCGGTTATTGTCACGATATTGAAAATACGGGTGTTGACATAAACATATAAAGTTCATCGGGGTCAGAATCAGATTTCTCTATTTTAATGCCTTTTCCCTTATTATTTTCTTTTGCCTCATTAAATTGGGTCGGGGTAATTTCTATAACATCATCGGAATCCTTATCAGGATCCGATTCATCAGAAAATTGGTAATTTTCCCAATATTTTGCTTCCTTAGCAGAAACACCATTGACCATTATTAACTTTGGTCCATTGGTTGAGGATTTTTTTTTATTTGACCGGTTTTCTGTGGTTCCTACTATTCCCCCCTCCGGAACCTCTTCTACTTCCGGTTCCTCTTCTTCTGGTTCCTCTTCTTCCGATTCCTCTTCTTCCGGTTCTTCGGGAACTTGTGAATCTTGCCAATATATATCCGACTCTTCGTTATTATTAGGTGAGTCAATGGGATTTGTGCTAGAGGTAGACATCTATCACACAATATTAAACATGTTAAGAGATTAATATATCACATAATATTTACATGTTAATAATATATAGTTTCCAACAAAAATATTAAGCAATCATTTTTAAAGAAAACACGGTCGAAGTCCAGACTCACTAATGCATCCTAACAAACTCGATAAGACACACTAATGCAAATTTTCTGGTTCTCTAAGACCAACGCTCGGATATCAACTGAAATGTCCCGTTCATATTGATTATAAACGTTCCATATTAATTGATTTCGTTGCGAGGTTTTGACCTCTATATGAGACGTTTTTTCAAAGACTGCATTCATTTTTAAAACAACCATAACCTTTATTTTATCAATAAAGGTTTTAAAAGCATTACGTAGATTATCAAATAATGATAATCTAAAATATATTGTTTACACATGACCATTACATAATGGTTTACAATAGAAATATATTACATCGACATATATTTCTTGAATGCAGTTTTTACACAATATCATACAAACATGGACTCCAAATCTTGTCCTTATTTTAGTATGCAACAGCGGAAGCTCTTAGTATTCACCTGAGAATAAACATGCTTTAAACGTCAACAAAAATGTTGGTGAGTTATAGGTTTAACCTATATATATCAAATCTTAACAATAGACCACAAGATTTCATATTTCAATACACATCTCATACATAGAGATAAAAATCATTCATATGGTGAACACCTGGTAATCGACATTAACAAGATGCATATATAAGAATATCTCCATCATTCCGGGACACCCTTCGGATATGATATAGATTTCGAAGTTGTAATGACCCGAACTTTTTCATGTTTTTATATATTAAATGAAATTGATATTTACATGATTAAATGTTTTCAACATGTTAAGAAATCAAACTTGTTAAGACTTGATTAATTGAAATAGGTTTCATATAGACAATTGACCACCCAAGTTGACCGGCGATTCACGAACGTTAAAACTTGTAAAAACTATATGATGACATACATATGGATATATATATATATAGTTAACATGATATTATGATAAATAAACATATCATTAAGTATATTAACAATGAACTACATATGTAAAAACAAGACTACTAACTTAATGATTTTGAAACGAGACATATATGTAACGATTATCGTTGTAACGACATTTAATGTATATATATCATATTAAGAAATATTAATACATCATGATATCATGATAATGTAATAATTTAACATCTCATTTGATTTAATAAACAATGGGTTAACAACATTTTACAAGATCGTTAACCTAAAGGTTTCAAAACAACACTTACATGTAACGACTAACGATGACTTAACGACTCAGTTAAAATGTATATACATGTAGTGTTTTAATATGTATTCATACACTTTTTAAAGACTTCAAGACACTTATAAAAATACTTCTACTTAACAAAAATGCTTACAATTACATCCTCGTTCAGTTTCATCAACAATTCTACTCGTATGCACCCGTATTCGTACTCGTACAATACACAGCTTTTAGATGTATGTACTATTGGTATATACACTCCAATGATAAGCTCTTAGTAGCCCATGTGAGTCACCTAACACATGTGGGAACCATCATTTGGCAACTAGCATGAAATATCTCATAAAATTACAAAAATATGAGTAATCATTCATGACTTATTTACATGTAAACAAAATTACACATCCTTTATATCTAACCCATATAACAACGACCAAAAACACCTACAAACACTTTCATTCTTCAATTTTCTTCATCTAATTAATCTCTCTCAAGTTCTATCTTCAAGTTCTAAGTGTTCTTCATAAATTCTACAAGTTCTAGTTTCATAAAATCAAGAATACTTCCAAGTTTGCTAGCTTACTTCCAATCTTATAGAGTGATCATCCAACCTCAAGAAATCTTTATTATTTACAGTAAGATATCTTTCTAATACAAGGTAATACTCATATTCAAACTTTGATTCAATTTCTATAACTATAACAATCTTATTTCGAGTGGAAATCTTACTTGAACTTGTTTTCGTGTCATGATTCTGCTTCAAGAACTTTCAAGCCATCCAAGGATCCTTTGAAGCTAGATCCATTTTTCTCATTTCCAGTAGCTTTATCCAGAAAACTTGAGGTAGTAATGATGTTCATAACATCATTCGATTCATACATATAAAGCTATCTTATTCGAAGGTTTAAACTTGTAATCACTAGAACATAGTTTAGTTAATTCTAAACTTGTTCGCAAATAAAAGTTAATCCTTCTAACTTGACTTTTAAAATCAACTAAACACATGTTCTATATCTATATGATATGCTAACTTAATGATTTAAAACCTGGAAACACGAAGAACACCGTAAAACCGGACATACGCCGTCGTAGTAACACCGCGGGCTGTTTTGGGTTAGTTAATTAAAAACTATGATAAACTTTGATTTAAAAGTTGTTCTTCTGGGAAAATGATTTTTCTTATGAACATGAAACTATATCCAAAAATCATGGTTAAACTCAAAGTGGAAGTATGTTTTCTAAAATGGTCATCTAGACGTCGTTCTTTCGACTGAAATAACTACCTTTACAAAAACGACTTGTAACTTATATTTCCGGCTATAAACCTATACTTTTCTGTTTAGATTCATAAAATAGAGTTCAATATGAAACCATAGCAATTTGATTCACTCAAAGCGGATTTAAAATGAAGAAGTTATGGGTAAAACAAGATTGGATAATTTTTCTTGTTGTAGCAACGTGAAAATTGGTAACAAATCTATATTAATCATATCCTAGCTAACTTATATTATATTATATATGTATTCTAATATATTATGTAATCTTGGGATACCATAGACACGTATGCAAATGTTTTGACATATCATATCGACCCATGTGTATATATTATTTGGAACAACCATAGACACTCTATATGCAGTAATGTGGGAGTTAGCTATACAGGGTTGAGGTTGATTTCAAAAATATATATACTTTGAGTTGTGATCTAGCCTGAGACATGTATACACTGGGTCGTGGATTGATTCAAGATAATATATATCAATTTTTTTCTGTACATTTAACGTTGGACAACTAGTTGTAGGTTACTAACGAGGACAGCTGACTTAATAAACTTAAAACATCAAAATGTATTAAAAGTGTTGTAAATTTATTTTGAATATAATTTGATATATATGTACATATTTGTTATAGGTTCGTGAATCGACCAGTGGCCAAGTCTTACTTCCCGACGAAGTAAAAATCTGTGAAAGTGAGTTATAGTCCCACTTTTAAAATCTAATATTTTTGGGATGGGAATACATGCAGGTTTTATAAATGATTTACAAAATAGACACAAGTACGTGAAACTACATTCTATGGTTGAATTATCGAAATCGAATATGCCCCTTTTTATTAAGTCTGGTAATCAAAGAATTTGGGAACAGACACCCTAATTGACACGAATCCTAAAGATAGATCTATTGGGCCTAACAAACCCCATCCAAAGTACCGGATGCTTTAGTACTTCGAAATTTATATCATATCCGAAGGGTGTCCCGGAATGATGGGGATATTCTTATATATGCATCTTGTTAATGTCGGTTACCAGGTGTTCACCATATGAATGATTTTATCTCTATGTATGGGATGTATATTGAAATATGAAATCTTGTGGTCTATTGTTACGATTTGATATATATAGGTTAAACCTATAACTCACCAACATTTTTGTTGACGTTTAAAGCATGTTTATTCTCAAGTGAATATTAAGAGCTTCCGATGTTGCATACTAAAATAAGGACAAGATTTGGAGTCCATGTTTGTATGATATTATGTAAAAACTGCATTCAAGAAACATATGTCGATGTAATATATTTCTGTTGTAAACCATTATGTAATGGTCGTGTGTAAACAGTATATTTTAGATTATTATTATTTGATAATCTACGTAATGCTTTTGAAACCTTTATTGATAAAATAAAGGTTATGGTTGTTTTAAAAATGAATGCAGTCTTTGAAAAACGTCTCATATAGAGGTCAAAACCTCGCAACGAAATCAATTAATATGGAACGTTTATAATCAATATGAACGGGACATTTCAGTTGGTATCCGAGCGTTGATCTTAGAGAACCAGAAAATTTGCATTTGTGTGTCTTATCGAGTTTGTTAGGATGCATTAGTGAGTCTGGACTTCGACCGTGTTTTCTTTAAAAATGATTGCTTATCATTTTTGTTGGAAACTATATATTTTTAACATGTGAATATTATGTGATATATTAATCTCTTAACGTGTTTGATATTATGTGATAGATGTCTACCTTTAGAACAAGTCCCATTGACTCACCTAATAATAATGAAGAGTCAAATGTAAATTGGAATGATTCGTGGACTGATTCACAAGTTCCCGAAGAGGAACCGGAAGAAGAGTCGGAACCGGAAGAAGAGTCGGAATCAGAAGAAGAATCGGAACCGGAAGAAGAAATAGAACCAGTGAGGGAAATAATAAAACGGTTAAGTAGAAGAAAATCCTCAACCAACCGACCAAAGTTAATTATGGTCAATGGTGTTTCCGCCAAGGAAGCAAAGTATTGGGAGGATTACCAATTCTCCGATGAATCAGATCCCGACAAGGATTCCGATGATGTTATAGAAATTACCCCAACACAATTTAATATGGCAAAAGAGAACAATAAGGGAAAGGACATAAAAATAGAGAAATTTTATTCCAAACACGATGAACTTTAGATGTATCGTCAACACCCGTATTTCTTAAGTTGTGACAATAACCCGGGAACCTCTAAACCACCAGGTTTTTCTAAACCAATGTGGAAAACGACGGCTCGTATTAGGGGAACATCATATATCCCTAGAAACTTGGCAAAACGAACCAAAACCGAAGAAGAAGAAGAAACGAGCGAGTCAGAATAAGATAGTTGTATTCGTGTGGTGTAATATATGTAATATAGTGTGCTTATGCTTTATGATATATGTAAAAATTTCTTGTATTAATAAGTATTTTTTAATGAATCTAACTCTTGTCTATTTTACAGTATAAAAACACAAAATGGATAGACAACCCAATATTTTAAGAGACCTACCCGGAGACATGATTGATGAAATCTTGTCTAGAGTCGGTCAGAATTCCTCGGCACAACTATTTAAGGCGAGATCAGTTTGTAAGACATTCGAAGAACGTTCCAAGAATGCCTTGATTTATAAAAGGCATTCGTTCGAAAGATGGGGGATATCACATTGGGAAATCTATAAGTTACGATGTGTTTACTTTGACGCATATATTGCGGGGAACCCAAATGCTATTTTACGCAACGGGTTAAGAAATTATTTTGACTCAATATATCCGAATATAGGACTTCGTGATTTAGAAAAAGCGGCTAACATGCAACATAAAGAAGCATGTTATGCTTACGGGTTAGTAATGTTCACTTCTCACCAAAGTGAGAACAAGAACATCGGGCTACAACTATTAAACAAAACGTTCCCACAAGTGACGGAGTCGGTAATTGGGGTAAGAAATGAGGTTTTTAGGTTATTACGAGACTGTTGGTCATTACGTAACCTTCATCCTTTTGACGACGTTACAACACATTGTCTTACTATCGGTCACAACGGTTATATTCCACAAAACCAAGGATGGGAAGTGGTATTAGTAAAACCAGAATGCATGACTTGTTTCTGGACGTATGAATTACGTGTCTTTATTGCCTTTGCTGAACGCCTTATTTATTAACTAGAATTATCTTCGCAACTATTTTGTATCAAAGTTTTATGTACTATATTTCATGTTATATGTAAAAAAAGCGGTATTGTAAGTTTGCAAGTTATTGTATAAAGGTTTGAATATGATTTTTTTTTTTGTGATTAGTTTTTCATATAGAATTGTAGTAGTTGAAATGGTATGTTAGCTACCAAGTATGAACTTAACGGGTAGGTACTACCCGAATTAAAGAGTATAAAACGCTAATATGAAGAAAGAGCTTTTATAAATAAGTTCATATTACGCTACGAAATACTATTGACTACTCTTGATATTCTATATGATTAACTCGTTTCATTTGACTATTTTGAAGGAAATGGCACCGACTACTCTACACACCTTGAATATGAGCGAAGAGGAATTTCGTGCCTTTCTTGCTTCAAACATAGCCGCAGTACAGGCTGCGCTATATACCAACAATAACTCCGAATCTAGCAATGCAGCTAACGGCGTAAGAAATCGTGTAGGATGCACCTACAAAGAATTCACTGCCTGCAAACCTTTGGAATTTGATGGAACCGAAGGACCGATCGGATTGATACGGTGGACCGAGAAGGTCGAATCGGTGTTTACCATAAGTAAGTGTACTGAAGAGGACAAAGTGAAGTACGCTACGCATACCTTCACAGGTACTGCGTTAACATGGTGGAATACCTATCTAGAGCAAGTGGGACAAGATGATGCTTACGCACTACCGTGGTCAGCATTCAAGTACTTGATGAACGAGAAGTACCGTCCCAGAACCGAGTCAATAAGCTCAAGACAGAACTTAGAGGGTTATGAACCCAAGGATTTGATATTACCACGTACGAAAGACGATTCACAGAATTGTGCCTATTGTGTCCGAGAGCGTTCAAAGATGAGGAAGAGAAGATCGACGCGTTTGTGAAAGGATTACCGGAAAGAATCCAGGAAGATATAAGTTCACACGAGCCCGCCACCATACAACAGGCATGTAGAATGGCTCACAAACTAGTGAACCAGATTGAGGAAAGAATTAAAGAACGGGCGGCTGAAGAGACCAATGTGAAGCAAGTCAAAAGAAAATGGGAGGAAAACGGTGATAAGAATCACCAATACAACAACAACAGCAATTACAACAATAATCGCAACAACTATCCCAACTATCGCAACATCAATCGCAACTACAACAACAACAACAACAACAACAACAACAACGACTACAACAATCATCCCAACAACAATAACAACCGCAACAACAACAACAATCAGAAGCAGCTATGCCAAAGGTGTGAAAAGTATCACTCGGGGTTCTGCACCAAATTTTGCAACAAGTGTAAAAGAAATGGTCATAGCGCGGCGAAGTGTGAGGTCTACGGACCAGGGGTTAACAGAACGAAAGGAACAAATGGTGTCGGAACGAGTAATGGTCGAGCAAGTAGTGTCGGAGCAAGTTATGCCAATGTAGTTTGTTAAAAATGTGGAAAACCGGGCCACATTATTAGAAATTGCCCGAACCAGGAGAACACGAATGGACAAGGCCGTGGAAGAGTTTTCAGTATTAATGCGGCAGAAGCACAGGAAGACCCGGAGCTTGTTACGGGTACGTTTCTTATTGACAATAAGTTTTCTTACGTTTTATTTAATTCGGGTGCGGATAGAAGCTATATGAGTAGAGATTTTTGTGCTAAATTAAGTTGTCCATTGACGCCGTTAGATAGTAAATTTTTACTCGAATTAGCAAACGGTAAATTAATTTCAGCAGATTATGTATGCCAGAATCGAGAAATTAAACTGGGTAGCGAAATACTTAAGATTGATTTGATACCCATAGAGTTAGGGAGTTTTGATGTAATAGTTGGCATGGACTGGCTGAAGAAGGTGAAAGCAGAGATCGTATGTTATAAAAATGCAATTCGCATTGTACGAGAAGAAGGAGAACCCTTAATGGTGTACGGAGAAAAGGGCAACACGAAGCTACATCTTATTAGTAATTTGAAGGCACAAAAACTAATAAGAAAAGGTTGCTATGCTGTTCTAGCACGCGTCGAGAAAGTACAAACTGAAGAAAAGAGCATCAATGATGTTCCCGTCGCAAAAGAATTTCCCGATGTATTTCCGAAAGAATTACCGGGACTACCTCCATATCGATCTGTTGAATTTCAAATAGATCTTGTACCAGGAGCTGCACCAATAGCTCGTGCTCCTTATAGACTCGCACCCAGCGAGATGAAAGAACTGCAAAGCCAACTGCAAGAACTATTAGAACGTGGTTTCATTCGACCAAGCACATCACCATGGGGAGCTCCTATTTTGTTTGTCAAGAAGAATGATGGTACATTTAGGTTGTGTATTGACTACAGAGAGTTGAACAAACTTACCATCAAAAACCGTTATCCACTGCCGAGAATTGACGACTTATTTGATAAACTACAAGGCTCGTCGGTTTATTCGAAGATCGATTTACATTCTGGATATCATCAAATGCGAGTAAAGGAGGATGATATTCCAAAAACTGCTTTTAGGACGCGTTATGGTCATTACGAGTTTATGGTTATGCCGTTTGGATTGACTAACGCACCAGCTGTGTTCATGGACCTTATGAACTGAGTGTGTGGGCCATATCTTGACAAGTTTGTCATTGTTTTCATCGATGACATACTTATTTACTTAAAGAATGATCAAGAGCACAAAGAACATTTGAGAAAAGTGCTAGAAGTATTGAGGAAAGAAAAACTGTACGCTAAGTTTTCAAAGTGTGCATTTTGGTTGGAAGAAGTTCAATTCCTCGGTCACATAGTGAACAAAGAAGGTATCCAGGTGGACCCGGTAAAGATCGAAACCGTTGAAAAGTGGGAAATCCCAAAAACTCCGAAGCATATACGTCAATTTTTAGGATTGGCTGGTTACTACAGAAGATTCATCCAAGATTTCTCCAAAATAGCAAAACCCTTGACTGCATTAACGCATAAAGGGAAGAAATTTGAATGAAAGGATGAACAAGAGAAGGCGTTTCAATTATTGAAGAAAAAGCTAACTACGGCACCTATATTGTCATTGCCTGAAGGGAATGATGATTTTGTGATTTATTGTGACGCATCAAAGCAAGGTCTCGGTTGTGTATTAATGCAACGAACGAAGGTGATTGCTTATGCGTCTCGACAATTGAAGATTCACGAGCAAAATTATTCGACGCATGATTTTGAATTAGGCGTGGTTGTTTTTGCATTAAAGACTTGGAGGCACTACTTATATGGGGTTAAAAGTATTATATATACCGACCACAAAAGTCTTCAACACATATTTAATCAGAAACAACTGAATATGAGGAAGCGTAGGTGGATTGAATTGTTGAATGATTACAACTTTGAGATTCGTTACCACCCGGAGAAGGCAAATGTGGTAGCCGACGCCTTGAGCAGAAAGGACAGAGAACCCATTCGAGTAAAATCTATGAATATAATGATTCACACTAACCTTACTACTCAAATAAAGGAGGTGCAACAAGGAGTTTTAAAAGAGGGAAATTTAAAGGATGAAATACCCAAAGGATCGGAGAAGCATCTTAATATTCGGGAAGACGGAACCCGGTATAGGGCTGAAAGAATTTGGGTACCAAAATTTGGAGATATGAGAGAAATGGTACTTAGAGAAGCTCATAAAACCAGATACTCAATACATCCTGGAACGGGGAAGATGTACAAAGATCTTAAGAAACATTTTTGGTGGCCAGGTATGAAAGTTGATATTGCTAAATATGTAGGAGAATGTTTGACGTGTTCTAAGGTCAAAGCTGAACATCAGAAACTATCAGGTCCACTACAACAACCTGAAATCCCGGAATGGAAATGGGAAAACATTACCATGGATTTCATTACTAAATTGCCAAGGACTGCAAGTGGTTATGATACTATTTGGGTAATAGTTGATCGTCTCACCAAGTCAGCACACTTTCTGCCAATAAGAGAAGATGACAAGATGGAAAAATTAGCACTACTGTATTTGAAGGAAGTCATCTCCAGACATGGAATACCAATCTCTATTATCTCTGATAGGGATGGCAGATTTATTTCAAGATTCTGGCAGACATTACAGCAAGCATTAGGAACTCTTCTAGACATGAGTACTGCCTATCATCTACAAACTGATGGGCAGAGCGAAAGGACGATACAAACGCTTGAAAACATGCTACGAGCATGTGTTATTGATTTCGGAAACAGTTGGGATCGACATCTACCGTTAGCAGAATTTTCCTACAACAACAGCTATCATTCAAGCATTGAGATGGCACCGTTTGAAGCACTTTATGGTAGAAAGTGCAGGTCTCCGATTTTTTGGAGTGAAGTGGGGGATAGACAGATTACGGGTCCGGAGATAATACAAGAAACTACCGAGAAGATCATCCAAATTCAACAACGGTTGAAAACCGCCCAAAGTCGACAAAAGAGCTACGCCGACATTAAAAGAAAAGACATAGAATTTGAAATTGGAGAAATGGTCATGCTTAAGGTTGCACCTTGGAAAGGTGTTGTTCGATTTGGTAAACGGGGAAAATTAAATCCAAGGTATATTGGACCATTCAAGATTATTGATCGTGTCGGACTAGTAGCTTACCGACTTGAGTTACCTTAACAACTTGCGAATGTACATAACACTTTCCACGTCTCGAATTTGAAGAAATGTTTTGCTAAATAAGATCTCACTATTCCGTTGGACGAAATCCAAATCAATGAAAAACTTCAATTCATTGAAGAACCCGTCGAAATAATGGATCGTGAGGTTAAGAGACTTAAACAAAACAAGATACCGATTGTTAAGGTTCGATGGAATGCTCGTAGAGGACCCGAGTTCACCTGGGAGTGTGAAGATCAGATGAAGAAGAAATACCCGCATCTATTTCCAGAAGATTCGTCAACACTTTCAACACCTTAAAATTTCGGGACGAAATTTATTTAACGGGTAGGTACTGTAGTGACCCGAACTTTCATGATTTTATATATTAAATGAAATTGATATTTACATGATTAAATGTTTCCAACATGTTAATCAAACTTGTTAAGACTTGATTAATTGAAATAGGTTTCATATAGACAATTGACCACCCAAGTTGACCAGCGATTCACGAACGTTAAAACTTGTAAAAACTATATGATGACATATATATGGATATATATATAGTTAACATGATATTATGATAAGTAAACATATCATTAAGTATATTAACAATAAACTACATATGTAAAAACAAGACTACTAACTTAATGATTTTGAAACGAGACATATATGTAACGATTATCGTTGTAACGACATTTAATGTATATATATCATATTAAGATATATTAATACATCATGATATCATTATAATGTAATAATTTAACATCTCATTTGATTTAATAAACAATGGGTTAACAAGATTTAACAAGATCGTTAACCTAAAGGTTTCAAAACAACACTTACATGTAACGACTAACGATGACTTAACGACTCATTTAAAATGTATATACATGTAGTGTTTTAATATGTATTCATACACTTTTGAAAGACTTCAAGACACTTATAAAAATACTTCTACTTAACAAAAATGCTTACAATTACATCCTCGTTCAGTTTCATCAACAATTCTACTCGTATGCACCTGTATTCGTACTCGTACAATACACAGCTTTTAGATGTATGTACTATTGATATATACACTCCAATGATCAGCTCTTAGCAGCCCATGTGAGTCACCTAACATATGTGGGAACCATCATTTGGCAACTAGCATAAAATATCTCATAAAATTACAAAAATATGAGTAATCATTCATGACTTATTTACATGTAAACAAAATTACACATCCTTTATATCTAACACATATACCAACGACCAAAAACACCTACAAACACTTTAATTCTTCAATTTTCTTCATCTAATTAATCTCTCTCAAGTTCTATCTTCAAGTTCTAAGTGTTCTTCATAAATTCTACAAGTTCTAGTTTCATAAAATCAAGAATACTTCCAAGTTTGCTAGCTTACTTCCAATCTTATAGAGTGATCATCCAACCTCAAGAAATCTTTATTATTTACAGTAAGATATCTTTCTAATACAAGGTAATACTCATATTCAAACTTTGATTCAATTTCTATAACTATAACAATCTTATTTCGAGTGTAAATCTTACTTGAACTTGTTTTCGTGTCATGATTTTGCTTCAAGAACTTTCAAGCCATCCAAGGATCCTTTGAAGCTAGATCCATTTTTCTCATTTCCAGTAGCTTTATTCAGAAAACTTTAGGTAGTAATGATGTTCATAACATCATTCGATTCATACATATAAAGCTATCTTATTCGAAGGTTTAAACTTGTAATCACTAGAACATAGTTTAGTTAATTCTAAACTTGTTCGCAAACAAAAGTTAATCCTTCTAACTTGACTTTTAAAATCAACTAAACACATGTTCTATATCTATATGATATGCTAACTTAATGATTTAAAACCTGGAAACACGAAGAACACTGTAAAACCGGACATATGCCGTCGTAGTAACACCGCGGGCTGTTTTGGGTTAGTTAATTAAAAACTATGATAAACTTTGATTTAAAAGTTGTTCTTCTGGGAAAATGATTTTTCTTATGAACATGAAACTATATCCAAAAATCATGGTTAAACTCAAAGTGGAAGTATGTTTTCTAAAATGGTCATCTAGACGTCGTTCTTTCGACTGAAATGACTACCTTTACAAAAACGACTTGTAACTTATATTTTCGACTATAAACCTATACTTTTTCTGTTTAAATTCATAAAATAAAGTTCAATATGAAACCATAGCAATTTGATTCACTCAAAACGGATTTAAAATGAAGAAGTTATGGGTAAAACAAGATTGGATAATTTTTCTTGTTGTAGCAACGTGAAAATTGGTAACAAATCTATATTAATCATATCCTAGCTAACTTATATTGTATTATACATGTATTTTAATATATTATGTAATCTTGGGATACCATAGACACGTATGCAAATGTTTTGACATATCATATCGACCCATGTGTATATATTATTTGGAACAACCATAGACACTCTATATGCAGTAATGTGGGAGTTAGCTATACAGGGTTGAGGTTGATTCTAAAAATATATATACTTTGAGTTGTGATCTAGCCTGAGACGTGTATACACTGGGTCGTGGATTGATTCAAGATAATATATATCAATTTTTTTCTGTACATCTAACGTTGGACAACTAGTTGTAGGTTACTAACGAGGACAGCTGACTTAATAAAATTAAAACATCAAAATGTATTAAAAGTGTTGTAAATTTATTTTTAATATACTTTGATATATATGTACATATTTGTTATAGGTTCGTGAATCGACCAGTGGTTAAGTCTTACTTCCCGACGAAGTAAAAATCTGTGAAAGTGAGTTATAGTCCCACTTTTAAAATCTAATATTTTTGGGATGAGAATACATGCAGGTTTTATAAATGATTTAAAAAATAGACACAAGTACGTGAAACTACATTCTATGGTTGAATTATTGAAATCGAATATGCCCCTTTTTATTAAGTCTGGTAATCTAAGAATTTGGGAACAGACACCCTAATTGACGTGAATCCTAAAGATAGATCTATTGGGCCTAACAAACCCCATCCAAAGTACCGGATGCTTTAGTACTTCGAAATTTATATCAAATTCGAAGGGTGTCCCGGAATGATGGGGATATTCTTATATATGCATCTTGTTAATGTCGGTTACCAGGTGTTCACTATGAATGATTTTATCTCTATGTATGAGATGTATATTGAAATATGAAATCTTGTGGTCTATTGTTACGATTTGATATATATAGGTTAAACCTATAACTCACCAACATTTTTATTGACGTTTAAAGCATGTTTATTCTCAGGTGAATATTAAGAGCTTCCGCTGTTGCATACTAAAATAAGGACAAGATTTGGAGTCCATGTTTGTATGATATTATGTAAAAACTGCATTCAAGAAACATATGTCGATGTAATATATTTCTGTTGTAAACCATTATGTAATGGTCGTGTGTAAACAATATATTTTAGATTATCATTATTTGATAATCTACGTAATGCTTTTGAAACCTTTATTGATAAAATAAAGGTTATGGTTGTTTTAAAAATGAATGCAGTCTTTGAAAAACGTCTCATATAGAGGTCAAAACCTCGCAACGAAATCAATTAATATGGAACATTTATAATCAATATGAACGGGACATTTCAGAAGTACTAAAGCATCTGGTACTTTGGATGGGGTTTGTTAGGCCCAATAGATCTATCTTTAGGATTCGCGTCAATTAGGGTGTCTGTTCCCTAATTCTTAGATTACCAGACTTAATAAAAAGGGGCATATTAGATTTAGATAATTCAACCATAGAATGTAGTTTCACGTACTTTTGTCTATTTTGTAAATCATTTATAAAACCTGCATGTATTCTCATCCCAAAAATATTAGATTTTAAAAGTGGGACTATAACTTTCTTTCACAGATATTTCCTTCCTCGGAAATAAGACTTGGCCACGGATCGATTCACGAACCTATACAAATATGTACATATATATCAAAGTATTATCAAAATATAATTACAACCATTTTTATTATGTTTTAAAGATTTGAGTGTATTAAGTCAGATGTCCTCGTTAATAACCTACAACTAGTTGTCCACAGTTAGATGTACAGAAATAAATCGATATATATTATCTTGAATCAATCCACGACCCAGTGTATACACGTCTCAGGCTAGATCACAACACAAAGTATATATATTTTTGGAATCAACCTCAACTCTGTATAGCTAACTCCAACATTACTGCATATAGAGTGTCTATGGTTGTTCCAAATAATATATATACATGGGTCGATATGATATGTCAAAACATTTGCATACGTGTCTATGGTATCCCAAGATTACATAATATATTATAATACATGTATAATACAATATAAGTTAGCTAGGATATGATTTGTATAGATTTGTTAAACATTTCCCGTAGCTAAAAAGATCAAAAATATCCAATCTTGTTTTACCCATAACTTCTTCATTTTAAATCCGTTTTGAGTGAATCAAATTGCTATGGTTTCATATTGAACTCTAATTTAAGAATCCAAACAGAAAAAGTATAGGTTTATAGTCGGAAATTTAAGTTACATGTCAATTACTAAAGAGGTAGTCATTTCCGTCGAAAGAACGACATCTTGATGACCATTTTGAAAAACATACTTTCACTTTGAGTTTAACCAAGATTTTTGGATATAGTTTCATGTTCATATGAAAAATAATTTTCCCAGAATAACAATTTTTAAATCAAAGTTTATCATAGTTTTTAATTATCCAAACCAAAACAGCCCCCGGTTTCACTACGACGGCGTATATCCGATTTTATGGTGTTCATCGTGTTTCCAGGTTTTAAATCATTAAGTTAGCATAACATATAGATATAGAACATGTGTTTAGTTGATTTTAAAAGTTAGGTTATAAGGATTAACTTTTTGTTTGCGAACAAGTTTAGAATTAACTAAACTATGTTCTAGTGATTACAAGTTTAAACCTTCGAATAAGATAGCTTTATATGTATGAATCGAATGATGTTATGAACATCATTACTACCTCAAGTTTTCTGGATAAAACTACTGGAAATGAGAAAAATGGATCTAGCTTCAAAGGATCCTTGGATGGCTTGAAAGTTCTTGAAGCAGAATCATGACACGAAAACAGTTCAAGTAAGATTTTCACTCGAAATAAGATTGTTATAGTTGTAGAAATTGAATCAAAGTTTGAATATGAATATTACCTTGAATTAGAAATATAACCTACTGTAAATAACAAAGGTTCCTTGATCTTAGATGATTACTTGGAATGGATTAGAAAGCTTGGAAGTAGACTTGCAAACTTGGAAGTATTCTTGATTTTTATGAAACTATACTTATGGAATTTATGAAGAACACTTAGAACCTGAAGATGAAACTTGAGAGAGATCAATTAGATGAAGAAAATTGAATAATGAAAGTGTTTGTAGGTGTTTTTGGTCGTTGGTATATGGATTAGATATAAAGGATATGTAATTTTGTTTTCATGTAAATAAGTCATGAATGATTACTAATATTTTTGTAATTTTATGAGATATTTCATGCTAGTTGCCAAATGATGGTTCCCACATGTGTTAGGTGACTCACATGGGCTGCTAAGAGCTGATCATTGGAGTGTATATACCAATAGTACATACATCTAAAAGCTGTATATTGTACGAGTACGAATACGGGTGCATACGAGTAGAATTGTTGATGAAACTGAACGAGGATGTAATTGTAAGCATTTTTGTTAAGTAGAAGTACTTTGATATGTGTCTTGAAGTCTTTCAAAAGTGTAAGAATACATATCAAAACACAACATGTATATACATTCTAATGGAGTCGTTAAGTCTTCGTTAGTCGTTACATGTAAGTGTTGTTTTGAAACCTTTAAGTTAACGATCTCAATTAATGTTGTTAACCCAATGTTTATTATATCAAATGAGATGTTAAATTATTATATTATCATGATATTATGATGTATGAATATCTCTTAATATGATATATACATTAAAATATCGTTACAACGATAATCGTTACATATAAGTCTCGTTTCGTAATTCTTGAGTTAGTAGTCTTGTTTTTACATATGTAGTTTATTCTTAACACACTTAATGATATATTTAAATATCATTTTATCATGTTAAATATAGTGTATCAATATCTTAATATGATACATATATATTTAGTAGACGTTATCATAACGATAATCGTTATATATATAATTTCGAGTTTCTTAACTTAGTAATCTCATTTCTTATGTATATCACACATTGTTAATATACTTAGTGAGATACTTACTCATCATAATCTCATGTCAACCATATATATATATGTCTATATATACCACAACATGTAGTTTTTACAATTTTGTAACGTTCGTGAATCACCGGTCAACTTGGGTGATCAATTGTCTATATGAAACTTATTTCATTTAATCAAGTCTTAACAAGTTTGATTGCTTAACACGTTGGAAACATTTAGTCATGTAAATATCAATCTCAATTAACATATATAAATATGGAAAAGTTCGGGTCACTACAAGATAGATGGGCATGGATTTCGTTTAAGAGCAAGCAATCAATGGCGGAGCCAGTTGGGTGGCTTTGGGGTGCTCAACCACCCCCAATTTTCTCATTCGAAACAAATATTTAGTATCTTAACCAGAGAAAAATGTCTTAACCAATCGGTCAAATAATGAATGAGTAATGCTACATTTTTTGTATTACGAGTCTAGCTATTCTTTATTTTATTAGCTTAAGCCCACAATATATATTTAAATGAAATTCCATTTAGAGATTCGACTACTATATTATAAGATCTTACTACACAATATACGAAATAAAATCTTTGTCATTCTTGACTTTCTCTAAACGTTTTTTTAATTGTTTTTTCTTTAATAATTTACGTCAAAGTTCAAATATATACATTTTTATTAATACATATTACTAAACTTACAAACAAAATTTATTAAATATAAAAGAAAGATAAATAAATTTGTGAATCTATTTTATGAAGGAAATGAAAGGAAAACATAACGATATGAAATTAAAGGAAATGAAATGAAATGAAACAAATAGAAATAAACGATACAAAAGGAAATGAAAGAAAACATTAGAGAAATGTAAGGAAATAAATGATAATCCTAATGTTTTTATTTGATATACTTTACATTAAAAAATAAAACGATTAGAAAGGAAGATTATGTTATTTTATTGTTGTATTTAATATATACTGCTATTCTTTATAAATAAGTCGAGCCCCCCTTAACTTAAAATTCTAGCTCCGCCTCTGCAAGCAATTATAGGTAGTGTTATTTCATTGATTTTGGGACTTATATTCCATTTTTTTGTGATTATAGAAGTGTTAATGAGAATGCTGAAATGAAATAATAAGAAGGGATCACCGTAGCTAAACATTCTAAAAACGAGGGACCAACAAAGCAAAAAAGGCTGAAACGAAATAATAAGACGAAAATGTCCATCACGTGTTAATCACGTGACGGCACTTAACGGCCAATTTAGACGGAAGGTAGACGGAGAGACGCAGATTGCCAAATTATGCAATTAAAAGGATTCGAAAATCCAAATAAAATTTTTGAGAGACTCGTATTACAATTTTGTGTATAAGCGAAAGACCAATTATATCATCATAACCAAATTTGTGTTTCATTTAAAAGTAATACTCCGTATTTATTTACTTTTTATACGGAGTATTTTGTAATACAAAATAAAAGTTATGTATAAATTTAACTATTATACGGAGTAATTGCTGCTGACAAGATTTAAGAGTTTGACTAAACTAAAGTGAGTACAAAATTTAGTTAATCTCAGATTGCCTACCAACCAAACCAAGTCAGTATCCAGTTGTCATATGTAAATCACCTAATGGTAAAATCGTGAATAACTGCTTCAGTGTCACTTGCTTATCTTCTTCTTCAACTCGGTGCCATCGAATCCCTCCTAAAAAATACCCGAACATTCACTTGACCCATTAACCCACTTCACTCCTTCAACAAAACCCAATTAGTCTTTTTTCAAAAAACCAAAAAAAAAAAAAAAATGTTATCAAGAATTGTTCCGACAACGACAACCGCCGGAACATACAATGATACCAACTTCCGATCCTTGAATTCAGTTTCAATTTGTCGATACAAAAATAATTATTTGTGGAATTTGAATCGTCGGAGAGTTGTGGGGCCGGTAATGGTGGTGAAAGCTGATGAGCAGGTGAATAGTAGTAGTGTCGTTTTGAAGGAAAAAAAGGAAAAAAGTTTGGGTGACCGGTTGAGGTTGGGCAGTTTGACCGAAGATGGGTTGTGTTATAAAGAAAGATTTGTGATTAGGTGTTATGAAGTTGGGATTAATAAAACTGCTACTGTTGAAACTATTGCTAATCTATTGCAGGTAATTTTTCATTAATATTTAAAATTTGGGTTATATTTTACAGTAATTTCTTTAGGATTTTTCTATGTATTAATACACTACAAGAAAAATGGCTGTGACGATTTTTTAGTGATTGCCTGTTATTTGGTTATTAATAATGCTATTTATTTGTCATTAAAAAAATCGTCACAGAATTTTGGTCACTATACGGTGTTAGTGACCAAACAAATGGTGACTATAGTGATCAATTTTAGTATTTTGGTCTCTAATAATGTTATGTTACGGATTCATAGTGACGAGAAGTGACTAGTGTTATTAGTGTCCAATATTCCTCATCACCAAAGCTCATTTGTCTTGTAGTGATACAACAACAACAACAACAACAATACCCAATTCCACTAGAGTGGAGTATGGGGGAGGTTAGATGTAGACAGTCCTTTCCTCTACCCTAAAGTAAAAGGGAAGTCATTCCTCCACCCACGGATACCTATCGGTCCCCAGGTAGAGGAAGTCGTCCCTCCCTATTCTGTAGAGCAGAGAGGCTGCTTCCTAGGGACCTCCGACCATAAAGAACCATGAATTCCAATATGTGCAGTAAAAGTATACAAGTAAAGTAGATAAAAAAAAAAGAAACTTTACCATGAATAAAGTATATATCAATACGATTTTGTAGTGATATTTACTTTTTAATGACATTTATTGAAATGTTTATGTTAACGTCAACCAAGGGCTGTAGTTGGGAAAATATTTTTTTTTAATTATTTTTTGTTTTGGTGGTTGGTGATTTTAGAGCTAATGTATGGTGATTGTGTTAGTGAAGATTTAGACCTCAATATTTTTTCTTCTGGTCCATGGATTCATTTAAATTAGAAGTTGGTAAACAGCAAAATAAGCCTAGTCAAATACCCCTTAGTTTTATAATTCAATTTGTGTTTTTTTTTTTTTTTTTTTTTTTTTTTTTTTTTTTTTTGTCAATTGTTAGTTTTTGAAACGACTTGTTATTAATGCTAAGTGGTTTGGTTGGAGAGACTTTAAATAAAATAAACATTATTAGGGTCTTTTAGTTTTAGCATTTATTGAAGTGTTTGTGATTCGGTTTATTGCATTTTCAGGATGGAACAAGTTTAGAGAAAATAAGAAGTGTGTAATAAGTACTTTAAAATAAGCAATCCTAATCGCGCGAGTTAAATCTTATATATGGCCACTGTATCTATCATATATGTACATTAGTGAGGTTAATGTTGAATTTTGATTATATATTGTAGGAGGTTGGAGGTAATCATGGTCTATGTGTTGGATATTCGACGGATGGATTTGCAACTACAACAACTATGAGAAAATTGCATCTTATATGGGTGACTTCCCGAATGCATATTGAAATTCACAAATATCCTGCTTGGTAATGTTTTGACTAGACATCAATTTTTTTTTTTTTTTTTTTAATTTTTTGGTTACTTAGGTTTTTTTTTAACGGCGGTATTAAGGTCAGTGACGAGGGCAATAAGCCAGCCACCCGGAAACCTTGTTAGATATGGGCATAACCCATCATTTGTAGAATCCCAGAGGACTCCATAATCGATTTCAAAGCGAATTGCATTATGAAATCCACACTTGAGGTTCGAACTCGAGACCTCCCGAACACCGAGAAGGGTGGTAAACCACTCAACTATATGGAGATGGTTATGTTAGTTTATTGGTTTTGAATATTTTTGAATAATATGTGGTCTTATATATAATAGGAGTGACGTGGTTGAAATCGAGACCTGGTATCAAAGTGAAGGAAAGATTGGATTTAGACGAGATTGGATCATCAAAGACCTTGCTAACGGTGATGTCATTGGACGGGCTACTAGGTGTGTTGTTTTTTTTATTTATTTTTTGAACAACAAACACACACACACACATTAAATTGTCCACTACGGAACTCGAATTTACAACCTCAAGTTCAATGGTTCCCCTCGATACTGCTAGACCGTAAGCCCTTTAGTTGTTTTATATTATTTCTTGAATACTCATCCGTACGGATCAATATGAACTTTGGATCTAAACATTTACGAACATACGTTTGATCAACCAACAATATGATAAACGTAATAAACATTCAAGTGAATCAAACACAAAATACCAACATCCATATACATACAAGTGTTCAAATACATCAATTAAACGTAATACATGACTAATGAATTAGTAACTTATACATTTATGCACTAAGGCCACTCCCTATAGTTCATTACCCGCTCATTACCCGTTCATTACCCGTCATTACCCGTAACTAACCATAGACACGAGCTAGTTACCCGCTTTAGTTACCCACATCCACCATCAATTTAACGGAAGTTTTAAGTTTAGTTATAGGAATTGTGGGTCCAGTGGCTTTTTATTGTTGGACTTGATGCTTTATTGATTGTACGTTTTATATTAAGAGGAGTATTGTTTTAGCCATTAGGCCACTCCCTATCGTAACTAAACTATTCATCCTCTTAACCTTCCACATCAGCGCCACATCAACACCAATATCCTATAACTAACTCATAACTAAACACTCCCTATCGTGGCTAAAGCAATACTCCTCTTAATATACAACGTACAAGCAATAAAGCATCAAGTCCAACAATAAAAAGTCACTGGGACCCGCAATTCCTATAACTAACCAAAACTCTTTCATTAAATCCATGGTGAGTGCGGGTAACTAATGCGGGTAACTAAGCCGTGCCTATGGTTCATACGTGGCTTCATTATCCTTCATTATGTGTTGGTTGCCATAGGCACACATTCATTATACATATTCATTATATATATTCATTATATACATTCACCATGAATATAACGAATGAATTATAAGATATATGGGCCCCCTAAATCACTTTTTGAATTAAAACTCCCCTTTCATTAGATATACAAGTTAATATGCATGTTGTACAAGTTAATATTTATAAAAATATTAGTTTTATGTTATTTAATATAAATATAAAAATAAATTAAATAATGACGTGGCAGTTAAGAGGAAGATGTTTTAACCATGATAGGCAGTGTTTAGTTATAGAATTTTATGAGTTAGTTATAAGATTTTGATGTTGATGTGGCGCTGATGTGGCAGTTAAGAGGATGAATAGTGTTAGCCACGATAGGGAGTGGCCTTATGGATAAGTATGGGTAATGAGCGGGTAACTAATCATAGGGAGTGGTCTTATAGGGAGTGTTTAATTATGAGTTAGTTATAGGATATTGGTGTTAGAGGATGAATAGTTTAGTTACGATAGGGAGTGGCCTAAGAATTTCAGAATTGTTAATTGACTATTTCCTTACAAAATACAGTAAGTGGGTGATGATGAACTCAGATACTCGAAGACTGCAGAAAGTCAATGATGATGTCAGAGATGATTATTTTATTTTTTCTCCTAAAACAACAAGGTATGTTTGTGTTTTACTAAATATACTTTTATCAACACAAAAACTGTCTATTTCATTGATTGTGTTATGGCTTGCAGATTAGCATTTACAGAAGAAAACAATAACAGTCAAAAGAAAATAGCGAAAATTGACGATCCTGCTGAATATTCTACGCTAAGACTTGTGGTAAGACTAAGTTTTAATTCCACATAAGCTATATTTTCTTGAATAAGTATCAACTGTTGAACAAATTATTTATTTATTTGTAGCCAAGAAGAGCCGATCTGGATATGAACAAGCATGTTAACAATGTTACTTACATTGGATGGGTTCTCGAGGTTAGTAAAAATGTTTCAATGATCCATTTGTTATCCGTAAGAATTTGTTGTACGTATAATGTATCAAGGCAAATTCCCATTCCCATATATACTACAGGTTATTACACAACGAACAGTAATTGGGTTTCACATTTTTTTAACATTTTCTTATAAACCTTACATATATATATATATATATATATATATATATATATATATATATATATATATATATATATATATATATATATATATATAATTGGGTTTCACATTTTTTTAACATTTTCTTATAAACCTTATATATATATATATATATATATATATATATATATATATATATATATATATATATATATATATATATACCAATTACATTTTAAGGTTTATAAGAAAATGTTAAAAAAATGTAATTGGTATATATATATATATATATATATATATATATATATATATATATATATATAGGGGCAGGATCAATGGGGAAGTAACCATTCGGGGGGAAGCGGTGGGAAGTAAAATTTAGCCCGATTTAGAGTTTAGCGTTTAGGGTTTGGTGTTTTGGGTTTATTACATAAACTCAAAACACCAAACCCTAAACCCTAAACCCTAAACTCTAAACCGTTCTTGTTAAAAACTCAATCTAAATCCTAAATCTAAACCCTAAATCTAAACCCTAAACCCTAATATCTAAACCTATAAAACCTAATATCTAAACCCTAATATCTAAACTCCAATAGCTAAAACCTCAACATACGCTCGAAAAACACGATAATTGTTATATATTACTTCTTCGACCGTTTTCCCGCCAAAATAAAAACATTTATCACAAAGTGTCTCTACTAAATGTTCATATTTTCATCCCATCTATAATGTTCGTGAACAAAGTTTTTTCAAAAAACGAAAAAAAAAATAAGTTTTTGCTTCCCCCGCTTCCCCCGAATGGTTACTTCCCTCTCGATCCTACCACTATATATATATATATATATATATATATATATATATATATATATATATATATATATAGTTTATTACACAATGAACAGTAATTGGGTTTCATATTTTTTTAACATTTTTTTATAAACCTTATATATATATATATATATATATATATATATATATATATATATATATATATATGTATATATATATATATATATATAGGGCAAAGATCAAGCGCTAAACACCTATATTAGGGATAAGGGGATAAGCAGTCATCTAATCGTTCATCTCTTCTCATCAACCTCTTCTCCAGCTTATTTCAGTGCTCCTGCGTTGTATTCTGTCAACAAGAACAAGGGTATTTTGGTCTATTACAGTATTACATAATAATTTGTTTACAGCTCGTCATCAGGAAAATTATACTGCGAATCTAGAGCTACAAATTATTACTTATTGATTGTATTAAATGCTACTTCTACATATTAGGGTTACATGACCGAATCGATAGGAGACGCGGTGAATCTACGACTGGTTATATGAATCGATTCATAAATTAGGGTTTTAGCGCAAACATCGTCGAATTCATCATGTACATGCTCTACATATTTGAGATTCAGTAAAGAGATCATCAAAGATTCCTGTAGTTTCAATTGAAAAATGAAGAAGATTTGTCTATCAAACAAAAAAAAAGATCGGCAAAGGGATCGTAGATATAAGAAGATGAGAGCGGTAAATTACCACAACTTCCTTTAAATTTGTAATTTTTTTTTTCTAATCTCATGGTATCTTATAGTGAAATCGTTAAGCAATTTTATATTATTGTTGTAATTGGTAATGAATATTGTTGATTTTATAATAATTGGTAATGAATATTGCTGATTTCATAATAATTGGTAATGAATATTGTTGATTTCATAACAACTGATAATGCATAGAGTTTTAATTTGACCCAATCTGATCCGTGCATAGGTAGATGGGTTGAAACTGCCACATAAAGCTTCATGGATACAGAGACATTATTGGTCCATTTGTTTATTTGCAGATACCTACTGTGGCTGATGAATTTAGTAGAGTTTGTACAAGACTGCCACTTGTTGCAGATTGCTTAGATTCTAGAGGAACTTATATATTTGATGATGGTTTCCGTTTTGTTGTGTGGATTAGCCTCATGATTTCACCGAATTTAGCTCGGAATCTAGTTGAGGAAGATTCATCTACCGAATTCTTAAGGGTACGTTCCTTTAATCCACTTCTGTAGTTTTATCTATCAATCATATGCCTTTTATGGCCCTTCAAGTATTTGTAAGTGCATACGTATCTGATCAAGTATTCGTTTTTTGCTTTGCTAATGCTGTAATTGTTTGCTATTGGTTATGTTTTTCAAGGATAAGGTTGTTTGACCGAATGTGATAATGATATATTGAGAAAGCTATTAGTTGCAAGATAAGTTGCAGTTGTCCATGAGGAATTGTTACAAGTAAAATCATTGGTTTGATGATTCTCATAAAGTACACCAATATGAAACCTCTTTTGTTGTTTGGTACACCTTCACAATGTCAATTTACATCATGAAATGTATCTGAAACCCCAAGCGATGGCTCGGAATGGGTTACTGAAGGTTGGTATTATTAATCTTTTTAGGCCCAAAAAAATCCCAAATATATGTAAATTGACAAATGAGATTATTAAGTGGTTATGTTAGTCATTGAAAATTTAGGTGATTGTTTGATACCAACGTCTATTGTGAGAAAGTGTAGATTGTTTGACTTTATTTGGTTCTTTTGCTGCATATAACCTATGAATTAAATTTTGTCGGGACTACACAAATGTTGTGATGAATTTCATATGTGGGCTTCAAAAGCATGATAAGAGCATCTCTTCTCACTAATTCTTGAATGGGTCCAACACTTTGTATATGTTTTTGTTATATACATAGACTTCTCTCTCTGATTCATTGCGATCTATGGTTATGGTAATCATATTTAACATGCTACTATATAACTATAAAAAATAAATAGATCAAGCTGACCCAAACTACACTAATATGGTCTATCTTATATATGGAGTATGATACAAGTTTCTATTGACATGTTGTTTTATATTACTTGGACATAGCTCGAATGCTAGCAGATGAGTATAAGAAACGTGCCATGATCGTTTGCAACTCGAATGAAATTGGCGGAGATGGTGATATACTTCACTCGGGATGCAAATTCTTGATTCTGATATGTAACATAAGCTAATGGAGAACATATCAAATGTTTACAGTTTTGTTTATGGACATTTGAGGTAATTTTTTAATATTTTTTTAATGTGAAAATTGAGCAGCTTTTGATCTATTCGAGTAAAAACATCAATTATAATTTTGCCAAGATCGAGTGAGCTCACCTCGTACAATTAAGGTACGCATTCTGATGTGGCAGTGTTATCACTTAACATTCGACGATATCAGTTAACATTCAGTGTTATCACTACATTCATATTGAATGTTAACATTTGAATGTTACTCCGTATTAGTTAACATACATTCAATGCATGTTATTAGTTAACATACATTCAATGAATGTTATCTCAATCAATGTATGAATGTTATCTCAATCAATGTATGTTATCACTTAGTATGTTATCATATGAAAAATATATTTATATTAATTTCTTTATTTTTCTATTTTTAATACTTTAATGTTTATTTTTTTATGACAAAAATTAATTTTTCGTGAATTTTTTTTAATTTATCACTTAGTATGTTATCATACATCTGATGAATGTTATCGTACCTAGAGATTGTTATTATACATTTGATAATGTTATCGTACTTAGAGATATTTTGAGTAATTTCTATATGAATTTGTAAGCTGACTTTTTCTAATCGTTTTGTTGCATTTTATATGATTGTATATAGCTTCTGTTGCTAAGTGATTGCTAGATTTTGAACTGTTATCATTTTGTCGCAGTTATCTATAAGAAGCTGTAATCCCATTCATTCAGGCTATATATCAAAAGCCAAAAAGAAACCTGTGACTGAAATAAGTCATGACCTCTTTCAGGTGAGTCGTATATGTTTTTTGTCAGGTTACAACAAGACGTAATTTACTCTGACATTACAACTATTTTATGATGATTTTTGCCCCTGGTTCTTACTTTACAGGATTTGTATCAGATTATTATGTATTCGGATGACACATGGTGCATTAGCAATGATTATTTTCTAGTAAATTCACCGGCCATCTGAATTACTGTACTTTGGTGATTGTATCAACAAGAAGTCCCAAGTATGCAAATAGGTGATTGTATCAACAAGAAGTCCCAAGTCATCAAGAACCTACTATGTTCACACATCAGTTTTCAGCATAGATGAGGGTCGTTAGTCGTTATTCGAGTTATCTATTCGCCTTGAACCCTGAAGATACACGCCTACAATTATAGTCGCTTATTACACTGCTTTCTGTCTGTCATGTAATTTATGAATTATGTTTATGGCGAATGTTACATACTGCAATATTTCAACCTTCACAAATTCTGACTGGCTATAATAGTCAGGCTTGAAAATCCTTAAGTGGGAGAGATGGTAATTAGGTTTCATCAGTAGGTACTCGTACTGAATGATAATCCATATGATCAAATCCACAATATCTAAGTTAGGATACCTATATTTTATAGGGTGATCAATGAAGATGCTTTATATCTGGATACAATAACAGTTGATTGCAGGTTCAGTGGTCGTGACAGTTGATTGGCTTGTTCCTTCAGTATCTTGATTGCACTCCTAATTTTGGACATGTTTCCTGAATACATCTCGTAGTTCATTAGTTGCCTAGTGGGTGATGTTTTTGGCTAAAAATATTTATCTTTTGTTACCTTTCTTGGCTTTTGTCGCAGGTGGTGGTGTTAGTTGTAATAGTACTGCTGATTCTGTCACTGCTTTGTGGGTAATGTTGTTGATATGTTTTTTGTTTCCTTCGACATATAGTGATTTTAGTATTTTACTTGAGCTGAATTAGTATGCTTAATTGGTAGTTTCATGTAATATGTTCTACAGGTGATTCTAGTGTTAAACGGGGACTGACGACTTTAAAAACACCAAAGGAGAAGCAGTGTAAAGTTTCAGAGTTTGCTCTGATTATCGTGTTGTAGCTTTTTATAACTTGAAAATTTGTTTATTGTGTGACCTTTGTAATAATGTTTGAAGATTTTTCACAATTTATTTTTGCACGTCAGTTGCGCCTTTATTGTAAACAGTTTATTAAGCTATGAAGATTTGTAGGTAGATCATGTATTCAATATGTTTTGTTGCATTTGTATAAGTAAATTGTGTATTTGATATGTTTTGTTGTACCAGAAACTTTTGTATTTTTAGTGTGCCTTCCCAAGTTTATTTAACCGGCTTCCACAAAAGTGAAAAAAAATTGTATGTATTGTCTGTCAAGAAACTTCAGTTAACCAGATCCAATCAACACTGAATTATATTAGATGTAGAAAAAACCCATGCAATACAATACATTATTAAACACTATTTAGATTGTCTAATACTCTAGGATATCCTTCAACATGTTAACATCCGTTGTGTATGATAACATATTAGAAAATAAATGTAACAAAAAACATGAAAAATTAATATTATAATGATACTAAACACTCAATGTGTTAATATTCATCATATGCATATTAACAATCTCTCTAAGATGTTAACATTCATCCAATGTATGATAACATTAAGCACATTAACATTCATTATGTGTATAATAATAATATCTCAGCAAGTTAACATTCATCGCATGTATGATAACATTCAACACGTTAACATTCATCATATTACAGTAACATTCACCGGATGTATGATAACATTTAGCACGTTAACATTCATTATGTGGTATAACAATAATAATCTCTCAGCACGTTAACATTCATAAGATGCATGGTAACAATCAGCAGCTTAACATTCATATCATAAAATGTATGATAACATTCATCATATGTATAATAACATTTAGCACGTTAACATTCATCAGATGTATGATAACATTCAGCACATTAACATTCATTAGATGTATAATAACATTTAGCACATTAACATTCATTATGTGTATAATAATAATAATCTCTCAGCAAGTTAACATTCATCACATGTATGATAACATTCAGCACGTTAACATTCATACCATCTTTTCGCTTAAAAAACAAATGAATATAGCTTTACATCTGCTGAGAACCAAGCTTAACCATGGAATTCAAGCACTCACTAACCCTATTCAGTTTCTTCAGTGAGAGTTTCACAATCCAAAGAAGCTGCACCAACAATCCAAAAACGAAAGATCACTGAGCCGTAAATCCATTTAGCTTTAGCTTTTCAGTCAGATCAACGAATAGAAGTCTTACTAACCATCAATTACCTACAAGTCTGCACAAATTATGTCTGTTTATGTGATCCAAGGCTAAAACAACTTCACTATTTCTATATTACAAAATTTACAATCCATAACTATTGATCGTGGTTGAAAACCGTATATAGAATATGTGAAATATGCCATCACAATATCTGATAACTACTATCAA
Organism: Rutidosis leptorrhynchoides; assembly: GCF_046630445.1. Lineage (NCBI taxonomy): Eukaryota > Viridiplantae > Streptophyta > Magnoliopsida > Asterales > Asteraceae > Rutidosis > Rutidosis leptorrhynchoides. The sequence goes on from NC_092343.1 coordinate 50,997,220, forward strand.
ATTATACCTTGTGTAGTAGCAAACTCGGCGTCAATTTCCATAGTTGAAGAATTACTTGTTTGCCCCTGATGAACAAATTGTCCTTTCACAATTGGTCACTACTCCGCTAGTTTTTTTTTTTTTTTTTTTTTTTTTTTTTTTTTTTTTTTTTTTTTTTTTTTTTTTTAATATCGTACCTGCAAATCATAAGTTAATGAGACACTCACCACAAATTTTTTTATATTTTTTTTGAAAAGCACAGTTGATCCCAAGTTACACATCATACGCACAAGTATTGTATAACACGAAAACATACCTTTTTATCAAAGTATCTGTCTTTTCTCTTCATTTGGAATTTACTTTGGTAGCCTCTCTTTGAATAGATCTATGACTAGTTTCACCACCTACACTATTGAGACGGGTTAATGTCCCACCATTATCGAAACTACTATTTCCACTGTGATCATCAGGGGCTTTGATTGTATTATGTAGCTCTGAAGATTCGTTTCGTGCGTCCGTAATGTAAAAGGAAAATGGGTTTACTTGAAACATAGTAGGTTCTTCATGACCTGAAGAAACACGAGCTCTGCATCTACGGTTGTAAAAAGAACGGAGGAGGTAATACAGAACCACATGTGGCACATGAGTTCTCGATTCTTGTGCCTTGTACTTGAACTAGCATTGGAAACATTGTTTCCTTTGTGTCAACTTGTTAACTTTCTAACAAATGAAACTGGATAATATTGAGTGCATCACTAATCCAATACTTTGTTGGTCAAAATGGTTTCAGGGCCAAAACGGGTCGTGTATATGCAGGTACATTACTAGGAAACCACCACCACTAACTTCAGGATCTGCTAGCATTTGCAAACAACAAAAAGATTGTGAAACAAATTCGGATAAACCATTATCCAAGAATCGTATCGAGTATATTTCCGAAACACACAGTGCACCAGAAGTTCTCAACATAACATGGGTACGTGGATTTGTGACAAGCGATTTTGTATCGCACGAGACACCTGTTGCACTCTCTAGAACTATATACAAAAGCAATAAACAAAATGAGGACATATTGTTTTGGCAACCAGGTGTTCTAATCCTACAATTTAATGTCGTGTAACAAAATGAGGACATATTGATGTGCAGCAGGCAGGAGCAAATCGTAGGCTGCAACAGAAGCAAGAGTAGTCGACTGCAGCAGCCTTAGTGGAGGTTTTGTGGTGGTTTTGAGGGTGGCTATCGAGCAGCAGCAGCCACAACAATCGTGTAGCAGCAACAAAAGGGCTACAGAAGCAACAGTAGCTGAGAAGATCGAGCAGAGCAGCAGCAGAAACAATCGTGTAACAACAGAGGGGTGTTAGATGAGTGGTTGTATGGTGGGGGTGATCGAGTAATAAGGCAGCAGCTAGTTGCTGCTGCAAAATCGAATAGCAAAGCACCAAAAGGGGTGTTAATTTTGGGTTGTGCTCGGCTACAAAGCAGCAGACCAAAGGGGTCTTGTTGGGGGTTTTTGTCGAACAACAGAAAGCAAAGAAAGGGTTTTGGTTGTGGTTTGTGAATGGGGAGTTAGAAAATTTTAGGGGTTTATATAGGCATGGAGTTAGAAGTAAGTTAGGATTCCTAAACTTATATGGATTGCTCATACAAGATATCAAACGTTGATTGAAAGAGGACCTGATGAGGGACCGGGTCCTAGTACTTCAGAAACTAGCAGAAGATGAGGATATTACATATCACTTACAATAGAATTTAAAGAGTACTTGAAAGCATACATCTATAACATAAGGTGAATGTACAATCAAGACAACTTACCAACTGCAGTTAGATGACTGACCTAGACTGAGTATCTGATCCCATATGCTAAAGAAATAGTTATAGATGTCGAGGCATATACATAACTCCCAAGGATGCAAGCTCTCAGACATGCACTATATTTAGTGATGGAAGTTGAAACGATACTCAGACAACCGCAAAAAACTAACAGTATGCATGTTACCACAATATTAACATGTTTATTGCTCACATGTGTCACAATGGGTCACAACAAACAGTCCATCTATAAGTATTCTTTCACTTATAATTTTGGACCAAAACCAATTAGAGGTTTCAAGAACCAAAACCTTATAGACCTTCTTTTTAATGGTAACAGAGATGACATCATGAATGTAGTCCAAACGTTTAGTAACAATACATAATTTGCCACAATCTGAGTCACCTCTATGATTCGTGGAGAACGAAGAATAACCGAACATCAAGATCAATTTCAGAAAGGGTGAAATTCACCAAATACAATATCAGTATTCATTAATAAAACAAAAATATAACTAGTGGTAATTCATATGTTGTATACATATGAAGTATTCATAGTGAAATATGAAGTTAACATTCATCGTATTCAATGAACTTTTACACTAGTTTCGCTAGTTATAAAACTTTGGAAGACTTCAAAAATAGATGAAAAAAATAGGAATAAGGTAACAAGTTACAAACTTTAAAATAACAAAATCAATTACCAATTCATACCTGAATGTTGCTGAATATTCCATCGTCTCATTAGTTCCATAATTCGCCATATAACATTAGTACTTGCTTCTTCGGGTTTCCAACCATCACCTTTGGGTTTATTACAAGGAGATCGTCACCAACAAGCTGCACCAGAAACATAATGAAATGATATCTTTATCTAACTAATTCACTCTATTAATTCTACCTGAGTGACTGAACTTTTAAACGAGCAGCTTAGGAATCACTCAAAGTATAAATGGTGATCAATTACACTACACGTTAAGGCTAATTTCATATACATTAACCCCTTAATATTGTATGAATTAGAGCGTTGACATTGAGTAGAAAAACTCACTAACAGAATGCTAAAATAGCATCTACAGTAACCAACTTTTCGATTCGCTTCATTCTACAAAAGATAGACCTATAAATAAAGAAGCAAAAAAGGTTAGGTTTAGTGACTAAAATTCGTTCAAGCTTTTCATCAAACACTTAAGGTGCATCAAAATAAACATAAAAATTGAAAAGTACGATTACTAGATCTCATGTTATGTTCTATGCTATTTTTTAAACTGAAACTGCAAATGAAAATATTCTTGTATACTAATAACATTCAGTTATGTACTAGCTACAACAATACTTACATTTATTTATTCAAACCATTTACCAAAAATCGATACTTGTCAGAAATAACAAATAATCCTTCTCAAAATGAAAATGAACTTACCTTAATAGTAATTAACTTGCATTGTGTTCCTTTTACCAGAAACAAAAAGTCCATATATCACTAATTTCAAAGGAACCCTAGATTTATCCATTTGAGGCAACAATCTACTGACTAAACCACAAATGAAACCCTAATTTTATAATGAATTTGTTCTTACAATTGACGACAGAATCATGGATTCATCTGTGTTTTGTTAGCTTCTATTTTTCGAACATAAACCTAAAAAAAATTAAATATCATTCTGATAGGTAAAATTGTAGTAATTAGAAAACATAGTAACAAATTGAGGTTTATTACCTGAATGAATCAAATCGTCGCTCCAAAGATGAATCTTCCTTCATTTTTCAATCGAAAGTTGTTTTTTTTCTCAAGGAATGATGAATATTCTGCATTGAATGATAAATTTCATGATGTTTTGCGAATCAGTTCTTGGATTTGAAACCTAATTTATGGCTGTAAACGTTGATTCAGCGAATGAAACCCTAGAATTTAGAACGTTCTGCAGTGTTGTTTTATACACTATATTGTTTTGTTTTAATTAGACTAACCAATTACCCAATGACAGAATTACCCTTTCGCGTTATTTTTTAATTTGATGAGATCCGCTTATCCCCATATTACTCCTTAATCTCTCCCATATATATATATATATATATATATATATATATATATATATATATATATATATATATATATATATATGGGCAGAATCAATGAGTAAGTAACAAATCGGGAGGAAGCGGGGGGAAGCAAATTTTTTTTTTTTTTCATTTTTTTTGAATTTTTTTTTTCCGGCATCAAAATCACACGAAAATATGAACATTTAGAAGAGACACTTCGTGATGAATGCTATTATTTAGGCGAGAAAACGATCGACAAAAATAACATTCAAGATAATATTGTTCGTGAAGAATATGAACGTTTTTTTCTTCATGTTTTGTGAAGTAAAATTTAGCCCGATTTACCATAAACCCAAAACACCAAACCCTAAACCCTAAACTCTAAACCGTTCGTGTTAAAAACTCAATCTAAATCCTAAATCTAAACCCTAAACCCTAATATCTAAACCCTATAAACCCTAATATCTAAACCCTAATATCTAAACGCCAATAGCTAAAACCTCAAAATACGCTCGAAAAACACGATAATTGTTATATATTACTTCTTCGAGCGTTTTCCCGCCAAAATAAAAACATTTATCACAAAGTGTCTCTACTGGTCTCTACTAAATGTTCATTTTTCATCTCATCTATAATGTTCGTGAACAAAGTTTTTTCAAAAAACGAAAAAAAAAAAAAATTTTGCTTCCCCCCGCTTCCCCCTGAATGGTTACTTCCCTCTTGATCCTACCAATATATATATATATATATATATATATATATATATATATATATATATATATATATATATATATATATATATATATATATATATATATCGTTAAGTAACCAGATATTGCAACTGTGATTATAAAATATTAAGATGTATCTAATGTATATAGCAAAATCATTTCCCGCAGCAACGCGCGAGCACATTCCCGCTCGTTGGGTAATATTAGTTGATCACAAAGTTATATTCTTGCGATTATAATCATGTTCTTTCAACCAAACGGCTTTGTAGGTATTATGCATTTAACATACACTGGTCAAGTTTCTGTTCCTTTTTAGCTATTTTGTTTACCCATTTGGTCATAACTGATAAAAAAAACCGACGTTCCAAAAACAAAACAAAAAAAAAATCCTGATAAAAAACCTAAATCAACTTATTGAATAGTAAATGGGTCAAAATTGCCAACTATTTTTAAATGATTTGTTTAACTAATTATTACAAATGATAGTGATGATTCTCTCTCTTTGACAGAGCATCCCGCAAGAAGTTATCGACACTCATGAACTACAAAGCATTACCTTGGACTACAGGCGTGAATGCCAACATAATGACGTAGTTGATTCTCTCACAAGTTCAAAATCATTTATTTCAAAACACGAAGGAAGTAACGGTTATGCTGCTTCAGAAAAAGACGAACAAGATTTGACCCAATTTTTGCATTTGCTGAGATCAGCAAGCGAGGGTCTTGAATTGAATAGGGGGCGAACTGAGTGGCGAAAGAAAGCAGACAAACTATAAGAACAATGAACCCTTTCACATTGGTTTATTACAGTAAGGGTGATGATCTGTACACCATTAAAATTATCTATACACCACTAAACATGCATTATAACGTTGTATTGTATAAGTCTTTAAAGCAGTTTTAGTGTTGTATGGGTAAATTTTGGTGGTGTACATATCACTACCCTCTTTGTTATCATGTATTGTTCATTTCTCCTTTTTCAGTTTTATTCGTTTACTTTGCCTACATGTGTACTTCCTTAGATGAAATAGATTTTCACCTGACAAGTTTAGGTTTTTTTTTTTTTTTTTTTTTTTTTCTTTCTTGGGTCTATTTTATCGACCTATGTTATTATACATGTAGCACCATATAAATCATTTATCAATAATCTAATGTTTTTGGTAGAAAGATAAAATGTTTCGTTTGTATATGCAGAGTAATTATCATGATAAATTGTGTAGTTTTACTTGATGATTAGATGGTTTTGGTAACAGGCCAAAATGGTTTGTTGTCGAAATGAGCATTTTTAGTACGGGTCAAAAAGAGTCAAATTGGCATGTTTCGCAAACATTTTCACATCATTTTTTATAGGAGGTTGTATACTAGTGCATCATTGTCACACTTCGGGCACCCATTCGACCACTTTAACGTTTTCCTAGCATACTTCATACTTTATGATAATAAATTTAATGTTATATTATATATATGTGAATATGAATTATGATATATGATGATATGGCTCTTTTGGGTCTTGAGAATATAACAAACGTCAACCCATTTATATGATTGTAAATGGTTCGAGAATGACACCAAGTGTAGCATTTAAGATGAGTACAATTCAAGCCATTGAATATTAACTGTATTATTTAGTGTTCAATGCCTTCACGATATATAGAGCAATTCGTAAAAGCGGGTGTTGTATTCATCTTCATGTTAACTTATTAAGATTATTAATTATAGGTTTTAGACGATTATAAATGCTAATTAACTAGTGCATCTGCATCGAAACTTATTCTTCACAACACGAAAGCCTCCGAGATTACTACACACCACCCACTTATAAAACTAAATGACCCGACAAAAGTAACTTACTTTTTGTATCTTGTACGAGGATCACAAGTACAATACACCAACGTATCAAAGCGCATAAATCTGTTGGGTTCATGAATTCATGTAACCATGGAAGAATTCGGTCAAAACTCAAAAGTGTCTGGAATTCGTGTTTTCATTTTGAGATATCATTGAAATGAAGTTTACAAGGACTAATATTACAAAATGACATAACACATGAGATGTCGTTTCTCTCTCATATCTTTTTCTCCTAATTTAATTGGTTGAACTTAATTGGTTCAACGCAATAATATTTTTGTTTTCAAAATTTTGTAAGCATATCATTTCTCTTTCATGTGTTCAGACAACTTAATTAGTAATAACTTTTAATAACAAATACATTCAAATTCATTTCCCTAAAAAAAAAAAAAAAAAAAAAAAACAAACCAATTACAAAGAAGACAATATACATCTAATCTATTCTTTTTATCACACAACTTACTCAATTTCTAATTACTTCCAATCACAATAAAAATGTTTACAAAACAATCTAACACCCACATCCAAATCCACTTCCAAATCAAAAACCCGCACTCACCAAAGCTTCACACAAGATATGTACAACTTATTTGATACACCAAAATTTATTCACCAACCGATTCATCATACGACCCACATATGTTAGAGGTCTTGCTTCCTATGTTTCTCTCGTTAATCCGTTCTCAATACCACCCAACAACCCACAAAACCAATGTATATGAACATGTATAATCAATCTACACAATTCGGCTACCCACAAAGACCACTTTTTCAAGGTCAATTCTAACAAACACCACCCTCACGTGAATGGCAATCATGGATGACTGGGTTAAGTCTTGCTCAGTCTTAGTCTTTCTGAAGAAGTGTTGAATTGAAGTTGATTTGACAGTTCAGTCTTTCTAGATAGTGCGCCATGGTTTGGAGCGTTCTTATATACTTTCATAGAGTACTTAATATATTTATAGAGTGCTAAATATATTCAGAGTACTAAATATTTGATAATACATAAGACTATGAACATTTAGCAATGTTGTTCCATGATGTAGCCATGCTTGCAATGACTAATTCTTGTGCAAACTGCTTTGGCATTGTTAATAGATATTTTGATATATACTCGAGTTTTCCACCCAAGAAATGAAATAAGAAAACAAATTAAACGCTGCTTCCACAATGTATGTTCACAACTGTTGATTGAAGAATTTATCTTGTTATTTTTGCTTAGTTTAAATACGATTAAATCACAGATCAAGCTCGAGCTACAACTTAATCACAGATCAAGCTCGAGCTTATAAGGCTCCAACATGAAAAGCATGTGCTTACACTGATCGCGAGTTAAGCTTATGCACTTTGGACAACTATTGACTTGATGTAAATAATTGAGTATGCTATTGGCTCCTCAAGCTATTTCGAATCGAATTCAAGCTTATAACTTGTATGCGTATATGTAAGCCAGAGAACAAGTACACATTCGATCGATCCAAAAGAATATATAAACTGATATACAATCCATCAAACACTACAAGCATCAAAAGATTTGGGATTTTTGATTTACTCTAATTCCAATTGTGTGGATTAAGAAAAGAACTTTATAATAGTAAACCACAAGATTCATAATCATTACACAGTTCTAATCCTAATCTCGAATCCGCGACTGCGTCAATACAACCAGATCAAAAGGTTAAACCACGAATAAGGTACTAATAGACCCGTACCAGTTCAATTTACGAGCATGTTGGTTTAACATAGATCACGCTTTAGCTTCCAACGCCAAATGGATCTTTTTTCTTGGACCCTACAGATATAAGATCCATTAAGCAGTTAGCAAAAATAAAATCTAGAAAAGATTAGATGGTTGAAGGTACAACACCTAAGAGCGTCACACAAATGCAATCAAATATAATATTCATAATTTACTATAACTTTCCTAAGCAATTTTCACATCAATCATTATAAGTATATTCACTACATTATCATAACCATAAAAAAGTACGTTCTATTTGGTTAATTTTAACACATTCATTTAAACTCGATGGGCCAAAGCAGGTTGTGTTTTATCTCAAACAGGTCAAATGAGCCAACTCTTAGGGTTTAGGTAACAATGGATGGGTCAAAAGAGTTAAGGTTACCCAAAAGACTATTTTATGCATCCAACCTCTAATATTATATAATTCGGAATAATATTTTGATCAGTGTTCTTGTAGTCGATATAAACAGGCAGGGTATTTTAAGTCAACCCGCTTTGACCTAGCCTGTACCAAAAAAAAAATTCTACACGTTACCCAACCCGCCGACCCACCCATATTGCCACCTCTAGCTTGTGTCTTGTAGAGCATAACTTACCATTGGGATTCCTATAGCCTTTAGATCTTCATCAGTCATGTGTAGAAGGGCAGCCATATCAACCTGCATAAAAAAGAAGATGCATAAACGCTTGATACAAGTTCTAAAATCCATGTATAGATTAAGTGATAAAGATTATACAAAAAGATTCATACTTCCTCGGCTTGAAATGTAATCGAATACTTTTCAAGACCCAAAGCCTGTAAGAAGCTGTCCACTGTTTCACCCTGTACAAAACACATAATGCTAAGAAAAAGAACCATCACTATAGCCCAAGAAAGTAAGTAGGTCGGGACTTTGAAACGACTTGTCGGTAGAGTCGGGGTCGAGTCGGACCTTGACTAACATTGACTTTTAGTAATATATATATATATATATATATATATATATATATATATATATATATATATATATATACATGATTACACATAAATATATCAAACATAAATATTTCCAACATAAATACTTCAAACATATGTATAGGGCACAAATCTTTGAATAAAAACTAGCAAAATTTTGACATAACTTTGACTTTGACCGACTAAGAACAACTTTGACAAGACTATTTAGCATTGACCGACCAGTTACACGTTATTGGGCGAAACGGGATAGGCTAGCCACTAAATCGACTAGTCGGCCGAGACGGCCAACGTTTACAACACTGAGAACTACAAACCTTCTTGAAAAGAAAATAGAAAAAGTAACCTAGTATATGCAACATTAAGTGACAACCTTTTCTTCATTAATATATGACATAGGCAGTCACATACCATTAAACATTAATATGAGAAATAAGCGGTAACATACCTTTCTTCTTTTAGAAACAGTGCTAGCAACTTTCTTAGGCACTTCAGCAACAACACTTTTCCTAGCAGGTTTACTGATCAATGTTGCCATTTTTGGTTTTGCCTGAGCTGTTACTGGTGGCTGTGAATTAGTGATACCGGATAGCTTTTCACGCAGATCTCTTACACCGAGAGTTGGCCGCTGATTAGTCTTCTTCTGGAGCTTCAAGCGTAGATCAAGGACACCAACTTTTCGATCTATGAAAGCCATAAAACATGAAAGAAATGATTAATGCAAGTGAGCCTTGTATTAAGCTTTACATAAAAGAATATAATCTTTAGTGTGAAGGCTTAATGATTCAGCTCATACTTGATGCTTGTGGATCAGCTTGTTCATACAGGTCGTGCTCCCATTTATCATCAGCTTGTCTCTGCCTGTAGCAGAAAAATCAACAGTTCTTATTCGAAAGTGTGATTCATGAAAGTATAATTCACATGACAAAGGTCCAAATGTTGCTATACAAATATAAGAATGAGTAACTGAATTCATATAAAGAACAACATCTAATACACTTTCAAGTTAAAACGGTTACATATGCGGTACAAAAAAGTACAGCAATACCTCTGTAGCACAAGTGACGACTAACTTTTCGCCACAGATTTTTCCCCCTATATTATTAATTGAGAAATACATAGTGCTAATGGTTACAAGATCACATGCTTAGAATTTAAACTGCAAACAGTTAACTATCATTTATTGGCATGTTTCAAACATGCACGAACTATTTGTTATTAACTTGGATTGTAAGTAAACCTTCGTGCCTGAAACGGAACCGACTCCGGATTGATCTTTGAATCGTGTGAACACTTTCCTAATCGAATATTTCGACCCAATTAGCCACGGGTTATACGAAGTTTCGATTGGGATAAGACAAAGACTAGATTGTTGTCTTGGCTAAAAGAAAACAATCAAAACAATTGCATAGATTTATCTTCTAATTGTTTAAGTTGAAAGTGTGTGTAAAAGGTTAAAAATCTGGAACCTTTTTCAAACACACAAAGGGTCAAAAGGTTTCTTGAAAAGTCACAAACTTTTGATTCATACCCATTAGTGACTTGGAAGTTAATTCTCATGTATTTAGACTTAAAATGGTCCAAAAACATGTAAAAACGCGGTTTAAATGCCCTGGAACAACCCCAAAACGTTTGGGGTTCAAATTCAAATGTGCCTTTTAGGTTGAAAAGGCACATTTTCAGCGAAATAGCATTAAGCCGCGCCGCGGGCCCAAGAGCCGCGCCGCGGGCTAACAAAGAAACTCACTGGCATCAGGTCAAAAACCCTCGACTATGAAAACACGGCTTAAGCCGCGCCGCGGGTGGCGAGGCCGCGCCGCGGCCTAATGAAGCCTCCAGCCATCTTGTTTTGATAAACTCTCGACCCTCAAAACACCTTATGAGCCGCGCCGCGGGCTTCCTAGCCGCGCCGCGGCTTAACCCTGCGTCCAGCACCTCAATTTCGTGCTTAAGGTTTTCCGAGCGTATGGTCTTTTCAAGTCTCGTTTCGCATTCCTCAAATTCCATACATTATTTCCCAGTCCAAAGGATACATCAAACCATCTCACATTTTACGAACGTGTACTCCACACTCTCCGAATTCGTGTAACGTATCAATGGTTCGAAAACACTTTCAACTTAGTAATCCAATCACTAAAATGATATGTTGGATCATGCTAAAATCACCAACAAATCCCCCCCATTTTAGTATGATCCTTGATAACTAAAATACCAACAATTAGAAACTAATGCATAAGTGTAAATGTCACATGGATTGAATTTACACATAGTATATTACACATGCAAGAATTCGAAAATCAGGGTGCTCTAATAGTTTGAACCCATCAATTCATTTAAAAACCTGTCGATAATATACACACTAGTTCCATAATCTCTAACAATACAACCTTGACACTATTAGGAGCCATGTGTCCCAATTCAATCATGAACATATAGAAAACTAATTCCAAAGCTTTCTTGAAGCGGCTCAACTTCATGTCCACTTAGGTAGCTCTCTTCAATCTTGCTCCTACAATGCAATTTTTCAAGAGAACTATTAAGAAGTCATAAACTTCAACCTCACTTTATCTTGTAGGTCCGAACACATACCCTTGGGATTATATGAAAACATGTGTTCCAATCTTCTCAAAATAGGCTTTCCTCATTGAATTCAGCTCCTAGCGTTGTACTAGAAGGGAATTGGGTATCCCACTTTGAAAGATTTTGATGGACTTCAATCCCACACCAATAGCTGCCTTGTGCACTGAGTCCCTGGCTAGTCCCTTGGTCAAGTGATCCGCGAGATTTTGTTCCGATCTAACAAAATCAATGGAGATCACTCCATTTGTGATTAATTCACGTACCATGGAATGTCTAACACCCAAGTGTCTAGACTTACCATTATACATGTGACTATAAGCCTTAGCCACCGTTGAAGCACTATCACAATGCATACCAATAGGAGGAATGGGCTTTGGCCACAAAGGAATTTCATATACCAAATTCCTTAACCACTCGGCTTCATTACCCGCCGCAACCAATGCAACAAATTCCGACTCCATTGTCGAATTTGTAATACATGTTTGCTTCTTAGAAGCCCATGAAATTGCCCCTCCACCAAGTAGGAATATCCAATTAGTAGTAGAAGAATGATCTTCCATATTGGTTATCCAACTTGCATCCGAATAACCTTCTAGAATAGAAGGAAAGCCGGTATATGTGATACCAAAGTCCTTGATTTGCTTCAAGTACTTAAATACTCTATTCACAACTTGCCAATGGTGAGAACCCGGGTTACTAGTAAATCTACTCAATTTTCCCACCGCATAGGCAATATCCGGTCTAGTGCAAGTCATTGCATACATTAGACACCCTATAGCACTCGAGTATTTAAGTTGATACACAGCCGAACCTGTATTGGGTAAGAGCTTAAGAGTAGGATCAATGGGAGTACTCACCAGGGAGGTTTCCTCAAGATTGAACTTCTTGAGAATCTTCTCAATACAATGAGATTGAGTTACCGTGATGCCATTGTCACCACGGATGATCCTTATCTCAAGAATCACATCCGCAACCCCCATATCCTTCATCGAAAACTTAGATGACAAAAATTGTTTGGTCTTATAAACTTGATCTTGGTTAGTACCAAATATCAACATGTCATCCACATACAAACAAATAATCACACCATTCCCCTTGTGATCAAATTTGCTATACACACATTTATCCGATTGGTTGATCATAAAGCCATGAGACAAAATGACATCATCAAACTTTTGATGCCATTGCTTTGGTGCTTGTTTAAGTCCATACAAAGACTTAATCAACTTGCACACCTTCGTCTCTTGTCCCGGCATGACAAATCCTTCCGGCTGTTTCATGTACACCTCCTCCTCCAAATCACCGTTAAGAAAAGCGGTTTTTACATCCATTTGGTGAATAACAAGATTGTGAATCGACGCGAGCGAAATTAACAATCTAATGGTGGTGTTACGCGCAACCGGAGCATAGGTATCAAAATAGTCAATACCCTCCTTTTGCCTAAAGCCTTGTATGACCAAACGTGCTTTAAACTTGTCAACCGATCCGTCAACTTTCATCTTTCTTTTGAAGATCCATTTGTTGCCCAAAGGTTTACAACCGGAAGGCAAATTGACTAGAACCCATGTATTATTTTCCATGATAGAGTTTATCTCGTCACGAATTGCCTCTTTCCAAAAAGCAACGTCACGAGACCTCATGGCCTCGTCATATGTCCTCGGATCCTCCTCAATATTATAACAATAATGAAGTTGAGATATGACACTATCTCTAGTTCCTTCAACTAAGAATAGTTGAAAATCCTCACCATATGATTTAGGAGTTCTTTTCCTACTCCCTCTACGTGGCTCATGAGTCTCATTTGGAATTTCTTCCAATTGAGCACCTTGGGAGGTACTTGCAATAGGTACCATATCCTTTGGTTTAGGTATTGATGTAAACCAAATATTGCATCTCTAGATTCAATCACGGTATTAACCGAAATAGCATCATTTGAATCAATGACAAAGAATCTATACGCCTTGGAATGCTCGGCATATCCAATAAAAATGCAATCAATACCCTTTTCACCCAACATTTTCCTTTTGGGTTCCGGAAGTCTCACGACCGCCCTACATCCCCAAACTCTCAAGTAATGCAAGTTTGGACGTTTGTTAAACCAAAGTTCATATGGAGTCTTCTTCCCATTCTTATTGGGAACCCTATTCAAAATGTAACAAGCCGTTAACATGGCTTCCCCCCAAAATCCCTCACTCAAACCGGAATAAGACAACATGGAGTTAACCATCTCTTTAAGTGTCTTATTCTTCCTTTCGGCTATACCATTTTGTTGTCGCGTATAAGGAGCCGTGGTTTGGTGAATCACTCCTATCGATTGGAAATATTACGGGTCATAATACTCGCCACCTCGATCGGTACACAATGTTTCAATTGAACAATCAAGTTGCAATTCTACTTCAGTTTTATAGATTTTGAATTTGTCTAAAGCTTCATCCTTAGAATGCAAAAGATACACATAGCAATACCTAGACGAATCATCTATAAAAGTAATCATGTACTTCTTATTACCCATTGAAGGAGTAGCATGAAGATCACATAGATCACTATGAATTAGTTCTAATAATGACGATTTCCGGTTTATGTCTCTAAAAGGTTGTCTAGTGATCTTTGTTAGCATACAAGTTTTACATTTATCTAAATACAACAACAACAACAACATTACCCAATCCAACGAAAGTGGGGTATGGGGGAGGTGAGTGTAGACAATCATTCCTCGTACCCTAGATTAGAAGGAAGTCACTACTCCACGAGCGGGTATAGAACCCGCGCCTAGATAAGGTCGTCCCTCCCTCTACTCTAGCGCAAAAGAGATTGCTTCCTAAAGGACCTCCGGCCCGATACATTTATCTAAATGTTTATCAAAACTTGATATTAAGTCATCCTTAGACATTTCATACATTCTTTTCTAATGTACATGACCTAAACGAGCATGCCATAAACCGGAATCACTTGTACTAGAACTAATCATGCAAGTAGAATTGATGGCCCTAGGAACATTTTTGAGATTAAGCATGAACATACCATTGTTATAATACCCAAAACCAACAAACACACCACACTTAAACAATATATATTTGTCACTTTCAAACACTTGTTTATACTCACATTTATTCAACATGGGACTAGATATGAGATTCTTACGCAAGTTAGGTACATACAATACATTATAAAGAGTAATAGTTTTCCCGGAGCTAAACTCCAATACAACATTTCCATAACCAACAACACTAGCAATAGATTCTTTGCCCATGTGCAAGACATCCTTTTCCGGTACAAAAGTCTTGAACCATTCATGGTCCTTGCAAGCATGGCAAGTTGCACTCGAATCTACCCACCATCCACTTGTATCATCCTGTACATAGAATGCATCAGAAATATGTGAAACATAGTTCTTAATTGGAATGGTCACAAAGTCAGAAATTTGACCTTGATTAGGAGTAGGATCCTTTGATCGTTGGCCCGCACCCGATGTGCTTCCTCCTTCTACCAACTTGACTTTGCAATCCCGCTTATAGTGACCGGGTTTGCCACATCTCCAACAAGACTTCTTGTCCTTATTGGACGCATTCTTGTTGCCATCAAACTTTCGTTTCTTGTTGCTTGATTTCTTGTTGTATTTATTCCCATGGGATTTATCTTCAATCATGTTAATTGAAGAAGATCCCACTTCTTTACACTTCCCTTTGCCATTATCTTGTGCCCGAATTGATTCCTCAATTCTCAAGTGACTACCCTACTCATTCAAATTCATATCTTCTTTCTTGTGTTTAAGTGTGTGTTTAAAATCTTGCCATGAAGATGGCAATTTGTCAATGATGGATGAAACCGTGAAAGTTTCATCCACACTTATGTTGTGTTTGGTAAATTGCCCCAAGATCCTAAGGATCTCATGGAATTGCTCCATGATGGGCCTAGTATCAACAATCTTGTAATTGTTGAAATTGCTAACAAGGAACTTCTTGCTAGACGCATCCTCGGCCATATACTTGGCCTCCAATTTATCCCAAAGTTCCTTTGCCGATTCAACCGAATTGTAAACATCAAATAAAACATCGGACATACCATTTAGAATGTGGCCACGACACATCAAGTCATCGTTGTCCCATTTGCTCCTTAACCGGGCATGTTCCATTGTCTCGTCATCCGATTCAGCGGGCCTTGGAGTTGACAACACATAAACCAATTTCAATGTGGTCAAAAGAAATTGCATATTCTTTTGCCATCTCCTAAAATCTGCCCCTTCAAATTTCTCCAATTTTGCAAACCTTGAAGTCATTTCTTTCACAGTTTCACCGGACATGGTGATCACAAGTATTCGATTAGAATGTTATTAACTTGGATTGTAAGTAAACCTTCGTGCCTGAAACGGAACCGACTCCGGATTGATCTTTGAATCGTGTGAACACTTTCCTAATCGAATATTTCGACCCAATTAGCCACGGGTTACACGAAGTTTCGATTGGGATAAGACAAAGACTAGATTGTTGTCTTGGCTAAAAGAAAACAATCAAAACAATTGCAGAGATTTATCTTCTAATTGTTTAAGTTGAAAGTGTGTGTAAAAGGTTAAAAATCTGGAACCTTTTTCAAATACACAAAGAGTGTATTTATAATGAGTCAAAAGGTTTCTTGAAAAGTTACAAACTTTTGATTCATACCCATTAGTGACTTGAAAGTTAATTCTCATGTATTTAGACTTAAAATGTTCCAAAAACATGTAAAAACGCGGTTTAAATGCCCTGGAACAACCCCAAAACGTTTGGGGTTGAATTGTGCCTTTTGGGTTGAAAATGCACCTTTTCAGCCCAACAGCATTAAGCCGCGCCGCGGGCTAACAAAGAAACTCACTTGCATCAGGTCAAAAACCCTCGACTATGAAAACACGGCTTAAGCCGCGTCGCGGGTGGCGAGGCCGCGGCAGCCTCCAGCCATCTTGTTTTGATAAACTCTCGACCCTCAAAACACCTTATGAGCCGCGCCGCGGGCTTCCTAGCCGCGTCGCGGCTTAACCCTGCGTCCAGCACCTCAATTTCATGCTTAAGGTTTTCCGAGCGTATGGCCTTTTCAAGTCTCGTTTCGCATTCCTCAAGTTCCATACATTATTTCCAAGTCCAAAGGATACATCAAACCATCTCACGTTTTACGAACGTGTACTCCACACTCTCCGAATTCGTGTAACGTATCAATGGTTCAAAAACACTTTCAACTTAGTAATCCAATCACTAAAATGATATGTTGGATAATGCTAAAATCACCAACACTATTTTTATTATCCAGACTACTAGCACATGAAAAAATGAGGATTAACAGCTTACAATTTCCCCAAAATGTTACTAAAAGGCACAAAATTTGGCTAAATATAGAGGCAAAAATGGGATGTAAAGCATCATTTTACATCTTCATACTAACCTAAATTTACATCTTAATACTAACCTAAACTCAGCAATAAATAAGATCACAGTACATCTTAATTAGCAGTAAACCTAACTCCATTTTTCAAAAAGAAAATCAACCACAAAATCAACTAAAGGATGTATTTGAAATACAAACACAAAACCTGTACATACAGTAGATATGAACAAATTAAACAAACCTCTTGCCAGTAATTTGTCTACGGCGGCCGGAGCTATCTAGGGTTCCGACATTAAGACGGCCTTTAATTGAATTTCTGGGGGCATTATCCTCACGATCAGCGTACATGTTAAAACAATTTAATTGAATCGTAGATATATGTTAAAACCCTAAACTAAAGCCCCCTGCGATGACTGATAAAAATCGTATGTAGCTTGAAAATTGGGGGGAAATAGGGATCGGGAAAAATTGATCGAATAGGATTAAAGATGCTTTAATCGGGTCGTTACTTAATACAGTCGGGTGTTATTCAATTTATTCGGGTCGTTAAAATCGGGTTGCCCCGGCTATTTTTTTTTTTCTTTTTTTGAACTGCGATATCGGCTCATCTAGAGTGACTTAACCACCTTCACTATTCTACGTCACTCACACACACGTTAAGAGTAAATTCAATTCGCGACGATGTTGGGAGTATTTTCGAAAGTTAGGAAAAACCCTCCGAGACCTTCCTAAATCGCAATGATATTAATCAAAGGTTGTAAACTCCCGCTTTGAGTGAGAATCGAAACTGAATTTGCAGCACTCAAGCCAAGGCTTCGGTTACTCGTCTATTTTTTTGGTTGTATAATTAGATTGACGTTGGAATCAGAAGTCGAAAGTCGTAACTTATTTTTTTTAGTAAAATGTAAGTAATACCTCATTTGTAAATATAAAATAATACATTAAAGGATATTTTAGTAATATTATTATTATAAACTCCATTTTTTTCAGAAGTTAAATTTAAGAGCTTAAAAATCTAAAGTTTTTTTTCTTTTTCTATAAACTCTACTTTTTATTGTCTACTATAACCTTTTTATGACTTGTAGCTTAATAAATCATAAGTTTCCATAAGTTTCTAAAACTACTCACCGAAACACACCGTGACTCAATCCCAATATTATTTTTGTCACGTGCAATTATAAACAAAATGAGTCGAGCAATCTAAACTCGACTCGCTAAAAGATATATTCGAGTTAAGCTTAAACGAGTTTAATCGTAAATTTGAATGTATTTTAAATATCATTAAATGAATGAGTTCAAGATGCTTTTATCGAGCTCGAATAAGGTCGCGAGCTTCAGGTCTTTCGTTGTATAGTACTATCTAATATATGTTATTTCATAATATAAAATAAACTTTATACGTATAAACAAGTCGAACTCAAGTCGAGCTCGAACTTATATAATGTCACTTGGCTTGTGTTTCAAATTTAATGCTTGGGTAGCTCAAAAGCCTTATTCTTCAACAGATCTGTTAAGGAATGCCGAGCGGGGAAAATATGATAAATAGATACATAATTTTGTGTGTGATCAGACAACAACAAATCAGAGTCATTAATGGCTTATCGAACAACAATTTTGAGTGTGGTAAAGGTTGGCCCAAACCTATGTGATTGATTCGCTGGGTAGGAATAAGAGTCATTAATGGCTTTAGAGATTAGACAGCGAGATGAGACAGCCAACCACTATTTTTAGGTAATGTGTCTGCTCTTAGGCCCGATGTGGAATTCTCTCCCAGGATGTTACTCTGATGCGTATGGCTAAACAAACCGAATTCGAACTCTTTATACTTTTGAACAATTAATGTAGGAAGTGTTTCACGCTAAGAGGTTAGTTGAAAAAATCCAAATGTCAAAAGGGTCATTGTAATAATATTTTTAAAACATCAAAATTTCGATGAAGATATATTGTTTCTAGAAACTCAAAAGTTGCTCATTTTGACATGTTATTCGACTTGTCCATTTTGCCATCTCTTGATAAAAAAATAAAGGGAAATCCTGATTATTTTTTTTTTACATGCCTTTGTTGGTTGTGACCTTTTTAGGTATAAAAATTAATGAACATATCCGTTCTGAAACCCTTTCCATATCTGAGTTCTCAACACATTTCTCGATCTAAATACGGAACATGCGAGGGAATAAGACTATTATACTTATTCATGTTGTATGAAAGAAAATCAGATAACATCAAGACCTAAATCGTAAGCAGATCACAAACATTAAATGGGCATGTGCTATGTGTTGATGCAATTGTACCATAAAAACTTAGTTGCACGTTGCATCTAGAGATGACAATGGACGAGAAAAAACCCGTGACCCGCGGGTACTCGATCCGTGATGGGCGGGTAAAATCATAAAACTTTACCCGCGGGCACGGGTACGGGTAAAAAATGATACCCGTCAACGGGTCGCGGGCGGGTCACGGGTACATACTACCCGTCGCGGGTAAAACCCGATCCGCTAATTCTTGAAACTTTTTTAAATTTATTCGCGAATTTATACATACCATTATCAATTTTAAAGGGATTTAATTGTAATGCAATAATGATTACAAATATAATATTGCATATAAGTAAAAAAAAAAAAACTTGACTTTCACGTCATTTTACACATAATTGTACATATTGTTTATAAATAATAAAATTTCCTAACTTTTCCAAGAAAAAATTAACGAAGTTGTATATTATTATTACCTGCAGGTTTACCCGCGGGTCACGGATATCCGCAGGTCACGGGCATGAGCGAAAGTTTTTTACCTGCGGGTGGGTAACGGGTCTCAACGTGCAAAAAATAACCCGACGGGCGGGTCGCGGGTATATAGAACCTGTGTCCGTTGCCCGCGAGCGCCATCCCTAATTGCATCCCTGTAATGAAATTATTATTATTATTTTGTTATGTTCGTAATCTTTAATTGGCGTTGTTATTTATGGTGTTACAACCATTGGTTACACTATTTACTTCAAAAGCATAACAAACCAGATTTTAGAATTTTCTGTAGGATTAATGTGCAAAATACAATATATAACTATATAGCTAAATTTATTTGAGCCTTCGGGGTCACACACATATACACCTAGACGTCAAATGAAATATATATATATATATATATATATATATATATATATATATATATATATATATATATATATATATATATATATATATTTATATATATATATATACTCAAGTAACGGAACAAATTATTATTAACTAATCAATTAATTAATACTGATTAATTAATAGAAATTAGTTTATTATAATTAAATAGTAAAATTGTTTTTTATTAAAAGCAAGTGGTTTTCTTGTTGGCAACTTAAAAAAATAAAAAGAGAAGAATATGCTTTTTCTTTTTGCAAACTTGTGGAGTTGGTTTACAACTAAAAAGTTCAATAAATTATAGTTTATTACTAATCAATTAATTAATACTGATTAATTAATAGAAATTAGTTTATTATAATTAAATAGTAAAATTGTTTTTTTTATTAAAAGCAAGTGGTTTTCTTGTTGGCAACTTAAAAAAATAAAAAGGGAAGAATATGCTTTTTCTTTTTGCAGACTTGTGGAGTTGGTTTACAACTAAAAAGTTCAATAAATTATAGTTTATTACATATTGATCTTGGATGTACAGAAATAAAACCCAAACAATCTGCTTCTTTTGATGACAATGGTTTTTGCTTTCTCTGCGCACGTAAAACGAAATCACAAAACTGATTCTTTTCAACAATAAGAAAAATTTGATAAGCTCCGCATTATTATTGTTTCACTCAATTAATCAAGGGTTGATTAATTTATTATTTGGGATTGGACTAGCATCCATTGACGGTCGTTTGAAGTGTAGTGTGGACTATCCAAAGAGACGGTCATACTATTGATCGTAGGTTTCTCTCCAACAATCATTTTCTTCAGGAAAGGTATATCGTTTACTCACTTTGTAAATTTATATATTTTGACAATTATTAGTGGTGTAATTGGATCTTGGTGGAATCGTCAATCGTGTGCATGTTTTGTAATATAGATTATATTTAATTTTAACTATCCGCTGCGTTATCTGAATCTAAAAGTACACACGATTTTTCATCAGTGGTATCAGAGCTGCTTTTACACCATTTTAATTGTCACGTGATTCTCTCAGATCTAGTTTTGTGGTGAATTGGTAAAAAGTAAAAACTTTTTTTATATAGTTTCAACATGTTTGTTTTAAATTAAACCTCATGAGGCACAAATAAGATCTGAAAAATATCACTGTTATAAATTTTGAATTTATTATGGCTTGAATAATTGTTGTTTATTTCATTCCATGGTTGTACACATGCATTGTAACCATGGACAAGCCATATGTAGTTTTTTAATAATGTAGTTATTAGAATTATGATTGCACACATAGCCCATAATGTCCCGACCTATGTATGATTGTTGTGATTATTGATTACGGTAATATTATGTCATGTTGATTATTTGTATTATTAGAAAGGCCATTTTGAAGGCAAAGTTGTATTATATTTATTTTTCATTTTCGTAGTATTGTATTTAAGTTTATTTCAATTTGTAAAAGTACTAGTTTAGTTGTATTTTCAAATTTAAATAAATGTAACAAGATGAAGATTGAAGATAAAATACAACATGTTTTTGGCTTAGAAGATGGCGAACAGGTCAAATTGACAACGATGGCATTTGTCAAGTTTTCACTTGATTCTTGAATCAAGTGGGAGCTACGATATTACCCTTAGTTAGACCTCTTGATCCCATGTCGGCTCATGGGATCGAGAATAGGATTTTCGAGCTAGGCTATGTGTGTGTGTGATGCATGATATGGTTGTGTTTTATTTTTGCATTATACATAATTGTTGATTAGAACATATGCTAAATGTTTTTGATGAAAACATCAAATAAAACCGGAAAAAGTTTCAAAGATTAAAATTGATGATTTTAAAAGGTAAACTCTAACGAGTTTAAAGTTAAATAATTTTTGAAACACAAATTATGTATGACCGAAATCTTTAAAATTGTTTTAAAACGATACACGTTTGTGAATTTGTTATTTTTATATATAAAATGAAATAACAAACTAGATGCATAAACATGATCGATATATATACAATTGGTTAAAATGATTTTTAACAAATAGTGTAGCGAATCTAGTGTGCATGCATTATTCGTTAACACAAATATTTTTAAAATACCCGTCAAATTTAAGTCATGCCATCAAATGAGCTTGCAAACACTCCTCGTTATTTTTTGGTTACGGTGAGACCTAATTGAATTATAGCCACGAGGTGGATTTTCAGTTACGAGTGAGACTAGGCTGAATTTCCACTGTTTTCAAATTGGACGACTTAATCGTATTCACGGTGAGACCTGAGTTCGAGGCAAGGATGGGACAAACATGCTAGTAGATAATAGTGGTTTGTTGAACTACACATATTACTGAGTCCCATAAAGATCTAAGAGTTGCACTTGTGATGCAATTGGTAACCACTACCCACCAATAGACTCTATAATTACTAGCTGATCAACAGATGTAGTTATGGAACCTCTATGTGGATCTTAGACTTTCGTAAATTAATTATTTTTAAATATATTAAAACCTGGGTAGTTAATTTATTAAAGTACAATATCGAAAATAATAAAATTGAATCTTGTTCTTTTGTAGATGTCAAACAATCAAAACGTAAACCAAACCAACCTCCGGTCTTTGTTGGAGAAAGAGAAACTCAACGGTTCAAACTTCCTCGATTGGTACCGCAACCTGAGAATTGTTCTCAAATTTGAAGGGAAGTTGAACAAAATTGAAGAACCCTTACCCGAAGCTCCTCCTGAGACAGGTACTGCTGCTCAAAAGAATGCTTATCAGAAGTTGTTTGATGAGCAAGAGAAGATAGCTTTAATCATGCTTGCTAGTATGACTTCTGACCTCCAAAAGGAAATGGAAGATCATACAACATATGATATGATGACTGAGCTGAAAAATATGTTTCAGAAACAGGCTAGTCAAGAGTTATATGAAACTTATAAGCTTCTTCAAACATACAAAATGGAGGAGGGTCAATCAGTAAGCTCTCATGTCTTGAAAATGAAAAGCTACATTGACCGATTAGAAAAACTTGGAACTACCTTGCCACCTAACTTGGTTGTGAACACGGTTTTGGCTTCACTACCAAAATCGTATCACCAATTTGTGATGAATTACAATATGCAAGGTTGGGAGAAATCTCTGGCAGAGGTGCACTCGATGCTCAAAATTGCTGAACGGAATATTCCATCTAAGGTTTCCAATCCAGATGTCCTTATGATTAAGGAAGGTAGGGTGAAAAAGAATAAGCCAAAAACTTGGGGAAAGGGAAAAGGCAAGTCAATTGCTAAGAAAATTTCACCACCTCCCAAGAAAGAAAACCCAGCTAAAGACGTCGAATGTTTCCACTGTGGAAAGGTTGGCCACTGGAGGAGGAACTGTCCTTCCTACCTATCTGAGTTGAGCAAAGGCAAAGCTGGTGAGACCAGCAAATCAGGTATATTTCATATACAGTTATACACCTTTTCTAGTGATTCCTGGATTTTTGATACTGGTTGTGGTACTCACATCTATAACAATATGCAGGGAATGAGAAGAAGTAAGAGACTGAAGAAATACACACTAGACTTAAGAGTGGGCAATGGGGCTCGAGCTGCTGTTGAAGCTATTGGCACCTATGAGCTTACTTTACCTAGTGGTCTTATTGTTTTGTTGGAACAATGTCATTATGCTCCAAGTATTACGAGCAATGTAATTTTAGTTTCTCTTTTGAAAAATGTTGGTTTTGAACTTACATTTACGCACTTTGGTATTTCAGTTTCTAAGAAAAATGTATTCTATTTTAATGCTATTCCACGTGATGGTATTTTTGAAATTGATATGCATGGTGTGATTTCAAATAATAATTCTGTATATACCTGTACTGCCAAACGATTCAAGCAAGACTTGAACAAGACCTATCTATGGCATTGTCGTCTTGGTCATATAAATAAACAACGCATTTCAAAACTTCAATCGGATGGGCTTTTGGAATCAACTGGCTCTGAGTCATTTGATTTATGCGAGTCATGTTTATGTGGAAAGATGACAAAGGCTCCTTTCTCCGGTTTAGGTGAGAGAGCTGAAGATCTTTTAGGACCAATACATACTGATGTATGTGGCCCTTTTAGAATTATGTCTAGAAATGGCGAATCATACTTCGTTACATTTACTGATGATTATAGTAGATATGGTTATGTTTACTTGCTGAAACATAAACATGAAGTTTTTGAAATATTCAAAATCTTTTAAAATGAATTAGAGAATCAACTTGGAAAGACCATTAAAGCCCTTCGCTCTGATCGGGGAGGGGAATATATGAGTCAAGAGTTTTTGGACCACCTGAAGAATCGTGAGATTGTCTCACAATTCACTTCACCCTACACACCACAACACAATGGCGTGTCTGAGCGGAGGAATCGAACTTTACTTGATATGGTTCGATCTATGATGAGTCTGACTACTCTACCACCGTCTTTTTGGGGATATGCATTAGAGTCTGCTGAACGCATACTCAATATGGTTCCAACCAAAAAGGTAGAAAAGACACCATATAAGATATGACATGGGAAGACTCCCAAGTTGTCTTATTTGAAAGTCTGGGGTTGTGAAGCATATGTGAAACATGACACTTCAAACAAATTAGAACCCAGAAGTATCAAATGTCACTTTGTGGGATACCCAAAGGAAACAATGGGTTACTACTTTTACTACCAAGCTAAAAACAAAGTGTTTATTGCTCAGTTTGCTGAATTCTTGGAAAGAGATCTCCTCTTACAAGAAGTTAGTGAGAGTAAAGTAATTCTTGAAGAAATTCAAAAATCACAAGGTAACATACCTTCTGAAGGCACTAGTCATCCACACGTTGAAGCTGAGCACATTGTTGATGAGTCAGAACGTGTTGTGTAACGACCCGGATTTTTCCGACCGTTTTATACTTATGAGATTAATATTTACATAAAATAAACCTTACCAACATGATAAGCAATCCAAACTGTTGAGACTTATGTTTTTGAAAAGAGTTTCACAAAACGTTTGACCGTCCAATTTGACCGATGATATCACGAACTATATAACACACGATAATTATACGATTATGTATATGTACATATCTATACATATTTAACATGATTTAAGGATGGTTTAACATTTCATTGTGAACTAACAACAATGAGTTATAAGTATACTTTGAGACCACTAACTTAAGTTTTCAAAACGATAACTATATGTAACGTTCTTTGACGTATATACTTACAATCTATAATGTGTTGGTGATCTATGTCACCAATATGATTTAAGTGTAATGGGATTAATTTGTAACCAAAATAATCTTGATAAATATCGAACAAGTTTGGGGAAGTGTGGAGTGCACACTTGTTTGAACTTATCTTGATTATGACGGGGTTTCGGGGGCAGCGCCCCCGATAAGCGGGGTCCAAGGGGCAGAGCCCCTGGCTGGGGTCGAGCTGCCAGGTCAGCTTGGAAATTTTTTTTTGGGCTAATATTGCTTTATTAAAAATGTCTTAAAATTTTATTTTGGCCCGGTTTGACCCAAAAATAAAAGCCCAGTTTTGAGCCTCTTTTACAGTTATAAACCCGTCCATATTTGAATTCTCGTTCCGATTCCTCAAAATTTCTACAAGTATATCTAGGGTATATGTAACCGTATCATACCCAGCTTCTATATCTATTTACTATTGGTATATACCAACAATAAACTTCAATGATCAGCCACTAGACATGATGTTACATGTGGGAACCAGCCATTTAACCTCATGTGTGACTTTTGTGCAAGAAAACAAACTAAATCTCCTATATATCCATCCCATAATCATGCTATTTTGCACACACACACATACAATTTCATTTCCAATTTTCTTTCAACTAAATTCACTCCCTAATCTCTCTTCATTTACCTACTCAAGAACGTATCAATATAGTCATCCGATTTCAAGGAGATTACTTCCAATCTTTCAATCCCACTCCACCACTCTTTTGATTCCAAGATTTTTCTTACCTTTTCCAGTAGCTTTGTCCAAGTAACTTGAGGTAGTAACCTTATTCATAACCTTATTCGATTCATATTTATATAGCTATCTTATTTTGTGTTGTAAAATTTTAACAACAAGAACATAGTTTGAGTGATTTCAAACTTGTTCGCAAACTAAATAGATCCTTCTAATTTGATTTTTAAAAACACTTCAAGACCTGTAATATATCATATTATGACAAAATCGGATTAATCATATCTTGGCTAATTAACATAATATTTAATATATATTTACTTATGATTTGATTTTATATATTTCAGGACCACCCGTAAAAAACACGAGAAGATTAGTCATAAGACCTCATGATTGTACGCAACACGTCATTTGACAACACGGTACTTTATGTACGCAACACGTCACTTGACAACATGGTACCATGGGTGGAGATTAATTCTGATCAATACGAATACGATGGGGTCTTTATTTATTTTATTTAAGCAACTAATTGTGGACCACTAACATCGGACTGCTAACTACGGACTAAGAAAATATTAAAAGTATTAAAAGTATATATATATATATATATATATATATATATATATATATATATATATATATATATATATATATATATATATATATATAACGATTACTTAAAAAGAAAATATGTTGATATATTATATATATGGTTAGGTTCGTGATATCTATCGGAGACCAAGTCGAGTTAAATACCTTCAAGACAAAAGTGAGTATATAGTCCCACTTTTAAACTCTAAATATTTCGGGATGAGAATACATGCATTTTATGATTTACATTATGGACACAAGTGATTAAAAATATATATTCTATGTTGAGTTGTACCACTGGCATACTTCCCTGTAACTTGGTAACTACTATTTACATGAGGTATTGTAAACGTGAATCCTGTTGATAGATCTATCAGGCCTGACAACCCCAACCGGACTGGACGACCAGTATTCAATGGTTGCACAGTACTTCGTTTAGGTGACTACACTTGGTACGGTGTAGTAAGATTTCATAATAAAGGGAATATGCGACGTTGATTAAATGTTAAGTATGGTTATCAAGTGCTCAACAACTTAGAATATTTTTATTAGAACGTTTATATATGAAATCTTGTGGTCTATATTTATAACGCTGCCGGCATTAAACCTATATCTCACTAACTTTATGTTGACGTTTTAAGCATGTTTATTCTCAGGTGATAACTAAAAGCTTCCGCTGCAACATGTTGAATTTAAGCAAGATCTTGAGTATGCATATTTGTGTCAAAAATAAAACTGCATATCGGAGGATTTGTAATGTAAAATATGTTGGAAGTCGTATTGTTATTATCACATGTAAAGTTTGTAAGTCTAAGATTATCGCTAAACGATAATCATTATTAAGTTGTTTAAACCTTGTATTTGTAATAAAAGCTATAGTTTGTATTGTAAAAACGAATGCAGTTTTTGAAAAATGTTGCATATAGAGGTCAATAACTCGCGATGAAATCATATGTTATTGTATTCGTCCTTATGGTTAAGGTCGGGTTATGACATGTTGCACCTATAATTCGTAGATCTAGTAGAACTCCTCATCGACCTGAGAAGTTAAATCTTTTGATTAATTCAGATGAACCTCATCTAGGGGATTATGATGAACCCTCTAGCTATCGTGAGGCCATATCAGGTTTAGAATCTGAAAAATGGGGAGATGCTATGAATACAGAGATGCAGTCCATGAAAGAAAATCAAGTATGGGACTTGATTGATCTTCCACCCAATTGTAAAATAGTTGGGTGTAAATGGGTCTTTAAGAAGAAGGCTGCCATGGACGGCAATGTAAACACTTTTAAGGCTCGGTTGGTAGCAAAAGGTTATACTCAAACTCAAGGAATTGTTTATGAGGAAACTTTTTGTGACGCCCCGTACAAAATCAACGTGTACGGATCATCAACAACAAGATCTTTACAAGGTCAAACACTATATGCTATTTAAAACGAGTTTTGCATTCATGCAAAAGATAACTTCAAATGTTTTACAAAAGATAACGTGACACAAAGGTCGTTACAAAGCATTATTTGAAAATAACATAAACTACGAATACAAAAGAAAAGTTCCATGATTGAGACATCTCTAAGTAATGCAGCGGAAATCTAACACAGCAGGTCCTTAACAGCAAAGCTATAACAGCATGACATCAAGTCTAACAGCGGAAGCAATAACGTCTAAGCACCTGAGAAATACATGCTTAAAAAGTCAACACGAATGTTGGTGAGCTATAGTTTGTCTGTAATCAGTAATGTAATGTAGGCCACGAGATTTCAGTGCTTCAACCAGCGTTTCAAATAAGTATTTCAAATAAGTATGATAAAGTATATGCTTATCCGTGGGCACTTGGTAACTAACTTAATGTTTATAACACCCTAAAAGTACACTTGGCGAGTGCGTATGTTTACGAAGTATTAAACACCCGTTAAATGCTAGCGCGACTAGCCCGAGTGGGGAACCCTATGGATCCATATCTAAGATTCGCGTTCACCGGTTCTAAAACCAATGACTAAACGTTACCGAGCTAAGGGGAAAGTTTATGCCGTTGTATAACCCACACATATATGAAGTTTAAGTACTCGTGCCTAGTATGTAAAACGTAAAAAGCGCATGTATTCTCAGTCCCAAAATAGTTAAAGTAAAAAGGGATGATATAACTCACAGTGATAAGAGCGGTAAAGTCGATAATGAAAGTATGCAAGTAGTAAGTCGGTCTGAAAGGTCGTCAACCTAAGTAAAAGGTTATTAGGTCAGTGTGTTATCCTCATAGGTTCTAATAGTGTATAAAATAAGTTTAAGTGTCATCATCATCATCGTTCATCATCATAAAAGCTAAGTAAGTTTGACAAGAATAGAGATCGAAACAATAGGCTGACTTCGGTCAGCTTCTACGACCTCTATACAAAATGAAAAGACGCTTAATCAGTGGCTATGGCTCCGTATTGGAGTCCTCTAACCGCTGACCAATTTTCAGAACCTAACTCATCTTCGTTTGACCGTGGTGATGGTTTAAGTGCGAGTAGGTCAGAAATTTCAGCACAACATTAATAGGGTGTAGTGACTTTCGGAAGGCCATAAATCCTAAACCGTAACTCGGATTAAGACGAGGTCTAAACGGAAAATCATCTACTCGAACCGAAATAACTGAAAATTAACTTTCCAGTTGCCCAGGTGGTCTGATAAGATCCCAAAAACAGTAAGCAAGGTGTTCTGGTGGGGTTCTTAGTGCTTGATGCTCATCACGGTTCTCATCCTTGATGCTTGTAGCTTCAAGTGTACAACTCGTTGATGGGTTAGTATCACCTTGACCAAGATTATACCATCAAAACATAATATGTTAAGACCAAGTAAGAACACAACTCATTTAAGAGTCTTAGATGGATGATGACCCAAGGTTAC
This sequence comes from Rutidosis leptorrhynchoides, assembly GCF_046630445.1. Lineage (NCBI taxonomy): Eukaryota > Viridiplantae > Streptophyta > Magnoliopsida > Asterales > Asteraceae > Rutidosis > Rutidosis leptorrhynchoides. Next base: position 51,026,788 of record NC_092343.1, read on the forward strand.
ATCATATCCTTAGTCTTAACACAATTACAAGTTACATTTACAACTAAAGCTACAACTTTACTTCAATCAAGCAAGTATGAACATAATCTAAGTCAAATAAAGTGATGTAACCCTAAGCTAGAGATCTTGGATCCTTTTCACACAAGTTATAAGGTCACAAAGCTAGAAAGCTTGAACCTTTAGTGTTCTTGAAGAACTTGAAGCATAAAGCTTAGATCTTTAAGTTATATGAAGACCATAAACACAAGTTTTGATCTTTATAACAAAATAATGAGATCATAAGTTAGAAAACTTAGATCCATCAAAATATATGAAGATTCAAGCTAGAAAGCTTGCATCTTGGTTGTTCTTGAAGATCTTGAAGCATAAAGCTTGGATCTTTAAGTTACATGAAGATTAACACAAGTTTGAATCTTTATAACAAAATAGCAAGATTAAAGTTAAAAGATATAGATCTACAAAGTAGGTGAAGATTCAAAGCTAGAAAGCTTGAATCTTCCATGTTCTTGAATGATTCAAATCCAAGTTTGAATCTACAAGATGTAATCAAGATCAAAGCTAAAAAGCTAGACCCATGATGATGATGATGGTGAATTCGTGAGAGAGAGAGGAAGAAGAAGAAGAAAAATCAATACTTACACTTTTTAGAGAGAGAAAGAACTAGAGAAAGAATTAGAGAGTGAGTGTGTGTAAATTACAAATGAAAGCAAGTGTAAAATGGATGGAATAAGGCTTGTATTTATAGGTGGTGAGGGTATGGGAGGGGTGAGTTGGCCGTGAATTGGAGGGGGGACAAGGGGGACAAAAGTTTGCTTTTTGGTTAATGGTTGTCTAAAGTTGGTGCTTATGTTAGGATCCCATGCAACATTAAGGATAATACTTGACATAAATGCTAGCATGTTCCCTCTAATAAATGGGCATTTGTCTTACATATTAATGGGTCACTAGCTATTAATAATTGGGCTAATTAAATAGTCCACTAACTAGTGTAGGGTGGGCTAAGGCCCAACAAGGTAGAAAGTCCAGCAAGACTAACTAGTAAGCATAAGTAAATTACTACGCGTAATTAAGCATCTAAATAACCCAAGTAATTATTATTATAAAATAACAATTAAGATTTCGTAGTCATAATATTCCGATTACGACAAAAGTTAAACGTGTACACAGTACGCAGTTTGTTCGTAACGTCAAGTGACACTAACGGTCATAAAGGTTTCCGGTGATCAAGTTAAGTATCCTACGTACCTAAAGGTACGTTTTAACACGTAAATGAAAGTAAGCCATGTGTATAAAGATTCCAGAGTATAAAGTAGCACAGTACGCACAAATACGCAGTTTCGTTAAAACACAAGGCACAAAAGCAAGTCAAAAAAGTCGAGTCGTTACATTTTTTCACCAGTTGCGAGCATTAAGTCAATTAGGATACTTATTGCCATAGCTGCTTTTCATGATTATGAAATATGGCAAATGGATGTCAAAACCGCTTTCCTAAATGGCGACCTAAGCGAGGACGTATATATGGTTCAGCTGAAAGGGTTTGTAAATCCTAAGCATTCTAATAAAGTATGCAAGCTTCTAAAATCCATTTATGGATTAAAGCAAGCATCCAGGAGCTGGAATCTTAAGTTTGATCAGAAAATCAAAGAGTTTGGTTTTTCTCAAAACCAAGATGAGCCCTGTGTTTACATTAGAGATGGTGGGAGCAAAGTTGTCTTTTTGATCTTGTATGTTGATGACATACTACTTATTGAAAATGACATTCCAACTTTGCAAGATGTCAAATCTTGGCTTGAAAAATGTTTTGCCATGAAAGATCTTGGAGAAGCTAAGTATATTCTAGAAATCAGGATCTATAGAAATAGATCCAAAAGGCTTATTGGTTTGAGTTAAAGTACATACATTGACAAAATCTTACGAAGATTTAACTAAAACGTTTAAAATGAACCAGTAAAACACTAATTTGCTACAATATTTTCGAATTGCTACAGTACCCGAAAAGCTACAGTGTTTTTGAAAATCACTATTTGCTACAGTAAAAAAAATCTTATTTAGATTATGAATATTTTCTATTCCTTAAATTCCGGAAATCAATCGTTACTACGTCAAGAGATAAGACGCATCTCTATTCTCGATCTCACTATATTATGATAACTTCCCTCATACGCTTCAAGTAATTGGATTGTTTTATCCATATTATTCAACGGTGATAAAAATTCTATTTATCAACTTATATTCGTCATGAAAACATTTTTATTGTAAGCCATGATGACCTCACTCAAATTTCGGGACGAAATTTCTTTAACGGGGTGATACTGTGATGACCCGAAAATTTCTGACCAAATTTAAACTTTATCTTTAAATGATTTAATGTTTTCGACACGATAAGCAAAGTCTGTAATGTTTAGTCTCAAGTTTTGGAACTATATTCATGTAATCAATTATTCTTTGACTGTTCTCGAAGATTCACGAACAATATATATATACCTTAATGTGCATATATATATATATATATATATATATATATATGATTTCAAATTATTTAGTAAACGATAGTAACATTCGATTATTGATTCGATTGATATTTAGATAAGTTAACTAAAACGTTTAAAATGAACCAGTAAAACACTAATTTGCTACAGTATTTTCGAATTGCTACAGTACCGGAAAAGCTACAGTGTTTTCGAAAATCACTATTTGCTACAGTAAAAAAACCTTGCTGCAGTAACTTTGCTACAGTAAAACACTATTTCAAAATGAAAATGTATATATGTATATGTATATACTACGAGACGATGATTTATAGAAGCAAATAACCAAAACACTTAATTGATTAAAGCTACACTTCGAGTGACATAGTTTATCAATGATTAAGTTTAATTTTTGATAAAGGTACACGTCGCGTAACGAAAAGTACTAGTTTTCTAAGCGTACGAAAATGCATTCGAGAAACCGGAACCGGGACATAAGTCGCGTGATGACGTACGACTTATCGGAACAAAAATTATAAATCAACTATGCACGGGAATATAATATAATATATAATTAATTAATTTAAATTATATATATTATATTAATATTTAAATATGTCGACAAGTAACACGATAAAACGAATCTGAGCTGGAAAAAGAGGCCATGCGATCGCATGTCCATTGTGCCTCAGACCCATGCGATTGCATGGGAAGGCTGGGCAGGCAACATCTATAAATTCAGTCGATTTCTATTTTTGCACACACACATCTCTCAATCTCTCTATCAATTATACGTATAATTATTATTTATATTATATATTATTATTATTATTATTATTATTATTATTATTATTATTATTATTATTATTAGTATTATTATTATTATTAAGATTAATATTATTATTATTAATCTTATTATTATTATTAGAAATATTATACATAAAATACTACGACGAGGTCATGAGCGGGTCACTTTTGAAATGGGTTTTCGAGCGGGATAGAGCTAAGGAAACTATGGGTTATAGGCTTATAGCTATGGAGGTTATGGGTAACGTTCATGGGTATTGTTTGCAAGTCAGACCTAGTGTTTATCATCTCTGTTGCGTCTACGTACTTTCCTACAATATTGAATCAAAATATTGATACGTGAGCATTCATATCTTATCTTTTGTATATTAATTGTGTATCCATGTCTAGTGCTCGAGTATATATATTTATGCATGCTTGTATGCTAAATTTTGTCATTAAACAGTTTATGATGAATCACAAATTAAATACATATATTACTGGTAAAAGGTATATGATATACATGTTTTTGGAAAACTGGCGAAAAATCAATAACTTTTCATTTAGAAATCACGTAATTTCGATGAACGAATCAAAAGATATGGTCAACTGAATTATGATTGACATTAATTGGAATTGCTTTTGAATCTGCAATTAATATTTAAAACAACTTGTTTGTAAGATTGATAAATTGGATTTTTGAATATTACCAACCGAGTAAATGAATCCTTATATAAGGTACGTCTCGTTTTGTTGAACTATTGTTAAAATTAACCTTTTGAAACGACTTTGGATAACTTTTGTATGTCGATCTCGAGCATTAGGATTATGATACACTATGACCAGACCTAGCTTGTTAGACATTTATTGACCAACATATGTTCTCTAGGTTGAGATCTACGGTTATTTGGTATTCCGAGTTTCGGTCACATTTCGGTGAACGACTGTATGTGCTGCTAAGGTGAGTTTTATTTGCTCCTTTTTTAATTGCTTTTGCAATCTACATTTTTGGGCTGAGAATACATGCACTTTATTTTAAACACAATGGACACAAGTACATACTAAATTCTATACTGAGTTTGAACCAAAAATCCCTTAGCTTTGGTAACTAGTAACTGCCGGTTATAAGAACTGGTGGGCGCGAGTAGTAGTATATGGATCCATAGGGCTTGATATCCCCGTCCGAGCTAGAGCACTAGCCTTTTAACGGACGTATGCTATTTGAGAAGCATACACGTTGGTTTGCGTGTATTATTAAGATGATTATACAAAGGGTATAAATTATATATACGTTAAGTTTAGTTACCAGGGTGCTCAATTTCGTAGAATATTTTGATAAACGTTTCTGGATGAAACAACTGAAATCTTGTGATCCACCTTTATACACAGATTATGCGAAACATTAAAACTATGAACTCACCAACCTTTGTGTTGACACTTGTTAGCATGTTTATTCTCAGGTTCCCTAGAAGTCTTCCGCTGTTTGCTTATATGTTAGACAAGCTTTGTGCATGGAGTCATACATGCTTTATTCAAGAAAACGTTGCATTCACAAAACCATCATCATGTATCTATTTTGACTGCATTATCAACGGAAGTATTATTGTAAACTATTATTTACGGTGATTGTCTATATGTAGAAATCATCAGATGTCAAAAACCTTGGATTTAAATATTCATAATGGTATACCTTTTCCAAAGAATGCAATGTTTATAAAACGTATCATATAGAGGTCAAATACTTCACAATGAAATCGATGAATGATGTATTCGTCCATATGGATTTGGAGCGATCGTCACAGTTGGTATCAGAGCATTGGTCCTAGTGAACCAGGTCTTGCATTAGTGTGTCTAACTGATAGTTGTTAGGATGCATTCGTAAGTCTGGACTTCGACCGTAGCTGCATGTCAAAAGTTTTGCTTATCATTTTTTGTCAGAAATTACCTGCTTATCATTCTTAAGTCTAGACACGTTTTCCTGCATTTATTGCATAAATAGTGTATAGACAAAAATTCATATCTTAGCGTATATGTTACTGTAAACTTTTCCTGACATCTTACAAAAATTTCTTCGTGATTTATAGAATTTGGTATTATATATACATATGTAAATTATGTATTGAAGAGTACCAAACTAAATTCTATAATCTAATTTATATCAAAAATCATCTCCCTAATTATACAAGAAGGGTCCCGTATCTAGTTCAAATTCCTTAAACTCCGACAGCTATTCCGATATGGATATTCACATGAATTCCGAAGACAGTGTAACCATAATGGATCAACCAATTAGCCATCATCTATTCTGGATGAATTGGGGATGGGTTCGTAGTCTACTTAATCATTGGAGACAAGAAGAAGGTGATTCCTTCCATCCACCACATTGCCCTCTTGGCGAAGAACCTGAAGCACTTACCGGAGAACCTGTTTGAGACACCATTTTCTCTCTCATTTCCAGAGTATCTCGTCACGATAATATACTATCTCAAATTCTGGATCTTATTCATCCGCTCGTTCGAACCGCCAATCATCCTGGTGTAGTAGAAGAAGTCAACGAGCTTCGCGCACGGGTAGTGGCTTTGGAGAATATGGTGCAAAGGTTATAAGCACCTGCAGCATCACCGACATCAACAGTACCACCGACAACAACACCAACAGTACCATTATGTCACGACCCGGAAAATTTCGACTAATTTTAAACCAAACTCTCAATACGATATTGTATTTTCAACACGATAAGCAAAGTCTGCTAGGTTGAGTCTCAAAAATTTTGAATTGTTTCATATATTCAATTGACCTTCGACTGTTCTCGACGATTCACGAGCTATTATTTGTAAATAAATGTGTATACATATAAAAATAAATATAAATATATGTATAGAGTATATTAAATATAATTTTTTTAATGGTTATAATACTCATTGGACGTTTCGAATAAGTATTTAGAGAAGTTAAATTCAAACTTATGTATTTTTAAAATGAACGGTGATCCGGAAATGAGTTATACAAATTATAGGGTTATTAAATATATATTTACGAGCTATTTGTTAAATTTTAACAATTAGTATATTTGCTTAGGACTTTTCTGAAGACTTTTTATCCGCCATTGATTTAACAACGGAGTACGATTTAATAGTCCGTAAACTGTCGGCAGAATTATTCAAAACAAGTGGCTGCCAAGTTTATTATTATTAAATCTATTATGCACAATTGAATTCAATTAACTACTTTATGTTACTGTACTTGATAGATATCTAAGCATAATATATACATGTATGCATCCCCACTTAATTTGAAGAAATATCCACAAGTGGTTCGTTCATAGTGCAATATTATTGCACTTCCTCTCTCAACAAACATATAACCAAAACCATCACCTTCTTGAACCTCACAACCCTACTTGAGCACCACAAAACACCTATGACACCATCCTCGTGCAACAACCACCAAGGACCTCCATCACCCCCCAAACTCGCCTCCTTGTAGCCCCTATGATCACCACCACTCCAACCGTCATCCTTATGCTGCTGCATCTTTTTGTTTTTCTGTTTCGTTCAAAGTAAAACCCACCCATATCAAACCCACAACCACAACTACAACTACATCACCTTATCACCACTTTCAATTCGTGACCCATTAAAATTCATCAAACACCATCGGGAACACCATAAACCACTTACACTTGTATCTACGACTACCATTTCTTGGTTACTATTATCAAACGAGAATAAACTTAAAACCCTCACCATCATCTTCTTTATTATAAACCCATCATCAAAACCATCATTTCATTTTTCGATCGAACATCCATGCTATCTTCAACTTCACCTAAAACTACCATGTACACCATCACATATCTTTCTTTCTTTTCCTCTTCTCTCTCTCAATGCCTCTCTCTCTCTCCAAGAACCATCACCACTGTCTCTTTTTCACTTATGTTTTGTAGCACCACCGAGACCACCTCTTTTCATCACCACCACAACACACCACATTCTACCACCTTGAACCACCACTTCAACCATTAACAAACCCACTTTTCATCTCCACTTTCTGCTACTAATTTCTGTCCAAAAACCACCACGGTCCCCGCTATATTTCTGCTACTATCTTGCTGTCTTTCTTAGGTTAATCAACCCACCACAACCCATTGAAAAACTGCTTCATTTTTCTTGTTTCTAATCGAATTGCCTTGCTACTGCTACAACCATCGACAACCCACTTGATTTACTACCATTTGTGTTCGCAAAAAGGGAAAATAAAATAAAACCACAAACCACCAACCTGTCAACCAACAAACCCCCACCTTGTTCCTTTCTTCTCCATCCAATCACCTTCATCTCAAAACACCATCGATCACCATTGATGTAACTTATGTTTCTTGTTTTCGAACACCAAAGCAACCACCAGAATTACCTCTACATGAACCCACGAAGATGAAGAAGAAACTGCAAGTTTCGTATACAGCTCCTTTTATTTTATTTTTTTTCTTTTAAGATAGTGATGGTGAGGTGGCTCAATGATTACATGATAATGATGAATCAAACTTCTTGTGATTGTTTTAATATTGTTGTGGCCGACAACTTTGATATGGGTAACATGTTGATATTTAAATAACAGTTTAAAGGGAAAAAAAGGGGTAACAGATTCATATGATAAGGATTGAGCCGTGAACTTACATCTCATTTTGATTTTGGGCCACAAGCTTTTATTTTTCTAGTGAGCCTTGTTTGTATGTTGGACCGTTTAAGACCTAATTGAAATCACAATATGGGATTGATGGTTCGGACGAGAGCTGTGTTGGTTGGTTTGGATAATAAGATATGAGGGTGACGTTAATATGGGGTGATGATGAACAAATGATAATAATGATTAAGTTGATAATGATGAGGGAAAAGGTTGATGATGTTAAATAAGGATGACTATGAAAATGAATTAAGTGTTAAATGAGTCGATGATAATGATGAATGGCGTATGATTATGATGACGATGATTAGGATACCTCATGATGATGATGTTAATTTAGAGATGATGAAAGTAAGATTAAGATTATAACTAAGATTATGATTATAATGATGTTAGTGAGATCGTGATAATGTCATGATATGGGTGGTAACGGAGACGAAATAATTATGATATTGATCATGATGATATCATGGTGGAATGAGATTAATGATGATGTCAATAAATGATAAGTTGATATAGGTATGAAAATGATAATCATATGATGAGTATGACAATGAATGATATTTGATAAGTAATGATACGTGATGATGAAATGAAAATGATTAGGATAGTATGATGTTAAGATAGAAGAGTGGTTTGGGGAGATTTCGGGTTTAGCGGGACATCGCGAGTTCAAACCCGAACTTGGGCATTTTCTTTTAGGACTACATCCTTGAGGTAGTTTATTTATTACTTATTATTATTATTATTATTATTATTATTATTATTATTATTATTATTATTATTATTATTATTATTATTATTATTATTGAAATAATTTTTGATATAAAAACATTATTATTTTTAATATCATTATTATTAATTTACATTATTATTAAAAACTATCATTATTATTATCATTACTATTTTAATTATCACTAATATTTTAATTATCATTTTAATTATAATTTTTATAAAAAATAAATATTTTACTTATATTACACTAGACATATTAACATTATTTTTATAAATATTACAAATAACAAATTATTGATAAAATATTAATATACATGTTAAGATATCTACATGTATAAATATTAATAATTTTAAATATATACAAATTAAATACATATAAACTAAGATATAAAATATATAAATTTGTTCGATTACAAATATATGTGTTAATATACATTAATGATATAGGTTCGTGAATTCGAGGTCAAACCTACACTTATTAAATGGCGTCATATGTATTTTTACTACAAAATACAGTATGGTGAGTTTCATTTGCTCCCTTTTTAATTGCTTTTGCAATATATATTTTTGGGCTGAGAATACATGCGCTGCTTTTATAAATATTTACGAGATAGACACAAGTACTTAAAATATATTCTACGTTGAGTTGTACCGCCCTGCATATCTTCCCTAATAGCTTGGTAACTACTATTTACATGTGGTATTGTAAACGCGAATCCTGTTGATAGATCTATCGGGCCTGACAACCCCAACCAGACTGGACGACCAGTATTCAACGGTTGCACAATACTTCGTTTTGTTACTACACTTGGTACAGTGTAGGGAGATTTCATAATAAAGGGAATATGCGATGTTGATTAAATGTTAAGTATGGTTACCAAGTGCTCAACCATTTAGAATGCTTTACATACACTTGCGAGTGTATTATGTTTATGATTATGAAATTTTGTGGACTATTAATATATTGAAATGATTGTTATGATAAACCTATGAACTCACCAACCTTTTGGTTGACACTTTAAAGCATGTTTATTCTCAGGTACGAATTAAGTCTTCCGCTGTGCATTTGCTCATTTTTAGGACATTACTTGGAGTCGATCATCGCAATGGGACCAAATATTGATGACTTCGTCCAGGAGGATAAGGACGGGTCCTCACAGGTGGTATCAGAGCGTTAGTCCTAGCGAACCAGGTCTTGCATTAGTGTGTTTAACAGATAGTTGTTAGGATATATTAGCAAGTCTGGACTTCGACCTTAGCTGCATATTATAAGTATTGTTTATCATTCCTAGTGGAAAATTACTTGCTTATTATTCCTAAGTCTAGAAACGACTTCCTGCACTTATAGTATAGATAGTGTATAGATAAATTCATATCCTAGTGTATCAGTTACTATAAACTTTATCCAACAGCTTCCGAAGATTCCTCCGTGACTTATGGGATTTTGGTATTGTATATACATAAGTAAATTATGTATTGAAGCATACCAAACTAAATCCTATAATCTTTTTCTTATCGAAAATACTTTATCTAACCGTACCAAATGAAACTCACCACTAGTTCAAATCCCTCGAATTCTGATATGGAATTTCACCTACGCTTCGAAAGTTGTGTCACCAGAATGAATCAATCAATCAGCCATCCCCAATTCATCTGATGGTTTCGTAGTCTACTTAATTATTGGAGACAAGAAGAAGGTGATCCCTTCCATCCACCACATTGCCCTCTTGGCGAAAAACCTGAAGCACTTACCGGTGAACCTATCTGAAACACCATTTTCATCCACATTTTCCGAATATCTCGTCACGATTATCTTCTATCTATAATTCTAAACCTTATTCATCCGCTCGTTCCGACCGACAATCATCCCGGAGTAATAGAAGAAGTCAATGACCTTCGCGCTCGAGTAGTGGCTTTGGAGAATATGGTGCAAAACTTACCATCTCCAGCAGCATCATCGGCACTAACAGTACCAACAGTAACAATACGAGTACCACCAACAACCCAAGTTTCAATATCACATGCCTCAACATTTCATTCTGTACCTCGAGCATAATCATCGTTCTACGTATCGTTCTATCTACTTTATCTTCGTTCTACATATCGTTCTACATCGATTACCTTCGCTCGACATGGCAATTATGTAATTTCTAAAGTTTTAGAGATTATGTAATCTAGTATTAACGATAAATCAAATGAGTTTAATATCTTATTGACTCATTAAATCCATGATTACATCTGAAGAAAATATATATGCAAGTATATTTTCATAAAGATTGTAATTAAAATTCTTTTGTACAAACTGTTAATGGTGAAAATATTTTAACGGGTAGGTAATACCCTAGGAATATTTAGATTTCACATTAATCAGTTACACGGTACATTCTTCGACTCTGATTCAACAGTCAGTCATTATCCTACTTGTATCCATAGATATACGTATCCGTTCACCACAGAATAACCATTTTCGTTCAATTTCATATTTGGATTTTGACCTATCAAAATCCAACAAGTGGCATAATGAAGAAAACATCGGACAAAGTAAAATTTGTTAGAAACAAACGAACTAACTAATTGAAATATTGTTAAGAATCCACGCTAACTGTTCCTAGCTAACGGTTCCTAGCTAACTGGTTACATTTTATTTATCGCAATTTAATTATCGCAATTTACATTCTCGCAATTTTATTTATCGTCATTTAATTTCTGTATTTATTTTACGCACTTTAAATAACAGGACACGTATACAAGGTTTCGACATATCATATTAACCCATCTATATATTTATCTTGGAACAATCATAGACACTCTATATGCAAATGACGGAGTTAGCTATACAGGGTTGAGGTTGATTCCAAAATATATATATAGTTTGAGTTGTGATCAATACTGAGACCGGTACACGGGTCACGATACGTATTAATTAATTCGAATGTTATATATTAAACTATATATGAACTATTGGACTGTTAAATGTGCACTATCGACTGTGGACGAATAATATTGGATAATTAAAATGAATTAAAATACTGATTATAACATATGAAACTAAATAATTCTTCAAGTTTGCCACTTGATTTCATCTTAAACCTCATCTGAATCTTGACGATTCCAATCCATGTTCAAATCTTTCATGATTCTTGAAAACACCTCGATTGATAGAATGAACCAACCGCACTTCATCTGCGGAAGAAAAGATTGATGCACATAGTTATGCACCTGAAAAACCCTCGGAAACTGAGTAAACGTTTAACACGTAGCTGTGCTAATTCCTTTAGTGTTATTATTACCCAAAATAATTTGGTAATCCCTTTCAAAGTAGCAAATTTTGTCACAGCTCCAGCATGTCAACTCCGATTTTTCATCCGAAACAACCTTATTATAACCTTGATATATATGTGTACTCTTTATTGTTACTGGGGAATCTTTTATATTCCACCATATTACCATCAGCGTTTAATCATCTAAAAACACAATTCTCCTGAAACACCTCGATTTGATAATCAATGATCCAGATCCGTTAACTTTGAAATTGCTGACGAAGCAGCATGTAGTAAATGGTCTTAATGGCCAAAAGTGATGAAAAAAAAGAATGGAGTGTTGGGAACGCTCGATAGAAAATTTGGTACCGAAAAACGGATTGAGCTAACCGTGAAGGAAACAAAGAACAAATACAAGGACCAAACTCTATATTCAAAGAATCCAGATAATTTTGGATCCGATGAAAACTTTAGAGAATATCTTGCTCCGAGGTCATGTTAAAAATCTTGCGGAAAATTTTTCTTCATCAACCTTCGAACTTAGAAATTCCAAAATATCATCATAAATATCTTCGATATTTCTGAGGATATTTTCATAAATATTTTTGTCCGAAATTATCTACCTCTTTGTATTTCTGTATTCCATTATATTGGAAACTTCTGTAAAGTCTAAGTATAAATTATGAATGAATTGTGGAGAAGTGTTGAGAACTGAAGCATGAGTTAGTATAATATAATGCGCTTGGCCAACGTAATTATATTACAGTAAGTCATGCTAAATTTCTAATGGAATGTGATGATGGTTCACAGATCTTACCCTCATCATGTGTCATGTTACACGACTCTTTCATTCTACTTAATCTCTAAACATATCACGGAAATATTTCCTTGATATTTCTGTTCTTCCGTAATTGCAACAAACTGCTAATAAATAGTGCTATTACATTTCTTTCTGATTAGAAGATTTCCTTAAATTCCTTGAGTTTCGGAAATCAACCGTGACTACGTCAAAAGTCAAGACGAAACTTTATTTCTCATTTCACTCTTTTGTGATAGCTTCATTCATACTCTTTGCATGATCGAATTATCTTATCCATATTAAGTAATGGTGATAAAATTCTATTCTATCAATTTATATTTGTCATGAAAACACTCTTATCGTTAGCCATGACAACCTCGATCAAATTTCGGGACGAAATTTCTTTAACGGGTGGGTACTATCACGACCCGGAAAATTTCGACTAATTTTAAACCAAACTCTCAATACGATATTGTATTTTCAACACGATAAGCAAAGTCTGTTAGGTTGAGTCTCAAAAATTTTGAATTGTTTCATATATTCAATTGACCTTCGACTGTTCTCGACGATTCACGAGCTATTATTTGTAAATAAATGTGTATACATATAAAAATAAATATAAATATATGTATAGAGTATATTAAATATAATTTTTTTAATGGTTGTAATACTCATTGGACGTTTCGAATAAGTATTTAGAGAAGTTAAATTCAAACTTATGTATTTTTAAAATGAACGGTGATCCGGAAATGAGTTATACAAATTATAGGGTTATTAAATATATATTTACGAGCTATTTGTTAAATTTTAACAATTAGTATATTTGCTTAGGACTTTTCTGAAGACTTTTTATCCGCCATTGATTTAACAACGGAGTACGATTTAATAGTCCGTAAACTGTCGGCAGAATTATTCAAAACAAGTGGCTGCCAAGTTTATTATTATTAAATCTATTGTGCACAATTGAATTCAATTAACTACTTTATGTTACTGTACTTGATAGATATCTAAGCATAATATATACATGTATGCATCCCCACTTAATTTGAAGAAATATCCACAAGTGGTTCGTTCATAGTGCAATATTATTGCACTTCCTCTCTCAACAAACATATAACCAAAACCATCACCTTCTTGAACCTCACAACCCTACTTGAGCACCACAAAACACCTATGACACCATCCTCGTGCAACAACCACCAAGGACCTCCATCACCCCCCAAACTCGCCTCCTTGTAGCCCCTATGATCACCACCACTCCAACCGTCATCCTTATGCTGCTGCATCTTTTTGTTTTTCTGTTTCGTTCAAAGTAAAACCCACCCATATCAAACCCACAACCACAACTACAACTACATCACCTTATCACCACTTTCAATTCATGACCCATTAAAATTCATCAAACACCATCGGGAACACCATAAACCACTTACACTTGTATCTACGACTACCATTTCTTGGTTACTATTATCAAACGAGAATAAACTTAAAACCCTCACCATCATCTTCTTTATTATAAACCCATCATCAAAACCATCATTTCATTTTTCGATCGAACATCCATGCTATCTTCAACTTCACCTAAAACTACCATGTACACCATCACATATCTTTCTTTCTTTTCCTCTTCTCTCTCTCAATGCCTCTCTCTCTCCAAGAACCATCACCACTGTCTCTTTTTCACTTATGTTTTGCAGCACCACCGAGACCACCTCTTTTCATCACCACCACAACACACCACATTCTACCACCTTGAACCACCACTTCAACCATTAACAAACCCACTTTTCATCTCCACTTTCTGCTACTAATTTCTGTCCAAAAACCACCACGGTCCCCGCTATATTTCTGCTACTATCTTGCTGTCTTTCTTCGGTTAATCAACCCACCACAACCCATTGAAAAACTGCTTCATTTTTCTTGTTTCTAATCGAATTGCCTTGCTACTGCTACAACCATCGACAACCCACTTGATTTACTACCATTTGTGTTCGCAAAAAGGGAAAATAAAATAAAACCACAAACCACCAACCTGTCAACCAACAAACCCCCACCTTGTTCCTTTCTTCTCCATCCAATCACCTTCATCTCAAAACACCATCGATCACCATTGATGTAACTTATGTTTCTTGTTTTCGAACACCAAAGCAACCACCAGAATTACCTCTACATGAACCCACGAAGATGAAGAAGAAACTGCAAATTTCGTATACAGCTCCTTTTATTTTATTTTTTTTCTTTTAAGATAGTGATGGTGAGGTGGCTCAATGATTATATGATAATGATGAATCAAACTTCTTGTGATTGTTTTAATATTGTTGTGGCCGACAACTTTGATATGGGTAACATGTTGATATTTAAATAACAGTTTAAAGGGGGAAAAAAGGGGTAACAGATTCATATGATAAGGATTGAGCCGTGAACTTACATCTCATTTTGATTTTGGGCCGCAAGCTTTTATTTTTCTAGTGGGCCTTGTTTGTATGTTGGACCGTTTAAGACCTAATTGAAATCACAATATGGGATTGATGGTTCGGACGAGAGCTGTGTTGGTTGGTTTGGATAATAAGATATGAGGGTGACGTTAATATGGGGTGATGATGAACAAATGATAATAATGATTAAGTTGATAATGATGAGGGAAAAGGTTGATGATGTTAAATAAGGATGACTATGAAAATGAATTAAGTGTTAAATGAGTCGATGATAATGATGAATGGCGTATGATTATGATGACGATGATTAGGATACCTCATGATGATGATGTTAATTTAGAGATGATGAAAGTAAGATTAAGATTATAACTAAGATTATGATTATAATGATGTTAGTGAGATCGTGATAATGTCATGATATGGGTGGTAACGGAGACGAAATAATTATGATATTGA
The DNA here is from genome assembly GCF_046630445.1 of Rutidosis leptorrhynchoides. Lineage (NCBI taxonomy): Eukaryota > Viridiplantae > Streptophyta > Magnoliopsida > Asterales > Asteraceae > Rutidosis > Rutidosis leptorrhynchoides. Next base: position 51,042,410 of record NC_092343.1, read on the forward strand.
TCATGACGATATCATGGTGGAATGAGATTAATGATGATGTCAATAAATGATAAGTTGATATAGGTATGAAAATGATAATCATATGATGAGTATGACAATGAATGATATTTGATAAGTAATGATACGTGATGATGAAATGAAAATGATTAGGATAGTATGATGTTAAGATAGAAGAGTGGTTTGGGGAGATTTCGGGTTTAGCGGGACATCGCGAGTTCAAACCCGAACTTGGGCATTTTCTTTTAGGACTACATCCTTGAGGTAGTTTATTTATTACTTATTATTATTATTATTAGTATTATTATTATTATTATTATTATTATTATTATTATTATTATTATTATTATTATTATTATTATTATTATTATTATTGAAATAATTTTTGATATAAAAACATTATTATTTTTAATATCATTATTATTAATTTACATTATTATTAAAAACTATCATTATTATTATCATTACTATTTTAATTATCATTATTATTTTAAGTATCACTAATATTTTAATTATCATTTTAATTATAATTTTTATAAAAAATAAATATTTTACTTATATTACACTAGACATATTAACATTATTTTTATAAATATTACAAATAACAAATTATTGATAAAATATTAATATACATGTTAAGATATCTACATGTATAAATATTAATCATTTTAAATATATACAAATTAAATACATATAAACTAAGATATAAAATATATAAATTTGTTCGATTACAAATATATGTGTTAATATACATTAATGATATAGGTTCGTGAATTCGAGGTCAAACCTACACTTATTAAATGGCGTCATATGTATTTGTACTACAAAATACAGTATGGTGAGTTTCATTTGCTCCCTTTTTAATTTCTTTTGCAATATATATTTTTGGGCTGAGAATACATGCGCTGCTTTTATAAATATTTACGAGATAGACACAAGTACTTAAAATATATTCTACGTTGAGTTGTACCACCCTGCATATCTTCCCTAATAGCTTGGTAACTACTATTTACATGTGGTATTGTAAACGCGAATCCTGTTGATAGATCTATCGGGCCTGACAACCCCAACCGGACTGGACGACCAGTATTCAACGGTTGTACAGTACTTCGTTTTGTTACTACACTTGGTACAGTGTAGGGAGATTTCATAATAAAGGGAATATGCGACGTTGATTAAATGTTAAGTATGGTTACCAAGTGCTCAACCACTTAGAATGCTTTACATACACTTGCGAGTGTATTATGTTTATGATTATGAAATCTTGTGGACTATTAATATATTGAAATGATTGTTATGATAAACCTATGAACTCACCAACCTTTTGGTTGACACTTTAAAGCATGTTTATTCTCAGGTACGAATTAAGTCTTCCGCTGTGCATTTGCTCATTTTTAGGACATTACTTGGAGTCGATCATCGCAATGGGACCAAATATTGATGACTTCGTCCAGGAGGATAAGGACGGGTCCTCACACATTACCACCACCAACAACATCCGCATTGCAAACCACAACTTCACAATCTGTTCCACGAGCATCAACGTCATACGCACCGTAGTTACCAAGAAATACCAGCAACAATAACCGATGAAGTATTAACTCATTTCCCCTGAAGAAATTTTATGTATATTTAATATATATGAATTTTGAAATCAAAATAAATCTTTTTGTACTAAGCTATTACGTGTGAATCTTAACTGGTAGGTACTACTCGGTTAGTTCATATTACTAATATGCAATGATATACATCTTTCCTTAACAACTTAACCATTGTTAACTACAATCACTGTTTCAACCCAATGAATTCCATTTCATAATAAACCAAGTGTATTAAACAATTACATAATTGATTTTACATTTTCAATTTCGATATACTCGAAACTTTCCAGAAAACATCATCTGTGTCTTGTAAGGTTCACAAAAATTCCACGAGCACCAACATCCTTCACCGAGGAATATCAATAAGAATAAATAATGAAGTATTGATTTCATTAGTGAAAAACTCCGCAAAGATTATGTAATCTTTAATGTTTTAGAGATTAATAATTTCTAAGTCAAGCCGAAAATCAAATGAGCTTAATATGATATTAACTCATTAAATCCGTATTACATCTGAAGAAATATACATACATATATTTTCATAAAGACTGTAATAAAAATTCTTTTGTACAAAATATTACTTGTGAAATCTTTAACGGGTAGGTAATTCCCAGGAAATATATAAGTTCACAATTAATATGTTATACTGTACATTCTTCAACTTTGATTCAAAAATTATTAACTATGCTCACAGAGATATACAATCATTTCCATACAAATTCAATTACATATTCTGATATTGACGGATCAGAATCCAAGTCAAGATTTAACGGGTGACATCATTCTTAGATCTCTACATCTTTCAAAGCTATACTTTGACTTCAAAAATGTGAAAGATCGTTTAGCATTGTTATTACCGAAAATAATCTTGCAATCCCTTTTCAAAGTATCCAGTTTTACCACACTTTCAACCAGTCAACTTCGACTTTTCAGATTAACCTTATTATAACCTTGACATATACGTTCTTGTTACTGGGGAACCTTTCATGTTCCACCACATTAGCAGTAAATTTACCAACAACTTCATTGATCTGTGACCTTCCAAAAAATCATTATACTCATTGAAACCCCATCATGTACTCACCTACATCTTGTAACAATAATTGCCATACCAACTACCGGGAATTAGCAATCAGTATTTCGAATTTCGCAGCAATTCTACGCCAACAGTTATATATATACATATAATGTCTATCTTTTAGACTTACATACTTCGAATGTGAAGTTTCTGAAAAATACCCCAAACTACGAAACTAGTTCTCCGAATTTCGGAAAAATGCTGAAGAAGCAGCAAAAACTATAAACAACCTTAACAGTTAAAAGTTTGATGATAAAGAATAGTATGGTGGTAAAGCTGAGAAAAGAGAAGGTTTGGAACTGGAAAACGGATTAAGCAGACCATGAAGGAGGCTGTGGACAAATCACAAAGACGAAATCTACCTTCAAAGAATACAAATGATTCAGTGTCTGCTGAAATCCTTAGCAAATACCTTGCTCCTTACTCTAAAACTCTTGCGGACAATATTCTTCATCATCTTATCTTAAATATTCTAAGATATCATCGTATCTTCCATTTTAAATATCCTCCATATTTCTGAAGATATTTTCATAATTATTCTTATCAGAAACCATTCATCTCTTCACGCTATCTATGTTACATCATAAAAGAAACTATTTTAGTTTCAAAAATCTGAAAAATTCGAAAAATGGATGTTTTGAAGTAATGTTGGGAATTGAATCATGAGTTAGTATAATATAATGACACTTGATCAACGTGATTATATTACAGTAAGTCATGCTGAGTTTCTAATGGAACGTGATAAAGGTTCACAGATCCCACCCTCATCATGAACCATGTTACTTAACTCTTTCATTCTATATAATCTCTAAATATATCAAGAAAATATATTTCTTGATGATTCGGTCTTTTCCGAATATTCTGGTAGTTTGATAAATCAAGATCGTGCCATTACAATTCCCTTCTTAGAACATTAACTATGTTCATTTCAAAATCCATACCTACGTATTCTGGACCATTATTCGCTTGACTTGAAGGCGGGAAGAGAGAACGAAAGCAAGAAGCTCCGAAATATAACGGAGAATATATAGCCCGATAAAAACACATAAATTACAAACCATGTATATCAATAAGTATTGCAACGTAAAGACACAGGAGAACTAAAAACACTATAAAGCCAAGAGTATAGTAAAAGTGAATAGATTCCTCTGGCGGTAAATAAAAAAGAAGAATGATAGATATGAAAGTTAGGAGTATATCAAGAATCAGAACTGGATGAAGCATTTTCACAATCTATTAAGAAGTATGAAATAAGGAAGAAGATTATAGGAGTGGTGAAAATAAATGACACGGAAGAGGTCAATTTATAGCAAAATATCAGACATAGCAATCGAGGCAGATTACGCATTTAATCAAAGAAAATCTTAATTTCCTTAAATTTCTAAGAATCAAATCTTATTTAGATTATGAAGATTTTCTATTCCTTAAATTCTAGAAATCAATCGTTACTACGTCAAGAGATAAGACACATCTCTATTCTCGATCTCACTCTATTACGATAACTTCCCTCATACGTTTCGAGTAATTGGATTGTTTTATTCATATTATTCAACGGTGATAAAAATTCTATTTATCAACTTATATTCGTCATGAAAACATTTTTATTGTTAGCCATGACGACCTCACTCAAATTTCGGGACGAAATTTCTTTAACGGGGAGATACTGTGATGACCCGAAAATTTCTGACCAAATTTAAACTTTATCTTTAAATGATTTAATGTTTTCGACACGATAAGCAAAGTCTGTAATGTTGAGTCTCAAGTTTTGGAACTATATTCATGTAATCAATTATTCTTTGACTGTTCTCGAAGATTCACGAACAATATATATACCTTAATGTGCATATATATATATATATATATATATATATATATATATATATATATATATATATATATATATATATATATATATGATTTCAAATTATTTAGTAAACGATAGTAACATTCGATTATTGATTCGATTAATATATAGATAAGTTAACTAAAATGTTTAAAATGAACCAGTAAAACACTAATTTGCTACAGTATTTTCGAATTGCTACAGTACCCGAAAAGCTACAGTGTTTTCAAAAATCACTATTTGCTACAGTAAAAAAACTTTGTTGCAGTAACTTTGCTACAGTAAAACACTATTTCAAAATGAAAATGTATATATGTATATGTATATAATACGAGACGATGATTTATAGAAGCAAATAACCAAAACACTTAATTGATTAAAGCTACACTTCGAGTGACATAGTTTATCAATGATTAAGTTTAATTTTTGATAAAGGTACACGTCGCATAACGAAAAGTACTAGTTTTCTAAGCGTACGAAAATGCATTCGAGAAACCGGAACCGGGACATAAGTCGCGTGATGATGTACGACTTATCGGAACAAAAATTATAAATCAACTATGCACGGGAATATAATGTAATATATAATTAATTAATTTAAATTATATATATTATATTAATATTTAAATATGTCGACAAGCAACACGATAAAACGAATCTGAGCTGGAAAAAGAGGCCATGCGATCGCATGGCCATTGTACCTCAGACCCATGCGATCGCATGGGAAGGCTGGGCAGGCAACATCTATAAATTCAGTCGATTTCTGTTTTTGCACACACACATCTCTCAATCTCTCTATCAATTACTCGTATAATTATTATTTATATTATATATTATTATTATTATTATTATTATTATTATTATTATTATTATTATTATTATTATTAAGATTAATATTATTATTATTATTAATCTTATTATTATTATTAGAAATATTATACATAAAATACTACGATGAGGTCATGAGCGGGTAACTTTTGAAATGAGTTTTCGAGCGGGATAGAGCTAAGGAAACTATGAGTTATAGCTATGGACGTTATGGGTAACGTTCATGGGTATTGTTTCGCAAGTCAGACCTAGTGTTTATCATCTCTGTTGCGTCTACGTACTTTCCTACAATATTGAATCACAATATTGATACGTGAGGATTCATATCTTATCTTTTGTATATTAATTATGTATCCATGTCTAGTGCTCGAGTATATATAGTTATGCATGCTTGTATGCTAAATTTTGTCGTTAAACAGTTTATGATGAATCACGAATTAAATACATATATTACTGGTAAAAGGTATATGATATACATGTTTTTGGAAAGCTGGCGAAAAATCAATAACTTTTCATTTAGAAATCGCGTAATTTCGATGAACGAATCAAAAGATATGGTCAACTGAATTATGATTAACGTTAATTAGAATTGCTTTTGAATCTGCAATTAATATTTAAAACAACTTGTTTGTAAGATTGATAAATTGGATTTTTGAATATTACCAACCGAGTAAATGAATCCTTATATAAGGTACGTCTCGTTTTGTTGAACTATTGTCAAAATTGACCTTTTGAAACGACTTTGGATAACTTTTGTATGTCGATCTCGAGCATTAGGATTATGATACACTATGACCAGACCTAGCTTGTTAGACATTTATTGACCAACATATGTTCTCTAGGTTGAGATCTACGGTTATTTGGTATTCCGAGTTTCGGTCACATTTCGGTGAACGACTTTATGTGCTGCTAAGGTGAGTTTCATTTGCTCCCATTTTAATTGCTTTTGCAATCTACATTTTTGGGCTGAGAATACATGCACTTTATTTTAAACACAATGGACACAAGTACATACTAAATTCTATACTGAGTTTGAACCGAAAATCCCTTAGCTTTGGTAACTAGTAACTGCCGGTTATAAGAACTGGTGGGCGCGAGTAGTAGTATATGGATCCATAGGGCTTGATATCCCCGTCCGAGCTAGAGCACTAGCCTTTTAACGGACGTATGCTATTTTGTGATGACCCGAAAATTTCTGACCAAATTTAAACTTAATCTTTAACGTTTTCGACACGATAAGCAAAGTCTATAAAACTGAATCTCAAAATTTTTGAACTATTCAATTACCCTGTTTGTCCGACGATTCACGAACGTCATAACATGTATTATATAAACATAAGAGTTTTCAATATATACGGAATCATGCGAATAATATTTATATATGAAATGATAAAAATTTACTATTAAACGATGCTTTTCAAATTAAAAATTTTACGTATTAAGTCGTTTTATTTTTATGATATAATTTTTGTAATTTTTTTTAAGAAACGAAGTTAAATTAAAAATGTACAATTTGTAAAGCACAACGTACAATAACGTGTACCTTAAATACTTGAATCGAAATTAATTCATTTACTATTCATATGAATAGTAAATGAAACGAAATTAATTAATTTACTATTCACATGAAAGCGACATGATTGAAATTATTAATTATAAGTTACATAAAATACCCTGAAGTATTTTAAAAATACGACTTTAAAAATCTTAATCGATTCGATTTTATTATTATATTATTATATTCTACTTTATTATATTATTATTTTATTATTATATTATTACTTTATTATATTATTATAATTATAAACGTACGATTCTTTTAATTATTATATTATTATTTTATTACTTTATTATATTATTATAATTAAACACGTTTGATTCTTTTTATTATTATAATATTATTTTCTAACTATATATATCGATCGATCGGTCGATTGCAGAAACACACACATATATGTACATATATATTTATTTCATATATTTTTATTCCGTAATAATTCTAGTTCAATATTCAAATTAAGTATTAGTAGTATACATAAAATACTACGACGGAGTTATGCTCGGGTGATTTTTAAAACGGATTTTATGAGCGGGATAGAGCTAAGGAAAATTATGGGTTATAGCTTTGGAGGTTATGGGTAATTTTCATGGGTATTGTTCGCAAGTCAAACCTAGTGTTTATCATCTCTGTTGCGTCTACGTACTTTCCTGCAATATTGAATCACAATATTGATATGTGAGCATTCATATCTTATCTTTTATATATTAATAGTGTATACATGTCTAGTGCGAGAGTATATATGTTTATGCATGCTTGTATGCTAAATTTCGTCGTTAAATAGTTTATAATGAATCACGAATTAAATACATATATTACTGATAAAAGGTATATGATATGCATGTTTTTGGAAAGCTGGCGAAAAATCAATAACTTTTCATTTAGAAATCGCGTAATTTTGGTGAACGAATTAAAAGATATGATCAACTGAATTATGATTGACATTAATTAAAATTGCTCTTGAATCTGCAATTGATATTTAAACAACTTGTTTATAAGATTGATAAATTAGATTTTTGAATATTACCAGCCGAGTAAATGAATCCTTATATAAGGCACGTCTCGTTTTGTTGAACAATTGTAAAATTGAATGTTTTATCATGTTTTAAAGCCTTATAAAAACTATAGTCTAATTTTACAAGAATTGGAAAACTATGTGAAATGTGAAAATGTTTCGATTGCCATGATCATTCAACTATAGTATTAAGTCAGATTGACTTTTTGAAATGACTTTTGATAAACTTTTGTATGTTGATCTCGAGCATTAGGATTATGATACACTATGACCTGACCTAGCTTGATAGATATTTATTGACCAACATATGTTCTCTAGGTTGAGATCTACAGTTATTTGGTAATCCGAGTTTCAGTCACATTTTGGTGAACGACTTTATATGCTGCTAAGGTGAGTTTCATATGCTCCCTTTTTAAATTGCTTTTGCAATCTATATTTTTGGGCTGAGAATACATGCACTTTATTTTAAACGCAATGAATATAAGTACATACTAAATTCTACACCGAGTTTGAACCGAAAATCCCTTAGCTTTGGTAACTAGTAACTGCTGGTTATAAGAACTGGTGGGCGCGAGTAGTTATATATGGATCCATAGGGCTTGACATCCCCGTCTGTTCCAGGTATAGAAACCCTAGCCTGAACTATAAAATAGACGTATGCTATTTGAGGTTAGTACATGTTGGTTTGCGTGTATTGTACATGTTGGTTGCATGTATGTTAAAACAGGGGTACTTATTAAAATGTTAAAGTTTAGTTACCAGGGTGCTCAATCTTGTAGAATATTTTGATAAACGTTTCTGGATGAAACAACTGAAATCTTGCGATCCACCTTTATATACAGATTATGTGCAACACTAAAACTATGAACTCACCAACCTTTGTGTTGACACTTGTTAGCATGTTTATTCTCAGGTTTTCTAGAAGTCTTCCGCTGTTTGCTTATATGTTAGACAAGCTATGTGCATGGAGTCTTACATGACATATTTTTCAAGGAAACGTTGCATTCACCAAATCATCACCATGTATCTTATTTTGACTGCATTGTCAACGGAAGTATTATTGTAAACTATGATTTACGATGATTGTCTATATGTAGAAATCATTAGATGTCGAAAACCTTTGATTTAAATATTCATTTATGGTGTGCCTTTTCAAAATAATGCAATGTTTACAAAACGTATCATATAGAGGTCAAATAACTCGCAATGAAATCGATGAATAACGTGTTCATCCATATGGATTTGGAGTGATCGTCACAGTTGGTATCAGAGCGTTGGTCTTAGCGAACCAGGTCTTGCATGAGTGTGTCTAACTGATAGTTGTTAGGATGCATTAGTAAGTCTGGACTTCGACTGTGTCTGCATGTCAAAAGTTTTGCTTATCACTTCTTTTCAGAAATTACCTGCTTATCATTCTTAGTCTAAACGTGTCTTACTGCATTGATTGCATAGATAGTGTATAGACAAAATTCATATATTGGCATATCTATTACAGTAAACTTTTCCTAACATCTTCCGTAAAATCCTCCGTAACTTATGGGATTCTGGTATTATAAATACATATGTAAACTATGTATTAAGGAGTACCAAATTAGTCCTATAATCTATTTCATTCCAAAAATCTTTTCCTTGATTACACGAAATGGATCTTGTATCTAGTTCAAATTCCTTAGATTCCGACAGCTATTCCGATATGGATTTCCACTCGAGCTCCGAAAGCAGCGTAACCGGAATGGATCAACAGATTAGCCATCATCTATTCTGGATGAATTGGGATGGGTTCATAGCCTACTTAATCATTGGAGACATGAAAAAGGCGATCCTTTCCATCCACCACATTCCCCTCTTGGCGAAGAACCTGAAGCACTTACCGGCGAACCTATTCGTAATACTATTTTCTCTCTCATTTCCAGAGTATCTCATCATGATTATATACTATCCCATATTATAAATCTTATTTATTCGATCGTCCGAACCACCGATCATCCCGGTATAATAGAAGAAGTCAACGAGCTTCGTGCTCGGGTAGTGGCTTTGGAGAATATGGTGCAAGAGTTACGAACACCAGCAGCATAACCAGTACCACCATCATCAACACCAACAATATAATTACCACCACAAACAATTACATCCGCATCACACGCCTCAACATCATAATTTGTACTTCGGATATCAACGTCATGCACACCATGGATACCAAGGAGTATCAACAACAACAAACGATGAAGTATGGATTCATAACTTCATTGGAGAAATATCCTACGGCGATTATATAATCTATAATCTTAGAGATTATCTATTCTAGCCCTAACCATAAGTCAGATGAGTGAACCAAAATGATAGAAGGAAGAGTAGAAACTCTGACAAGAATGGTGCGTAAGGTACAAGCTAGACTTGTTTTACCAACAGCATCAACAGTACCCTTAGCCTCACCAGCACAGTCAGTGTTTTCAACATCGTCAGAATCAGCATCACCTCTAACATCATAAGCTCCGCCAGTTCAAGAATCACCATGGACATCATTACGAATCAATAACGTGTATATTGTATCAACGAGTTATTAAATATTAACTCATTCCCTCTGAAGAATTTATATATATATCTTATATATATAAATTTTTAAACCATAATAAATCTTTTCGTGTAGTGACCCGAACTTTTCCATGTTTATATATATATTAAATGAAATTGTTATTTACATGATTAAGTGTTTTCAACATGTTAAGCAATCAAACTTGTTAAGACTTGATTAATTGAAATAGGTTTCATATAGACAATTGACCACCCAAGTTGACCGGTGATTCACGAACGTTAAAACTTGTAAAAACTATATGATGACATATATATGGTTATATATATAGTTAACATGATATTATGATAAGTAAACATATCATTAAGTATATTAATAATGAACTACATATGTAAAAACAAGACTACTAACTTAATGATTTTGAAACGAGACATATATGTAACGATTATCGTTGTAACGACATTTAATATATATATATCATATTAAGAGATATTCGTACATCATAATATCATGATAATATAATAATTTAAAATCTCATTTGATATTATAAACATTGGGTTAACAACATTTAACAAGATCGTTAACCTAAAGGTTTCAAAACAACACTTACATGTAACGACTAACGATGACTTAACGACTCGGTTAAAATGTATATAAATGTAGTGTTTTAATATGTATTCATACACTTTTTAAAGACTTCAAGACACTTATCAAAATACTTCTACTTAACAAAAATGCTTACAATTACATCCTCGTTCAGTTTCATCAACAATTCTACTCGTATGCACCCGTATTCGTACTCGTACAACACACAGCTTTTAGATGTATGTACTATTGATTTATACACTCCAATGATCAGTTCTTAGTAGCCCATGTGAGTCACCTAACACATGTGGTAACCATCATTTGGCAACTAGCATGAAATATCTCATAAAATTACAAAAATATGAGTAATCATTCATGACTTATTTACATGAAAACAAAATTACATATCCTTTATATCTAATCCATACACCAACGACCAAAAACACCTACAAAAACTTTCATTCTTCAATTTTCTTCATCTAATTTATCTCTCTCAAGTTCTATCTTCAAGTTCTAAGTGTTCTTCATAAATTCTACAAGTTCTAGTTTCATAAAATCAAGAATACTTCCAAGTTTGCTAGCTTACTTCCAATCTTGTAGAGTGATCATTCAACCTCAAGAAATCTTTCTTATTTACAGTAAGATATCTTTCTAATACAAGGTAATACTCATATTCAAACTTTGATTCAATTTATATAACTATAACAATCTTATTTCGAGTGAAAATCTTACTTGAACTGTTTTCGTGTCATGATTCTGCTTCAAGAACTTTCAAGCCATCCTAGGATCCTTTGAAGCTAGATCCATTTTTCTCATTTCCAGTAGCTTTATCCAGAAAACTTGAGGTAGTAATTATGTTCATAACATCATTCGATTCATACATATAAAGCTATCTTATTCGAAGGTTTAAACTTGTAATCACTAGAAGATAGTTTAGTTAATTCTAAACTTGTTCGCAAACAAAAGTTAATCCTTCTAACTTGACTTTTAAAATCAACTAAACACATGTTCTATATCTATATGATATGCTAACTTAATGATTTAAAACCTGGAAACACGAAAAACACCGTAAAACCGGATTTACGTCGTCGTAGTAACACCGCGGGCTGTTTTGGGTTAGTTAATTAAAAACTATGATAAACTTTGATTTAAAAGTTGTTTCTTCTGGGAAAATGATTTTTCTTATGAACATGAAACTATATCTAAAAATCATGGTTAAACTCAAAGTGGAAGTATGTTTTCTAAAATGGTCATCTAGACGTCGTTCTTTCGACTGAAATGACTACCTTTACAAAAATGACTTGTAACTTATATTTCCAACTATAAACCTATACTTTTTCTATTTAGATTCATAAAATATAGTTCAATATGAAACCATAGCAATTCGGTTCACTCAAAACGGATTTAAAATGAAGAAGTTATGGGTAAAACAAGATTGGATAATTTTTCTTGTTGTAGCAACGTGAAAATTGGTAACAAATCTATATTAATCATATCCTAGCTAACTTATATTGTATTATACATGTATTCTAATATATTATGTAATCTTGGGATACCATAGACACGTATGCAAATGTTTTGACATATCATATCGACCCATGTGTATATATTATTTGGAACAACCATAGACACTCTATATGCAGTAATGTGGGAGTTAGCTATACAGGGTTTAGGTTGATTCCAAAAATATATATACTTTGAGTTGTGATCTAGCCTGAGACGTGTATACACTAGGTCGTGGATTGATTCAAGATAATATATATCAATTTTTTTTCTGTACATCTAACGTTGGACAACTAGTTGTAGGTTACTAACGAGGATAGCTGACTTAATGAACTTAAAACATCAAAATGTATTAAAAGTGTTGTAAATATATTTTGAACATACTTTGATATATATGTACATATTTGTTATAGGTTCGTGAATCGACCAGTGGCCAAGTCTTACTTCCCGACGAAGTAAAAATCTGTGAAAGTGAGTTATAGTCCCACTTTTAAAATCTAATATTTTTGGGATGAGAATACATGCAGGTTTTATAAATGATTTACAAAATAGACACAAGTACGTGAAACTACATTCTATGGTTGAATTATCGAAATCGAATATGCCCCTTTTTATTAAGTCTGGTAATCTAAGAATTAGGGAACAGACACCCTAATTGACGCGAATCCTAAAGATAGATCTATTGGGTCTAACAAACCCCATCCAAAGTACCGGATGCTTTAGTACTTCGAAATTTATATCATATCCGAAGGGTGTCCCGGAATGATGGAGATATTCTTATATATGCATTTTGTTAATGTCGGTTACCAGGTGTTCACCATATGAATGATTTTTATCTCTATGTATAGGATGTATATTGAAATATGAAATCTTGTGGTCTATTGTTATTATTTGATATATATAGGTTAAACCTATAACTCACCAACATTTTTGTTGACGTTTAAAGCATGTTTATTCTCAGGTGAATACTAAGAGCTTCCGCTGTTGCATACTAAAATAAGGACAAGATTTGGAGTCCATGTTTGTATGATATTGTGTAAAAACTGCATTCAAGAAACATATGTCGATGTAATATATTTCTATTGTAAACCATTATGTAATGGTCGTGTGTAAACAGTATATTTTAGATTATCATTATTTGATAATCTACGTAATGCTTTTGAAACCTTTATTGATAAAATAAAGGTTATGGTTGATTTAAAAATGAATGCAGTCTTTGAAAAACGTCTCATATAGAGGTCAAAACCTTGCAACGAAATCAATTAATATGGAACGTTTATAATCAATATGAACGGGACATTTCAGTTGGTATCCGAGCGTTGGTCTTAGAGAACCAGAATTTTGCATTAGTGTGTCTTATCGAGTTTGTTAGAATGCATTAGTGAGTCTGGACTTCGACCGTGTTTACTTGAAAAATGATTACTTAACAAATTTTGTTGGAAACTATATATTTTTAACATATGAATATTATGTGATATATTAATCTCTTAATGTGTTTGATATTATGTGATAGATTTCTACCTCTAGAACAAGTCCCATTGACTCACCTAATAATAATGAAGAGTCAAATGTAAATTGGAATGATTCGTGGACTGATTCACAAGTTCCCGAAGAGGAACCGGAAGAAGAGTCGGAACCGAAAGAAGAATCGGAACCGGAAGAAGAATCGGAACCAGAAGAAGAAATAGAACCAGTGGGGGAAATAATAAAATGGTTAAGTAGAAGAAAATCCTCAACCAACCGACCAAAGTTAATTATGGTCAATGGTGTTTCCGCCAAGGAAGCAAAGTATTGGGAGGATTACCAATTCTCCGATGAATCGGATCCCGACAAGGATTCCGATGATGTTATAGAAATTACCCCAACACAATTTAATAAGGCAAAAGAGAACAATAAGGGAAAGGGCATAAAAATAGAGAAATTTGATTCCAAACCCGATGAACTTTATATGTATCGTCAACACCCGTATTTCTTAAGTTGTGACAATAACCCGGGAACCTCTAAACCACCAGGTTTTTCTAAACCAATGTGGAAAATGACTGCTCGTATTAGGGGATCATCACATATCCCTAGAAACTTGGCAAAACGAACCAAAACCGAAGAAGAAGAAACTAGCGAGTCAGAATAAGATAGTTGTATTCGTGTGGTGTAATATATGTAATATAGTGTGCTTATGCTTTATGATATATGTAAAAATTGCTTGTATTAATAAGTAAAACCAGAATGCATGATTTGTTTCTGGACGTATGAATTACGTGTCTTTATTGCCTTTGCTGAACGCCTTATTTATTAACTAGAATTATCTTCGCAACTACTTTGTATCAAAGTTTTATGTGCTATATTTCATGCTATATGTAAAATAGCGGTATTGTAAGTTTGCAAGTTATTGTATAAAGGCTTGAATATGATATAATTTTTTTTTGTTTTGTTTTTGTGATTAGTTTTTCATATAGAATTGTAGTAGTTGAAATGGTATGTTAGCTACTAAGTATGAACTTAACGGGTAGGTACTACCCGAATTAAAGAGTATAAAACGCTAATATGAAGAAAGAGCTTTTATAAATAAGTTCATATTACGCTACGAAATACTATTGACTACTCTTGATATTCTATATGATTAACT
The DNA here is from genome assembly GCF_046630445.1 of Rutidosis leptorrhynchoides. Taxonomy (NCBI): domain Eukaryota; kingdom Viridiplantae; phylum Streptophyta; class Magnoliopsida; order Asterales; family Asteraceae; genus Rutidosis; species Rutidosis leptorrhynchoides. The sequence continues at coordinate 51,057,571 of NC_092343.1, forward strand.
CATTTCATTTGACTATTTTGAAGGAAATGGCACCGACTACTTGACACACCTTCAATACGAGCGAAGAGGAATTTCGTGCCTTTCTTGCTTCAAACATAGCCGCAGTACAGGCTGCGCTACATACCAACAATAACCTTGGATCTAGCAGTACAGGAAATCGTGTAGGATGCACCTACAAAGAATTCACTGCCTGCAAACCTTTAGAATTTAATGGAACCGAAGGACCGATCGGATTGAAATGGTGGACCGAGAAGGTCGAATCGGTGTTTGCCATAAGTAAGTGTACTGAAGAGGACAAAGTGAAGTACGCTACGCATACCTTCACAGGTTCTGCGTTAACATGGTGGAATACCTATCTAGAGCAAGTGGGACAAGATGATGCTTACGCACTACCGTGGTCAGCATTCAAGCACTTGATGAACGAGAAGTACCGTCCCAGAACCGAGGTCAATAAGCTCAAGACAGAACTTAGAGGGTTACGAACCCAAGGATTTGATATTACCACGTACGAAAGACGATTCACAGAATTATGCCTATTGTGTCTGGGAGCATTCAAAGATGAGGAAGAGAAGATCGACGCGTTTGTGAAAGGATTACCGGAAAGAATCCAAGAAGATATAAGTTCACATGAGCCCGCCTCCATACAACAGGCATGTAGAATGGCTCACAAACTAGTGAACCATATTGAAGAAAGAATTAAAGAACAGACTGCTGAAGAGGCCAATGTGAAGCAAGTCAAAAGAAAGTGGGAGGGAAACGGTGATAAGAATCACCAATACAACAACAACAGCAATTACAACAATAATCGCAACAACTATCCCAACAATCGCAACATCAATCGCAACTACAACAAACGGCCCAACAACAACAACAACAGCAACTACAACAATCATCCCAACAACAATAATAACCGCAACAACAACAACAATCAGAAGCAGCTATGCCAAAGGTGTGAAAAGTATCACTCGGGGTTCTGCACCAAATTTTGCAACAAGTGTAAAAGAAATGGTCATAGCGCGGTGAAGTGTGAGGTCTATGGATCAGGGGTTAACAGAATAAAAGGAACAAATGGTATCGGAACGAGTAATGGCGGAGCAAGTAGTGTCGGAGCAAGTTATGCCAATGTAGTTTGTTATAAATGTGGAAAACCGGGCCATATTATTAGAAATTGCCCGAACCAGGAGAACATGAATGGACAAGGCCGCGGAAGAGTTTTCAACATTAATGCGGCAAAGGCACAGGAAGACCCGGAGCTTGTTACGAGTACGTTTCTTATTGACAATAAATCTGCTTACGTTTTATTTGATTCGGGTGCGGATAGAAGCTATATGAGTAGAGATTTTTGTCCTAAATTAAGTTTTCCATTGACGCCTTTGGATAGTAAATTTTTACTCGAATTAGCAAATGGTAAATTAATTTCAGCAGATAATATATGTCGGAATCGAGAAATTAAACTGGTTAGAGAAACATTTAAGATTGACTTGATACCAATAGAGTTAGGGATTTTTAATGTGGTAATCAGTATGGACTGGTTGAAAGAAGTGAAAGCAGAGATCGTTTGTTACAAAAATGCAATTCGCATTATACGAGAAAAAGGAAAACCCTTAATGGTGTACGGAGAAAAGGGCAACACGAAGCTACATCTTATTAGTAATTTGAAGGCACAAAAACTAATAAGAAAAGGTTGCTATGCTGTTCTAGCACACGTCGAGAAAGTACAAACTGAAGAAAAGAGAATCAATGATGTTCCCGTCGCAAAAGAATTTCCCGATGTATTTCCGAAAGAATTACCGAGGTTACCCCCACATCGATCCGTTGAATTTCAAATAGATCTTGTACCAGGAGCTGCACCAATAGCTCGTGCTCCTTACAGACTCGCACCCAGCGAGATGAAAGAACTGCAAAGCCAATTGCAAGAACTTTTAGAGCGTGGTTTCATTCAACCAAGCACATCACCGTGGGGAGCTCCAGTTTTGTTTGTCAAGAAGAAAGATGGTACATTCAGGTTGTGTATCGACTACTGTGAGTTGAACAAACTTACCATCAAGAACCGCTACCCACTACCGAGAATCGATGACTTATTTGATCAACTACAAGGCTCGTCTGTTTATTCAAAGATTGACTTACGTTCCGGGTATCATCAAATGCGGGTGAAAGAAGATGATATTCCAAAGACTGCTTTCAGAACACGTTATGGTCATTACGAGTTTATACTCATGCCGTTTGGTAAACTAATGCACCAGCTGTGTTCATGGACCTTATGAACCGAGTGTGTGGACCATACCTTGACAAGTTTGTCATTGTTTTCATTGATGACATACTTATTTACTCAAAGAATGACCAAGAACACGGTGAACATTTGAGAAAGGTGTTAGAAGTATTGAGGAAGGAAGAATTGTACGCTAAGTTTTCAAAGTGTGCATTTTGGTTGGAAGAAGTTCAATTCCTCGGTCACATAGTGAACAAAGAAGGTATTAAGGTGGATCCGGCAAAGATAGAAACTGTTGAAAAGTGGGAAACCCCGAAAACTCCGAAACACATACGCCAGTTTTTAGGACTAGATGGTTACTACAGAAGGTTCATCCAAGACTTTTCCAGAATAGCAAAACCCTTGACTGCATTAACGCATAAAGGGAAGAAATTTGAATGGAAGGATGAACAAGAGAAAGCGTTTCAGTTATTGAAGAAAAAGCTAACTACGACACCTATATTGTCATTGCCTGAAGGGAATGATGATTTTGTGATTTATTGTGACGCATCAAAGCAAGGTCTCGGTTGTGTATTAATGCAACGAACGAAGGTGATTGCTTATGCGTCTAGACAATTGAAGATTCACGAACAAAATTATACGACGCATGATTTGAAATTAGGCGCGATTGTTTTTGCATTAAAGACTTGGAGGCACTACTTATATGGGGTCAAAAGTATTATATATACCGACCACAAAAGTCTTTAACACATATTTAATCAGAAACAACTGAATATGAGGCAGCGTAGGTGGATTGAATTGTTGAATGATTACGACTTTGAGATTCGTTACCACCCGGGGAAGGTAAATGTGGTAGCCGATGCCTTGAGCAGGAAGGACAGAGAACCCATTCGAGTAAAATCTATGAATATAATAATTCACAGTAACCTTACTACTCAAATAAAGGAGGCGCAATAAGGAGTTTTAAAAGAGGGAAATTTAAAAGATGAAATACCCAAAGGATCGGAGAAGCATCTTAATATTCGGGAAGACGGAACCCGGTATAGGGCTGAAAGGATTTGGGTACCAAAATTTGGAGATATGAGAGAAATGGTACTTAGAGAAGCTCATAAAACCAGATACTCAATACATCCTGGAACGAGGAAGATGTACAAGGATCTCAAGAAACATTTTTGGTGGTCGGGTATGAAAGCCGATATTGCTAAATACGTAGGAGAATGTTTGACATGTTCTAAGGTCAAAGCTGGGCATCAGAAACCATCAGGTCTACTTCAACAACTCGAAATCCCGGAATGGAAATGGGAAAACATTACCATGGATTTCATCACTAAATTGCCAAGGACTGCAAGTGGTTTTGATACTATTTGGGTAATAGTTGATCGTCTCACCAAATCAGCACACTTCCTGCCAATAAGAGAAGATGACAAGATGGAGAAGTTAGCACGACTGTATTTGAAGGAAGTCGTCTCCAGACATGGAATACCAATCTCTATTATCTCTGATAGGGATGGCAGATTTATTTCAAGATTCTGGCAGACATTACAGCAAGCATTAGGAACTCGTCTAGACATGAGTACTACCTATCATCCACAAACTGATGGGCAGAGCAAAAGGATGATACAAACGCTTGAAGACATGCTACGAGCATATGTTATTGATTTCGGAAATAGTTGGGATCGACATCTACCGTTAGCAGAATTTTCCTACAACAACAGCTACCATTCAAGCATTGAGATGGCGCCGTTTGAAGCACTTTATGGTAGAAAGTGCAGGTCTCTGATTTGTTGGAGTGAAGTGGGGGATAGGCAGGTTACGGGACCGGAGATAATACAAGAAACTATCGAGAAGATCATCCAAATTCAACAACGGTTGAAAACCGCCCAAAGTCGACAAAAGAGCTACGCTGACATTAAAAGAAAAGTTATTGAATTTGAAATTAGAGAGATGGTCATGCTTAAAGTTGCAACTTGGAAAGGCGTTGTTCGATTTGGTAAACGAGGGAAATTAAATCCAAGGTATATCGGACCATTCAAGATTATTGATCGTGTCGGACCAGTAGCTTACCGACTTGAGTTACCTCAACAACTCGCGGCTGTACATAACACTTTCCACATCTCGAATTTGAAGAAATGTTTTGCTAAAGAAGATCTCACTATTCCGTTAGATGAAATCCAAATCAACGAAAAACTTCAATTCATCGAAGAACCCGTCGAAATAATGGATCGTGAGGTTAAAAGACTTAAGCAAAACAAGATACCAATTATTAAGGTTCGATGGAATACTCGTAGAGGACCCGAGTTCACCTGGGAACGAGAAGATCAGATGAAGAAGAAATACCCGCATTTATTTCCAGAAGATACGTCAACACCTCCAACTGCTTAAAATTTCAGGACGAAATTTATTTAACTGGTAGGTACTGTAGTGACCCGAACTTTTCCATGTTTATATATATGTTAAATGAAATTGTTATTTACATGATACGAGACATATATGTAACGATTATCGTTGTAATGAAATTTAATATATATATATATATATATATATATATATATATATATATATATATATATATATATATATATATATCATATTAAGAGATATTCGTACATCATAATATCATGATAATATAATAATTTAAAATCTCATTTGATATTATAAACATTGGGTTAACAACATTTAACAAGATCGTTAACCTAAAGGTTTCAAAACAACACTTACATGTAACGACTAACGATGACTTAACGACTCAGTTAAAATGTATATACATGTAGTGTTTTAATATGTATTCATACACTTTTGAAAGACTTCAAGACACTTATCAAAATACTTCTACTTAACAAAAATGCTTACAATTACATCCTCATTCAGTTTCATCAACAATTCTACTCGTATGCACCCGTATTCGTACTCGTACAATACACAGCTTTTAGATGTATGTACTATTGATATATACACTCTAATGATCAGCTCTTAGCAGCCCATGTGAGTCACCTAACACATGTAGGAACCATCATTTGGCAACTAGCATGAAATATCTCATAAAATTACAAAAATATGAGTAATCATTCATGACTTATTTACATGAAAACAAAATTACATATCCTTTATATCTAATCCATACACCAACGACCAAAAACACCTACAAAAACTTTCATTCTTCAATTTTCTTCATCTAATTGATCTCTCTCAAGTTCTATCTTCAAGTTCTAAGTGTTCTTCATAAATTCTACAAGTTCTAGTTTCATAAAATCAAGAATACTTCCAAGTTTGCTAGCTTACTTCCAATCTTGTAGAGTGATCATCCAACCTCAAGAAATCTTTTTTATTTACAGTAAGATATATTTCTAATACAAGGTAATACTCATATTTAAACTTTGATTCAATTTCTATAACTATAACAATCTTATTTCGAGTGAAAATCTTACTTGAACTGTTTTCGTGTCATGATTCTGCTTCAAGAACTTTCAAGCCATCCTAGGATCCTTTGAAGCTAGATCCATTTTTCTCATTTCCAGTAGCTTTATCCAGAAAACTTGAGGTAGTAATGATGTTCATAACATCATTCGATTCATACATATAAAGCTATCTTATTCGAAGGTTTAAACTTGTAATCACTAGAACATAGTTTAGTTAATTCTAAACTTGTTCGCAAACAAAAGTTAATCCTTCTAAATTGACTTTTAAAATCCACTAAACACATGTTCTATATCTATATGATATGCTAACTTAATGATTTAAAACCTGGAAACACGAAAAACACCGTAAAACCGGATTTACGCCGTCGTAGTAACACCGCAGGCTGTTTTGGGTTAGTTAATTAAAAACTATGATAAACTTTGATTTAAAAGTTGTTCTTCTGGGAAAATGATTTTTCTTATGAACATGAAACTATATCTAAAAATCATGGTTAAACTCAAAGTGGAAGTATGTTTTCTAAAATGGTCATCTAGACGTCGTTCTTTCGACTGAAATGACTACCTTTACAAAAACGACTTGTAACTTATATTTCCGACTATAAACCTATAATTTATCTGTTTAGATTCATAAAATAGAGTTCAATATGAAACCATAGCAATTTGATTCACTCAAAACGGATTTAAAATGAAGAGGTTATGGGTAAAACAAGATTGGATAATTTTTCTTGTTGTAGCAACGTGAAAATTGGTAACAAATCTATATTAATCATATCTTAGATAACTTATATTGTAATATACATGTATTCTAATATATTATGTAATTTGGGATACCATAGACACGTATGCAAATGTTTTAACATATCATATCGACCCATGTGTATATATTATTTGGAACAACCATAGACACTCTATATGCAGTAATGTGGGAGTTAGCTATACAGGGTTGAGGTTGATTCCAAAAATATATATACTTTGAGTTGTAATCTAGCCTGAGACGTGTATACACTAGGTCGTGGATTGATTCAAGATAATATATATCAATTTTTTTCTGTACATCTAACGGTGGACAACTAGTTGTAGGTTACTAACGAGGACAGCTGACTTAATGAACTTAAAACATCAAAATGTATTAAAAGTGTTGTAAATATATTTTGAACATACTTTGATATATATGTACATATTTGTTATAGGTTCGTGAATTGACCAGTGGCCAAGTCTTACTTCCCGACAAAGTAAAAATCTGTGAAAGTGAGTTATAGTCCCACTTATAAAATCTAATATTTTTGGGATGAGAATACATGCAGGTTTTATAAATGATTTACAAAATAGATACAAGTATGTGAAACTACATTCTATGGTTGAATTATCAAAATCGAATATGCCCCTTTTTATTAAGTCTGGTAATCTAAGAATTAGGGAACAGACACCCTAATTGACGCGAATCCTAAAGATAGATCTATTGGGCCTAACAAACCCCATCCAAAGTACCGGATGCTTTAGTACTTCGAAATTTATATCATATCCGAAGGGTGTCCCGGAATGATGGGGATATTCTTATAAATGCATTTTGTTAATGTCGGTTACCAGGTGTTCACCATATGAATGATTTTTATCTCTATGTATGGGATGTATATTGAAATATGAAATCTTGTGGTCTATTGTTACGATTTGATATATATAGGTTAAACCTATAACTCACCAACATTTTTGTTGACGTTTAAAGCATGTTTATTCTCAGGTGAATACTAAGAGCTTCCGCTGTTGCATAATAAAATAAGGACAAGATTTGGAGTCCATGTTTGTATGATATTGTGTAAAAACTGCATTCAAGAAACATATGTCGATGTAATATATTTCTATTGTAAACCATTATGTAATGGTCGTGTGTAAATAGTATATTTTAGATTATCATTATTTGATAATCTACGTAATGCTTTTGAAACCTTTATTGATAAAATAAAGGTTATGGTTGTTTTAAAAATGAATGCAGTCTTTGAAAAACGTCTCATATAGAGGTCAAAACCTCGCAACGAAATCAATTAATATGGAACGTTTATAATCAATATGAACGGGACATTTCATTTCGTACTAAGCTATTATGTATGAATTGAAAAAGGGTAAATATTACTCGATTAAATTCATATTACTAATATCCTATGATGTATATCTTTCGTTAAAAACTTTATCTTCGTTAACTACAATCTCTGTTTCAACTCAATGAATTCCATTTCATAATAAACCAAGTGTATTATTCAATTACATAATTGATTTTACATTTTCATTTTCGATATACTCGAAACTTTCCAGAAAACACCATCTGTGCCTTGTAAGGTTCACAAGAATTCCACGAGGACCAACATCCTTCACCGAGGAATAAGAATAAATAATGAAGTATCGATTACATTAGCGAAATACTCCGCAAAGATTATGTAATCTTTAATGTTTTAGAGATTAATCACTTCTAAGTCAAGCCGAAAACCAAATGAGCATAATATGATATTAACTCATTAAATCTGTATTACATCTGAAGAAAATATACATACATATATTTTCATAAAGATTGTAATGAAAATTCTTTTGTACAAAATATTACTTGTGAAATCTTTAACGGGTAGGTAATACCTGGAAAATATTTAAGTTCACAATTAATATGTTACACTGTACATTCTTCAATCTTGATTCAACAATCATTAACTATACTCACTATCTTCACAGTAATACACAATCATTTCATACCAATTCAATTACATATTCTGATATTGACGGATCAGAATCCAAGTCATAACTCTGAATCGGTGACAACATTCTTAGATCTTTACATCTTTCAAAGCTATACTTTGACTTCAAAACTGTGCAAGATCCTTTAGCATTGTTATTACCAAAAATAACTTTGCAATTTTTTTTTAAAAGTATCCAGTTTTACCACACTTCCAACTAGTCAACTTTGACTTTTCAGATTAGCCTTATTATAACCTTGACATATACGTTCTTGTTACTGGGGAACCTTTCATGTCCCACCATATTAGTAGTAAATTTACCAACAACTTCATTTATCCTTGACCTTCCGAGAAATCCTTATACTCAAAGAAACCCTATCATGTACTCATCCACATCTTGTAACGGTAATTGTCATACCAACTACCGGGAATTAGCAATCAGTATTTCGAATTTCGCAGCAATTCTACACCAACAGTTATATATATACATATAATGTCTATCTTCTAGACTTACATACTTCGAATGTGAAGTTTCTGAAAAACACCCCAAACTGCGAAACTAGTTCTCCGAATTTTGGAAAAATGCTGATGAAGCAGCAAAAACTGTAAACGACTTTAACAATCGAGAGTTTGATGATAAAAAGTAGTGTGTTGGAAAAGAACAGAAAAAGAGAAGGTTTGGAACTGGAAAACGAATTGAGCAAACTATGACGAAGGCTGTGGACAAATCACAAAGACTAAGCCTGCCTTCAAAGAATCCAAATGATTCAGTGTCTGCTGAAATCCTTAGTAAATACCTTGCTCCTTACTCTAAAACCTTTGCGGAGAATATTCTTCATCATCATCTTATCTTAAATATTCTAAGATATCATCGTATCTTCCATTATAAATATCCTCCGTATTTCTGAATATATTTTCATAACTATTCTTATCTAAAATCATTCATCTCTTCACGCTATCTGTGTTACATCATAAAAGAAACTATTTTAGTTTCTAAAATCTGAAAAATTCGAAAAATTGATGTTTTGAAGTAATGTTGGGAATTGAAGCATGAGTTAGTATAATATAATGACACTTGATCAACGTGATTATATTACAGTAAGTCATGCTGAGTTTCTAATGGAACGTGATAAAGGTTCACAGATCCCACCCTTATCATGAACCATGTTACATAACTCTTTCATTCTATTTAATCTCTAAACATATCAAGAAAATATTATCTTGATGATTCAGTCTTTTCTAGATATTCTGGTAATTTGATAAATCAAATCGTGCTATTACCTTTCCTTTCTACTTTGTATATTATGATCATTCGAAACTGCATACCTACGAATTCTGGACCATTATTCCCTTGACTTGAAGTCGGGAAGGAAAAATGAAAGCAAGGAGCTCCTAAATATAAGGGAACATATAAAGCCTGACAACAACATATATATTACAAACCGTGTATATCAATGCGTATAGCAATATAAAGACACGGGAGAATGAAAAATACTATAACCCCAAGGTAGTGGTAGAAGAAAATAACTTCCTCTGGTGGTAGATGAAAAAGAAGAATGACAGATATGAAAGTTAGGAGTATATCAAGAATCATAATTGGATGAAGCATTTCACAATCTTTGGAAGTATGAAATGAGGAAGAAGATGTAGGAGTGATGAAAATAATATAACGGAAGTGGTCAATTTATAGCGAAATATCGGACACAGCAATAGAGGCAGATTACGCATTTAATCAAAGAAAATCCTAATTTCCGCAATTTCCAAAGAATCAAATCTTATTTAGATTATGAAGATTTTCTATTCCTTAAATTCCGAAAATCAATCGATACTACGTCAAGAGTTAAGACGAATCTCTATTCTTCATTTCACTCTATTACGATAAGTTCTCTCATACGCTTCGAGTAATTGGATTATTTTATTCATATTACTCAATGGTGATAAAACTCTATTTATCAACTCATATTCGTCATGAAAACATTTTTATTGTTAGCCATGACGACCTCACTCAAATTTCAGGACGAAATTTCTTTAACGGGTAGGTACTGTGATGACCCAGAAATTTCTGACCAAATTTAAACTTAATCTTTAACGTTTCCGACACGATAAGCAAAGTCTATAAAACTGAATCTCAAAATTCTTGAACTATTCAATTACCCTGTTTGTCCGACGATTCACGAACGTCATAACATGTATTATATAAACATAAGAGTTTTCAATATATACGGAATCATGCGAATAATATTTATATATGAAATGATAAAAATTTATTATTAAACGATGCTTTTCAAATTAAAATTTTTACGTATTAAGTCGTTTTATTTTTATGATATAATTTTTGTAATTTTATTAAGAAACGAAGTTAAATTAAAAATGTACAATTTGTAAAGCACAACGTACAACAACGTGTAGCTTAAATAGTTGAATCGAAATTAATTCATTTACTATTTATATGAATAGTAAATAAAACGAAATTAATTAATTGACTATTCACATGAAAGCGACATGATTGAAATTATTAATTATAAGTTACATAAAATACCCCTGAAGTATTTTAAAAATACGACTTTTAAAATCTTAATAGATTCGATTTTATTATTATATTATTATATTCTACTTTATTATATTATTATATTATTATTTTATTATTGTATTATTACTTTATTATATTATTATAATTATAAACATACGATTCTTTTTATTATTATATTATTATATTATTATTTTATTACTTTATTATATTATTATATTATTATAATTAAACATGTTTGATTCTTTTTATTATTATAATATTATTTTCTAACTATATATATCGATCGATCAGTCGATTGCAGAAATACACACATATATGTACATATATATTTATTTCATATATTTTTATTCCGTAATAATTCTAGTTCAATATTCAAATTAAGTATTAGTAGTATACATAAAATACTACGACGGAGTTATGCTCGGGTGATTTTCAAAACAGATTTTATGAGCGGGATAGAGCTAAGGAAAATTATGGGTTATAGCTTTGGAGGTTATGGGTAATTTTCATGGGTATTGTTCGCAAGTCAAACCTAGTGTTTATCATCTCTGTTGCGTCTACGTACTTTCCTGCAATATTGAATCACAATATTGATATGTGAGCATTCATATCTTATCTTTTATATATTAATAGTGTATACATGTCTAGTGCTCGAGTATATATGTTTATGCATGCTTGTATGCTAAATTTCATCGTTAAACAGTTTATAATGAATGAAGAATTAAATACATATATTACTGATAAAAGGTATATGATATGCATGTTTTTGAAAAGCTGGCAAAAAATTAATAACTTTTCATTTAGAAATCGCGTAATGTTGGTGAACGAATTAAAAGATATGATCAACTGAATTATGATTGACATTAATTAAAATTGCTCTTGAATCTGCAATTGATATTTAAACAACTTGTTTATATGATTGATAAATTAGATTTTTGAATATTACCAGCCGAGTAAATGAATCCTTATATAAGGCACGTCTCGTTTTGTTGAACAATTGTCAAAATTGACTGTTTTATCATGTTTTAAAGCCTTATAAAAACTATAGTCTAATTTTACAAGAATTGGGAAACTATGTGAAATGTGAAAATGTTTCGATTGCCATGATCATTCAACTATAGTATTAAGTCAGATTGACTTTTTGAAATGACTTTTGATAAACTTTTGTATGTTGATCTCGAGCATTAGGATTGTGATATACTATGACCTGACCTAGCTTGATAGACATTTATTGACCAACATATGTTCTCTAGGTTGAGATCTACGGTTATTTGGTAATCCGAGTTTCAGTCACATTTTGGTGAACAACTTTATATGCTGCTAAGGTGAGTTTCATATGCTCCCTTTTTAAATTGCTTTTGCAATCTATATTTTTGGGCTGAGAATACATGCACTTTATTTTAAACGCAATGAATATAAGTACATACTAAATTCTACACCGAGTTTGAACCGAAAATCCCTTAGCTTTGGTAACTAGTAACTGCCGGTTATAAGAACTGGTGGGCGCGAGTAGTTATATATGGATCTATAGGGCTTGACATCCCCGTCTATTCCAGGTATAGAAACCCTAGCCTGAACTATAAAATAGACGTATGCTATTTGAGGTTAGTACACGTTAGTTTGCGTGTATTATACATGTTGGTTGCATGTATGTTAAAACAGGGGTACTTATTAAAATGTTAAAGTTTAGTTACCAGGGTGCTCAATCTTGTAGAATATTTTGATAAACATTTCCGGATGAAACAACTGAAATCTTGCGATCCACCTTTATATACAGATTATGTGCAACACTAAAACTATGAACTCACCAACCTTTGTGTTGACACTTGTTAGCATGTTTATTCTCAGGTTTCCTAGAAGTCTTCCGCTGTTTGCTTATATGTTAGACAAGCTATGTGCATGGAGTCTTACATGACATATTTTTCAAGGAAACGTTGCATTCACCAAATCATCACCATGTATCTTATTTTGACTGCATTGTCAACGGAAGTATTATTGTAAACTATGATTTACGATGATTGTCTATATGTAGAAATCATTAGATGTCGAAAACCTTTGATTTAAATATTCATTTATGGTGTGTCTTTTCAAAATAATGCAATGTTTACAAAACGTATCATATAGAGGTCAAATACCTCTCAATGAAATCGATGAATGACGTGTTCATCCATATGGATTTGGAGCAATCGTCACATATTTGAGAAGCGAACACGTTGGTTTGCGTGTATTATTAAGATGATTATACAAAGGGTATAAATTATATATACGTTAAGTTTAGTTACCAGGGTGCTCAATTTCGTAGAATATTTTGATAAACGTTTCTGGATGAAACAACTGAAATCTTGTGATCCACCTTTATACACAGATTATGCGAAACAATAAAACTATGAACTCACCAACCTTTGTGTTGACACTTGTTAGCATGTTTATTCTCAGGTTCCCTAGAAGTCTTCCATTGTTTGCTTATATGTTAGACAAGCTTTGTGCATGGAGTTATACATGCTTTATTCAAGAAAACGTTGCATTCACAAAACCATCATCATGTATCTATTTTGACTGCATTGTCAACAGAAGTATTATTGTACACTATTATTTACGGTGATTGTCTATATGTAGAAATCATCAGATGTCGAAAACCTTGGATTTAAATATTCATTATGGTATACCTTTTCTAAAGAATGCAATGTTTATAAAACGTATCATATAGAGGTCAAATACCTCGCAATGAAATCGATGAATGACGTATTCGTCCATATGGATTTGGAGCAATCGTCACAGGTACCGTCCTCTCCTTTCAGCTCAGGGCATCGGTGTAGCGACCCCGACAAATCGTCAAGTGACGGCGTCGACTACGTAGGTCCCATTACATGGTCATAAGTCTTTAAGACAACGTTTGACCAAAAAAAATGTCGCATTCATTTCAATGTAAAAGGGTGTTTCAAGTTTACAAAAAGAAGTTCGACGGCTAGTTACATTACAATGTTAAACGTACAATTGAAACCTATGCGACACAATTTAAAAGTAGTCAAAAAGATGCTCCAAATATGCATGTATACTCGACATCCAAGCAAGTATCAAAAGAGTGCGGAAGCATGTATCACTTAAGCATTCAAAACCTGAGAAAAACATAGAAGAATCTGTCAACGAAAACGTTGGTGAAATCATAGGTTTAGTAAATGAGTATGTAAGTAAAATAAGTTGAACCACAAGTTATAGTATAAGTCGATTTTCCGAATCGTTTGAATTCCATAAGTATTGTTGTTTACCGAGCACCCAATTATCAAAGCTTAACTGTATCATTTACCTCAGCATAAAAGTGTTAGAACATACACCGTACCAGAATATATTTCATTCGCTTAACGGTAGCGAACCGTCCGAATGAGGGTTAGTCAAACCCGTATGGATCCACACAACATAGACTCGCTTACACCATCTGATGTAATTAATGATAATTGAATTGAGGATTTTCGTTCAAACTCTTCCATATCTTTGTATTCGTATTCGTGTTCGATGTATAAAAGTATGAAAGGTATATATACATATGAAATGTATATAAGTATGTAACGTATAAGTTTCTCAGCCCACGATTTAAAAATATAAAAGTTGTTGAAAAAGTGGGACTATGATCTCACCTCGAGTGCACGAGTATAAAAGTACTTCACAAGGTAAACGTGTGCATGAAAGTTGCTTAGCCTTGACCTAAACAAGTAAGTTGTATCAATTTACCGGTTACGACACAAGGTCGGGTGAAATGTGCTCAATTAGTCCTATGGCTTGTTACGACTCGAAAATTATAGCATGTGAATCACGTCGTCAAGTTTCATGCAAGAATCAAGTATAAAATAAAGACTAGAACGATTGCATAAGTGTTTAGTTAAGTTTGACTAAAAGTCAAACTTGGTCAAAATCAAAGTCAACGGGGTCGGGTCGGGTATCCGACAATTTTTCTAAGTTATATAATCATATATGAGCATGTTGGCCAAGTTTCATGTTAATCGGAGGTCCGTAGCATATCAAACATTTTACGTCAAATGACCAAGCAAAACAGCCCATTTTAGTGTATCAGGACGGTGTCCCAAAATCAGGACGGTGTCCCAATATGAAGAGTGGGACGGCGTCCCAAAATCAGGATGGCGTCCCAAATTGAAGAGTGGGACGGCGTCCCAAAAATCAGGACGGCGTCCCAATGGGCATTCAGGTCCTGTTTGCAGAAAAACACAAGTGCACGACCCAAACTTCAAACAATCACAATTTATGATCCGCAAACAATTAGAACATGTATTTTATATCACCGGAAAGCTCTTTCGACAAGGAACGCAACTAAGCACTTTTCATCAAGCAAAAACATCATATACAATAACCGAAATCCCATCAAGTGAACAATAGAGGTTTATTTTCAAGTTTCAAGTTCATCAATTGCAATTTAAGTTTCGGGAATCCAATTTATACATATGATATGCCGTTTTGAAGGTAATGAAACATGTAATACAACTAAACACTTATCAATAACATTAACAAGCATTCAATGCATCAAAAGTTCGTTTTAAGAGTTGTCAAACCCTAACCAAAACCTCAAAATCACTAATCATGTTAATGTAAGGTTTTCATGTCAATCAACACACCAAAACGAAGCTATTGAAGTAACTAACACTTTGAACACACAAACATTAACATCTAAACACATTTCATCATCCAAAATCAAAGATTAAGCATACACTTTTCATTTTCAAGCTAGTTACACCAAAACATCAAGATCGAGCATACAAATCATATATTCATGTTATACACGAGCCATAGACACTAACTAACAACATATCAAGTCAAAAACATGAATTTGAGAAATCTAGAGTTTTAGAAATGTTACCCAAAATCGGTGTAGTTAGTATCAAATCGTAGAGGATGACGAGAGGATTAAGAATATGTAGTCGGATTTGTTGTGAGCTTCCAAGATCAAAATTAGATGATGAATTTTGTGTTTGTGTTCTTGAGAGAAAAGGAAGAAAGAAAAAGAGGAAGAAGATGGTGAAATGAAGTGTGTGGTGGTGAGGAGTCACTAGTTAGCCAAGTTTACCCGAGTGGCGAGATTAGTCCCTCAAGTTTGTTATCGGGTGCGGGAAATAACCAAACGAATATTTTTAAAACGCAAGTTAACGAGAGATGTTATAATCGAGTAACGGGATTATCATGAACACTAGTTAACGAAGTGCACGAGTATAGGTGACGAGGGATGTTATTAAAAAAAAGACGGTGTTAAAATAATTTAACGGAAAAAACGCGGGATGTTACATTATCCACACCTTAAAAGAAATTTCGTCCCGAAATTTAGTTGGAAGTAATAGTCGATGTCTCTTCCTTGAGACCTTGCATTGTCAATGCTATGAATAAGTGAAGATACGTCCTTGGGCATTCCCACGAATTTGGACAGTCGGGGTTTTATGTTGTATTAAGGCTTGGTTTTACTATCCACAGTTTCAACCGGTCTTTCTACGAAGAGGAGTTGTCATCAATAGTAAGTTTATCTAGAAGGATAGCACGTTCCTATTCCGCAGGACACGTATCTAAGTTTGTTACATGGAACGTAAGGTAAACGGAAACTTAATTGAGTCGGAGGTTCTAAACGGTAGGAAGCGGTTCCAAGACGCCCCAAGATTTCAAAAGGATCAATATTGTGGATATAAATTTCCTCGATTTCCCGAAACGGATTACACCTTCCCAAGGTGCGAGTTCTCAATATTACACGGTTACTGGCTTAGGATTCGAGAGGTTTACGTCGAATATCGGTATAGCCCTTTTGGCGACTACGAGTCGTCTTGAGTCCTTCTCAGACTTGTACGATCTCAACTGTTATTTCTTGAATGAGTTCGGATCCGGTGATTTGCTTGCCACATGCTTTGGTCCAACGAATAGGGGTATGACATTTGCGGTCATATAGGGTTTCGGAAGTGCGGCGTTAATACACGAATGGTAACTGTTGTGTGAGAGGAGACAACTAAAGGCAACAATACATGTTTGTAACATGTCTTTCCAAGATGTGAAACATACGTTTGTTTGGTCCGTTGGTTGTGGATGATACATGGTACTCATGTTTAAACGTGTCTCTAAGGCTTCTTGTAACACTAGAAGTGAAACGAGTATTGTGATCCGAGATAGTCGACAATGGTACACCGTGTTGGAATAGAATTAAGATATGTTTGAACAAGCTAGTTAGGGTTTGAAAACGTTCGTTGGAACAAGTTCCTTACCGGCTACAGAGAACATTTTTTTTTTCAGGGCTATTCACCCTCGTGGTGAATACTAGTAATACATGATGAGTCTCTCTCTCCATTGAGAAAGTATATAAAAGGTTTCCTTATACAAAAGTACAAGCAAAAGGACAGGAGTGGAATGAGAACTTAGAATAGGATGAGCTCACATCCTGAGGTAGCCATATCGCGCATCTAGTGGTCAAATGTTGAGACCTGGTGGGAAAACGAGATAGAACACATAGTTGTATAGTTCGGGGTTGAGTAGTAGTTGTTCGTATCAGGAGCATGAGGACGATAAGTCAAAGAGAAAGGAAGTATCCTTGGATTGTGTGTTATCTTGGGTCCCAGTAATATCAGACGGTCATAGTGAAATAACAGTGTTATGTAACGTGGTACGTGGTGATGAGAAGATTGATCGGATCCATAATTAAGTATTCCAATCGTTCGTGCAAAAATAACAAATTTCAGTTACGTCGATTTTTAAGT
This sequence comes from Rutidosis leptorrhynchoides, assembly GCF_046630445.1. Lineage (NCBI taxonomy): Eukaryota > Viridiplantae > Streptophyta > Magnoliopsida > Asterales > Asteraceae > Rutidosis > Rutidosis leptorrhynchoides. The sequence goes on from NC_092343.1 coordinate 51,075,174, forward strand.
CGAGAGAGTATGCCTTTCGGCGTTCAAGTAGAAATATTTCCATATTTAAGTTCCATCTGGCGCTATACGAATTTAGCTAGAAATGTTGGTGTGAAAAATCACGCTTAAGGTCCGGGCACGGAGAGGTTTAAATTTCCAACTTAATGAGTTATCGAGGGTAAAGGACGAGCATCATGAGAAAAAGTCGGAAATGAACTTTCTGTAAGGATCTAAGATTTTACGAACACAAGTCAGAGTTGTGAGGGTTTCCCGATTACGTGTGGCTTCGATTGCGAGATTTATTGTAATACCCTGACCACTAACAACATGGTCTAGAAATTGGACTTTGTTTAACCAAAGTTCACACTTGGAGATTTTGGTATAGAGTTGCTCTTTCCTCAAGAGTTCGAGCGTAAGACAAAGATGTTGTTCGTTTTCTTCTTTGCTTGAATTGAATAGGTTAGAACATCACATATGAATATGATGACATATCTGTCTACCCATCAGGCCCATCAGGCCCATGAATACGGAGGAAGCCTTTGTTAAACTGAACGACACTATAAGAAATTCATAACTATCGTAACGAATTTTGAAAACCGTTTTGGAGATAACCGGAATGGGGGTCGATTTTGGAATACACACGGAATTCTTGTGATTGATCAAGAGGTCATCGGTACGGGAAAGAGAATATCGGTTCTTAACCGAAAATTATTTAGTTCACGATAATCTATACACATGTAAGGGATCATTTTCTTCTTAACGAATAGGTTTTGAGTCCCCTAGTTCTATAGGTGTCAAGTCAAAATTCAAATTCTCCACCCAAAAAGTTTAACGTAATAGTTTTCCGTCGGTCACCTGCATGGCATAGGTAGTGTCTAGGGGATATGGTGGTGTGCAAAGAGTACGAGTCAAGGCCTTGGTTATAAAACGTCTAACGGTACCCGAATTGAATAAACATGAAATATAAGGTTGTTGAGAAGAAACGTACCCGTGACTAGTTGTCATCTCGGGCTCCCTCGGTGTTAATGTTGAAATTTCGGCCGCGTGCATTGGGGTTGGTCTCCTTCTCTGGGCACGCATTCTTAAAATGACCCGGTTGGCCACATTCGAAACAAACGCCCGACCGGTGTGCATTGGGCGCCTTTTGGGCGACGGGGGCGACGCTCCTACAATCGTTGGCCGTATGACTACTTCCTTGGCACCGGTGGCAAGTTAACTTACCACATTAACCATAATGACGGTTGCGGCATTTGTTGCAAAATGGTTTGCTACATTCGCCATAATGATGTTTGTGGCACTTGTTGCAAGATGGTAGACTTCCGGCATAGCCTTTCTTGTCGTTGGAGGTGAAAGGCTTCTTGGCGGGGTTGTTGTTGTAGTTGCTCAATTCGGGGGCTTCCCATTTTCTTTTGTTGCCACCCGACTTATCCTCGGCTTTATATGCCGACACCTCAATTTCGTCCACCGTTTCGATCAATTGGCGGGCCATATTCAAAGCCTCTTGGTGATTAGCGGGTTTGGATGACATTACTCCTTGTTTGATGCTCTTAGGAAGACCATCCATGTACAGCTCAACCCTTAGAGACTCGGTACTCACGAGATTTGGGCACATCAAGGCTAGCTCAGAAAATCGTTGATTATAGGCCTTTAGGTCATTCCCGACCGCTTTTAAAGTTCTTAGCTCGTGTTCAAGCTTGCGGGTCTCTTCGCGCGGGAAGTATTCGGTGATCATCTTTCCTCTTAAGTCGACCCAAGAGAGAGCGTGGGCTTCGTGGATACCCACCGATTGTACATACGTATTCCACCATGTGAGAGCGATACCGGCGAAGGTGTGAGTGGAAAATCTGACCTTGTCTTGGTCCCGACAACCGCTTATGCTAAAGACGGCTTCTGTTTGCTCAAACCATCGGGTGAGCACGACCGGTCCCCCGGTTCCATCAAAAGTGTGAGGTTTGCACCCCATGAAGTTCTTATAGGAGCACCCTTCGTTTGAATTACCGGCTCCATTGTTGTTGTTGTTGTGATTGTTGTTATTGTTATTGTTGTTGGAAGAGTGACCGGCCATGGCCGCATCCACGGTGGTAGCTATCATTCGTTGTATAGCTTATTCGGGAGTTTCGGGAGGAGCGCGTCGACGAGCCATTGTTCCTTCAAAACACAAGAATATCGTTGGTTAGTATTCTCAATAATACTAACCGTGATATGGAATAAGGATAGAGAGACAATTTTTGCTTGACTCGCCTTAAATTCTTTATGTCATAACGTCATAACGTCCATGTGAATCACCGTAATATAATCCCGGAAATTATATTACCCTGATTTACATGTGCATTTAACATTACATCATAAAGTCAAGGTGGCGCGTCAACAAAATTTATCAACGTAAGATAAAGATCGAATACGAGTTAGATATGATGGAAGAGTTCGAGTATAATGCACAAATAGTCAAGTAATTCCTACTCCAGTCTATATGCCGGTTGTAGTCTAGATTCACCTATGTACCCTATGACTCGGGGTGGACACAAATGAACTCTAAATCCCTACAACCAATGCTCTGATACCACTTGTAGCGACCCCGAAAATCGTCAAGTGACGGCGTCGACTACGTAGGTCCCATTACATGGTCATAAGTCTTTAAGACAACGTTTGACCAAAAAAAATGTCGCATTCATTTCAATGTAAAAGGGTGTTTCAAGTTTACAAAAAGAAGTTCGACGGCTAGTTACATTACAATGTTAAACGTACAATTGAAACCTATGCGACACAATTTAAAAGTAGTCAAAAAGATGCTCCAAATATGCATGTATACTCGACATCCAAGCAAGTATCAAAAGAGTGCGGAAGCATGTATCACTTAAGCATTCAAAACCTGAGAAAAACATAGAAGAATCTGTCAACGAAAACGTTGGTGAAATCATAGGTTTAGTAAATGAGTATGTAAGTAAAATAAGTTGAACCACAAGTTATAGTATAAGTCAATTTTCCGAATCGTTTGAATTCCATAAGTATTGTTGTTTACCGAGCACCCAATTATCAAAGCTTAACCGTATCATTTACCTCAGCATAAAAGTGTTAGAACATACACCGTACCAGAATATATTTCATTCGCTTAACGGTAGCGAACTGTCCGAATGAGGGTTAGTCAAACCCGTATGGATCCACACAACATAGACTCGCTTACACCATCTGATGTAATTAATGATAATTGAATTGAGGATTTTCGTTCAAACTCGTCCGTATCTTTGTATTCGTATTCGTGTTCGATGTATAAAAGTATGAAAGGTATATATACATATGAAATGTACATAAGTATGTAACGTATAAGTTTCTCAGCCCACGATTTAAAAATATAAAAGTTGTTGAAAAAGTGGGACTATGATCTCACCTCGAGTGCACGAGTATAAAAGTACTTCACAAGGTAAACGTGTGCATGAAAGTTGCTTAGCCTTGACCTAAACAAGTAAGTTGTATCAATTTACCGGTTACGACACAAGGTCGAGTGAAATGTGCTCAATTAGTCCTATGGCTCGTTACGACTCGAAAATTATAGCATGTGAATCACGTCGTCAAGTTTCATGCAAGAATCAAGTATAAAATAAAGACTAGAACGATTGCATAAGTGTTTAGTTAAGTTTGAGTAAAAGTCAAACTTGGTCAAAGTCAAAGTCAACGGGGTCGGGTCGGGTATCCGACAATTTTTCTAAGTTATATAATCATATATGAGCATGTTGGCCAAGTTTCATGTTAATCGGAGGTCCGTAGCATATCAAACATTTTACGTCAAATGACCAAGCAAAACAGCCCATTTTAGTGTATCAGGACGGTGTCCCAAAATCAGGACGGTGTCCCAATATGAAGAGTGGGATGGCGTCCCAAAATCAGGATGGCGTCCCAAATTGAAGAGTGGGACGGCGTCCCAAAAATCAGGACGGCGTCCCAATGGGCATTCAGGTCCTGTTTGCAGAAAAACACAAGTGCACGACCCAAACTTCAAACAATCACAATTTATGATCCGCAAACAATTAGAACATGTATTTTATATCACCGGAAAGCTCTTTCGACAAGGAACGCAACTAAGCACTTTTCATCAAGCAAAAACATCATATACAATAACCGAAATCCCGTCAAGTGATCAATAGAGGTTTATTTTCAAGTTTCAAGTTCATCAATTGCAATTTAAGTTTCGGGAATCCAATTTATACATATGATATGCCGTTTTGAAGGTAATGAAACATGTAATACAACTAATCACTTATCAATAACATTAACAAGCATTCAACGCATCAAAAGTTCGTTTTAAGAGTTGTCAAACCCTAACCAAAACCTTAAAATCACTAATCATGTTAATGTAAGGTTTTCATGTCAATCAACACACCAAAACGAAGCTATTGAAGTAACTAACACTTTGAACACACAAACATTAACATCTAAACACATTTCATCATCCAAAATCAAAGATTAAGCATACACTTTTCATTTTCAAGCTAGTTACACCAAAACATCAAGATCGAGCATACAAATCATATATTCATGTTATACACGAGCCATAGACACTAACTAACAACATATCAAGTCAAAAACATGAATTTGAGAAATCTAGAGTTTTAGAAATGTTACCCAAAATCGGTGTAGTTAGTATCAAATCGTAGAGGATGACGAGAGGATTAAGAATATGTAGTCGGATTTGTTGTGAGCTTCCAAGATCAAAATTAGATGATGAATTTTGTGTTTGTGTTCTTGAGAGAAAAGGAAGAAAGAAAAAGAGGAAGAAGATGGTGAAATGAAGTGTGTGGTGGTGAGGAGTCACTAGTTAGCCAAGTTTACCCGAGTGGCGAGATTAGTCCCTCAAGTTTGTTGTCGGGTGCGGGAAATAACCAAACGAATATTTTTAAAACGCAAGTTAATGAGAGATGTTATAATCGAGTAACGGGATTATCATGAACACTAGTTAACGAAGTGCACGAGTATAGGTGACGAGGGATGTTATTAAAAAAAAAGACGGTGTTAAAATAATTTAACAGAAAAAACGCGGGATGTTACAATCGGCTACAACATTTGCCTTTCCAGGATGGTAACGAAGTTCACAATCATAGTCGTTCAGTGTCTCGATCCATCGTCGCTGCCTCATGTTCAGTTGTTTCTGATCGAATATGTGCTGGAGGCTTTTGTGGTCGGTGAAGATGGTACTTTTAGCCCCATAAAGATAGTGTCTCCACAATTTGAGCACAAAGACAACGGCTCCAAGCTCGAGGTCGTGAGTAGTGTAGTTTTGCTCGTGAATCATTAGTTGACGAGAAGCATAGGCAATAACCTTCGATCTTTGCATCAATACGCAACCAAAACCATTTTTCGAGGCATCACAATATACGACGAAATCATCACTGCCTTCAGGAAGAGATAAGATAGGTGCGGTGGTCAATTTCTGCTTCAGGGTTTGAAATGCTAATTCGTGTTCTTTTTCCCAAACGAACTTCTTCCCTTTGTGAGTCAGCGCGGTCAAAGGAAGCGAAATCAGAGAGAAACCTTCAATAAATCTTCGATAGTAACCGGTAAGACCTAGAAATTGGTGGATATGAGTCGGAGTAGTGGGGGTTTCCCACTTGCTGATAGCTTCGATCTTCGCGGGATCAAGTTTGATACCTTGATTACTCACAATATAACCCAGAAATTGGACTTCCTTCAACCAAAATTCACACTTGAAGAATTTGGCATAAAGTTGCTCTTGTCTCAAGAGTTCCAACACTAGTCGAAGATGTTGTTCATGTTATTCTTCGCTTAGGGAATAGATGAGGATATCATCTATGAAAACGATAACGAACTTGTCCAGATATGGCTTGCATACTCGATTCATGATATCCATAAACACGGCAGGTGTGTTGGTTAAACCGAATGGCATCACTAGAAACTCATAGTGACCATAACGGGTTCTGAACGCAGTCTTCATCACATTACTCTCCTTCACCCTCAATTGGTGATAACCTGATCGCAAATCGATCTTGGAGTAAACGCTGGATCCTTGCAGCTGATTGAAAAGATCGTCAATTCTGGGAAGGGGATACCGATTCTTAATCGTCAACTTGTTCAGCTCACGATAATCGATACACATGCGGAAAGATCCGTCCTTCTTCTTTATGAATAAAACAGGTGCGCCCCAAGGCGATGAACTCGGTTGGATAAATCCACGGTCTAGCAATTCCTGCAGTTGACTATGCAACTCTTGCAGTTTGGAAGGTGCTAGTCGATAAGGTGCGCGAGCTACGGGTGCAGCTCCCGGCACTAGATCGATCTGGAACTCCACTGCTCTCGGTGGCGGTAATCCAGGCAATTCTTCTGGAAAGACATCGGAAAATTCGTTCACAATTCGTACATCATTCACACTCTTCACCTCGGCTTCTAACGTTTTCACATGTGCTAAAACAGCAAGACGTCCTTTCTTCATGATCTTTTGTGCTTTCATGCAACTAATGAGGTTCAGCTTCGAATTACATCTCTCTCCGTAAATAATCAGTGGCTCACCATCTTCGTGGGGTATACGAAGAGCTTTATCTCCACAGATAATGTCAGCCTTTACTTTGGTCAACCAGTCTATACCGACAATCACATCAAAGCTTCCCAATTTGATGGGTATCAAGTCAATCTCGAAATCCACACCAGCTATGTTGATAATAGCTCCTCGGCCAATTTGGTCAACTTTCTCAAGTTTTCCATTGGCTACCTCAACAAGCATACTCTCCTTTAAAGGAACTAACGACCAATCTATCTTAGAGCAAAAGTGTTTACAAACATAGCTCCTATCGGCACCAGTATCAAATAGGACAGAAGCTAATAGATTGTTGATAGTGAATATACATGTAACCAAGTCGGCGTTCTCACGGGCATCCCTTGCGTTTACATTGAAAGCTCTTCCACGCGGTGGTCCGCCGTCCTTTTTCTTGTTGGGACATTCATTCCTAAAGTGGCCCTGTTGTCCGCACTCATAGCACTGCCTTGGTCCAGTAGGGTTTGTCTTCACTGTTGGGGTGGGAATCTGGCAGTCCTTACCAATATGCCCGGTCCTTTTGCACTTTTCACAGACCACATTACAGTACCCAGTATGGTGCTTGTAGCACCTCTTGCACTGCGGTAGAGTACCCTTGTAGTTGGGGTTCGAGCTAGGGGTCGGGTTGGGGTTCCTCCAGTCGTTGCTTCCCTTGAAACCCTCATGCCTCTTAGCTGGGTTTTGATCAAAGATCTTTCCCTTGTTTCCATCCCACTTACGCTTCTCATGACTAGTCCCCGATTCTGATTTCTCTTTCTCAGGTTCCTTGCGGGTGATCTGGTTCATCAGGGTGTGCGCCATGCGCATAGCTTCCGGGACGTTGGGTGGCTTAAAAGAGGTGACATTTCCCTGAATGGACTTGGGAAGTCCCCACAAGTATCGTTCCATTCTCTTAAACTCCGGGGTAACCATCGAGGGACACATCAGCGCTAATTCCAGATACCTACGGTTGTAACCATCAAGATCGTTTCCCACAACCTTCAACTCCCAGAACTCAGCCTCCATTTTCTGTATCTCTGTTCTGGGGCAGTACTCTTCGATCATGGCTCCCTTAAATTCTTCCCAAGGAGTAGCATAAGCCTCGTCAATACCTTTGGCTTGAGTAAGTGTGTTCCACCAGGTTAGGGCACCGTCCGACAGCGTACATGAGGCATACTTGGTTTTGTTCATCTCTGAGCAGTTGCTTACACGGAACACAGCTTCTAGTTTCTCAAACCATCTAGTCAATCCAACTGGCCCCTCAGTACCACTAAAGTTGTGGGGCTTGCAGCTTTGAAACTCCTTATATGTACACCCGTTATGGATGGGCGGGTTAACTGGTGGAGCTTGGGGGTTGATTTCCACAATAGCTGCGGCTACTCTTTCCGCAATCATTTCCTCAATTTGTGCTGTTGTGGGCGCTGCTCTTTCATTTGCCATTGCTCTTCTAAACAGAAATTTTGACTTAAGTCAAAATCCAGCATTTAATAAATAATAATATAGTATATGGCAACCAACATGGAATCAACGCAACACATGTTAACTAACCAATGCAACTAGATACAGATACCACAAAATCACCATACAGTAACGTAATTAGAACACCGTACAAAAAGTAAACAACACCAAGTTCCATTCATTAATAATAAGTTGCATACATCCGCATGTGTTTGCACAATACATGAGTAGAACATGAAACTACAAATGAGATTACATAATGAAATCTACCGTGACACCCCCAAATAGGGCCTGGGGTATTTGTGTCTAATTATATCAAATCACGGTTGTATAAATGAAAACGACTCTACATGAGACGTTTTGTTGAGTTTTGCAGCGGAAGATAAATATGTCTTTAATTGATATGATATGTAATGAAGACTCCAAGCATAGCAAGCAATCATCATCAAAGCAGTAGATATACAGCAGAAGCAATATTTAAGTACCTGAGAATAAACATGCTTAAAAAGTCAACACTAGGTTGAGTGAGTTCATAGGTTTGTCATAAATAATGATTTCAGTAATAGATATAGACCACAAGATTTAGTTTGTAAAGTTGATCTCCCGCAGGATCAAAAGTTATGCCAGTGCGTGATATTTAGACTAAACGTTGTTTGCCTCGTGATAAGTTGTTCTGTCCTTGTCGTTTAATTTCATTATCAAGTAATACAAAGACTTAGTCAAATGTATAGGGGACGTTACTCCCGATAGGCCTATCCCCAACAATCAAGAATGCCGCAACAATTAAAAATATCACTGTAGGGACTTAGTCAGACATAGCCGGGTATAGCATAGTTTAATAGTTGGTACTGATATTTAGACTAGACTTTCAAGTTTGCCCCGTAACAAGTTATCGTTTATACTTGTTGGTTTGGGACTTGCTGGTCATAGCTTAACATATCACAGTTTAATAGTTGGTACTTGTGTCTAAAGTATAAAACAGTTATAAAAGTTGCGCATGTATTCTCAGCCCAAAAATATAGATAAAAAGGGAGCTATGAAAACTCACTATACGATAGTTTGTATGATATGCGTATGATATGCGTATGATGGCACTGAACAAGTGCGGAGTTTGTCCTTGGATTCACGAACCTATATCATTTGTATATTCATTAACACATATAATCGAAATCGAACAAACATATATTTTATTGTTAGTTATATAGCTTCTGTATTAATAATTTATATATATATTATTATTTAATTAAATGTATTTATTTTGTATATTTAAAAATACATAAGAAAATTTATATAGTTAAGTTATGTATTTTAAATATATTTTTATATGCATATTATTTGTTTGTTAAAACAGTAGTCATAATAATACTAAGATAATATTAGGAAAAATAATAATAATGATAGTATAAATTTTAATATTAATGTTTTTAATATTAATGATAGTTTTCTTAATAATTCCTATAATTTTAATTCTAATAATAATACTTGTAGTTTTTAAATGAAAAATTTAATAACAATGATAATGAAAATAATCATTTTGATAATAATGCTTCACATAACCATAATCTTAATCATAATAATTAAAGAAATCAATAATACAATAATAATGATGTTAATACTAATGAAATTAATAATTTTTGTAATATTTACACTAGTAATAGTAATAATGATATTAGTAGTTTTTAAATAAATTGAAAGGTTTAATAATAATGATAATGAAAATAATAATTTTTGATAAAAATAATAATAATCATGATATAAATAATAATAATAATTATAATGATAATACTAATAATTATAATACTAGTAATACCAATAGTACTTTTAATACTAGTACTAGTAATATTTATAATATCAATAATTATAATAACATTAGTAATAATAATAAAGATAATAATAATAATTTAGGAATGGAAAAACTACCTTAAAAAGCTTTTCTAAAAAAAATGCCCAAGACGGGACTCGAACCCGCGACCTCTCGCTAAACTGTAATATCCCTTAACCATCTGACTGCTTCTGTTTTTCTGTAATAATCCCAGATTCTAAATTATATATCCCGTATTATTTATTTCTTCTTCTTCTGCTATACTTCGAACGACCCAAAAATCAAATCAAACTCATACTCGCGTATTACAATTTGGATTTAGGACTTCAAACAAACTTTAAACTAGAAAAGATGTTATTAAATAAAAAAAATAAATAAAAAATGGAAACAGCCTGCTGCTGTTCGAAGTTTTTAAGAAGAAAAAAAATAATGATTTTTGATTTTAAGTTGATTTTAGAACATGCTTTCTTCACGAAATAGTTTTCAAATCATATTTAGAAAATAATAGAATCGTCAATTGACTCTGTAACATAACCAAGAATTCGAATTTTAAGATGAATCAAAAAGTTTGACTTTTTATATACGAACTTTGACTTCAAAATTTGAGTTTGTTAGGATGAATTGGAGCTTCAATTTTTGCAGATCGTTTGAGTAAAATGTTCCTAACAAGACTGCATTAATGAATCTTTAAATGGATTTCAAATTCGAATTTTGGCACAAATGGGTCAAGAATAGGGAGTCGATTTTTTTTTATCTTTCTGGTTTGATTTTCAATTAGCAATCTAGAACCAGTATTTAAATGATAAGGATAATGTTAATCAGTTGTGTAAAGTAGTAATTTGTTTAATGATAATGGTTGATGAAGAAGATCTCGATCAGAAAGCAAGAGTTAAAGCAGAAAAATAGAAAAATATACTGAATACCTAATTTTTTTATAAAAGTATATATATAAAAATAAGAAAAAGCAGATATCAGCTTGAAAAACAAAATAAGAGTAGATCACTAATCAGATTAAAAATTCAATTGACCTAAATTAGGTATTAGGTTCTTTTAATTTATTTAACATTAATATTTAATCATTATATTAATAATAATACTTTTAATATTGCTAATAATGATAATAAATAATAATAATAATGATAACAATAATAATTTTAATGACAAATTATCATTTTTAATAATAATAATAATAACTATATAATGTCATTAATAATAATGATAAGTTGTTTCAATATGTTATTTATAATAATTTTTAATAATTTTAGTAAACGTGTTAACACTAATAATATTAATAATTTATTTTATATTAATGATATTAGTAATTAATAATAATAATATTCAATGTTAAAAGTAATTAATGAATATATTGTTTAAAACAATATTAATAATAATACGTAAAATAAATAGTTATTCGTGAATTGTCGGTATTTGTCGAAGTTTAATGAAATCATATAAAAGTTTCTGTTTAAATCAACTCGGAAATTTCTGGGTTGTCACAGTATCCCCCTGTTAATAGAAATTTCGTCCCAAAATTTTAGTTGTTGCCATCCATCGGCGTTGTTTGTAAACAGGTGAGGATATTTTCGTTTTATTTGGTCTTCACGTTCCCATGTATGCTCGGGGTCTTGCGTGAATTCCAACGGATAAAATATTGTTTTGTTTCAAGAGTTTAAATCATACGAATCCATAAATTTTATGAAGTGCATTTTATTATTAATGCGGAGGTTATCTAAAGGATTTAACAAGAGTGTCATTGATTAGGTTATCCTCAAAAGGGATGATGACGCTATATACAAGTATTGCAATATACATGAAATGTGTTATGAATAATAGTGAGCTTATTTAAACCTTAAGCGTTTATGCCACAATATTAGGGTAGAAAAAAATAGAAAGGAGTTCATGAAAATCACGGTCATAAAATTTAATAGAGATCACTATTCTTTATAACAAGAATGATGAATATGAGTTGAAAATTAGAGTTTTATCGAAATTAAATAATATGGATAAAACGATTCGATTATAGAAAAAGTATAAACGAAACTATCACAAAAGAGTAAATGAGAAAATTAAATGTTCGCCTTAACTTTTGACGTAGTTACGATTGATTTCCGGATTTCAAGGAATTAAAGAAATCTTTGAAATCTTTATAAGATTTGATTCTCCGGTAATTACGGAAATTGAGATTTTCTTTGATTAAATGCGGTGAAATTGTCTCGATTGACGTGTCTGGAATTTCGCTATAAATTAGCTTCTTTCGTTTCATTATCTTCACCACTTCTATACTTTCTTCCTCAATTCATACTTCCAAAAGATTTGTTAATATGCTCAATCCAGTTCTTGTTCTTGACCTTATATTGGTTATCGCCACAATCTTCCTTCTTTTCCAACTCCCACCAGAGGAGTCTGTTTACTTCTATTATGCTCTAGGATTTATTGTGTTTTTAGTTCTCCCGTGTCTTTATATTGCTATACGTATTGATATACACGGTTTGTAATTTCGGTATCGTTATCGGGCTTTATATTTTCCCTTATATGTCGAAGCTTCATGCTTTTGTAAAGCAAGTAACGGTCCAGAATTCATAGGTATGAAGTTTCGAATGATCATAATATTCAAAGCAGAAGGAAAGGTAATAGCACGATTTGATTTGTCAAATTACCAGAATATTTGGAAAAGCCCGAATCATCAAGAAAATATGTTCTTGATATGTTTAGAGATTTAAGTAGAATGCAAGAGTCGTGTAACATGGCAAATGATGATTATAAAGTCTATGAATCATCATCTTCCATTAAAAATTTAGCATGACTTACTGTAATATAATCACGTTGGCCTGACGTCATTATATTATACTAACTCATGCTTCAATTCCCAACACTACTTCAAATCATTCATAATTTAAACTATAGAAACTAAAACAGTTTCCTTTATGATGTGATAAAGATATCGCAAGGAGATAATTAATTGCAGTCAAGAATCGTTATGAAGATATCTTCAGTAATATAGAGGATATTTATAACGAAGAATATGATGATATCTTAGAATTTCTAAGATCCAATGACGAGGAAAATTCTTTTGTTTCCTCTGCATTTAATGCTACCATATCTGAATCATTGGTTATTAATCCGAGATGGTTTCAAGAAATTTTATTTTTAGATGATTAATCGCTGATTGTAATCATCAACGGATCTAATGGTTAACGAATAGGCGTTGTTGATGATAATTTCGGTGGTTTGATGTGATAATTCATCATAGAATACGAATGAATATAATTCATGAATGTAGTGATCTTTAGGAAGATAACACCTGCTAAAGCTTTACTTGAATTCTGGTATGTTAATTTCTGAATGTGTAATTAAATTTGTATGAAAATGATTGTGTATCACAGTGAAGGTAGTGAGTATAATTAATGATTTATGAGTCGAAATTGAAGAATGTACAGTGTATTAATGTGAGATGCAAATATTTCTCGGGTATTACCTACCCGTTAAAATATTTTCACAATTAACAGTTTGTACAATAGAATTTACAATCTTTATGAAGATATACATTCATATATGTGTTCTTCAGATGTAATCATGGATTTAATGAGTTAATATATATTAAACTCATCTGATTTGCGGTTTGGAACGAGAGTAAATAATCTCCAAAACCTTAGAGATTTCATAATTGTCACGAAATATTTCGCTAATGAAGTTATGAATCAATACATTCATCGTTACACTTGATTTATTATGAAATGGAGTTTATTGTGTTGAAGCAGTGATTAACAATTGTTAAGTCATTAACGAAGGGTGTACATTATAGCATATTAGTGATATGAATTAACCAAGTAGTACATACTAGTTGAGATTCACACGTAATGGCTTAGTACAACAAGATTTATTATTGTTCCAAATCATATATATATATATATAAGGTATACATATATAATTCTTCACGAAGAATGAGTCAATACATATTAACTCATTATTACTAATATTCCTTGGTATCTATGGGCGTATGATGCTGATGTTTGAGGTACTGAGTGTGATGTTGAGGCGTGGGATGCGGATGTTGTTGTTGATGAAGCTGATGTTGTTGGTGGTGATGTTGATGGTACTGATGGTACTAGTTATGCTGCTGGTGCTGCTTCTGGTGTTCGTAGGTTTCGCACCATATTTTCCAGAGCCACTACTTGAGCGCGAAGCTCGTTGACTTCTTCTACTATTCCGGTATGATTGGCGGTTGGAACAAGGGGGTGAATAAGATCTAAAATCTTTGATATTATATATTCATGACGGGATACCCTGGAAAGAAGAGAGAAAATGGTGTTTCAAACCGGTTCGTCGGTAAGTGCTTCAGGTTCTTCGCCGAGAGGGCAATATGGTGGGCGAAAAGGATCACCTTCTTCACTTCTCCATTGATTAAGTCGACTACGAACCCATCCCCAATTCATCCAGAAAAGATGATGGCTGATTGGTTCGTTTGTTCCAGTTACGCTGCCGTTGGAGCTCGAGGAGTTCGAGAAATTCATATTATGTGTTTGGAATAGGGTTTGATATGAAATGGGTATTGGATACTGAATGATATATTCATCTCCTTGAATACGTATATATAGCAAAAAGATTTCCGTAATTTACAGAGGAAATTTAGGAAAAGTGGTAGACAATGTCTATTGGGATAGGTGTGATAAGATATGTTAAGATATGATGTGTCCTCCATTTATGTAATAATGACGTGTTGAGATTATAAATAATAAGTTTGTAACCAGATATTGATTAAAGAATTTTATATTCGTATACTGTGATAACCCAATGACATTTTCTAGTTCACAAACCGATGCATAAAGGCATAAGATACGTGAGTGTTTGAAGTAGTAGCAGGAGCTTGTGGACGAACCATTATCTTCAATAACATATAGAAGTTTGATAAATCTGATAGGTCATAAGTTTGAAAGAATAAAAAAATTAAGTGGGATAAGGATGAATATGATATAAATGAAACATTTTATTTTATTAAGAACGAGGCTTTAAACAAGCCTTCTTATTACACGAGTCGGGGATAGAAATAGTTTAAGGCCTAGCCTTTACATAGATATAAAATAGGAAAAATAACTAGGAAATATTAAGATTGAAGTAGTCTTCATATTTCTTCTTCTCGTCCTCAACCTCCTTCATAAACTTCTCAAACTTGTCGTTCTTCTCCTTTGTTCCTCATAAAGATACTCGAGGTTATCATATAGATTAGAAACATCATTGTTAATTACCTGGTACATGTAGTCCCTCATAGAAAGTTGATTATTCATGTGGTCTTCCTCCATCTTAAATCTATGGTCAACATCTTCTCTCAAATAGGTAAGAGATTGTTTTCCCCCGCGGGTATTGCATTCTTCATCGTCCTTCACTTTCATCACCTCCTCCATCACTTTTTCTGTGTTATACTTTACAAGTTTTTCTAGCCTTTCGGTTTGGGTTTCGAAGGATTCCATGATGATTTCTTTCAAGATTTTGTTTTCTTTCTCTAGGTTATTTAGTCGCGCCTCTATCTGAGCGATGTTTTCACGAGATGGTGAGCTAGCCCTTTTTGATGGACCGGCTTTATCAGCAGTAGCGGTTTCGGTTTGCTTTCTCTTTAGAGATAAGTTTTTAAACGATTCCTCAATAGGATCTTTTTCGGGCTCGTAGCCTGAGTAGTCACCATTGTAGTTAGGAAGGCTTTGAATAGCTTCCCATTCAGAAGTACTCGTTGGTTTATATACTGGTGAGTGATTAGAGCCAGAGTTAGCAGAATCAACAGGTATCGCATTTGAATGTGGTGGCATAATTGGAGAGTAAACAGAGTTCTCTGATTGGCTCGGCATTCTAAGAAATATTAAAGAATTTAATAAGCATAGTTTCTAAGGCATAGTGTAGCATTTAATAGTTAAAGGCAACAATTAAAGGCACTATGGTCAGGAAAAGTTGTAATCCTACATTACTAAGGTACCTAATTGTATAAGGCATACATAAAATGCAATCCTGGTTCTCTACAACAACCTACTCTGATACCAATCTGTGACACCCCCAAATAGGGCCTGGGGTATTTGTGTTTAATTATATCAAATCACGGTTGT
This sequence comes from Rutidosis leptorrhynchoides, assembly GCF_046630445.1. Classification (NCBI taxonomy): domain Eukaryota; kingdom Viridiplantae; phylum Streptophyta; class Magnoliopsida; order Asterales; family Asteraceae; genus Rutidosis; species Rutidosis leptorrhynchoides. The sequence continues at coordinate 51,091,039 of NC_092343.1, forward strand.
ATAAACGAGAACGACTCTACATGAGACGTTTTGTTGAGTTTTGCAGCAGAAGATAAATATGTCTTTAATTGATATGATATGTAATGAAGACTCCAAGCATAGCAAGCAATCATCATCAAAGCAGTAGATATACAGCGGAAGCAATATTTAAGTACCTGAGAATAAACATGCTTAAAAAGTCAACACTAGGTTGAGTGAGTTCATAGGTTTGTCATAAATAATGATTTCAGTAATAGATATAGACCACAAGATTTAGTTTGTAAAGTTGATCTCCCGCAGGATCAAAAGTTATGCCAGTGGGTGATATTTAGACTAAACGTTGTTTGCCCCGTGATAAGTTGTTCTGTCTTTGTCGTTTAATTTCATTATCAAGTAATACAAAGACTTAGTCAAATGTATCGGGGACGTTACTCCCGATAGGCCTATCCCCAATAATTAAGAATACCGCAATAATTAAAAATATCACTGTAGGGACTTAGTCGGACATAGCCGTGTATAGCATAGTTTAATAGTTGGTACTGATATTTAGACTAGACTTTCAAGTTTGCCCCGTAACAAGTTATCGTTTATACTTGTCTTTTTGGGACTTGCTGGTCATAGCCTAACATATCACAGTTTAATAGTTGGTACTTGTGTCTAATGTATAAAACAGTTATGAAAGTTGCGCATGTATTCTCAGCCCAAAAATATAGATAAAAAGGGAGCTATGAAAACTCACTATACGATAGTTTGTATGATATGCGTATGATGGCACTGAACAAGTGCGGAGTTTGTCCTTGGATTCACAAACCTATATCATTTGTATATTCATTAACACATATAATCAAAATCGAACAAACATATATTTTATTGTTAGTGATATAGCTTTTGTATTAATAATTTATATATATATATTATTATTTAATTAAATGTATTTATTTTGTATATTTAAAAATACATAAGAAAATTTATATAGTTAAGTTATGTATTTTAAATATATTTTTATATGCATATTATTTGTTTGTTAAAACAGTAGTCATAATAATACTAAGATAATATTAGTAAAAATAATAATAATGATAGTATAAATTTTAATATTAATGTTTTTAATATTAATGATAGTTTTCTTAATAATTCCTATAATTTTAATTCTAATAATAATACTTGTAGTTTTTAAATGAAAAATTTAATAACAATGATAATGAAAATAATCATTTTGATAATAATGCTTCACAAAACCATAATCTTAATCATAATAATTAAAGAATTCAATAATACAATAATAATGATGTTAATACTAATGATATTAATAATTTTTGTAATATTTACAATAGTAATAGTAATAATGATATTAGTAGTTTTTAAATAAATTGAAAGGTTTAATAATAATGATAATGAAAATAATAATTTTTTATAATAATAATAATAATCATGATATAAATAATAATAATAATAATTATAATGATAATACTAATAATTATAATAATAATACTAGTAATACCAATAGTACTTTTAATACTAGTACTAGTAATAATTATAATATCAATAATTATAATTACATTAGTAATAATAATAAAGATAATAATAATAATTTAGGAATGGGAAAACTACCTTAAAAAGCTTTTCTAAAAAAATGCCCAAGACGGGACTCGAACCCGCGACCTCTCGCTAAACTGTAATACCCCTTAACCATCTGACTGCTTCTGTTTTTCTGTAATAATCCCAGATTCTAAATTATATATCCCGTATTATTTATTTCTTCTTCTTCTGCTATACTTCGAACGACCCAAAAATCAAATCAAACTCATACTCGCGTATTACAATTTGGATTTAGGACTTCAAACAAACTTTAAACTAGAAAAGATGTTATTAAATAAAAAAAAATAAAAAAAAAATGGAAACATCCTGATGCTGTTCGAAGTTTTTAAGAAGAAAAAAAATAATGATTTTTGATTTTAAGTTGATTTTAGAACACGCTTTCTTCACGAAATAGTTTTCAAATCATATTTAGAAAATAATAGAATCGTCAATTGACTCTGTAACATAACCAAGAATTCGAATTTTAAGATGAATCAAAAAGTTTGACTTTTTATATATGAACTTTGATTTCAAAATTTGAGTTTGTTAGGATGAATTGGAGCTTCGATTTTTGCAGATCGTTTGAGTAAAATGTTCCTAACAAGACTGCATTAATGAATCTTTAAATGGATTTCAAATTCGAATTTTGGCACAAATAGGTCAAGAACAGGGAGTCGATTTTTTTTTTAACTTTCTGGTTTGATTTTCAATTAGCAATCTAGAACCAGTATTTAAATGATAAGGATAATGTTAATCAGTTGTGTAAAGTAGTAATTTGCTTAATGATAATGGTTGATGAAGAGGATCTCGATCAGAAAGCAAGAGTTAAAGCAGAAAAATAGAAAAATATACTGAATACCTAATTTTTTTTTATAAAAGTATATATATAAAAATAAGAAAAAGCAGATATCACCTTGAAAAACAAAACAAGAGTAGATCACTAATCAGATTAAAAATTCAATTGACCTAAATTAGGTATTAGGTTCTTTTAATTTATTTAACATTAATATTTAATCATTACATTAATAATAATACTTTTAATATTGCTAATAATGATAATAAATAATAATAATAATGATAACAATAATAGTTTTAATGACAAATTATCATTTTTAATAATAATAATAATAATAACTATATAATGTCATTAATAATAATGATAAGTTGTTTCAATATTTTATTTATAATAATTTTTAATAATTTTAGTAAAAGTGTTAACACTAATAATATTAATAATTTATTTTATATTAATGATATTAGTAATTAATAATAATAATATTCAATGTTAAAAGTAATTAATGAATATATTGTTTAAAACAATATTAATAATAATACGTAATTACATACAAATAGTTATTCATGAATTGTCGGTATTTGTGGAAGTTTAATGAAATCATATAAAAGTTTCTGTTTAAATCAACTCGGAAATTTCCGGGTTGTCACATCTAATACAATGCCCTATGGTGACGGTGGGTAAAGGATGTCCAGCACGTGGGACATCTGGTCCTCGAGCTCAGTTACCCGAGCACGGAGGATCTCCACTTCCCTTGTCAGTTCCTCGACGGAGGGAGATGGTGGGGCAGGCGGTGCAGTCGGTACAGGTGGTGCCGGTGGTCCAGTGCCAGAAGTAGATGGTGCGTAACGGTAAGCCTTACGCACGAATGGATCGGCAGGATACGGCACAACCCGCTTGCGGGCGGTAACTCTAGTCCTCAGTCCATGTGCGTTAACGGAAAACCTACCTCAATTAACCCCTGGAATAACGGTACCATCAAAATGATACCGCTTCTTCGGCGGGGTAGAGGGTGGCTGCACGGGCGTCTCCTCAGGGTCCTCGTTGGAATCCTCATCACTGGAGTCATCAGATTATGAGTCGTCGGATGATGAGTCATCGAAAACAGCTGGAGGTGGCTCTGCTCGGCCGGTAGTCATTATCCGATATCTGAAAGGCGGAATCAGCACGACACGTCCATCAGGAAGGTGTCTGCACCAATGGTTATGCTCATTACGGAAGGGAACGTCCCCATATTCCCCTGGAATCACAACAACACCAGAATGTCGATGTGGCTCTGAGGGTCCTGGGATGAGTGGAGCTGGAATCTCTGGTGGATCCTCGTATCCGTCTGAGGTGATCACTGGGTCGGGTGCATGGCTACTGGCTCCAGAGGTCGAAGCGCCAGAGTCACTGGAGTGTGCTGACGACGGGATCTGTGAATCGGCAACAATGGCAGGCGAGGTGGAGGGTGAGTATGAGTCGCTCTCCAAAATGATAACGGGCGGGACATCCGACATCTGGATAGGGAAAAATGACTTTTTTCATGTCAGTAAGTCATAAAGCAAGCAAGTATTAGGCAAAATAACTACGACAGTCAAGATCACCTATAGCAGTAAATAGCATGGCAATAAATCGTACAGAAGTATCATGCAATTGAAAGCAGATAGTAGCATGCGGCAATGAAAATCAAGTAGCAATATACGTCATATAGCAGTAGAAGTAAGCAGCAGCATGCAGTAAGTTTCGCAAAAACAAGTAAACTAGCAAGTTCTAGATTAGTCCTATTAGCGAATCCTACTTGGCTCGGTCAAGACTCACTAATGCAACCTAATTCCCTACAACCAATGCTCTGATACCAAATGTGATGCCCCGTACAAAATCAACGTGTACGGATCATCAACAACGGGATCTTTACAAGGTCAAACACTATATACTGTTTAAAAACGAGTTTTGCATTCATGAAAAAGATAACTTCAAATGTTTTACAAAAGATAACGTGACATAAAGGTCGTTACAAAGTCATTATTTGAAAATAACATAAACTACGAATGCAAAAGAAAAGTTCCATGATTGAGACATCTCTAAGTAATGCAGCGGAAATCTAACACAGCAGGTCCTTAACAGCAAAGCTATAACAGCATGACAGCAAGTCTAACAGCGGAAGCAACAACGTCTAAGCACCTGAGAAATACATGGTTAAAAAGTTAACACGAATGTTGGTGAGTGATGTCAAAGCAGAGGGGTATAAAATACTATTAAATTTTAGCAGAAAATACTATTAAATACGATACAATTTTACACAAGATATTTATTTATTTATAGAATGGATATACTTAAACCTTGCTACAACACTTATAGGCAGTGTACCTAATCGTACAGTAGTGTAGTTTTTAGTAAGTCCGGTTCGTTCCACAGGGAAATCTTTAAACAAAGCTCAACGCTATATTAGTTTACTTTTATAAAAATACAAATATATATATAAGTAATATTATTATTATAAAGGGGGGTTTTTACCGTTTAATGACCGGTTTGTCGATTTTAAAACTTTAGTCGCAGTTAAAACCTAATGTAAAATATTAAATAAATACAAGACTTAAATTAAAGCGTAAAGTAAATAACGATAATGAAATTGCGAATAATAAAAATGCGATAAAATAAAATTGCGATAATTAAAAAGTACGATAATTAAAAGTGCGATAATTAGAAGTGCAATTAAATATAAAATAAAGGAAATTAAATATGAAATAAAAGAATTATGCTTATTTAAACTTCCGTAATCATGATGTTTGACGTGTTGATTTTAGTTTTATGCCCATGGGTTAATTGTCCTTTGTCCTGGATTATTTAATATGTCCGTCTGGTTTTTGTCCATAACAGTCCATCAGTCATAAATATAAATTGCAAGTGTCCTTGTCAAATTATTATTATACCCGAAGATAAATATTCCAACTAATTGGGGATTCGAATTGTAACAAGGTTTTAATACTTTGTTTAATGAATACACCAGGTTATCGACTGCGTGTAAACCAAGGTTTTACTACTTTGTTAACAATTACACCAATTACCCTTGAATGTAATTTCACCCCTGTTTTAATTATTCTAGTGGCTATTAATCCATTCCCGTGTCCGGTTAAATGAACGATTATTCGTACATATAAATACCCCGCCCATCGTGTCCGATTGAGTGTATATGGTAATTTATAGGGACGCCCAATTGTAAATCTTTATATTAACATTAACAAACTTTCATTTAGTTAAACAAATATAAAGCCCATTAATAGCCCATAGTCTAATTTCCACAAGTGTCGTTCTTTTGTCCAAACCCCAATTATGGTACAAAGCCCAATTACCCAATTTTAGTAATTAGCCCAACATCATGATTACTTCGTTTTAAATAAGCATAATAATAACTTAGCTACGAGACATTAATGTAAAAAGGTTGAACATAACTTACAATGATTAAAAATAGCGTAGCGTTACACGGACAGAATTTCGACTTACACCCTTACAACATTCGCTAACATACCCTTATTATTAGAATTATAATTAAAATTAAAATATAAATTATAAATATAAATTTTACGTATGAAGAGGAAGAAAAAGATGATTAAAACTCGGCAGAAAACTGGCTTTATATAGGACCTGACCAGCAATTTCACTCCATGCGACTCGCATGGATTTGTGCCTCTGGCCATGCGAGTCGCATGGCCACCCTGGATCCAGCCAAATTGATTTGTTTTCTTCTTGCCGACGTAATATAATAATAATATATATAATATAATATATAATTATATATAATTATATATATATTATATTATATTCTTGTGCATAGTAGACTAGATATTTTTGGTCCGTTGCGTCGGGCGTTTCTTCTTGGCTCAGGTCCCGGTTCCGGATTTTCGGACGTCTTCGCGTATTATTTTATATCGTGTACTTTGCGTCTTGTAACTTGTACTCTTGTCATTTTGAGACGTTCCTCAACAATATTTTGAACCTTTTTAGTTGTATCTTGTACTTTTTAGCTCTTTGGACCTTTTTGTCTTCAATTTGTCGAATCTGCCTTTTGTCTTCACTTTTTAATATTTAAACGAATATTGCTTGTAAATCGAACAATACCAACTAAAATCTTGTCTTTCTTGGGGAATAATGCTATAAAATATATGTTCCTTTTTAGCCTTATCAAATATCCCCACACTTGAGCGTTGCTTGTCCTCAAGCAATATTGTCTTGAAACACTTGAATCACTTCTTTATTCTTCACACTTTGTACATCAGTGATTTCTATACGGCGGTATGAACAATGGTAGTAACGATGTGGTTTACAGTCCCACATGACTATAAAAATTTAGATCCATTAAGGAAATTGGATCTTTATGAAAACATTTGATCTTTTGAAAATTAAATCTAGTTTTTACCCTAGATAAGTTTTCCGGAATAACCCTTTACCGGTGTTTGCAAAATATTTTTGTGGGTTTGGTGGTTTTCAGATTTGAAAATTTTAGCTCAAAACTTGCGGTTTTTTGTCACCCACTTGCTAACCTTGTATTAGGAAAGCAACACGTCCAGTTTACTTGTCCCGTATATTACCTTTCGGTAAACTACCGTCCGGTTGTAAAGGAAAGCGTTGAACAAGCAACTGTTTAAGGCAATGTCCCGTGACATGCTTTTGATTATGGTCTATAACGTGTCGGACGCAATTACTATCCTTGGTAGGAGCAATAGTAAAGCTCACCCTTATAATTTTTCGGTCTGGCACAAGGTCCTATCTTTGACCACTATGCAACCACCGTTCTTACGGTTGACACCCGATTTAGTTCAGGTGACCTAATGAATTCCAGGTGAATTCCTAGGATTTTACGTTCAATGGTAATGAACGCATTGAAAATAGGATTTTCAGAAAACAAATCGGTTTGTAATTTTGATCAAAATATTTTCTTGTTTAAGCTCGAGTTTAGATATCATTGAATTCCATGAGTTTGAATTCTCAATCTTTAAGGTCAATCTCAAGGATTGAGTAATATCAGTCTTAAAAGCTGATTTTTAATCTTTAAGGAGATTATCCTTTCTGGGGATCTGATTCATTAGTCTTATCAAGCTAATTTGCACGGTGCCCCCCCATTGTACGAGATAAATCCTTCTCATGGTTAGGATAAATCTGACCACTTGGCGACCCTGTTTAATGCTGAGGTCCGTGGATTTCCTGCTGATTTTAGTGATGACTTTTCTAGATTTTTTGTCAACCTACAGCTGGTCTGGACGACAACTTCATGACCTAAATCAAGAAGCGCGTGTCTTTTTCGGAAGACTTTACTTCCTTTTAAATGATGGAATTGATTCATCGTGTAGATCCATCTCTTCTTTTCTTTTATCGGGTAAAACAGTTTAGTTTAGTCCAAAGCAAAAGTATTTTCAGTTATTTGTTACAGATATATGTGACATATGTTTAAGATAACTTGGTAAATTTTCCCACACTTGGCTTTTATTTTCCTTTTTATCGTCCTCTATTCCATTTTAAATGAATTTTAACATTTTAGTTTGTTTCTCAATTTATGTCCTTTCCGAGGTAACAATAATTTCGGTGTTAAAACCTAGTTTTATCGTTCATAAATATGTATAAACATGATTTTAATTCATTTATTTGAAAATTTTGAAAAATTTTACTAGAATTGGGTAGTCAGTATATAAGACTAGGGCTGTTCTTTTTTATCAGAGAGCACTAGATTCTAATACAACTACTGCTTTACTAGTATTTTTAATGGTAACCAAGTGTATAAAGTAAAAATTTTTAAAATCCGAAAGAATTTAATCCCTTCCCACACTTAAGATCTTGCAATGCCCTCATTTGCAAGAAATTAGTAACAATTTAAATTATTGAGGGTGATTTGTGTGAAAATGATTAAATTTTACCAAAGTATCCAAATATATTGGCGTTTGTTTGCTGAATGATAAATGGTGCACATCATTTGTTCATTCCGTCTTGTTGTTATTTCACATATATTTTGCATCTTGTCGTCAAAATTACTTGCTTTTGCTGAACTTAATGCCTGTCTTTGAAAATGCGTTGTTTTACCCTGTTTTGTGCATAAAATAGAATACATACAATACAAATATAATCATACATGTAATTTGAAATGGAACTTTGGCATCCCACTTTCAAACTATTAGAAAAATATTAGTACACAATAATAATAAGAATATCAAACATTACATAAATGTAATTAAAATGTTAAGTGTTTAAAATGATAAAAATATAAATTACCAACTTATCTCTACTGATCAGGAGGTGGGTTAGGAGGATAATTAGGATATGGATCCCAATTCATGTTCGCGTCCGGGTTCCATGGCTGATTATAGGTGAACTGGTATGCTGCGTCATAATCATATGAATCATAGGGTGGTCTCATTTCTGGCTGATGTGCGGGATAGTATGCGGGTCGGGTCGGATAATACATCTCGCCAGGCTGCAACTGGCTTATAATTTGGCGCTGATGATAATCCCATCGGCCATGCTCTCGTTGCCGGGAATGCTCGTAGTCATTCCGACGTTGCCATGCCTCGTACTGCATATGCCTATCATAGTTCGTCATGTATTCATCCTCCATACGAACGCCTAAATCAAGAGCAGTCTCCCGAACAACTCCTATAATGTTGTTCGCCTCTTCCATTTCGTCATCCGAACCTCTCTCTACCTGTCGCTGAGGTCCCTCGTATCGATATACCCGACCACGTCTCATCAATAATACCCTTGCACCGTGATAAAGGTTTGAACTTATAGTTTCACCTTCGTCCTCTATTTCGTTCATTGGACCCCCTTGGTGCTTATCCACACCTAAATACTCTCCAATGAGAGTAATGAAAATACCACCACCTATAATACTCCCCGATTTCATCCCCGAAACTACATTAGCAAGATAATAACCAACACAATAGGGAATGTTAACGAAACTCCTCGGGTCTCTAATACACTTGAGGTAGAACAAATCGTTTACGGTCAATTTCTCCTTATTCTTACCCCTTTGTGTAATTGTGTTTGCTAAGAATCTATGAATCACCCGGAGTTCAGCTCTGTCTATATCTAAGTATGTATGATTTCCACTGGCGTGAAATTCATTAAAGTGGGACATACACCTCCAGACGGCGTTAATATCAAATTCCCTATCTATCCTTTCTCCTTGGGCAATCAGGCTATTACAGTCGGGGCTCAAAAGTTCAGCAGGGGTGTAAATCTGTAAGGCCCTGGCTAAATCTATCATGGACATTCTGTACATGCGTCCACCTAACAGAAATCTAATAAAGTTTCTATCATCTATCCTCCTAACATCACTGTTTAACTTAATAGTACTAAGTAATTCTATACACCATTCCCTATATATGGTTCTACGAATTGAAAATAGGCGCAACCAATCGTTAAACTGAGAATTACCATACCTTTGCACCAATAATTCCCGAATCGGTTCGGCAAGGTCAACTGTTTCCAAAGGTACCCAGTCAATTGCCCTTGGCATTTCAACAACCTTAAAGTAGAGAATGTGCATGTTCTTTTGATAATCTGGATACTCTATCCAACATCGATCAAATCTCAGATTTGGGTGTAACTGATCTTCATTAATGTCTAAGCTCAGAATCATTTGATGTGGAGCGAATTGACGAAACTGATTCATGAATAATTGATCTTGATCGTGATAAGGAATATGTTGCTCCTCATGTTCTTCTTCTTCTTGTTGCATATGTTGTTCTTGTTCATGAAACATTTCCGGTTCGGTCTCTGGTTGTCTGGACGATGATGCACCGTCCGTATCTGTATTTCTCTGCAAAACACATTAAACACAAAATTTGTGCATCCAAATATGCATTAGTGTTAGCAAAATAATAACTTGAAACAATTATGATGACATGTTTAATTCATAACACATTTTATACACATCTTCTTAACAATAACAATTCTACACTTTTACATACGAAAATGTGTACAATGTTTTATCACATTTAAACTCTTAAACATGTCAACAATAATCATTATAGCAATTAAACACTTGTTACATGGCATTCAAATCAAACTAGTGCTCATTTTCATATTTTTGTCAAGTCTACACTTTGTCAAATAAGCATATACGAAAAATGTACATCAAGTTCATAAGCATTTATCTCAAATAACCTGCCAAAATAATCACTACTAGCAATGAAACAAGTTTCAAATGGCCTTTATATCAAATTATCCAAGTTCATGAATTTTTAGACTTAAAAAGTCTACTTTAATTCTCAAAAACATGTTTAGGCTCAAAGTTTGGATCAATTAACTACCTAAACATGTTACACTACTTAATTGAGCAACAATTCATGACAAAAATCGGCCATAACCTGTTTATATCAAAAAGCCCCAAATTGCTCAAGAACACAAACCCTAGATTCTTAAAAATTTGAAGTTTTTAGCTTCAATTCATGTTAAATAGCTTCTATCTAGGATATACATGCATAATATAACAACAATTTAGCTCTAATTACACCTAAATTCAACAAAATCAAAATATAAAATTTCTAGCTCAAGAACACAAAAATTCGAATTTAAAGAGATTAGGGGTGAAATCTTTACCTTTCTCCTGAAGGGGTTGAGACTACTGAATCTAGGCATGATTGTTGTGAAGTTTTGCAAGAAATTTGGTGAAAAATGATGAATTTTTGAGAGGGTTTTGGAGTAAGTTCGTGTTTGTGTATGTGTGTTGTGAAAAAGAGCAGCTCGACTGAATAAATTGATCCTGACCAGATTTCTTTATCCATGCGAGTCGCATGGCTTCCTGCCCATCCCCATGCGACTCGCATGGGGGTATTTTCCAGGTTTTTTTTTTTTTTTTTTTTTTTTTTTTTTTTTTTTTTTTTAAAACCTTATACTTTTAAAACATAAAATTTAATAAAATTTTAAAAAATTTTGTTTCTTTTTAAGACGAGGTCGTTTCGGGACGATGCCCTAGTCCGTCCCTCGACAAAATTTTAAAATTTTGTCATTTTCAAGCGATTCTTTTAAAAGCTTAGATTTTTGGGTTTTTTCAATGTTTTTGGCATACTCTAAATCAAAAAGATTAAAAATAATGATAATAAAAGTTCTCGTCCCTCTCTCGGGTAAAGCAATTTCGGTTCAAAGACCTAGTCTTCAACTTACGACGAATTTTAAAAATCATATTCTTAACTTAATGAGATAGAGTAAATTTTTGTTTTTAAATTCACACAACTTAAATATAAAATTCAAAATTAATATTAAAAATTCACACCAAACTCAAAATTTGAAATGCATAAAATTAAAAATTCATATTTTTTTTTTTAAAAATTCACACCAGACTTAATTTAAAAATTTATATTATAAATTCACACCAAACTTATATTAATTTTTCAAATATTTACAATTTTAAATATATTGTTTTTACAAAGTTTACAATATTAATTTAATATTTATATTAATTTTAAAAACATGGTAAAAATAAAATTAAAAATCTTTTTGTCATTTTATCCCACTTTTATCAATCAAATATTATCAAAAATATGCGCCCCTCTTTTCGGTAAAGTAATTTCGGTTCCAAGACCTAATTTAACTCATGACGAATTTTTGAAATATTTTGGGTTGATTGATTAAAGATATTTATACCTTAAGAATAAACGTTAAATTTCGCAGTGATGTAATAAATTTTTGAATGATATCAATAATTTCGGTCGCCAAACCTAATTTTATTCAATACCAATTTAATACTTTTTAGCGAACAAATTAGCGTTTATTATCAAAAGGTTAAAAATAAAAATAAAAATAAAAACTGTACAGACATACCTGTGAAATAGATTTCTTAGTTATATGATCTATTATATTCATAAGATAGTCGGTTTAATTGATTTTCCATGGCTCCAAAGGCGTAACCTCGAGCATTCAGTGTCTTTTCTTCTAAACATATGAACGGTCCGTCTCTGCATAAAGTAACAAATTCGGTATTTGAATAGGTTTGATTATTTGAACATTTACCTCCATGTGACCATTTTCCGCATTTGTGACATCGTTCTAGGTGTCGTGCTCTTCTTTTCGCTGCGGATTTTGATTTTCCTTTACCAAATTGTAACTTATTATCTTCGCATCTGGATCCTTTTCTAACTCCGTCCATTCTTTCTCTGATTACTGATACTAATTCACTCGGTAGTATGTCATTATTACGTTTAGTGATCAAAGCGTGTAGCATTAGACCATGGTTTAGTTCACAGGCAGTCTTCATTTTGTAAAAACCTAAAAAAAATAAAAATTCAGAATGGGGGGAGAAGACTAGTTCTTTAGGGTCTGCTAGGGAAAGACCATACGTGTTCCATTTTCGAGAACTACACGAAAACAGACAATCTAACTCTAACAGAAATACATATTATCCTTTAAAGACTTGATTCTCCCCACACTTAGTTAGCTGTGGTGTCGAAATTGTGATTAACTTCGTTGTCGACTTCCATCGGACCATGTATGTAATGTTTAACTCTGTGACCATTAACTTTAAATTCAATCCCATTTGAATTTATTAATTCTATCGTTCCGTATGGGAAAACTCTTTTGACTATGAATGGTCCAGACCATCTTGATTTCAATTTTCCAGGAAATAGCTTGAATCGTGAATTGAAAAGAAGAACTCTGTCTCCTTCTTTAAATTCTTTTGAACTTCTGATTCTTTTATCATGCCATTTCTTCGTTCTTTCTTTATAGATTAACGAATTTTCGTATGCTTCATGTCTTAATTCTTCTAATTCGTTTAGTTGACTTAATCGTAGACGTCCAGCTTCATGTAAATCAAGATTACATGTCTTCAAAGCCCAAAATGCTTTGTGTTCAATTTCTACTGGAAGATGACATGCTTTTCCATAAACAAGTCTAAAAGGTGTGGTTCCAATTGGAGTTTTGTAGGCTGTTCTAAAAGCCCAGAGTGCATCCTCCAATTTAATGGACCATTCCTTCGGATTTGATCCTACGGTTTTCTCTAGAATACGTTTTAAAGCTCGGTTGGTATTTTCAACTTGTCCACTTGTTTGTGGATGATATGCGGTGGAGATTTTATGAGTTACTCCATATCTTTTAAGAACTTTCTCAAGTTGATTATTACAGAAATGAGTACCCCGATCACTTATTAAAGCTTTCGGTGTTCCAAACCTTGCAAAAAGACGTTTTAAAAAGTTGACTACAACTCGTGCATCGTTAGTTGGGAGAGCTTGTGCTTCCGCCCATTTAGATACATAATCAATGGCTACGAGTATATATAGATTATTATGAGATTTTGGAAATGGACCCATAAAGTCAATACCCCAAATGTCAAATACTTCACATACTTGGATGACATTTTGTGGCATTTCATCATGTTGACTTATTTTTCCGGCCCTTTGACATGCATCACAGGATTTGCAAAGAAGGTGTGCGTCTTTGTAAATTGTAGGCCAATAGAATCCAGCTTCATAAACTTTTCTTGCTGTTAGTTGAGGCCCATAATGCCCTCCTGTTGGTCCTGTGTGACAATGGTTTAAAATTTTACTAGCTTCATCTCCAAATACACATCGGCGTATTATTCCATAGGGACAACTTTTAAACAGATGTGGATCTTCCCAGAAATAGTGTTTTATATCACTGAAGAATTTCTTTCGTCTTTGGTACGATAATCCTTTTTCAAGAAATCCACAAACTAAGTAGTTTGCATAGTCTGCAAACCATGGGATTTCTTTATAATCTATCTTCAATAGATATTCATCAGGAAAGTTGTCTTGTATGGCCGATTCATTTAGAACTTCTAATTCGGGATTTTCAAGACGAGAAAGATGATCAGCGGCGAGATTTTCTGCTCCTCTTTTATCTCGGATTTCAATATCAAACTCTTGTAAGAGTAAGATCCAACGGATTAATCTTGGTTTAGCATCTTGTTTTGAAAATAGGTATCTAAGAGCAGAATGGTCGGTATAGACCACCGTTTTTGCTAGAACGAGATATGCTCGGAATTTGCCAAAAGCAAAGACAATAGCAAGGAGTTCTTTTTCAGTAGTTGTATAGTTCGTTTGTGCTCCTTGTAATGTCTTACTAGCATAATATATAGGTTGAAATCGTTTTTCAATCCTTTGTCCTAAAACGGCTCCCATTGCAAAATCACTTGCATCGCACATTAGCTCAAATGGTAGATTCCAATTTGGTGTTATCATGATCGGTGCATTAGTGAGTTTTTCTTTAAGAATATTAAAAGATTTGATACATTCATCTGAAAAGATGAATGGCGCATCCTTTTCTAGGAGTTTATTCATAGGAGTGGCAATTTTAGAAAAATCTTTTATAAAACGTCGGTAAAAACCGGCATGCCCTAGAAAACTCCTAACTCCTCTAACATTGGTGGGATGTGGAAGTTTAGCAATTACATCTACTTTAGCTCTATCCACTTCAATCCCTTCTTTTGAAATTTTATGTCCAAGAACGATGCCTTCTTTAACCATGAAATGGCATTTCTCCCAATTAAGTACTAGATTTGATTTTTCGCATCTAATTAGCATTCGTTCCAGATTAACTAGACATGATTTAAATGTATCACCGAAGACTGAAAAGTCATCCATGAATACTTCCATGCATTCTTCTATCATGTCATGAAAAATCGCCATCATACACCTTTGAAAGGTTGCAGGGGCGTTGCAAAGTCCAAATGGCATGCGTTTGTAAGCAAAAGTACCATAAGGGCACGTGAATGTGGTTTTCTCTTGATCCTCGGGTGCTATTGGAATTTGAAAATATCCGGAAAATCCATCTAGAAAACAATAGTAACTATTTCCGGCTAATCTTTCCAACATTTGATCTATGAAAGGTAAGGGAAAGTGATCTTTTCTGGTGGCGTCATTTAATTTTCTATAATCAATACATACACGCCATCCTGTTACAGTCCTAGTAGGAATAAGCTCATTTTTCTCATTTATAATGACAGTCATACCACCCTTCTTAGGGACGCATTGAACGGGGCTTACCCATGGACTATCGGAAATTGGATATATCAAACCTGCATCTAGCAGTTTAATAATCTCTTTCTTAACTACATCTTGCATATTAGGATTTAGTCTTCGTTGGCGTTGCACATACGTTTTATGACCTTCTTCCATAAGGATTTTATGTGTGCAATACGAAGGACTTATTCCTTTAATATCATGAATTTTCCATGCAATGGCTGGTTTATGAGCTTTCAACACAGAAATGAGTTGTGATTTCTCATTTTCAGTAAGAGAAGACGATATTATTACAGGTAATTCAGATTCACCATGTAAATAAGCGTATTCCAAATGGTTTGGAAGTGGCTTTAACTCTAATTTCGGAGGTTCTTCTATCGATGATTTATATCGATATCTGTCTTCTTCTTTTAGCATTTGAATTTCTTCTGTTGTTGGTTCATATCCATTAGCTATAAGTGTAGCTAACATTTCAGCTTCATCAATTGGTTCATTACCTTCTCCTAAAGAACATTCTCCTGTTCCTTGTAATTCTGGAAATTCTTCTAATAATTCTGTATGTGCATCTATAGTTTGAATATAATAACATGTATCATCTGCAGATTGCGGTTGTTGCATTGCTCTATCAACTGAAAAGGTAACACTCTCATCCTCTATACTTAGGGTCAGTTTCTTACCGAACACGTCTATCATTGCTTTAGCCGTGTTTAAGAATGGTCTTCCTAATATGAGAGGAACTTGAGAATCTTCTTCCATGTCCAGAACAACAAAATCTACTGGAAATACTAAAGTACCAACTTTAACTAGCATGTTCTCCATTATCCCTCTAGGATATTTTATTGATCTATCGGCTAGTTGTATGCTTATTCTGGTTGGTTTCAATTCTCCAAGGTCTAGTTTAGCGTATAGTGAATACGGCATTAGATTTATACTAGCACCTAAGTCTGCCAATGCTTCTATTGAACTAAGACTACCCAGAAAACATGGAATTGTGAAACTTCCTGGATCAGATAGTTTTTCTGGTATCTTATTCAACAGCACTGCTGAACAATTTGCATTCATAGTAACAGCCGAGAGTTCTTCCATTTTCTTTCTATTCGTGATTAGATCTTTCAAGAATTTAGCATATCTTGGCATTCCTGAAATCACATCAATGAAAGGAAGATTTACATTTATCTGTTTAAACATATCCAAGAATTTGGATTGCTCGGCTTCAAGTTTCTCTTTCTTCATTTTACTCGGATAAGGAAGTGGTGGTTGGTATGGTTTAACATAAGGTTTATCCTTAACTGTGTTATCTTCATTAACCTTCTCAACTACCGGTTCTTTTTCCTTATCTTGATCAGGTTGTGGTTCTTGTGGAGTAGGAATAGTTTCATCAGAAGTTACAGGTATTTCAGGTGGTTTAAGTGTTGTACCACTTCTTGTGGTAATGGCTTTAGCGGTTTCATTCCGGGGGTTAGCATTTGTATCACTAGGTAGACTTCCCGGTTTTCTTTCACCTATTAACCTTGCTAGGTTACTCACTTCTTGTTCCAGATTTTGAATAGAAGCTTGTTGATTTCTAAATGCTTGAGCATTTTGTTCATTGGTTTGTTTTTGAGATGTGAAAAACTGCGTTTGAGTTTCAACTAGCTTTGTCATCATATCTTCTAAATTCGGCTTTTTATCATCGGTTTGTTGTGGTGGTTTGTTTTGAAAATTTGGTCTTTGCTGATTGTAAGTATTATTGGATACTTGTTGATTGCTAAGACCTTGTTGGTTGTTGTATGGAATATTTCGGTTATAATTCTGGTTTTGATTGTAAATCGGTCTTGGCGGTTGATAATTATTCTGATAATTATTTCCAGGCCTTTGGTTTATGTATGAAATATTCTCTCTTTGTTCCATTGTTAATTCAATACTGAGACAATCTTTTGTCAAATGTGGTCCTCCACACTGCTCACAACTAATTCGTATAGCATGAATATCTTTAGTCATCTTTTCCATTCGTCTCTCGAAAGCATCTATCTTTGCCGAAATGGAATCTAAGTCATGGCTAGAATCGGCTCTAGCTGCTTTAGATGATCTAATGATATCTTTTTCTTGGTGCCACTCATGTGAGTGGGAAGCAGTATTATCAATAATTTTGTAAGCATCAGTTTCGGTTTTCTTCATAATAGAACCACCAGCTGCTATATCTATGTCTTTTCTTGTAGTGATGTCGCATCCTTGGTAGAATATTTGTACTATTTGACAGGTGTCTAAACCATGTTGCGGACATCCTCTTAACAACTTTCCATATCTTGTCCACGCCTCATATAGAGTTTCATTTGGCTTTTGTGTGAACGTAACAATTTCTGCTTGAAGTCTTACGGCTTTAGATGCAGGAAAGAATTGTTTAAGAAATTTGTCAACTAAAACATCCCATGTATCAATCGCCCCTTCAGGTAACGATTCCAACCAATCTTTGGCTTCTCCCTTTAAAGTCCAGGGAAATAATATGAGATATATCTGTTCATCCTCCACTTCTCGGATTTTAAATAGTGTGCAGATCCTATTAAAGGTACGTAGATGTTCATTTGGATCTTCCTTCGGCGCATCACTAAATTGGCATTGATTAGTCACCATGTGTAGAATTTGTCCTTTGATTTCATAATCTGGCGCATTAATGTCTGGATGAGTAATTGCGTGACCTTGGCCAGTGCGTTTAGCTCTCATTCGGTCTTCCATACTTAAAGGTTCCAGATTTTCCATAATTGAATTTGTTGAATCGGTATCAATAGATGATTCTGTTTTAATAGTTCGTTCCTCAACAATCTCTGTTTGAATGATTGGTGGTTCCGGAGGAAAGTTTAATGGTTCAGGATCTACGAACCGTTCCTGAATATTCTCTGGATTCTCAATTGTGAGGTCGGGTTCAAAAAATGGATTATCGGAAATTTGAACTGAAGTACTTGGTTGACTAGATGACGATTCTAAAGAAAAATCAACGGCGGTTATATTTGTTAAACAATGTCTTGATCTAGTTACAGGTGGTGAACGTACAAAAGGTGGTGAACGTCTTGCTCGGTGCATTCACTGAATATCCTATTAGTTTTAAAAAGGAAAGAAAAATTATAATAAGTTATCCAATCAATAGACTTTTCTGATTTTGCCCACGTTTCGAATAGCCAAAAGATGTAGCAGAGGGGCAGGATTCGTTTGGTCTCAATATAATTGAGGACTGTTTGGCTCCAATAACCCGGTCCACGTACAAATCCAACTATTACTACGAACCAGAAAATTTTGATGTCTATCAATTTAACCACTTAAAATAAATTTTCGTAATTTTAAGAAATTTAGATAAGAAGTAGAAAAAATTCTAAGTCCTAAAAACTAGAATGGCGAGAAATAAGAGAGAAAAAGAGTTCGTCGAAAAAGGTTGAAAAAGAGAAAAAGGTTGAAAAATAAAAGGTGACGGAAAAATAAAAGAAACTTATAAAAACTTAAAAATACTTTACTAACCTAACCTTATTACTACAACTAACTTAAAATTATAATCGCAAATTGAAATTACTAATTGGAATGATAATTGGTACATAGTAAAAGGTCTAAAAATATTAAAGCTTACAGGAAAAACTAAATCCCAAATGGAAATAACTTAAAAAGAAACTAAAACTTAAAAAGGCGTCGCAAAATTCTAAAGCACCTAAATCTTAGTCTAAAGAAAAAAGCACTTAAGGAATTCTACGGCAAAGCCTAAAAATCTAGGAGTAAAAATAACTATAGCAAAAACTAAGTTTAAAATTAAATATGAGCGAAAAATATAAATATTACGCTTCAACGATTAAAAAGGGACAAAATATAAAAATATACAAAAAGTTGTAAAAAGTATAATTTTTATAAAAATATTATTTTTATATTTTATAATAAAAGTATTAAGTTTATAATAAATAAAACTAGTTTAAAAGTAATATAAATAAAATAAACTAAAAACTTAATTATAATAATAATAATTAGATTAGGGTTTAATTAATAATAATAAATTAATATCCGTAATAAATGCGTTTTTAGGGTTCGGTTGTGGTCTTGTCAGACCCCTCATGCGAGTCGCATGGCATAAGGGGGTGGGTCATGCGAGTCGCATGGACACCCTGAACTGGTTCAATTGGACTGGTTCAAATGACAGGTCACGTAATTATTTTTTTATTTTTAATTTCTGTTTTAAATTTAAATAAAATATATATATATAATTAAAATAAAAACTTAAAAATAAACTTAAAATACTTTATAATTTTGTAAAAATAAAAGAAAAACTTAAAAATATACTTAAAATACTTTTTTTTTATCTTTTTAATTTTTATAATTTTTAAACAAAAATATATATATAACAAAAACTAATTAAAACTTAAAAATATAATTTTTTTTTTATATTGACGTTTCGCTTCGGTGATTCCCCGGCAGCGGCGCCAAAAATACTTGATGTCAAAGCAGAGGGGTATAAAATACTATTAAATTTTAGCAGAAAATACTATTAAATACGATACAATTTTACACAAGATATTTATTTATTTATAGAATGGATATACTTAAACCTTGCTACAACACTTATAGGCAGTGTACCTAATCGTACAGTAGTGTAGTTTTTAGTAAGTCCGGTTCGTTCCACAGGGAAATCTTTAAACAAAGCTCAACGCTATATTAGTTTACTTTTATAAAAATACAAATATATATATAAGTAATATTATTATTATAAAGGGGGGTTTTTACCGTTTAATGACCGGTTTGTCGATTTTAAAACTTTAGTCGCAGTTAAAACCTAATGTAAAATATTAAATAAATACAAGACTTAAATTAAAGCGTAAAGTAAATAACGATAATGAAATTGCGAATAATAAAAATGTGATAAAATAAAATTGCGATAATTAAAAAGTACGATAATTAAAAGTGCGATAATTAGAAGTGCAATTAAATATAAAATAAAGGAAATTAAATATGAAATAAAAGAATTATGCTTATTTAAACTTCCGTAATCATGATGTTTGACGTGTTGATTTTAGTTTTATGCCCATGGGTTAATTGTCCTTTGTCCTGGATTATTTAATATGTCCGTCTGGTTTTTGTCCATAACAGTCCATCAGTCATAAATATAAATTGCAAGTGTCCTTGTCAAATTATTATTATACCCGAAGATAAATATTCCAACTAATTGGGGATTCGAATTGTAACAAGGTTTTAATACTTTGTTTAATGAATACACCAGGTTATCGACTGCGTGTAAACCAAGGTTTTACTACTTTGTTAACAATTACACCAATTACCCTTGAATGTAATTTCACCCCTGTTTTAATTATTCTAGTGGCTATTAATCCATTCCCGTGTCCGGTTAAATGAACGATTATTCGTACATATAAATACCCCGCCCATCGTGTCCGATTGAGTGTATATGGTAATTTATAGGGACGCCCAATTGTAAATCTTTATATTAACATTAACAAACTTTCATTTAGTTAAACAAATATAAAGCCCATTAATAGCCCATAGTCTAATTTCCACAAGTGTCGTTCTTTTGTCCAAACCCCAATTATGGTACAAAGCCCAATTACCCAATTTTAGTAATTAGCCCAACATCATGATTACTTCGTTTTAAATAAGCATAATAATAACTTAGCTACGAGACATTAATGTAAAAAGCTTGAACATAACTTACAATGATTAAAAATAGCGTAGCGTTACACGGACAGAATTTTGACTTACACCCTTACAACATTCGCTAACATACCCTTATTATTAGAATTATAATTAAAATTAAAATATAAATTATAAATATAAATATAAATTTTACGTATGAAGAGGAAGAAAAAGATGATTAAAACTCGGCAGAAAACTGGCTTTATATAGGACCTGACCAGCAATTTCACTCCATGCGACTCGCATGGATTTGTGCCTCTGGCCATGCGAGTCGCATGGCCACCCTGGATCCAGCCAAATTGATTTGTTTTCTTCTTGCCGACGTAATATAATAATAATATATATAATATAATATATAATTATATATAATTATATATATATTATATTATATTCTTGTGCATAGTAGACTAGATATTTTTGGTCCGTTGCGTCGGGCGTTTCTTCTTGGCTCAGGTCCCGGTTCCGGATTTTCGGACGTCTTCGCGTATTATTTTATATCGTGTACTTTGCGTCTTGTAACTTGTACTCTTGTCATTTTGAGACGTTCCTCAACAATATTTTGAACCTTTTTAGTTGTATCTTGTACTTTTTAGCTCTTTGGACCTTTTTGTCTTCAATTTGTCGAATCTGCCTTTTGTCTTCACTTTTTAATATTTAAACGAATATTGCTTGTAAATCGAACAATACCAACTAAAATCTTGTCTTTCTTGGGGAATAATGCTATAAAATATATGTTCCTTTTTAGCCTTATCAGTGAGCTATAGTTTGTCTGTAATCAGTAATGTAATGTAGGCCACGAGATTTCAGTGCTTCAACCAGTGTTTTAAATCAGTATTTCAAATCAGTATGATAAAGTATATGCTTATCCGTGGGTACTTGGTAACTAACTTAACGTTTATAACCCCCTAAAAGTACACTTGGCGAGTGCGTATGTTTACGAAGTATTAAACACTCGTTAAATACTAGCGCGACTAGCCCGAGTGGGGATGTCAAACCCTATGGATCCATATCTAAGATTCGCGTTCACTGGTTCAAAAACCAATGACTAAACGTTACTGAGCTAAGGGAAAAGTTTATGCCGTTGTATAACTGATAATGCTAAAAACGAACATATATTTCATAGCATTATTCCTCAAGAAAGACAAGCTTTTAGTTGCAATTGTCCTATTTACAAGTGATATTCGTTTAAATAATAAAAGGTGAAGACAAAAGGTAGATTCGACGAATTGAAGACGCAAATGACCAAAAAGCTCAAAAGTACAAAAGACAATCAAAGAGGTTCCAATTATTGATAAGAAACGTCTTAAAATTACAAGAGTACAAGATTCAAAACGCAAAGTACAAGATATTAAATTGTACGCAAGGACGTTCGAAAATCTGGAACCGGGACCAGAGTCAACCCTCAACGCTTGACGCAACGGACTAAAAATTACAAGTCAACTATGCACATAAATATAATATAATATTTAAATAATTCTTATAATTATTTATATATTATATATTATATTATTAAAAATCGTCGGCAGAAAAAACAAAGGCATGTGAGCCTCCCCAGCTGGCCATGCGATCGCATGGCCTTGAAGGGCAAAGCCCATGCGATGGCATGAGCCACTTTTCCAGCCCACATGCCTATAAAATTCGCAGCTTGGTGAACATCAAAACAACATCTTTTTCTTCTTCACTCAAACGTAGTATATGTATATATAATTTATATTTTAATTTTAATTTTAATTTTAAATCCTAATAATAAGGGTGTGTTAGCGAATGTTGTAAGGGTGTAAGTCGAAATT
Source organism: Rutidosis leptorrhynchoides (assembly GCF_046630445.1). Lineage (NCBI taxonomy): Eukaryota > Viridiplantae > Streptophyta > Magnoliopsida > Asterales > Asteraceae > Rutidosis > Rutidosis leptorrhynchoides. Next base: position 51,113,778 of record NC_092343.1, read on the forward strand.
CTGTCTGGGTAACGCTACGCTATTTTTAATCATTGTAAGTTATGTTCAACCTTTTTACATTAATGTCTCGTAGCTAAGTTATTATTATGCTTATTTAATCCGAAGTAATCATGATGTTTGGCTAAAAATATTAAAATTGGGTAATTGGGCTTTGTACCATAATTGGGGTTTGGACAAAAGAACGACACTTGTGGAAATTAGACTATGGGCTATTAATGGGCTTTATATTTGTTTAACTAAATGATAGTTTGTTAATGTTAATATAAAGATTTACAATTGGGCGTCCCTATAAATAACCATTTACACTCGATCGGACACGATGGGCGGGGTATTTATATGGACGAATAATCGTTCATTTAACCGGACACGGGAATGGATTAATAGCCACTAGAATTATTAAAACAGGGATGAAATTATGTACAAGGACACTTGGCATAATTGATAACAAAGTATTAAAACCTTGGGTTACACTCAGTCGACATCCTGGTGTAATTATTAAACAAAGTATTAAAATCTTGTTACAGTTTAAGTCCCCAATTAGTTGGAATATTTAACTTCGGGTATAAGGATAATTTGACGAGGACACTCGCACTTTATATTTATGACTGATGGATTGTTATGGACAAAAACCAGATAGACATATTAAATAATCCAGGACAAAGGACAATTAACCCATGGGCATAAAACTAAAATCAACACGTCAAACATCATGATTACGGAAGTTTAAATAAGCATAATTCTTTTATTTCATATTTAATTTCCTTTATTTTATATTTAATTGCACTTCTAATTATCGCACTTTTATTTATTGTTATTGTATTTAATTGCAATTTTAATTATCGTACTTTTTAATTATCGCAAGTTTATTTTATCGCACTTTTATTTATCGCAATTTCATTATCGTTATTTACTTTACGCTTTAAATTAAGTCTTTTATTTATTTAATATTTTACATTTGGTTTTAACTGCAACTAAAGTTTTAAATTCGACAAACTGGTCATTAAACGGTAAAAACCCCCCTTTATAATAATAATATTACTTATATATATTCGTATTTTTATAAATTAAACTAATATAGCGTTAAGCTTTGATTAAAAGATTTCCTGTGGAACGAACCGGACTTACTAAAAACTACACTACTGTACGATTAGGTACACTACCTATAAGTGTTGTAGCAAAGTTTAAGTATATCCATTCTATAAATAAATAAATATCTTGTGTAAAATTGTATCGTATTTAATAGTATTTCCTGCTAAAATTTAATAGTATTTTATACCCCTTAGCTTTAACCATCAAGTATTTTTGGCGCCGCTGTCGGGGAACCATCTAGCTTAAAAGCCAGAAGCGCAACGCTAAAAAGAAAAAAAAATATTTTTAGTTTACTTTTAAAAAAATACGCTCAAGTAAAAATACGTTTTAAATATTCGAAAATATAAAAAGAAAACAAAAATATAAATATTTTTAAGAGTTTGTTAAATATTTAAGTTCTATAAAAGTTTCTTTATCTTTATTTTATAAAAATATAAGTTTTATTTAATTTATATAAATATATTACATAAATATATATAACAGAAAATTCAAAACAGAAAAAAAAATATAAAAACACTCAGGCCTGCTACTGTAGCAGCCCGTAACCTGGCCCAAAACCTCAGCTCATGCGATCGCATGAGCCCGAAGGCATAAACTCATGCGATCGCATGAGAGTGTCTGACACGCCAACTGCAACCCTAAAACTGCATTTATTACGGTGTATTATTATTATTATTATTTAATAAACCCTAATTAGGTTTTAATATTTTATTATTTAGTTTAATTTTAGTTTTTAATTTATTTTATATTTAGTTAAATTAGTTTAATTAAGTTGTAAAATTAATAGTTTTATAAAATAAATAATATAAAAATAATATTTTTATAAAAATTGTAAATTTTACAACTTTTAGTATATTTTTATATTTTGTCCCTTTTTAATTGTTTTAGCGTAACTTTTGTATTTTTCGCTCGTATTTAGTTTTAAGACATAGTTTTTGCCATAGTTATTTTTATTTCTAAATTTTTAGGCTTTGCCGTAAAATCCCTTAAGTGCTTTTTCTTTAGACTAAGATTTAGGTGATTTAGAATTTTGCGACGCCTTTTTAAGTTTTAGTACCTTTTTAAGATATTGCCATTTGGGATATAGTTTTACTTGTAAGCTTTAATATTTTTAGACGCCTTTTACCTATGTATCAATTATCATTCCAATTAGTAATCTCAATTTTTATGATTATAATTTTAAGTTAGTGATAGTAATAAGGTTGGGTTAGTCGAGTGTTTTTAAGTTCTATAAGTCATTTTTTTTTCTTTCTTATTTTTCGACGCCTTTTATTTTTCGATCTTTTCTTTTTCGACCTTTTTCGACGCGCTCTTTTTCTTTCTTATTTCTCGCCATTCTAAGTTTTAGGACATAGATTTTTATTCTACTTCTTATCTAAATTTCTTAAAATTACGAAAATTTATTTTAAGTGGTTAAATTGATAGACATCAAAATTTTCTGGTTCGTAGTAATAGTTGGATTTGTACGTGGACCGGGTTATTGGAGCCAAACAGTCCTCAATTATATTGAGACCAAACGAATCCTGCCCCTCTGCTGCATCTTTTGGCTATTCGAAACGTGGGCAAAATCAGAAAAGTCTATTAATTGGATAACTTATATAATTTTTCTTTCCTTTTAAAAACTAATAGGATATTCAGTGAATGCACCGAGCAAGACGTTCACCACCTTTTGTACGTTCACCACCTGTAACTAGATCAAGACATCTAGCAAATATTACCGCCGTTGATTTTTCTTTAGAATCGTCATCTAGTCGACCAAGTACTCCAGTTCAAATTTCCGATAATCCATTTTTTGAACCCGACCTCACAATTGAGAATCCGGGGAATATTCAGGGACAATTCATAGATTCTGAACCATTAAATTTTCCTCCGGAACCACCAATCATTCAAACATAGATTGTTGAGGAACGAACCATTAAATCAGAATCCTCTAGTGATTCCGATTCAACAAATTCAATTATGGAGAATCTGGAACCTTTAAGTATGGAAGACCGAATGAGAGCTAAACGCACTGGCCAAGGTCACGCAATTACTCATCCTGACATTAATGCGCCAGATTATGAAATCAAAGGACAAATTCTACACATGGTGACTAATCAATGCCAATTTAGTGGTGCGCCAAAGGAAGATCCAAATGAACATCTTCGTACCTTTAATAGGATCTGCACGCTATTTAAAATCCGAGAAGTGGAGGATGAACAGATATATATCATGTTATTTCCCTGGACTTTAAAGGGAGAAGCCAAAGATTGGTTGGAATCATTACCTGAAGGGGCGATTGATACATGGGACGTTTTAGTTGAAAATTTTCTTAAACAATTCTTTCCGGCATCTAAAGCCGTAAGACTTCAAGGAGAAATTGTTACATTCACACAGAAGCCAAATGAAACTCTATATGAGGCGTGGACAAGATTTGGAAAGTTATTAAGAGGATGTCCGCAACATGGTTTAGACACCTGTCAAATAATACAAATATTCTACCAAGGATGCGACATCACTACAAGGAAAGACATCGATATAGCAGCTGGTGGTTCCATTATGAAGAAAACCGAAACTGATGCTTATAAAATTATTGATAACACTGAAAAAGATATCGTTAGATCATCTAAAGCAGCTAGAGCCGATTCTAGCCATGACTTAGATTCCATTTCCGCAAAGATAGATGCTGTCGAGAGATGAATGGAAAAGATGACTAAAGATATCCACTCAATACGAATTAGTTGTGAGCAGTGTGGAGGACCACATTTGACAAAAGATTGTCTCAGTATTGAATTAACAATGGAACAAAGAGAGAATGTTTCATATCTAAACCAAAGGCCTGGAAATAATTATCAGAATAATTATCAACCGCCAAGAACGATCTACAATTAAAACCAGAATTATAATCGAAATATTCCATACAACAACCAACAAGGTCCTAACAATCAACAAGTATCCAATAATACTTACAATCAGCAAAGACCTAATTTTCAAAACAAACCACCACAAACCGATGATAAAAAGCCGAATTTAGAAGATATGATGACGAAGCTAGTTGAAACTCAAACGCAGCTTTTCACATCTCAAAAACAAACTAATGAACAAAATGCTCAAGCATTTAGAAATCAACAAGCTTCTATTCAAAACTTGGAACAAGAAGTAAGTAACCTAGCAAGGTTAATAGGTGAAAGAAAACCGGGAAGTTTACCTAGTGATACAAATGCAAACCCCCGAAATGAAACAGCTAAAGCCATTACCACAAGAAGTGGTACAACACTTAAACCACCTGAAATACCTGTAACTTCTGATGAAGCTATTCCTACTCCACAAGAACCCCAACCTGATCAAGATAAGGAAAAATAACCGGTAGTTGAAAAGGTTAATGAAGATAACACAGTTAAGGCTAAACCTTATGTTAAACCATACCAACCACCACTTCCTTACCCGAGTAAAATGAAGAAAGAGAAACTTGAAGCCGAGCAATCCAAATTCTTGGATATGTTTAAACAGATAAATGTAAATCTTCCTTTCATTGATGTGATTTCAGGAATGCCTAGATATGCTAAATTCTTGAAAGATCTGATCACGAATAGAAAGAAAATGGAAGAACTCTCGGCTGTTACTATGAATGCTAATTGTTCAGCAGTGCTGTTGAATAAGATACCAGAAAAACTATCTGATCCACGAAGTTTCACAATTCCATGTTTTCTGGGTAGTCTTAATTCAATAGAAGCATTGGCAGACTTAGGTGCTAGTATAAATTTAATGCCGTATTCACTATACACTAAACTAGACCTTGGAGAATTGAAACCAACAAGAATAAGTATACAACTAGCCGATCGATCAATAAAATATCTTAGAGAGATAATGGAGAACATGCTAGTTAAAGTTGGTACTTTAGTATTTCCAGTAGATTTTGTTGTTCTGGACATGGAAGAAGATTCTCAAGTTCCTCTCATATTAGGAAGACCATTCTTAAACACGGCTAAAGCAATGATAGACGTGTTCGGTAAGAAATTGACCCTAAGTATAGAGGACGAGAGTGTTACCTTTTCAGTTGATAGAGCAATGCAACAACCGCAATCTGTAGATGATACATGTTATTATATTCAAACTATAGATTCACATGCAGAATTGTTGGAGGAATTTCCAGAATTACAAGGAACAGGAGAATGTTCTTTACGAGAAGGAACTGAACAAATTGATGAAGCTGAAATGTTAGCTACACTAATAGCAAATGGATATGAACCAACAACAGAAGAAATTCAAATGCTAAAAGAAGAAGACAGATATCGATATAAATCATCGATAGAAGAACCACCGAAATTAGAGTTAAAGCCACTTCCAAACCATTTGGAATACGCTTATTTACATGGTGAATCTGAATTACCTGTAATAATATCGTCTTCTCTTACTGAAAATGAAAAATCTCAACTCATTTCTGTGTTGAAAGCTCATAAACCAGCCATTGCATGGAAGATTCATGATATTAAAGGAATAAGTCCTTCGTATTGCACACATAAAATCCTTATGGAAGAAGGTCATAAAACGTATGTGCAACGCCAACGAAGACTAAATCCTAATATGCAAGATGTAGTTAAAAAGAAATTATTAAACTGCTAGATGCAGGTTTAATTTATCCAATTTCTGATAGTCTATGGGTAAGCCCAGTTCAATGCGTGCCTAAGAAGGGTGGCATGACTGTCATTACAAATGAGAAAAATGTGCTTATTCCTACTAGGACTGTAACAGGATGGCGTGTTTGTATTGATTATAGAAAATTAAATGACGCCACCAGAAAAGATCACTTTCCCTTACCTTTTATTGATCAAATGTTGGAAAGATTAGTCGAAAACAGTTACTATTGTTTTCTTGATGGATTTTCCGAATATTTTCAAATTCCAATAGCACTCGAAGATCAAGAGAAAACCACGTTCACGTGCCCTTATGGTACTTTTGCTTACAAACGCATGCCATTTGGACTTTGCAACGCCCCTGCAACCTTTCAAAGGTGTATGATGGCAATTTTTCACGACATGATAGAAGAATGCATGGAAGTTTTCATGGATGACTTTTCAGTCTTCGGTGATACATTTGAATCATGTCTAGCTAATCTTAAACGAATGCTGATTAGATGCGAACAATCAAATCTAGTACTTAATTGGGAGAAATGCCATTTCATGGTTAAAGAAGACATCGTTCTTGGACATAAAATTTCAAAAGAAGGAATTGAAGTGGATAGAGCTAAAGTAGATGTAATTGCTAAATTTCCACATCCCACCAATGTTAGAGGAGTTAGGAGTTTTCTAGGGCATGCCGGTTTTTACCGACGTTTCATAAAAGATTTTTCTGAAATTGCCACTCCTATGAATAAACTCCTAGAAAAGGATGCTCCATTCATCTTTTCAGATGAATGCATCAAATCTTTTAATATTTTTAAAGAGAAACTCACTAATGCGCCGATCATGATAACACCAAATTGGAATCTATCGTTTGAACTAATGTGCGATGCAAGTGATTTTGCAATGGGAGCCGTTTTAGGACAAAGGATTGAAAAACGATTTCAACCTATATATTATGCTAGTAAGACGTTACAAGGAGCATAAACAAATTACACAACTACTGAAAAAGAACTCCTTGCTATTGTCTTTGCTTTTGACAAATTTCGTTCATATCTCGTTCTAGCAAAAACGGTGGTCTATACCGACCATTCTGCTTTTAGATACCTATTTTCGAAACAAGATGCCAAACCAAGATTAATCCGTTGGATCTTACTCTTACAAGAGTTCGATATTGAAATCCGAGATAAAAGAGGAGCAGAAAATCTCGCCGCTGATCATCTTTCTCGTCTTGAAAATCCTGAATTAGAAGTTCTAAATGAATCGGACATACAAGACAACTTTCCTGATGAATATCTATTGAAGATAGATTATAATGAAATTCCATGGTTTGCAGACTATGCAAACTACTTAGTATGTGGATTCCTTGAAAAAGGATTATCGTACCAAAAACGAAAGAAATTCTTTAGTGATATAAAACACTATTTCTGGGAAGATCCACATTTGTTTAAAAGTTGTCCCGATGGAATAATACGCCGATGTGTATTTGGAGAAGAAGCTAGTAAAATTTTAAACCATTGTCACACAGGACCAACAGGAGGGCATTATGGGCCTCAACTAACGGCAAGAAAAGTTTATGATGTTGGGTTCTATTGGCCTACAATTTACAAAGACGCACACCTTCTTTGCAAATCATGTGATGCATGTCAAAGAGCCGGAAAAATAAGTCAACGTGATGAAATGCCACAAAATGTCATTCAAGTATGCGAAGTATTTGACATTTGGGGTATTGACTTTATGGGTCCATTTCCAAAATCTCATAATAATCTCTACATTCTCGTAGCCATTGATTATGTATCTAAATGAGCGGAAGCACAAGCTCTCCCAACTAACGATGCACGAGTTGTAGTCAACTTTTTAAAACATCTTTTTGCATGGTTTGGAACACCGAAAGCTTTAATAAGTGATCGGGGAACTCATTTCTGTAATAATTAACTTGAGAAAGTTCTTAAAAGATATGGAGTAACTCATAAAATCTCCACCGCATATTATCCACAAACAAGTGGATAAGTTGAAAATACCAACCGAGCTTTAAAACGTATTCTAGAAAAAACCGTAGGATCAAATCCGAAGGAATGGTCCATTAAATTGGAGGATGCACTCTGAGCTTTTAGAACAGCCTACAAAACTCCAATTGGAACCACACCTTTTAGACTCGTTTATGGAAAAGCATGTCATCTTCCAGTAGAAATTGAACACAAAGCATTTTGGGCTTTGAAGACATGTAATCTTGATTTACATGAAGCCGGACGTCTACGATTAAGTCAATTAAACGAATTAGAAGAATTAAGACATGAAGCATATGAAAATTCGTTAATCTATAAGGAAAGAACGAAGAAATGGCATGATAAAAGAATCAGAAGTTCAAAAGAATTTAAAGAAGGAGACAGAGTTCTTCTTTTCAATTCACGATTCAAGCTATTTTCTGAAAAATTGAAATCGAGATGGTCTGGACCATTCATAGTCAAAAGAGTTTTCCCATACGGAACGATAGAATTAATAAATTCAAATGGAATTGAATTTAAAGTTAATGGTCACAGAGTTAAACACTACATAGATAGTCCAATGGAAATCGACAATGGAGTTAATCACAATTTCGATACCACAGCTAACTAAGTGTGGGGAGAATCAAGTCTTTAAAGGATAATATGTATTTCTGTTAGAGTTAGATTTTCTGTTTTCGTGTAGTTCTCGAAAATGGAACCCGAATGGTCTTTCCCTAGCAGACCCTAAAGAACTAGTCTTCTCCCCCCATTCTGAATTTTTATTTTTTTTAGGAAATGAAGACTGCCTGTGAACTAAACCATGGTCTAATGCTACACGCTTTGATCACTGAACGTAATAATGACGTCCTTCCAAGTGAAATAGTATCATTAATCAGAGAAAAATTGGACGGAGTAAGAAAAGAATCCAGAAACGAAGACAATACGTTACAATTTGGTAAAGGAAAATCAAAATCCGCAGCGAAAAGAAGAGCACGACACCTTGAAAGATGTCACAAATGCGAAAAATGGTCACATGGAGGTAAATGTTCAAATAATCAAACCTATTCAAATACCGAATTTGTTACTTTATGCAGAGACAGAGCGTTCATATGTTTAGAAGAAAAAACACTGAATGCTCGAGGTTACGCCTATGTAGCTATGGAAAACCAATTAAACCGACTATCTTATGAATGGGATAGATCATATAACTAAGAATACTATCTCACAGGTAAGTCTGTACAGTTTTTATTTTATTTTTTTATTTTTTTTTTAACCTTTTGATAATAAACGCTAAATTGTTCGCTATAAAGTATTAAATTGGTATTGAATAAAATTAGGTTTGGCGACCGAAATTATTGATATCATACAAAAATTTATTACATCACTGTGAAATTTAACGTTTATTCTTAAGGTATAAATATCTTTAATCAATCAATCCAAAATATTTCAAAAATTCGTCATGAGTTAAATTAGGTCATGGAACCAAAATTACTTTACCGAAAAGAGGAGCGTATATTTTTGATAATATTTGATTGATTAAAGTGGGAAAAAAGCCAAAAAGATTTTTAATTTTATTTTTTACCATGTTTTTAAAATTAATATATAAATATTAAATTAATATTTTGAACTTTGTAAAATCAATATATTTAAGTTTGTAAATATTTGAAAAATTAATCTTTTTAATATAAGTTTGTATGTATAAAAACAAAAATATAATATAAGTTTGGTGTAAATTTATAATATGAATTTTTAATTAAGTTTAAAATGAATTTTTAATTTTATGCATTTTAAATTTAAGTTTGGTGTGAATTTAAAAACAAAAATTTACTTTATTTCGCTAAGTTAAAAATATGATTTTTAAAATTCGTCGTGAGTTGAAGACTAGGTCGTTGAACCGAAATTGCTTTACCCGAGGGAGGGGCGAGAACTTTTATTATCATTATTTTTAATCTTATTGAATTAAAGTATGCCAAAAACATTAAAAAAACCCAAAAAAAATCTTTACTTTTAAAAATCACGCTTTGAATTGACGAATTTTAAAATTTTGTCGAGGGACGGACTAGGACAACGATCCGAAACGCCCTCGCTGCTAAAAAAAACAAATTTTTAAAATTTTATTAATATATGTTTTAGAAATTATAACCTTTTTATATATATATAAAAAAAAGCCAATATGTTTGGAAACTTTGGTAAAATTTAATAATTTCTACGCTAATCACCCTCAATAATTTAAATTGTTACTGATTTCTTGCAAATGAGGGCATTGCAAGATCTTAAGTGTGGGAAGGGGTTAAATTCTTTTGGATTTTTAAAATTTTTATCTTAAACACTTGGTTACCATTAAAAATACTAGTAACGTAGTAGTTGTATTAGAATCTAGTGCTCTCTGATAATAAAGAACAACCCTAGTCTTATATACTGACTACCCAATTCTAGTAAAATTTTTCAAAATTTTCAATTAAATGAACTCAAAATCATGTTTATACATATTTATGAATGATAAAACTAGGTGTTAACACCGAAATTATTGTTACCTCAGAAAGGACATAAATTGAGAAACAAACCAAAATGTTAAAATTTATTTAAAATAGAATAGAGGACAATAAAAAGGAAAATAAAAGCCAAGTGTGGGAAAAATTACCAAGTTATCTTAAACATATATCACATATTTCTTTAACAAATAATTGAAGATACTTTTGTTTTGGACGATAATTAACTGTTTTACCCGATGAAAGAAAAGAAAAGATGGATCTACATGATGAATCAATTCCATCATTAAAAGGAAGTAAAGTCTTCCGAAAAAGACACGCGCTTCTTGATTTAGGTCATGAAGTTGTCGTCCAGACCAGCTGTAGGTTGATGAAAAATCTAGAAAAGTCATCTCTAAAATCAGCAGGAAATCCACGGACCTCAGCATCAAACAGGGTCGCCAAGTGGTCAGATTTATCCTAACCATGAGAAGGATTTATCTCGTACAATGGGGGGCACCGTGCAAATTAGCTTGATAAGACTAATAAATCAGATCCCCAGAAAGGATAATCTCCTTTAAAGATCAAAAATCAGCTTTTAAGACTGATATTACTCAATCCTAGAGATTGACCTTAAAGATTGAGAATTACAAACTCATGGAATTCAATGATATCTAAACTCGAGCTTGAACGAGAAAATATTTTGATCAAATTATAAACCGATTTGTTTTCTGAAAACCCATTTTCAATGCGTTCATTACCATTGAACGTAAAATCCTAGGAATTCACCTGGAATTCATTAGGTCACCTGAACCAAATCGGGTGTCAACCGTAAGAACGGTGGTTGCATAGCATGGTCAAAGACAGGACCTTGTGCCAGACCGAAAAAATCATAAGGGTGAGCTTTACTATTGCTCCTACCAAGGATAGTAATTGCGTCCGACACGTTATAGACCATAATTAAAAGCATGTCAGGGGACATTGCCTTAACAGTTGCTTGTTCAACGCTTTCCTTTACAACCGGACGGTAGTTTATCGAAAGGTAATATTCGGAGCAAGTATACTGGATGTGTTGCTTTCCTCATACAAGGTTAGCAAGTGGGTGACACAAAACCACAAGTTTTGAGCTAAAATTTTCAAATCTGAAACCCACCAAACCCACAAAAATATTTTGCAAACACCGGTGAAGGGTTATTCCGGAAAACTTATCTAGGGTAAAAGCTAGATTTAATTTTCAAAAAAATCAAATGTTTTCATAAAGGATCTAAATTTTCATAAGTCATGTGAGACTGTAAACCACATCGTTACTGCCATTGTTTATAACGCCGTAAAGAAATCACTGATGTACAAAGTGTGAAGAATAAAGAAGTGATTCTAGTATTTCAAGACTATATTGCTTGAGGACAAGCAACGCTCAAGTGTGGGAATATTTGATAATGCTAAAAACGAACATATATTTCATAGCATTATTCCTCAAGAAAGACAAGCTTTTAGTTGCAATTGTCCTATTTACAAGTGATATTCGTTTAAATAATAAAAGGTGAAGACAAAAGGCAGATTCGACGAATTGAAGACGCAAACGACCAAAAAGCTCAAAAGTACAAAAGACAATCAAAGAGGTTCCAATTATTGATAAGAAACGTCTCAAAATTACAAGAGTACAAGATTCAAAACGCAAAGTACAAGATATTAAATTGTACGCAAGGACGTTCAAAAATCCGGAACCGGGACCAGAGTCAACTCTTAACGCTTGACGCAACGGTCTAAAAATTACAAGTCAACTATGCACATAAATATAATATAATATTTAAATAATTCTTATAATTATTTATATATTATATATATTATATTATTAAAAACCGTTGGCAGAAAAAACAAAGGCATGTGAGCCTCCCCAGCTAGCCATGCGATCGCATGGCCTTGAAGGGCAAAGCCCATGCGATCGCATGAGCCACTTTTCCAGCCCACATGCCTATAAAATTCGCAGCTTAGTGAACATCAAAACAACATCTTTTTCTTCTTCACTCAAACGTAGTATATGTATATATAATTTATATTTTAATTTTAATTTTAAATCCTAATAATAAGGGTGTGTTAGCGAATGTTGTAAGGGTGTAAGTCGAAATTCTGTCCGGGTAACGCTACGCTATTTTTAATCATTGTAAGTTATGTTCAACCTTTTTACATTAATGTCTCATAGCTAAGTTATTATTATGCTTATTTAATCCGAAGTAATCATGATGTTGGGCTAAAAATATTAAAAATTGGGTAATTGGGCTTTGTACAATAATTGGGGTTTGGACAAAAGAACGACACTTGTGGAAATTAGACTATGGGCTATTAATGGGCTTTATATTTTTTTAACTAAATGATAGTTTGTTAATGTTAATATAAAGATTTACAATTGGGCGTCCCTATAAATAACCATTTACACTCGATCGGACACGATGGGCGGGGTATTTATATGTACGAATAATCGTTCATTTAACCGGACACGGAAATGGATTAATAGCCACTAGAATTATTAAAACAGGGGTGAAATTATGTACAAGGAGACTTGGCATAATTGATAACAAAGTATTAAAATATTGGGTTACAATCAGTCGACATCCTGGTGTAATTATTAAACAAAGTATTAAAATCTTGTTACAGTTTAAGTCCCCAATTAGTTGGAATATTTAACTTCAGGTATAAGGATAATTTGACGAGGACACTCGCACTTTATATTTATGACTGATGGACTGTTATGGATAAAAACCAGATGGACATATTAAATAATCCAGGACAAAGGACAATTAACCCATGGGCATAAAACTAAAATCAACACGTCAAACATCATGATTACGGAAGTTTAAATAAGCATAATTCTTTTATTTCATATTTAATTTCCTTTATTTTATATTTAATTGCACTTCTAATTATCGCACTTTTATTTATTGTTATTGTATTTAATTGCAATTTTAATTATCGTACTTTTTAATTATCGCAAGTTTATTTTATCGCACTTTTATTTATCGCAATTTCATTATCGTTATTTACTTTACGCTTTAAATTAAGTCTTTTATTTATTTAATATTTTACATTTGGTTTTAACTGCAACTAAAGTTTTAAATTCGACAAACTGGTCATTAAACGGTAAAAATCCCCCTTTATAATAATAATAATATTACTTATATATATATATATATATATTTGTATTTTTATAAATTAAACTAATATAGCGTTAAGCTTTGATTAAAAGATTCCCTGTGGAACGAACCGGACTTACTAAAAACTACACTACTGTACTATTAGGTACACTGCCTATAAGTGTTATAGCAAGGTTTAAGTATATTCATTCTATAAATAAATAAATATCTTGTGTAAAATTGTATCGTATTTAATAGTATTTCCTGCTAAAATTTAATAGTATTTTATACCCCTTAGCTTTAACCATCAATAACCCACACATATATAAAGTTTAAGTACTCGTGCCTAGTATGTAAAACGTAAAAAGCGAATGTATTCTCAGTCCTAAAATAGTTAAAGTAAAAAGGTATGCTATAACTCATAGTGATAAGAGCGGTAAAGTCGATAATGAAAGTATGCAAGTAGTAAGTCGGTCCGAAAGGTCGTCAACCTAAGTCAAAGGTTATTAGGTCAGTGTGTTATCCTCATAAGTTCTAATAGTGCATAAAATAAGTTTAAGTATCATCATCATCATCGTTCATCATCATAAAAGCTAAGTAAGTTTGACAAGAATAGAGATCGAAACAATAGGCTGACTTCGGTCAGCTTCTACGACCTCTATACAAAACGAAAAGATGCGTAATCAGTGGATATGGCTCCGTATGGGAGTCCTCTAACTGATGACCAATTTTCAGAACCTAACTCGTCTTCGTTTGACCGTGGTGACGGTTTAAGTGCGAGTAGGTCAGAAATTTCAGCACAACGTTAATCGGGTGTAGTGACTTTCGGAAGGCCATAAATCCTAAACCGTAGCTCGGATTAAGATGAGGTATAAATGGAAAATCATCTAATCGAACCAAAATAACTGAAAATTAACTTTCCAGTAGACCAGGTAGTCTGATCAGATCCAAAAAACAGTAAGCAAGGTGCTCTGGTGGGGTTCTTAGTGCTTGATGCTCATTACGGTTCTCATCCTTGATGCTTGTAGCTTCAAGTGTACAACTCGTTGATGGGTTAGCATCACCTTGACCAAGATTCTACCATCAACACACAATATGTTAAGACCAAGTAAGAACACAACTCATTTAAGAGTCTTAGATGGATGATGAACCAAGGTTACATCATATCCTTAGTCTTAACACAATTACAAGTTACATTTACAACTAAAGCTACAACTTTACTTCAATCAAGCAAGTATGAACATAATCTAAGTCAAATAAAGTGATGGAACCTTAAGCTAGAGAGCTTGGATCCTTTTCACACAAGTTATAAGGTCACAAAGCTAGAAAGCTTGAACCTTTAGTGTTCTTGAAGAACTTGAAGCATAAATCATAGATCTTTAAGTTATATGAAGACCATAAACACAAGTTTTGATTTTTATAATAAAATAATAAGATCATAAGTTAGAAAACTTAGATCCATCAAAAGATATGAAGATTCGAGCTAGAAAGCTTGCATCTTGGTTGTTCTTAAAGATCTTGAAGCATAAAGCTTGGATCTTTAAGTTACATGAAGATTACAAACACAAGTTTGAATCTTTATAACAAAATAGCAAGATTAAAGTTAAAAGATATAGATCTACAAAGTAGGTGAAGATTCAAAGCTAGAAAGCTTGAATCTTCCATGTTCTTGAAGGATTCAAATCCAAGTTTGAATCTACAAGATGTAATCAAGATCAAAGCTAAAAAGCTAGACCCATGATGATGATGATGAATTTGTGAGAGAGAGAGAGAGAGAGGAAGAAGAAGAAGAAAAATCAATACTTACACTTTTTAGAGAGAGAAAGAACTAGAGAAAGAATTAGGGAGTGAGTGTGTGTAAATTACAAATGAAAGCAAGTGTAAAATGGATGGAATAAGGCTTGTATTTATAGGTGGTGAGGGTGTGGGAGGGGTGAGTTGGTCGTGAATTGGAGGGGGGGACAAGGGGGACAAAAGTTTGCTTTTTAGTTAATGGTTGTCTAAAGTTGGTGCTTATGTTAGGATCCCATACAACATTAAGGATAATACTTGACATAAATGCTAGCATGTTCCCTCTAATAAATGGGCATTTATCTTACATATTAATGGGTCACTAGCTATTAATAATTGGGCTAATTAAATAGTCCACTAACTAGTGTAGGGTGGGCTAAGGCCCAACAAGGTAGAAAGTCCAGCAAGACTAACTAGTAAGCATAAGTAAATTACTACGCGTAATTAAGCATCTAAATAACCCAAGTAATTATTATTATAAAATAATAATTAAGATTTCGTTGTCATAATATTCCGATTACGACAAAAGTTAAACGTGTACGCAGTTTGTTCGTAACGACAAGTGACACTAATGGTCATAAAGGTTTCCGGTGATCAAGTTAAGTATCCTATGTACTTAAAGGCACGTTTTAACACATAAATGAAAGTAAGCCATGTGTATAAAGATTCCATAGTATAAAGTAGCACAATACGCACAAATACGCAGTTTTGCTAAAACACAAGGCACAAAAGCAAGTTGAAAAAGTTGGGTCGTTACATTTTTTCACCAGTTACGAGCATTAAGTCAATTAGGATACTTATTGCCATAGCTGCTTTTCATGATTATGAAATATGGCAAATGGATCTCAAAACCGCTTTCCTAAATGGCGACCTAAGCGAGGACGTATATATGGTTCAGCCGAAAGGGTTTGTAAATCCTAAGCATCCTAATAAAGTATGCAAGCTTCTAAAATCCATTTATGGATTAAAGCAAGCATCCAGGAGCTGGAATCTTAAGTTTGATCAGAAAATCAAAGAGTTTGGTTTTTCTCAAAACCAAGATGAGCCTTGTGTTTACATTAGAGATGGTGGGAGCAAAGTTGTCTTCTTGATCTTGTATGTTGATGACATACTACTTATTGGAAATGACATTCCAACTTTGCAAGATGTCAAATCTTGGCTTGAAAAATGTTTTGCCATGAAAGATCTTGGAAAAGCTAAGTATATTCTAGAAATCAAGATCTATAGAAATAGATCCAAAAGGCTTATTGGTTTGAGTCAAAGTACATACATTGACAAAATCTTACGAAGATTTAACATGCAAAACTCCAAGCGCGGAGCATTGCCCATGCAAAAGGGCATAACCTTGAGCAAGTCTCAAAGTCCTATCACACCTGATGAGATAGGACGAATGAAATGTGTTCCTTATGCTTCGGCTATAGGATCCATTATGAATGCCATGTTATGTACTAAACCTGATGTCTCGTTAGCCTTGAGTCTGACGAGTCGTTATCAACAGAATCCAGGTGAAGAATATTGGATTGCTGTTAAGAGCATTCTTAAGTATTTGCGGAGAACTAAAGATATGTTCTTGGTTTACGGTGGTTTGGAAGAAGAGTTGAGTATTAGATGTTCTACAGATGCTAGTTTCCAAACTGATCAAGATGATTCTCGATCCCAATCAGGGTATGTCTTTGTCATGAATAGCGGGGCAGTTGATTGGAGAAGCTCAAAGCAGAGCACTGTTGCACAGTCTACAACAGAAGCAGAATACATTGCTGCCTCAGAAGATGCTCAAGAAGCTGTCTGGATTAAGAAGTTTATTGCTGAACTCGGATTAGTTCCTAGCATTGAATTCCCTATGAAAATGTACTGTGATAATTCAAGTGCTATTATACTTGCGAAAGAATCACGTGTACGTAAAGGTAGCAGACACATTCTTCGAAAGTTTGACTACATTCAAGAAGTCTTTGAGAGGAATGATATTAGTATTCTTAAGGTTCATACAGATGATAATGTGGCTGACCCGTTCACAAAGCCCATGACACACAACAAGCATGATGATCATGCTAGTAGTATTGGACTTCGTTATGCTGCTGATCTTTTCAATTTGTAATTTAGTATTTGGATATTTTTGGAACATTAAACAGTTTTATCATAATGAATTGATATATTGATGGTATGATCGTTTTCATTTATATCTCTATGTTCTATATTAGCATGTTTAATCCATAAGTAATTGTTGATTATTCAAAATCTCCATAATCAATCATGTTATGGGAATAACATGAACTAAGATTAATATGAATAGTTGGTTATATTTATTGATGATAAATAGTTAACTTGTAGAGACCAAATTCATATGTATTCATTGATGATGGATATTGGAATGACCCAACCGAGATATCACTACATGGATCATTGTCAGTAGTGAATCTTTTAGTGATTATGTCTTTATGTCCTTAGACTTGAGATGCACGCCGTTTTCGATGTGTGGAATATTGTACTTTAATATGGTTAAACGTTGTCCTGAATAAGGCTGTAATAAAGGCCATTATTGGGTATAATGTAAAGCTCGTAAGAGACACGTGTATTCAATATAAGATTTGTTCCTCCGAAATGTTTGGAGTTAGATACTTTTGAGCTCCTCGATGAATGAATAGGATATTTGTGTGGCCGCACCCAGATGTAATTAAGATGATATTTAATTAATTTGGTGATCTAATGCAGTTCTAAGATCGAGAAATAAAATTGTTAAACAAATGAGAATGATTGATGATCCATATCTCAAGTTTAACTAAGGTATCTGAAACAAAGAGACAAATGACATTTACCACTTACTAAGTGAAGTTTTGAGAAACAACCCTCGTGTGAATTTAGGGACAATGACGTGTTGCTATACGCTATCCATTGTTTGTATAGTTACTTGGTATTGTACCGTGCACAAGTGGGAGTTTGTAGAATTAATGTGCAAAATACAATATATAACTATATAGCTAAATTTATTTGAGCCTTCGGGGTCACACACATATACACCTAGACGTCAAATGATATATATATATATATATATATATATATATATATATATATATATATATATATATATATATATATATATATATATATATATATATATATATATTACTCAAGTAACGGAACAAATTATTATTAACTAATCAATTAATTAATACTGACTAATTAATAGAAATTAGTTTATTATAATTAAATAGTAAAATTGTTTTTTTATTAAAAGCAAGTGGTTTTCTTGTTGGCAACTTAAAAAAATAAAAAGGGAAGAATATGCTTTTTCTTTTTGCAGACTTGTGGAGTTGGTTTACAACTAAAAAGTTCAATAAATTATAGTTTATTACATATTGGTCTTGGATGTACAGAAATAAAACCCAAACAATCTGCTTCTTTTGATGACAATGGTTTTTGCTTTCTCTGTGCACGTAAAACGAAATCACAAAACTGATTCTTTTCAACAATAAGAAAAATTTGATAAGCTCCACATTATTATTGTTTCACTCAATTAATCAAGGGTTGATTAATTTGTTATTTGAGATTGGACTAGCATCCATTGACGGTCGTTTGAAGTGTAGTGTGGACTATCCAAAGAGACGGTCATACTATTGATCGTAGGTTTCTCTTCAACAATCATTTTCTTCAGGAAAGGTATATCGTTTACTCACTTTGTAAATTTATATATTTTGACAATTATTAGTGGTGTAATTGGATCTTGGTGGAACCGTCAATCGTGTGCATGTTTTGTAATATAGATTATATTTAATTTTAATTGCCCGCTGCGTTATCTGAATCTAAAAGTACACACGATTTTCCATCATTTTCATGCATGGCTATATACATGTAAACATGTGTTGATGGGGTAAATCAAGTTTTGGTTTGTTTTTTAGGCCGCCAACTTAAGTTTGTGTTTTTTGGGACAAATTTACGCCATTAGTTCCTAAAATTCGTCTAAAATGTGTCTAAAATTGCATGTATGGACCTAAAGTTTTTTTTTATCTAAACATGGATGACCGTGAAGTTTGCTAGAACATGCTCACTCGTTGATTTATCAAAGGTATCTCACAATGTATATTTGGATAAATGCTTGTGGCATCACTCTTAAAGATTGTCATGTGTAAATTAGTAATATATCCATGTGTCTTAGACTTTTAATTCAAAATGTTCTCATTCTATCAAATAAGTTTGGATATTATATACTGTCTGAAGTGCAAGAAGATTTAAAAGTATTTTCGAGTTTGTGATTGCTAGGTAATGAATATATTGCCACTTTCATCTTCTATTTGTGCTTTGGTCCTACGAGGTTTAATGTTGCCGGCGTATAAAATATATGTATACGAAACAGAGAACACAAGCATAATCATTATATAATATTCATATAAAGAACATGCTATACAAATATATTATAATAAACAGAAAAATAAATCGATCAAACCGAATAATAGGAGTGAACCGGGCTTGTGTTTAACACAATTCCCTTAAACAGATTCGACGTCTGTTCCCATGGTACACCGGCTCGAAGCAGCGTACTGTCGGACGAGAGCACGTGCCTGAAAAAGAGACCGGAAGCGGGGTGTGAAACGACCCGTCCCAATCCATAAGGACGAATTCTATAACATATGATTACATCGCGAGGTATTTGACCTCTATATGATACATTTTACAAACATTACATTTGTTTTTAAAATATAAACTTTCATTTCATTGAAGGTTAAGAGGTATGCATACCATTTCATAATATCCAAACTATAAATGACCTAAACTGTCATTTACTTAATAATAATCTCTAATGAACTTCATTGACTTGAATGCAACGTCTTTTGAAATATGTCATGAGTGACTCCAAGTAATATCTTTAAAATGAGCTAATGCACAGCGGAAGATTTCTTTCAAACCTGAGAATAAACATGCTTAAAAGTGTCAACCAAAAGGTTGGTGAGTTCATTAGTTTATCATAATCATTTATTTCTATCATTTTAATAGACCACAAGAATTTCATTTCCAGTTCTCATATATATACGTCCCATGCATAGAGACAAAAATAATCATTCATATGGTGAACACCTGGTAACCGACATTAACTAGATACATATAAGAATATCGCCTATCATTCCGGGATCCTCCTTCTGATATGATATAAATTTCGAAGTACTAAAGCATCTGGTACTTTGGATGGGGTTTGTTAGGCCCAATAGATCTATCTTTAAGATTCGCGTCAATTAGGGTGTCTGTTCCCTAATTCTTAGATTACCAGACTTTAATAAAAAGGGGCATATTCGATTTCGATAATTCAACCATAGAATGTAGTTTCAATTACTTGTGTCTATTTCGTAAAACATTTATAAAAGTTGCGCATGTATTCTCAGCCCAAAATTATAAAGGGTAAAAAGGCAAATGAAACTCACCATACTGTATTTTGTAGTAAAAATACATATAACATCTATGAACAAGTGCAAGGTTGGCCTCGGATTCACGAACCTATATTATTTATATATATTTATGTATTGGTCAATATTCGTCTAACAAATTAGGTCAAGTCATAGTGTACCACAATCCTAATGCTCGAGTCTAATAGGTAAAAGTTAACAAAAGTCAATTTGACTCAAAATGATTTCCAAAATTTATACATGATTATTATATAGTTTAAATTTTGTCGTTTTTATATATTAAAATATTTAAAAGATTTATTAGAGTAAATAATATAATTCATTTATTGATAAATAAAACTTTATTTAAAAATATACTTTTATATATCTTAAGTAATAGTTTTATAAAGTTCATTTAACATCGTAAAAGTATTACAATAGGTTTTATTAAAGTAATTATATTATTTGTATTACATATTTATTTGATAAAATAACACTGATAATAATAATAAGTAAAAATTGTATTATTTTGTAATAATAATTATTATTATTCTTATGAATAAAAATATTTATATTTATATTTACTAAAAATGATGTTATGATAAAATGATAATTCTAATTATGATAAATTTAATATTTACGATACTTTTTAATATTAACTTTAAAATAATAATTTTATTTAAAATCATAATAATAATGATATTTTATAATAACAATGACATTTCTATTAAAATGATAATTTTTATTAAAATGATAGTTTTAACACTAACGATACTTTTAATAATAAAAGTAATGATAAAAATAATAAGAACGATAATTTTATCTAAATCATTATCTTACAATATATAAATTTCATCATGATACTCATACTCATTATTTCCTAATTAATTCATTTAATAGCTTTTAAATCGTCTTTTATATCGCGTTCATGTTAATGATAATCATTGTAATTATAATAATTTAGGTGTTACTAATATTAGTTTCTAGTTATAATAATACTAATGATAATAATTATTATGATAATATTAATGATAATAATAATAATAATAATAATAATAATAATAATAATAATAATAATAATAATACTAATTATAATTTTAACAATAATAATGATATTAATAGCAAAAATAACAATTTTTAATGATAATACATTTCATTTATAATGATAATAATAATAATAATAATAATAATAATAATAATAATAATAATAATAATAGTAATAATAATAATAGTAATAATAATAATAATAATAATAATAATAATAATAATAATAATAATTTGATAAAAACTATAACGACGATAATAACGACGGTAAGAATAATCATTTTTAATAATAATATCAAAAATTCAATTGACTATAACTTCTAATCCGTTCATCGAAACCATTCGACATCTAAAGGAAAAGTTCTTAATTTTTCGCTAGCTTTCCAAGGACATGCATATCTTATACCTTATCTCAACCGCAAGTGTAACTAATTCAAGATTCAACCTAACCTGTCTAAGGGAAATATCAAAAGTACAAGCATGCATAATCCTAAATACTCGAGCACTAGTCAGGGATACACTATTAGTATGTAAAAGTTAAATTATGAGTACTCACGTATCAATATTGAGATTCAATATTGTAGGAAAAGTACGTAGACGTAACGGAAATGATAAACACTATATTGACCTCACGAGCATACCCATGAACCATACTCAATCACCTCCATAGCTATAACCCATAATTTCCTTAATCCTATCCTACTCGAAAAACAATTTCAAAATCACTCGGACAGCACTTCGTCATAATATTTTTTGTATACTAATAATATCTTGAAATAATACAGAGTAAATATATATATGTAAATCGATTGAGAGAGTTTAGAAAAAAATATTTTCAAGTTTCTATGAAATAATGAAACCTATTGAATTCTATTTATAATAGATTTTTGAATTATTAAAGTGAATTATTAAAGTATGAATTATTAAAGTGAATTATTAAAGTATGAATTATTAAAGTGCATTATTAAAGTTAAAGTAAAGTAAAAATAAAGTAAAGGTAAAGTTTAAGTATAGTAAAAGTATAAAACTATGTACGTATAATACGCGTATAAATATATATAATATTAATTTAAATCGTTATATATATTTAATAAAATAAAATATAAATATCATTATCTTTATCATACTAGTTAAGTAATGAGTTGTCAAAAGTGGTTCTAGATATTTATAAAAGTTATATACATTTTAATAATAAAGTTCTTTTTAAACTGAAAACGTTTTTGTACGTTTGAAACTAAATAGATCAATCGAGTCTTTATGAGATTCAATCTTCCACTATCCTTTGTCTAGTTCTCAATGAATGACAATTTGTTCTTATTTATAAATCACTTTACCATTTTCTGAATATTGTTAAAATAGAAAGATTTCTCAAATCAACGTGGGCCTTTCAACAGAGACTTGTAATCATAATTCAATATATCTGATAATTCAATCATTTGATCTTATCTTCTAATTCCATTAATAAACATTTTGAAACAGATACAATCATATAAAGTATTTAATCTAATATTTTGTTTACGTTTCAAGTTATAATATATATACACATATACATATATAATCATATTCGTTTAATGGTTCGTGAATCGTTGGAACTTGGTCGAGGTTGAATGAATGTATGAACATAGTTTAAAATTCTTGAAATTTAACTTAACAAATATTGCTTATCGTGTCGGAAACATATAAAGATTAAAGTTTAAATTTGGTTGGAAATTTCCGGGTTGTCACAGTACCTACTCGTTAAAGAAATTTTGTCCCGAAATTTGAGTGGAAAGGTCGTGAATGCTAATAAGTATGTTTTCATGATGCATACGGGCTGAAAATTAGAGTTTTATCATCAGCGAATAATTTGGATAAACAATCCATTTAAATGAAGAGTACGAATGAAGCTAACATAGAAGAGTGAAATGAGTAAGTGTAGATTCATCTTATCATTTGACGTAGATTTGATTGATTCCCAGATTTCAAGGGATTTGAAGAAAATCTTCTTAATAAGATTTGACTCTCCGGTAATTAAGGGAATTAGGATCCGCTTTAAATGCGATCGTCCATTTTAATTGTTCTGTCGGAGATTTTCTTATAAATTCACCTCCTTCGTTTCCTTACAACTCACACCTTCTATTGATGCATTTTATGCAAGTCCCTAGACATCTACCCACGTCCATTGCAGGTACAACAGTTTATAGGCCACCATGATTGCTCGTTATTATCCTATCCGTGTTTGTATGTGGTTACAGGAATTGCAGGAACGAGATTTAGATGTTTGATTATGTTAGACTTAGTCAGACGTACGAGTGAAGCCTCACTAGTACGGCTGACAGGCTCATACGCACGGTTGATGCTGAGCTAAGTCACAATTACAACCTAAATGAGAAGACACAAGTGAGTGATCACCCGTACGGCTGATGAAGCCAACTCGTACGTGTAATGAATGAATCGTATAGGTGAGTTAACAGCAGGGGTATATAAAGTCTTATGTTCTTCATTTTAGGTTAAGCCTCTCATTTGTTACACACACTCAGATCTAGTGAGCTCCTTCGATTCTCTCTCAGTCCAAATCACTCAGGTGGTGAATAATAGCTCTAGGTGTTGATCTAATCACACTTGATTTAGTTGTGGTTTAACTAAATTAATCAAAAAAAAACTTAACCTATTCACTAGAGGGTTTGATTCACTTATTTCACCATTGTGTGAGTTAAATATGTTGATTTCTAAGTTCCTAGTCATGTTTCATCACCTTCTATTCTTTCCCCCTCAACTCATATTTTAAAGTATTCATCAATATGCTCCACCCAGTTCTGATTCTCGATATACTTCTAACTTTCATATCGGTCATTCTTCTTTTTCATCTACCGCCGGAAGAATCTATTTACTTCTACTATACTCTTGGATTTATAGTGTTTTTAGTTCTCCCGTCTCTTTATATCGCTATATGTATCGATATACACGGTTTGAAATTTATGGGTTGTTATTGGGCTTTATATCTTCCCTTATATTTCGAAGTCCTTGCTTCTATCTTCTATAATCATTGTCATCCACAGTTAATGCTCTCTTTTATTTGCTACGATTTATCCCTAATTTCTATTTCGGAGCTTTATTCTTTCGTTTCCTCTTCTTACGTTTAAACACCGCTTGTAATGGTCCAGAATTCACAGATATGAATTTCGGAATGAACATTGTTAATGTTCTAGGAAGGAAATTATGATGGCATGATCTTGACTTGTCAAATTACCAGAATACCTTGGAAAAAACCGAATCATCAAGAAATATTTTCTTGATATTTTAGAGGTTAAATAGAATACAAGAGTCGTATAACATGGCACATGATGATGTTATGATCTGTGAATCATCACGTTCCATTTAGAAACTCAGCATGACTTACTGTAATATAATCACATTGATCAAGTGTCATTATATTATACTAATTCATGCTTCAGTTCCCAACACTACTTCAAAATATTCCTATTTTAAACTTGAATGTTTCAGAATTTAGAAACTAAAATAGTTTCTTTTATGATGTAATACAGATAGCGCGAAGAGGTAAATGATTTCAAATAAGAAAAATTAAGAAAATATCTTCAGAAATATGGAGGATGTTTATAATGAAAGATATGATGATATTTTAGAATTTCTAATATCAGAGGATGATGAAGAATATTGTCCGCAGGGGTTTAGAGTCAGGACCAAGGTATTCGTTAATGACTTCAGCAGGTACTGAATCATTTGGATCCTTTGAAGTCAGGTTCAGTCTTTGTAATTTGTCCACAGCCTCCTTCCTACTTTGCTCAATCCGTTTTCCAGTTCCAAAACTTCTCTTTTTCTGCGCTTTGCCAGCACACTTCATCATTATCATCCAGCTTTTACCGTTTAAAGTCGTTTATAGTTTTTGCTGCTTCATCAGCATTTTTTTTTTCATTTTCGGAGAATCAATTCGTAGTTCGGAGTGTTTTTCAGAAACTTCACATTCAAATTAAGTCCAGAAGATAGACGTTATATATACACATATAACTGTTGGCGTAGACATGCTGCGAGATTTCAAAATACTGATTGCTAATTCCCAATGATTCGTATGGCAATTCTCATTACAAGATATGAATGAGTAAATGATGGGGTTTCAATGAATAATTATAATGACTTTTTGGAGAGGCTAAAGTCAAAGGGTAATGAAGTTGTTGGTATATCTGCTAATAATGTGGTGGAATGTAAAAGGTTCCCTGGTAACAATGGTGTATATCTCAAGGTTATAATAAGGTTAGTCTGACTGAAAAGTTGAAGTTGACTTGCTGGAGCTGTGACAAAACTGGCTACTTTGAATAGGAGTCGTAAAGTTATTTTTGCTAATAAATGCCAAAGAATCTGACGCGGATACGTTGTTTAAACTTTTACTTTGGTTTCAAGAGTTTTTCGGGTACATAACTGTGGGTAACATGTGGTTGGATCATCATCTCAATTGCTCATCATTCGAAGTGTCTTCAGAAATTTTCGAAGGGTTTGAACACAAATTGTAATCGTTAACATACATTTGATGTTCTAACACAGTTTTGAAGTCAAAATATAGCTTGTGAAAGATGTAAGGATCTAACAGTGATGATTTTGGTCATATCTCAAGTTGAATTTTGAGATTTCAAAATCAGAATATGTAATTAAATTTTGAATGAGTATGGTTGTTTTGATTTCTATAAAAGAATGTATATTGTTGTGAAAGTAAGGAGTATAATGGATGATTTGCTGAATCAGATTCGAAGAATTTAACATATTAATTGTGAATTTATATATCTCTCGGGTATTACCTACCCGTTAAAAAAAAATTTCACAATTAATATTTTGTACAAAAGAATTTTATTACAGTCTTTATGAAAATATATATATGTATATTTTCTTCAGATGTAACATAGATTTAATGAGTTAATGTTAAATTAAACTCATTTGATTTACGGTTGAAACTAGAATTGAATAATCCCTAAAGGCTTTAAAAAGTACATAACTTTTACGCAGTATTTCTTTAATGACATTGAAATTATGAATCAATACTTCGTTATTTGTTGATGTATGATGTTCGGTTCATGGAATTCTTGTGAATTTCGCAAAGTACGAATGATGTTATCTGAAAAGTTTCAGGTACATCGATGATGAAAGTGTAAAATCAAATATATACTTGATTTATTATGAATTGGAATTTGTTGAATTGCGATAGAGATTATAGTTAACGCTGGTTAAGTTGCGGCCGAAGGATGTACATTATTTCATATTTGTAATATGAATTAACCGAGTAGTTAAGATTCACACACAATAGCTTAGCACGGAAAGATTTATTTCAAAATATATATATATATATATATATATATATATATATATATATATATATATATATATATATATATATATATATATATATATATATATATATAATATACATATAATTTCTTCAGAGGGAATGAGTTAATTCTTCATAACTCGTTGATACAATATACACGTTATTGATTCGTAATGATGTCCACAGTGATTCTTGAACGGACGGAGTTTGTGATGTTATCTGTGTTGTTGATTCGGATGTTGACTGTACTGACGATGCTGGTAACGCTAATGGTACTATTGATGCTGTTGGTAAAGCAAGTTTAGCTTGTTAATCACACACCATTTTTGTCAGGGTTTCTACTCTTCCTTCTATCATTTTGGTTCGCTTAACTGATTTATGGTTAGGGATAGATTAGAGAATCTCTAAGACTTTAGAGATTACATAATCGCCGCGGAATGTTTCTCCAATGAAGTTATGAATTAATACTTCGTCAGTTATTGTTGTTGGTACTCCTTAGTATCTATGGTGCGTATGACGTTGATGCTCGTGGGACAGATTGTGAAGTTGAGGTTTACGACGCGGTTGTGGTTGAAGGTGGTAATGGTACTATTGGCGTTGATGATAGTGGTATTGGTTATGCTGCTGATACTGCTGCTGGTGTTTATAATCTCTGCACCATATTCTCCAAAGCCACTACCCGAGCGCGAAGCTCGTTGACTTCTTCTATTACACCGGGGTGATTGTCGGTTTGGACGAGCGGATAAATAAAATCTAAAATTTGATGTAATATATAATCGTGACGAGATACACTGGAAATGAGCGAGAAAATGGTGTTTCGGACAGGTTCTCCGGTAAGTGCTTCAGGTTCTTCGTCAAGATGGCAATGTGGTGGATGGAAGGGATCACCTTCTTCTTGTCTCCAATGATTGAGGAGGCTACGAACCCATCCCTAATTCATCCAGAATAGGTGATGACTGATTGGTTGATCTATTTCGGTCACACTGCTTTCGGAGCTTGAATGGGATTCTATTTCGGAATCTGAGTGACTTGAACTGATGATGAATTCCATTTCGTACGATTGAATAAAGGATTTTTTTTCCGATATGAAATGATTTTGGCTAACGGATGGTATTCTAATTACATAGAATATATATATATATATATATACATAGATCAAAAGATTTCGTAGATTACGAAGGACTTTGCGGGATATGTCAAGCAAAGTTTAAAGTAACAGATACGATAAGATATGATTTAGCAGATATGCTAAGATATGAATTTTTGTCTATACACTATTCATACAATCAATGCAGCAAGACGTGTCTTAGACTAAAAATGATAAGCAGGTAATTTCCTGAGGATGATAAGTAGTTAATTTTCGACACAAAATGATAAGCAAAACTTTTGACATGCAGACACGGTCGCAGTCTAGACTCACTAATGCATCCTATCGACTTATCAGTTAGACACACTAATGCAGACCTGGTTCGCTAAGACCACCGCTCTGATACCACATGAAACGACCCGTCCCAATCCATAAGGACGAATTCAATAACATATGATTACATCGCGAGGTATTTGACCTCTATATGATACATTTTACAAACATTACATTTGTTTTTAAAATACAAACTTTCATTTCATTGAAGGTTAACAGGTATGCATACCATTTCATAATATCCAAACTATAAATGACCTAAACTGTCATTTACTTAATAATAATCTCTAATGAACTTCAATGACTTGAATGCAACGTCTTTTGAAATATGTCATGAGTGACTCCAAATAATATCTTTAAAATGAGCTAATGCACAGCAGAAGATTTCTTTCAAACATGAGAATAAACATGCTTAAAAGTGTCAACCAAAAGGTTGGTGAGTTCATTAGTTTATCATAGTCATTTATTTCCATCATTTTAATAGACCACAAGAATTTCATTTCCAGTTCTCATAAATATACGTCTCATGCATAGAGACAAAAATAATCATTCATATGGTGAACACCTGGTAACCGACATTAACTAGATACATATAAGAATATCCCCTATCATTCCGGGATCCTCCTTCGGATATGATATAAATTTCGAAGTACTAAAGCATCCGGTACTTTGGATGGGGTTTGTTAGGCCCAATAGATCTATCTTTAGGAAGTCAATTAGGGTGTCTGTTCCCTAATTCTTAGATTACCAGACTTTAATAAAAAGGGGCATATTCGATTTTGATAATTCAACCATAGAATGTAGTTTCAATTACTTGTGTCTATTTCGTAAAACATTTATAAAAGTTGCGCATGTATTCTCAGCCCAAAATTATAAAGGGTAAAAAGGCAAATGAAACTCACCATACTGTATTTTGTAGTAAAAATACATATAACATCTATGAACAAGTGCAAGGTTGTCCTCGAATTCACGAACCTATATTATTTATATATATTTATGTATTGGTCAATATTCGTCTAACAAATTAGGTCAAGTCATAGTGTACCACAATTCTAATGCTCGAGTCTAATAGGTAAAAGTTAACAAAAGTCAATTTGACTCAAAATGATTTCCAAAATTTATACTTGATTATTATATAGTTTAAATTTTGTCGTTTTTATATATTAAAATATTTAAAAGATTTATTAGAGTAAATAATATAATTCATTTATTAATAAATAAAACTTTATTTAAAAATATACTTTTATATATCTTAAGTAATAATTTTATAAAGTTCATTTAACATCGTAAAAGTATTACAATAGGTTTTATTAAAGTAATTATATTATTTGTATTACATATTTATTTGATAAAATAACACTGATAATAATAATAAGTAAAAATTGTATTATTTTGTAATAATTATTATTATTATTCTTATGAATAAAAATATTTATATTTATATTTACTAAAAATGATGTTATGATAAAATGATAATTCTAATTATGATAAATTTAATATTTACGATACTTTTTAATATTAACATTAAAATAATAATTTTATTTAAAATCATAATAATAATGATATTTTATAATAACAATGACATTTCTATTAAAATGATAATTTTTGTTAAAATGATAGTTTTAACACTAATGATACTTTTAATAATAATAGTAATGATAAAAATAATAAGAACGATAATTTTATATAAATCATTATCTTACAATATATAAATTTCATCATGATACTCATACTCATTATTTCCTAATTAATTCATTTAATAGCTTTTAAATCGTCTTTTATATCGCGTTCATGTTAATGATAATCATTGTAATTATAATAATTTAGGTGTTACTAATATTAGTTTCTAGTTATAATAATACTAATGATAATAATTATTATGATAATATTAATGATAATAATAATAATAATAATAATTATAATAATAATAATAATTATAATTTTAACAATAATAATGATATTAATAATAAAAATAACAATTTTTAATGATAATACATTTCATTTATAATGATAATAATAATAATAATAATAATAATAATAATAATAATAATAATAATAATAATAATAATAATAATAATAATAATAATAATAATAATAATAATAATAATAATTTGATAAAAACTATAACGACGATAATAACGACGGTAAGAATAATCATTTTTAATAATAATATCAAAAATTCAATTGACTATAACTTCTAATCCGTTCATCGAAACCATTCGACATCTAAAGGAAAAGTTCTTAATTTTTCGCTAGCTTTCCAAGGACATGCATATCTTATACCTTATCTCAACCGCAAGTGTAACTAATTCAAGATTCAACCTAACCCGTCTAAGGGCAATATCAAAAGTACAAGCATGCATAATCCTAAATACTAGAGCACTAGTCAGGGATACACTATTAGTATGTAAAAGTTAAATTATGAGTACTCACGTATCAATATTGAGATTCAATATTGCAGGAAAGGTACGTAGACGCAACGGAAATGATAAACACTATATTGATGTGATGACCCATCCTTATCCACCTGGACGAAGTCATCAACATTTGGTCCCATTGCGATGATCGACTCCAAGTAATGTCCTTAAATTGAGCAAATGCACAGCGGAAGACTTAATTCGTACCTGAGAATAAACATGCTTTAAAGTGTCAATCAAAAGGTTGGTGAGTTCATAGGTTTATCATAACAATCATTTCAATATTTTAATAGACCACAAAATTTCATAATCATAAACATAAGACACTCGCAAGTGTATGTAAAGCATTCTAAGTGGTTGAGCACTTGGTAACCATACTTAACTATTAATCAACGTCGCATATTCCCTTTATTATGAAATCTCACTACACTGTACCAAGTGTAGCCTACAAAACGAAGTACTGTGCAACCGTTGAATACTGGTCGTCCAGTCCGGTTGGGGTTGTCAGGCCCGATAGATCTATCAACAGGATTCGCGTTTACAAAACCCATGTAAATAGTAGTTACCAAGCTACAGGGAAGTATGCCAGTGGTACAACTCAACGTAGAATGTATTTTTAAGTACTTGTGTCTATTTCGTAAACATTTATAAAAGCAGCGCATGTATTCTCAGCCCAAAAATATATATTGCAAAAGCAATTAAAAAGGGAGCAAATGAAACTCACCACACTGTATTTTGTAGTAAAAATACATATGACGTCATTGAACAAATATAGGGTTGGTCTCGGATTCACGAACCTATATCATTTATATATAAATTAACACATATAATTGTAATCGAACGAATTTACATATTAATAGTGATATAATTGTTATCTTAATTAAGTGTTTCATTAAAACCCTAATAAGTTACATTTATTAATATTTATTATTAAAATATTAATATAGTTATGTTATATGTAATAAATATAGCTTTATATAACTAATAGTTATTTGAAAAAATAATATTAATAATAATAATAACTAAAAGTTGTTTTATTTTACAATAATAATAATAATAGTTATTATGATAATAATATCGATAATATGAAAATAATAATATTAATTTCAAAATAATAATAATGATAATTTTGACAAATATGATAATGATAATAATAATAGTAATGATGATATTTTTAATATAAATGATAGTTTTTAATAAAAATGATACTAATAATAATATTAATGATATTTTTTAATAATAATTTTAATAATATTAATAATAATAATAATAATAATAATAATTAGATAAATAACTACCTTAAGGAAGTCGCCTTAAAAATAATGCCCAAGTCCGGGTTTGAACCCGCGACGTCCCGCTAACCCGAAATTTTCTGTTATCATCTTTTCTATTATTATTTTTTTAGCTCAACCCTAATCATCCTAGTCATCACCTATATCATCCTCATAATTCGATTATATCGCTGGTCACCTCATCATCTCATCAACGTAAATCATCATCATCATCATCTATATCATCATCTAACATAATACGTATATCATTATCACTATCATTCCCATAATCACCTTCATCTTCCCGATCATTATCATATTCGTACCATTATCATAATATATCATCATCTTGTAACCATATCATCCTACTCTTTCATTACGGATCATCACTTATCCTATCATTATGCATCATCCTAACCATAATCATAATCCTTAACATCATATTCATCAAATCATAATCATCGTTTCCTTTATCATCACGACATTACCCTTTACCAATCATCTAGTTATTTTAATTATCATACTTAATCATCATTAATAATGGAATGATGTGTGTGTTTGTTTGTCGAGTAAGAACCAGAGAGACATCACGATGGGTTTTGCAATCGTGATGGAGACAGATAATAAGAGTCCAGCCGTTCATTTGGCCTAACAAATAATACCAGCCCATTAATCGGCCCAAATAGCAAAAGGGAGTCCAATTCATTAACGGTTTATCAGGGAACTGTAACACAATTTGTATCATGCGAATAAAATAAAGAGTAGGTTATCTATGATTGAAATTGTCGGCCACAATGAAATAAATAAAGCAGACACAACCAAAAGCATGTATCATTATCATTAATCACGCTTGTAACCATTATCTTCAAGTTATTACTGTAACAACAACAATTAGGAGTTGTAAGTGGTGGTTCGTGATGTTAGAAAGTGGCGGTGTAAAGGGAGGTGGTGATATTCAATTGGAAACAGACGCATAGCAATTGCAGCAGAAAGTTGCAGCAACAACAGTCGCTAAAACAGAAGTTGAGTAGCATTCTTTTTGTTGTAGGTATAGCAACAATATTTATTCGGTTATGGTGGTTCGATGGGTTTAGTGATGATTTGGGTAGTGGTTTTGGGTGAAGGTAACCGATGGACAGGAGATAACGAAATAGCAGTAGCAGATTGAGATGTGACAACTCAAATGGGTTTGTTTTCGAGTTCACGATGAAGGAACAAGAAAGAAGAAAAAGAGAGAAAAGAGAGTGACGGTTTTGATGGTTGTTGATCTGAGCACGAGTATGAACAACAATACAAACGAAGATGGTGGGTTGTGGGTTGAACCGAACCAAAAACAGAAACTTACGTATGTGCAGCAACACTGGTGTACTTAGGGTGATTTTATGTGATTGTTTAGGTGGTGGTTACAGCTGGAAACAAAACAGAACAATAATAGATTAAACGTCGCACTGTAGTAGTTAAGAAGGTTTATGGGTGGTGGTTTGTGTGATGGTTATGGGTGTTTACGACTAAGAAACAGAAAAACAGAAAGCCGAAGGTGGTTTTGTGATTATGAAGGTGAGGTGGTGAAGTGGGTTTCACGAAGGAGAAAACCAAGAAAGAAGGTGGTTTGAGAGTGTCACGATGATGGTTGTTTTGGTATCTCATATGAATCTATATGTATGATATATATATTGTAAAAGATAGATAAAAAAAATAGTTAGGATAAATGATAATAGATAGAATAGGTAATAGAAAGAATGAAAGAAAGGGTGTTGTTGATATGTATTGAAGGTGGTGACGGGTTGGGCTGGAAAACGAGTGGAAACATTCACGGTTAATCACGATGGGTGTTTGTATATAGAGCTTGACAAAGAAATAAAATAGAGAAACAGAAAGGTGATTTTCAAATGGGTTTGTGGTGGATGTGTAGTGACCCGAACTTTTCCATGTTTATATATATTAATTGAGATTGATGTTTACATGATTAAATGTTTCCAACATGTTAAGCAATCAAACTTGTTAAGACTTGATTAATTGAAATAGGTTTCATATAGACAATTGACCACCCAAGTTGACCGGTGATTCACGAACGTTAAAACTTGTAAAAAACTAAATGATGACATATATATGGTTATATATATAGTTAACATGATATTATGATAAGTAAACATATCATTAATTATATTAACAATGAACTACATATGTAAAAACAAGACTACTAACTTAATGATTTTGAAACGAGACATATATGTAACGTTTATCGTTGTAACGACATTTAATGTATATATATCATATTAAGAGATATTCGTACATCATAATATCATGATAATATAATAATTTAAAATCTCTTTTGTTATTATAAACATTGGGTTAACAACATTTAACAAGATCGTTAACCTAAAGGTTTCAAAACAACACTTACATGTAACGACTAACGATGACTTAACGACTCAGTTAAAAGGTATATACATGTAGTGTTTTAATATGTATTTATACACTTTTGAAAGACTTCAATACACTTATCAAAATACTTCTACTTAACAAAAATGCTTACAATTACATTCTCGTTAAGTTTCATCAACAATTCTACTCGTATGCACCCGTATTCGTACTCGTACAATACACAGCTTTTAGTTGTATGTACTATTGGTATATACACTCCAATGATCAGCTCTTAGCAGCCCATGTGAGTCACCTAACACATGTGGGAACCATCATTTGGCAACTAGCATGAAATATCTCATAAGATTACAAAAATATGAGTAATCATTCATGACTTATTTACATGAAAACAAAATTACATATCCTTTATATCTAATCCATACACCAACGACCAAAAACACCTACAAACACTTTCATTCTTCAATTTTCTTCATCTAATTGAACTCTCTCAAGTTCTATCTTCAAGTTCTAAGTGTTCTTCATAAATTCCAAAAGTTCTAGTTTCATAAAATCAAGAATACTTTCAAGTTTGCTAGC
Source organism: Rutidosis leptorrhynchoides (assembly GCF_046630445.1). Lineage (NCBI taxonomy): Eukaryota > Viridiplantae > Streptophyta > Magnoliopsida > Asterales > Asteraceae > Rutidosis > Rutidosis leptorrhynchoides. The sequence continues at coordinate 51,148,630 of NC_092343.1, forward strand.
TCACTTCCAATCTTGTAAGGTGATCATCCAACCTCAACAAATCTTTGTTTCTTACAGTAGGTTATCATTCTAATACAAGGTAATAATCATATTCAAACTTTGGTTCAATTTCTATAACTATAACAATCTTATTTCAAGTGATGATCTTACTTGAACTTGTTTTCGTGTCATGATTTTGCTTCAAGAACTTTGAGCCATCCAAGGATCCATTGAAGCTAGATTCATTTTTCTCTTTTCCAGTAGGTTCATCCAAGGAACTTAAGGTAGTAATGATGTTCATAACATCATTCGATTCATACATATAAAGCTATCTTATTCGAAGGTTTAAACTTGTAATCACTAGAACATAGTTTAGTTAATTCTAAACTTGTTCGCAAACAAAAGTTAATCCTTCTAACTTGACTTTTAAAATCAACTAAACACATGTTCTATATCTATATGATATGCTAACTTAATGATTTAAAACCTGGAAACACGAAAAACACCGTAAAACCGGATTTACGCCGTCGTAGTAACACCGCGGGCTGTTTTGGGTTAGTTAATTAAAAACTATGATAAACTTTGATTTAAAAGTTGTTATTCTGAGAAAATGATTTTTATTATGAACATGAAACTATATCCAAAAATTATGGTTAAACTCAAAGTGGAAGTATGTTTTCAAAAATGGTCATCTAGACGTCGTTCTTTCGACTGAAATGACTACCTTTACAAAAACGACTTGTAACTTATTTTTCCGACTAGAAACCTATACTTTTTTTGTTTAGATTCATAAAATAGAGTTCAATATGAAACCATAGCAATTTGATTCACTCAAAACGGATTTAAAATGAAGAAGTTATGGGTAAAACAAGATTGGATAATTTTTCTCATTTTAGCTACGTGAAAATTGGTAACAAATCTATTCCAACCAAAACTTAATCAACTTGTATTATATATTATGTAATCTTGAGATACCATAGACACGTATACAATGTTTCGACCTATCATGTCGACACATCTATATATATTTCGGAACAACCATAGACACTCTATATGTGAATGTTGGAGTTAGCTATACAGGGTTGAGGTTGATTCCAAAATATATATAGTTTGAGTTGTGATCAATACTGAGATACGTATACACTGGGTCGTGGATTGATTCAAGATAATATTTATCGATTTATTTCTGTACATCTAACTGTGGACAACTAGTTGTAGGTTACTAACGAGGACAGCTGACTTAATAAACTTAAAACATCAAAATATATTAAAAGTGTTGTAAATATATTTTGAACATACTTTGATATATATGTATATATTGTTATAGGTTCGTGAATCAACCAGTGGCCAAGTCTTACTTCCCGACGAAGTAAAAATCTGTGAAAGTGAGTTATAGTCCCACTTTTAAAATCTAATATTTTTGGGATGAGAATACATGCAGGTTTTATAAATAATTTACAAAATAGACACAAGTACGTGAAACTACATTCTATGGTTGAATTATCGAAATCGAATATGCCCCTTTTTATTAAGTCTGGTAATCTAAGAATTAGGGAACAGACACCCTAATTGACGCGAATCCTAAAGATAGATCTATTGGGCCTAACAAACCCCATCCAAAGTACCGGATGCTTTAGTACTTCGAAATTTATATCATATCCGAAGGGTGTCCCGGAATGATGGGGATATTCTTATATATGCATCTTGTTATTGTCGGTTACCAGGTGTTCACCATATGAATGATTTTTATCTCTATGTATGAGATGTGTATTGAAATATGAAATCTTGTGGTCTATTGTTACGATTTGATATATATAGGTTAAACCTATAACTCACCAACATTTTTGTTGACGTTTTAAGCATGTTTATTCTCAGGTGATTATTAAGAGCTTCCGCTGTCGTATACTTAAATAAGGACAAGATTTGGAGTCCATGCTTGTATGATATTGTGTAAAAACTGCATTCAAGAAACTTATTTTGTTGTAACATATTTGTATTGTAAACCATTATGTAATGGTCGTGTGTAAACAGGATATCTTAGATTATCATTATTTGATAATCTATGTAAAGCTTTTTAAACCTTTATTGATGAAATAAAGGTTATGGTTTGTTTAAAAATGAATGCAGTCTTTGAAAAACGTCTCATATAGAGGTCAAAACCTCGCAACGAAATCAATTAATATGGAACGTTTTTAATCAATAAGAACGGGACATTTCAGTTGGTATCCGAGCGTTGGTCTTAGAGAACCAGAAAATTTGCATTAGTGTGTCTTATCGAGTTTGTTAGGATGCATTAGTGAGTCTGGACTTCGACCGTGTTTTCTTTAAAAATGATTGCTTAACATTTTTGTTGGAAACTATATATTTTTAACATATGAATATTATGTGATATATTAATCTCTTAACGTGTTTGATATTATGTGATAGATGTCTACCTCTAGAACAAGTCCCAATGACTCACCTAATAATAATGAAGAGTCAAATGTAAATTGGAATGATTTGTGGACTGATTCACAAGTTCCCGAAGAGGAACCGGAAGAAGAGTCGGAACCGGAAGAAGAATCGGAACCGGAAGAAGAATCGGAACCGGATGAAGAAGTAGAACCGGTGGGGGAAATAATAAAACGGTTAAGTAAAAGAAAATCCTCAACCAACCGACCAAGGTTAATTATGGTCAATGGTGTTTCCGCCAAGGAAGCAAAATATTGGGAGGATTATCAATTCTCCGATGAATCGGATTCCGACGAGAATTCCGATGATGTTATAGAAATTACCCCAACTGAATTTAAAAAGGCAAAAGAAAATAATAAGGGAAAGGGCATAAAAATAGAGAAATCTAATTCCAACCCCGATGAACTTTATATGTATCGTCAACCCCCGAAGTCCTTAAGTTGTAACAATGACCCGGGAACCTCTAAACCACCAGGTTTTTCTAAACCAATGTGGACAACGACGGTTCGTATTAGGGGAACATCATATATCCCTAGAAACTTGGCAAAACGAACCAAAACCGAAGAAGAAGAAACGAGCGAGTCAGAATAAGATAGTTGTATTCGTGTGGTGTAATATATGTAATATAGTGTTCTTATGCTTTATGATATATGTAAAAATTGCTTGTATTAATAAGTATTTTTTTATGAATCTAACTCTTGTCTATTTTACAGTTTAAAAACACAAAATGGATAGACAACCCAATATTTTAAGAGACCTACCCGGAGACATGATTGATGAAATCTTGTCTAGAGTCGGCCAGAGTTCTTCGGCACAACTATTTAAGGCGAGATCAGTTTGTAAGACATTCGAAGAACGTTCCAAGAATGTCTTGGTTTATAAGAGACTTTCGTTTGAAAGATGGGGGATATCACATTGGGAAACCCATAAGTTACGATGTGTTTACTTTGACGCATATATTGCGGGGAACCCAAATGCTATTTTACGCAACGGGTTAAGAAATTATTTTGACTCAATATATCCGAATATTGGACTTCGTGATTTAGAAAAAGCGGCTAACATGCAACATAAAGAAGCATGTTATGCTTACGGATTAGTAATGTTCGCTTCTCACCAAAGTGAGAACAAGAACATCGGGCTACAACTATTAAACAAAACGTTTCCACAAGTGACGGAGTCGGTAATTGGGGTAAGAAATGAGGTTTTTAGATTGTTACGGGACTGTTGGACATTACGTAACCCTCGTCCCTTTGACGACGTTACAACACGCTGTCTTATCAACAGCCATAACGGTTATGTTGCACAAGACCAAGGATGGGAAGTAGTCCTAGTAAAACCAGAATGCATGACTTGTTTCTGGACGTATGAATTACGTGTCTTTATTGCCTTTGCTGAACGACTTGTGTACTAGCTAGAATTATCTTCACAACTATCTTGTATCAAAGTTATTGTGTGCTATATTTCATGCTTTATGTAAAATAAGCGGTATTGTAAGTTTGTAAAATATTGTATAAAAGTTTGAACGCGAAATATTATTATAATCAGTTTTTCATATAGAATTGTAGTAGTTGAATTGTATATTAGCTACTAAGTATGAACTTAACGGGTAGGTACTACCCGAATTTAAACTTATAAAACGCTAATATGAAGAAAAAGCTTTTATAAATGAGTTCATATTATGCTACGAAATACTATTAACTACTCTTAATATTCTGTATGATTAACTTGTTCCATTTAACTATTTTGAAGGAAATGGCACCGACTACTCGACACACCGTGAATATGAATGAAGAGGAATTCCGTACTTTTCTAGCTTCAAACATAGCCGCAGTACAGGCTGCGCTACATACCAACAATAACCTTGGATCTAGCAGTACAGGAAATCGTGTAGGATGCACCTACAAAGAATTCACTGCCTGCAAACCTTTGGAATTTGATGGAACCGAAGGACCGATTGGATTGAAACGGTGGACCGAGAAGGTTGAATCGGTGTTTGCCATAAGTAAGTGTGCTGAAGAGGACAAAGTGAAGTACGCTACGCATACCTTCACAGGTTCTGCGTTAACATGGTGGAATACCTATCTAGAGCAAGTGGGACAAGATGATGCGTACGCACTACCGTGGTCAGCATTCAAGCACTTGATGAACGAGAAGTACCGTCCCAGAACCGAGGTCAATAAGCTCAAGACAGAACTTAGAGGGTTACGAACCCAAGGATTTGATATTACCACGTACGAAAGACGATTCACAGAATTGTGCCTATTGTGTCCGGGAGCATTCGAAGATGAGGAAGAGAAGATCGACGCGTTTGTGAAGGGATTACCGGAAAGAATCCAAGAAGATATAAGTTCACACGAGCCCGCCTCCATACAACAGGCATGTAGAATGGCTCACAAACTAGTGAACCAGATTGAAGAAAGAATTAAAGAACAGACTGCTGAAGAGGCCAATGTGAAGCAAGTCAAAAGAAAGTGGGAGGAAAATGGTGATAAGAATCACCAATACAACAACAACAATAATCGCAACAATTATCCCAACAATCGCAACATCAATCGCAACTACAACAAACGGCCCAACAACAACAACAACAACAACAACAATAGCAACTACAACAATCATCCAAACAACAATAATAACCGCAACAACAACAACAATCAGAAGCAGCTATGCCAAAGGTGTGAAAAGTATCACTCGGGGTTCTGCACCAAATTTTGCAACAAGTGTAAAAGAAATGGTCATAGCGCGGCGAAGTGTGAGGTCTACGGACCAGGGGTTAATAGAACGAAAGGAACAAATGGTGTCGGAACGAGTAATGGCGGAGCAAGTAGTGTCGGAGCAAGTTATGCCAATGTAGTTTGTTATAAATGTGGAAAACCAGGCCACATTATTAGAAATTGCCCGAACCAGGAGAACACGAATGGACAAGGCCGTGGAAGAGTTTTCAATATTAATGCGGTAGAGGCACAGGAAGACCCGGAGCTTGTTACGGGTACGTTTCTTATTGACAATAAATCTGCTTACGTTTTATTTGATTCGGGTGCGGATAGAAGCTATATGAGTAGAGATTTTTGTGCTAAATTAAGTTGTCCATTGACGCCTTTGGATAGTAAATTTTTACTCGAATTAGCAAATGGTAAATTAATTTCAGCAGATAATATATGTCGGAATCGAGAAATTAAACTGGTTAGCGAAACATTTAAGATTGATTTGATACCAGTAGAGTTAGGGAGTTTTGATGTGATAATCGGTATGGACTGGTTGAAAGAAGTGAAAGCGGAGATCGTTTGTTACAAAAATGCAATTCGCATTATACGAGAAAAAGGAAAACCCTTAATGGTGTACGGAGAAAAGGGCAACACGAAGCTACATCTTATTAGTAATTTGAAGGCACAAAAACTAATAAGAAAAGGTTGCTATGCTGTTCTAGCACACGTCGAGAAAGTACAAACTGAAGAAAAGAGCATCAATGATGTTCCCATTGCAAAAGAATTTCCCGATGTATTTCCGAAAGAATTACCGGGATTACCCCCACATCGATCCGTTGAATTTCAAATAGATCTTGTACCAGGAGCTGCACCAATAGCTCGTGCTCCTTACAGACTCGCACCCAGCGAGATGAAAGAACTGCAAAGCCAATTACAAGAACTTTTAGAGCGTGGTTTCATTCGACCAAGCACATCACCGTGGGGAGCTCCTGTTTTGTTTGTCAAGAAGAAAGATGGTACATTCAGGTTGTGTATCGACTACCGAGAGTTGAACAAACTTACCATCAAGAACCGCTACCCACTACCGAGAATCGACGACTTATTTGATCAACTACAAGGCTCGTCTGTTTATTCAAAGATTGACTTACGTTCCGGGTATCATCAAATGCGGGTGAAAGAAGATGATATTCCAAAGACTGCTTTCAGAACACGTTACGGTCATTACGAGTTTATGGTCATGCCATTTGGTTTAACTAATGCACCAGCTGTGTTCATGGACCTTATGAACCGAGTGTGTGGACCATACCTTGACAAGTTTGTCATTGTTTTCATTGATGACATACTTATTTACTCAAAGAATGACCAAGAACACGGTGAACATTTGAGAAAGGTGTTAGAAGTATTGAGGAAGGAAGAATTGTACGCTAAGTTTTCAAAGTGTGCATTTTGGTTGGAAGAAGTTCAATTCCTCGGTCACATAGTGAACAAAGAAGGTATTAAGGTGGATCCGGCAAAGATAGAAACTGTTGAAAAGTGGGAAACCCCGAAAACTCCGAAACACATACGCCAGTTTTTAGGACTAGCTGGTTACTACAGAAGGTTCATCCAAGACTTTTCCAGAATAGCAAAACCCTTGACTGCATTAACGCATAAAGGGAAGAAATTTGAATGGAAGGATGAACAAGAGAAAGCGTTTCAGTTATTGAAGAAAAAACTAACTACGGCACCTATATTGTCATTGCCTGAAGGGAATGATGATTTTGTGATTTATTGTGACGCATCAAAGCAAGGTCTCGGTTGTGTATTAATGCAACGAACGAAGGTGATTGCTTATGCGTCTAGACAATTGAAGATTCACGAGCAAAATTATACGACGCATGATTTGGAATTAGGCGCGGTTGTTTTTGCATTAAAGACTTGGAGGCACTACTTATATGGGGTCAAAAGTATTATATATACCGACCACAAAAGTCTTCAACACATATTTAATCAGAAACAACTGAATATGAGGCAGCGTAGGTGGATTGAATTGTTGAATGATTACGACTTTGAGATTCGTTACCACCCGGGGAAGGCAAATGTGGTAGCCGATGCCTTGAGCAGGAAGGGCAGAGAACCCATTCGAGTAAAATCTATGAATATAATGATTCATAATAACCTTACTACTCAAATAAAGGAGGCGCAACAAGGAGTTTTAAAAGAGGGAAATTTAAAGGATGAAATACCCAAAGGATCGGAGAAGCATCTTAATATTCGGGAAGACGGAACCCGGTATAGGGCTGAAAGGATTTGGGTACCAAAATTTGGAGATATGAGAGAAATGGTACTTAGAGAAGCTCATAAAACCAGATACTCAATACATCCTGGAACGGGAAAGATGTACAAGGATCTCAAGAAACATTTTTGGTGGCCAGGTATGAAAGCCGATGTTGCTAAATACGTAGGAGAATGTTTGACATGTTCTAAGGTCAAAGCTGAGCATCAGAAACCATCAGGTCTACTTCAACAACCCGAAATCCCAGAATGGAAATGGGAAAACATTACCATGGATTTCATCACTAAATTGCCAAGGACTGCAAGTGGTTTTGATACTATTTGGGTAATAGTTGATCGTCTCACCAAATCAGCACACTTCCTACCAATAAGAGAAGATGACAAGATGGAGAAGTTAGCACGACTGTATTTGAAGGAAGTCGTCTCCAGACATGGAATACCAATCTCTATTATCTCTGATAGGGATGGCAGATTTATTTCAAGATTCTGGCAGACATTACAGCAAGCATTAGGAACTCGTCTAGACATGAGTACTGCCTATCATCCACAAACTGATGGGCAGAGCGAAAGGACGATACAAACGCTTGAAGACATGCTACGAGCATGTGTTATTGATTTCGGAAACAGTTGGGATCGACATCTACCGTTAGCAGAATTTTCCTACAATAACAGCTACCATTCAAGCATTGAGATGGCGCCGTTTGAAGCACTTTATGGTAGAAAGTGCAGGTCTCCGATTTGTTGGAGTGAGGTGGGGGATAGACAGATTACGGGTCCGGAGATTATACAAGAAACTACCGAGAAGATCATCCAAATTCAACAACGGTTGAAAACCGCCCAAAGTCGACAAAAGAGCTACGCTGACATTAAAAGAAAAGATATAGAATTTGAAATTGGAGAGATGGTCATGCTTAAAGTTTCACCTTGGAAAGGCGTTGTTCGATTTGGTAAACGAGGGAAATTAAATCCAAGGTATATTGGACCATTCAAGATTATTGATCGTGTCGGACCAGTAGCTTACCGACTTGAGTTACCTCAACAACTCGCGGCTGTACATAACACTTTCCACGTCTCGAATTTGAAGAAATGTTTTGCTAAAGAAGATCTCACTATTCCGTTAGATGAAATCCAAATCAACGAAAAACTCCAATTCATCGAAGAACCCGTCGAAATAATGGATCGTGAGGTTAAAAGACTTAAGCAAAACAAGATACCAATTGTTAAGGTTCGATGGAATGCTCGTAGAGGACCCGAGTTCACCTGGGAGCGTGAAGATCAGATGAAGAAGAAATACCCGCATCTATTTCCAGAAGATTCGTCAACACCTTCAACAGCTTAAAATTTCGGGACGAAATTTATTTAACGGGTAGGTACTGTAGTGACCCGAACTTTTCCATGTTTATATATATTAATTGAGATTGATGTTTACATGATTAAATGTTTCCAACATGTTAAGCAATCAAACTTGTTAAGACTTGATTAATTGAAATAGGTTTCATATAGACAATTGACCACCCAAGTTGACCGGTGATTCACGAACGTTAAAACTTGTAAAAAACTAAATGATGACATATATATGGTTATATATATAGTTAACATGATATTATGATAAGTAAACATATCATTAATTATATTAACAATGAACTACATATGTAAAAACAAGACTACTAACTTAATGATTTTGAAACGAGACATATATGTAACGTTTATCGTTGTAACGACATTTAATGTATATATATCATATTAAGAGATATTCGTACATCATAATATCATGATAATATAATAATTTAAAATCTCTTTTGTTATTATAAACATTGGGTTAACAACATTTAACAAGATCGTTAACCTAAAGGTTTCAAAACAACACTTACATGTAACGACTAACGATGACTTAACGACTCAGTTAAAAGGTATATACATGTAGTGTTTTAATATGTATTTATACACTTTTGAAAGACTTCAATACACTTATCAAAATACTTCTACTTAACAAAAATGCTTACAATTACATTCTCGTTAAGTTTCATCAACAATTCTACTCGTATGCACCCGTATTCGTACTCGTACAATACACAGCTTTTAGTTGTATGTACTATTGGTATATACACTCCAATGATCAGCTCTTAGCAGCCCATGTGAGTCACCTAACACATGTGGGAACCATCATTTGGCAACTAGCATGAAATATCTCATAAGATTACAAAAATATGAGTAATCATTCATGACTTATTTACATGAAAACAAAATTACATATCCTTTATATCTAATCCATACACCAACGACCAAAAACACCTACAAACACTTTCATTCTTCAATTTTCTTCATCTAATTGAACTCTCTCAAGTTCTATCTTCAAGTTCTAAGTGTTCTTCATAAATTCCAAAAGTTCTAGTTTCATAAAATCAAGAATACTTTCAAGTTTGCTAGCTCACTTCCAATCTTGTAAGGTGATCATCCAACCTCAACAAATCTTTGTTTCTTACAGTAGGTTATCATTCTAATACAAGGTAATAATCATATTCAAACTTTGGTTCAATTTCTATAACTATAACAATCTTATTTCAAGTGATGATCTTACTTGAACTTGTTTTCGTGTCATGATTTTGCTTCAAGAACTTTGAGCCATCCAAGGATCCATTGAAGCTAGATTCATTTTTCTCTTTTCCAGTAGGTTCATCCAAGGAACTTAAGGTAGTAATGATGTTCATAACATCATTCGATTCATACATATAAAGCTATCTTATTCGAAGGTTTAAACTTGTAATCACTAGAACATAGTTTAGTTAATTCTAAACTTGTTCGCAAACAAAAGTTAATCCTTCTAACTTGACTTTTAAAATCAACTAAACACATGTTCTATATCTATATGATATGCTAACTTAATGATTTAAAACCTGGAAACACGAAAAACACCGTAAAACCGGATTTACGCCGTCGTAGTAACACCGCGGGCTGTTTTGGGTTAGTTAATTAAAAACTATGATAAACTTTGATTTAAAAGTTGTTATTCTGAGAAAATGATTTTTATTATGAACATGAAACTATATCCAAAAATTATGGTTAAACTCAAAGTGGAAGTATGTTTTCAAAAATGGTCATCTAGACGTCGTTCTTTCGACTGAAATGACTACCTTTACAAAAACGACTTGTAACTTATTTTTCCGACTAGAAACCTATACTTTTTTTGTTTAGATTCATAAAATAGAGTTCAATATGAAACCATAGCAATTTGATTCACTCAAAACGGATTTAAAATGAAGAAGTTATGGGTAAAACAAGATTGGATAATTTTTCTCATTTTAGCTACGTGAAAATTGGTAACAAATCTATTCCAACCAAAACTTAATCAACTTGTATTATATATTATGTAATCTTGAGATACCATAGACACGTATACAATGTTTCGACCTATCATGTCGACACATCTATATATATTTCGGAACAACCATAGACACTCTATATGTGAATGTTGGAGTTAGCTATACAGGGTTGAGGTTGATTCCAAAATATATATAGTTTGAGTTGTGATCAATACTGAGATACGTATACACTGGGTCGTGGATTGATTCAAGATAATATTTATCGATTTATTTCTGTACATCTAACTGTGGACAACTAGTTGTAGGTTACTAACGAGGACAGCTGACTTAATAAACTTAAAACATCAAAATATATTAAAAGTGTTGTAAATATATTTTGAACATACTTTGATATATATGTATATATTGTTATAGGTTCGTGAATCAACCAGTGGCCAAGTCTTACTTCCCGACGAAGTAAAAATCTGTGAAAGTGAGTTATAGTCCCACTTTTAAAATCTAATATTTTTGGGATGAGAATACATGCAGGTTTTATAAATAATTTACAAAATAGACACAAGTACGTGAAACTACATTCTATGGTTGAATTATCGAAATCGAATATGCCCCTTTTTATTAAGTCTGGTAATCTAAGAATTAGGGAACAGACACCCTAATTGACGCGAATCCTAAAGATAGATCTATTGGGCCTAACAAACCCCATCCAAAGTACCGGATGCTTTAGTACTTCGAAATTTATATCATATCCGAAGGGTGTCCCGGAATGATGGGGATATTCTTATATATGCATCTTGTTATTGTCGGTTACCAGGTGTTCACCATATGAATGATTTTTATCTCTATGTATGAGATGTGTATTGAAATATGAAATCTTGTGGTCTATTGTTACGATTTGATATATATAGGTTAAACCTATAACTCACCAACATTTTTGTTGACGTTTTAAGCATGTTTATTCTCAGGTGATTATTAAGAGCTTCCGCTGTCGTATACTTAAATAAGGACAAGATTTGGAGTCCATGCTTGTATGATATTGTGTAAAAACTGCATTCAAGAAACTTATTTTGTTGTAACATATTTGTATTGTAAACCATTATGTAATGGTCGTGTGTAAACAGGATATCTTAGATTATCATTATTTGATAATCTATGTAAAGCTTTTTAAACCTTTATTGATGAAATAAAGGTTATGGTTTGTTTAAAAATGAATGCAGTCTTTGAAAAACGTCTCATATAGAGGTCAAAACCTCGCAACGAAATCAATTAATATGGAACGTTTTTAATCAATAAGAACGGGACATTTCAGGATGGATGGTTGTGATTATTGTATGATGGTATTTGATGCAATCATAGTGAATCGGTTGTTGTTTGCATGTGGTTTGAGATGGTGAACATATGTGATTAAGGTTGGTGATAGTGGTGGCTCACGGGTGACCGGTGATGGTGGATTCTTGGTGTTTGTTGAACCAAAAATGGTGGAGGAGGGTGATTGTTCTTGAGATGGTGGTGGTTCCCGGTGTATGAGAGTTATGAGGTTTATGGTAGTGTATGGTTGGTTATATCTATCATCTATAAGCTATATGTATATGGTTATATATAATATAGATACTAGATGAAGGCACTAATAATTGATATAGTAATATTAATCGTGTAATCATATGAGGTAATTTTGTTAATTGACAGTTGTACTCCTATAGTATGTATGCATATATTATCTATCATCTATATCTATATTTATAAAATGAGATAGTGGGAAGGAAGGAACCAAACACAGTACCAAAATTTTGAAATCACGTGAAATTCAATTGTTTTTTTTATTGTGATGTAATTAGTCTTCTGGGACTCCTTGGGGTATTCTGTTAATCGCCACTAAAGAGAGAAAAGAGAAAGCCAATTATATCCATTTGATTGTGGTTTATGTCGAGTACAACTAATGACATTATCTATTTAACTTGCAAGGCCCATTCCATACTATTATATATTATGCTCTTGTGACAAATTGGTTGACTAAATGGGTTATATCTCTTTTCTTAACCAAATGTATACACACATACATGTGAAATATAATCATATTGTTAATAGGTAAATGGTATAACCATATTCTTCAAGTACGTAGCACAGACTTACGTATAATCCATGTTCGTATCACTAAATCATACAATAGATTATTAATATAACTCAAGCTATTATTTATATCCATATATTTATATATGTACATATCTATTTACATACAATTGTTCGTGAATCGTCGGAATTAGTCAAAGGTCAATTGAATATATGAAACAGTTCAAAATTTTCTAGACTCAACATTACAAATTTTTCTTATCGTGTCGAAAACATATAGAGATTAAGGTTTAAATTTGATCGGAAATTTCCGGGTCTTTACAGTTGACCTCACGAGCATACCCATGAACCATACTCAATCACCTCCATAGCTATAACCCATAATTTCCTTAATCCTATCCTACTCGAAAAACAATTTCAAAATCACTCGGACAGCACTCCATCGTAATATTTTTTGTATACTAATAATATCTTGAAATAATACGGAGTAAATATATATATGTAAATCGATTGAGAGAGTTTAGAAAAAAATATTTTCAAGTTTCTATGAAATAATGAAACCTATTGAATTCTATTTATAATAGATTTTTGAATTATTAAAGTGAATTATTAAAGTATGAATTATTAAAGTGAATTATTAAAGTATGAATTATTAAAGTGCATTATTAAAGTTAAAGTAAAGTAAAAATAAAGTAAAGGTAAAGTTTAAGTATAGTAAAAGTATAAAACTATGTACGTATAATACGCGTATAAATATATATAATATTAATTTAAATCGTTATATATATTTAATAAAATAAAATATAAATATCGTTATCTTTATCTTTATCATACTAGTTAAGTAATGAGTTGTCAAAAGTGGTTCTATATATTTATAAAAGTTATATACGTTTTAATAATAAGGTTCTTTTTAAACTGAAAACGTTTTTGTACGTTTGAAACTAAATAGATCAATCGAGTCTTTATGAGATTCAATCTTCCACTATTCTTTGTCTAGTTCTCAATGATTGACAATTTGTTCTTATTTATAAATCACTTTACCATTTTCCGAATATTTTTAAACTGGAAAGATTTCTCAAATCAACGTAGGCCTTTCAACAGAGACTTGTAATCATAATTCAATATATCTGATAATTCAATCATTTGATCTTATCTTCTAATTCCATTGATAAATATTTTGAAACAGATACAATCATATAAAGTATTTAATCTAATATTTTGTTTACGTTTCAAGTTATAATATATATACACATATACATATATAATCATATTCGTTTAATGGTTCGTGAATCATTGGAACTTGGTCGAGGTTGAATGAATGTATGAACATAGTTTAAAATTCTTGAAATTTAACTTAACAAATATTTCTTATCGTGTCGGAAACATATAAAGATTAAAGTTTAAATTTGGTTGGAAATTTCCGGGTTGTCATAGGGTGACCGAAGTTGTAGAAGAAGAAGCTGAAAACGAATACAAATTCGCAAGTGTGAGGGTTACGGTTTTTTGTGTGTTAGTTGATGCCTTTTTCTCAATACCAAAGTTTGGTATTTATAATGCAAACAAGATCTGAAAAAGAAAAGAAAAGATTTACAAAATCACACAAAAAAGGAAACGATTTTGTTCTTGGTGGACAAGAAAATTGTTTTTTTGGTTGATAAGTCAAATCTTTTCTTTCTTAATAAAAAAACGTGGAAGCAAGTTGGCTGAAACTGGAACGGATTGCAAAAACAGGCCTCGCACGGACCCGGATTTTTGGATCCCCCCCCCCCCAACACTCGCGCTAGGGTATGTAAAGGACAAGTTCGATTTCATTTTAAAAAGCTTCTACTTTGCACTTAAACTAGCAACTTTGAGAAGCGATATCTCATTCACCATTAACCCGTTTTGGACACGCTTTTGTTCGTTTAAAAGCTCTCATTAGTGGCTATAAAACCTACTAAATAATCGTTAATTGTAAGACCCGAATATTCGTAGTGTACATATGTGTATATGAGTTACTCAAGTTTGGGGTTTTTGTTGCACATAATTAAAAAGACAAAAGATGCTGAACTGGGAGGTCGCGCGCCGCGCGGCTAGGTGGCGCGCCGCGCCATCTGTCTGCGACAGATTCCCCTTTTCTTTTTAATTAGATATTTTGAGGGCATTTTGGTAAAATCACCTTGGGGTCCGAATTTAATGCCTTAGATCAGTTTTGGGAGCTCATTAACTCCATTCACAACCACCTTATCCTCTCCAATTCAATTCTAGTGAGAGAGTGCATTTCTTGAGTGAGAAAGCTTCATTAAAGGGTAAAGGAGGTTGAATCGGGTCTTAGTGCGAGTTCTAAAGTCGTTCATCTAGTCGCTAGCTACGTAGTGATTGTGTTGGTAAGTTCTAAAACCTAGATTCTTACTTTAATTGCATTAAGGGTTAGTGATGCACACAAAACCCACTTGCTAGTAATTTGGGGGTTTTGGGTGAATTTGGGTCATGTAGACTCAAAGGTAACTAATTAGGGTTTTCAAAGTGTTAATTTATGTATATGAACCTAATTAGTTAGTTAAAGTACTAGAACACTTCAATGATATGTAAATGGGTGTTAATTGGGTATGGATGACCCAAATGGGTGTGTTGACCTTGAAATGGGTCAAATGGGTCTTTAATGACCTAAGTGGTCTTGCATGTGTGAAAATGAGTTAAATTGGTGATTTAAAAATGTAATAAGACCATATTTGACTAGAGTTAGGGTTTTTGGTGAAGTTGACCCATTATTAGGGTTAATGGTGCAAAATGGGTCGGGATTGCACTTTGGGTCAAAATGACTTAGGAATGGTGAAAGAATTGGTTGACCGACTTGAGTTTGCGTTTGATAATATGTATAATGTGATAGGTACGTTACTTTGAGGTTTCGCAAGCTCGGGTATCTTTTCACAAGACTTTGAGGTGAGTGGAATAATTATATGCGTATGTATATAATGTATCTATTTGTTGTAGCGTGAAAGGTGTAGTGTCGAGGTGTTAAGACACCACGTTTCACGTGAAGAGTGTAGCATCGAGGTGTTAAGATCCACTCGGGTGTAGCATCGAGGTGTTAAGATGCCACCTAGGAGTGTAGTGTCGAGGTGTTAAGACACCACTCCGTAAAAATAACGAGTGATGCATCGAGGTGTTAAGATGCCACTCGGGGTGATGTGCCGAGGTGTTAAGGTGCCACCCTAGGGGTTAGTGGTGCGAGGTGTTAAGTGCCCTAACGGATGTTATGAACACCGATGGCGTTTTCGCGAGTGCCGTTCCCTTGTACTATTGGTTAACCATGGTTATTTGTGTTGTAAGCATATTATATTATTCGAGTTATATTTATATGCGGATGTTATGCTAGCTTGGGGGTATTGGTGAATTATAGCTTGTTATTGCGACGATAAGCTAATGTTGTTTGCTAGCACGTTTGCGGTTGTGTAAGTGTATGCAAGTAGGTATAATTATATATGTATTCGTATAATTATTGCATTCACTAAGCTTTGCTTACCCTCTCGTTGTTTACCATTTTATAGGTTCGGTTTTGGACAAGGGTAAGGGCATCGTTTTGGACTAGAGATCCCGCTTGATGCTATGGGACGCTTTTGGCTTTAGTAGCTCTTGGAGTTTGACCGATAGTTGGGTAGTTTAATCCCAAACACCATGCTCATTGTGTAGTTTGGAACTTAAACTTTTTGGTGGTCGAAACTCGTAAATTGTATTAAACTCGTAAAACGGCCGATGTGGGCCCCGCCTGTAAAACATTGATTTTATATTTGAAACAAGTTAGTTTTACATATTTGGATGTATGGTAAAAAGCGTTTCGTCTAAAAGTGTCAGGAACTAGTCAATCTTTTTCGCATTTAGAGACTTTCCGGACAGTCCACTTTGGCGCGCCGCGCCCCACAGGAATTTTTTTTTTATTTTGTATTTTCGCGTGGTTTGGTCGAGGGTTGGTTTGGGTTGTTACAAGTGGTATCAGAGCATGGTCTAAGGGATTTATGTGACTTGAGATAGGCGCCTATGAAATGTCCCGTTCTTATTGATTAAAAACGTTCCATATTAATTGATTTCGTTGCGAGGTTTTGACCTCTATATGAGACGTTTTTCAAAGACTGCATTCATTTTAAAACAAACCATAACCTTTATTTCATCAATAAAGGTTTAAAAAGCTTTACGTAGATTATCAAATAATGATAATCTAAAATATCCTGTTTACACACGACCATTACATAATGGTTTACAATACAAATATGTTACAACAAAATAAGTTTCTTGAATGCAGTTTTTACACAATATCATACAAGCATGGACTCCAAATCTCGTCCTTATTTAAGTATGCGACAGCGGAAGCTCTTAATAATCACCTGAGAATAAACATGCTTAAAACGTCAACAAAAATGTTGGTGAGTTATAGGTTTATCCTATATATATCAAATCATAATAATAGACCACAAGATTTCATATTTCAATACACACCCCATACATAGAGATAAAAATCATTCATATGGTGAACACCTGGTAACCGACATTAACAAGATGCATATATAAGAATATCCCCATCATTCCGGGACACCCTTCGGATATGATATAAATTTCGAAGTACTAAAGCATCCGGTACTTTGGATGGGGTTTGTTAGGCCCAATAGATCTATCTTTAGGATTCGCGTCAATTAGGGTGTCTGTTCCCTAATTCTTAGATTACCAGACTTAATAAAAAGGGGCATATTCGATTTCGATAATTCAACCATAGAATGTAGTTTCACGTACTTGTGTCTATTTTGTAAATCATTTATAAAACCTGCATGTATTCTCATCCCAAAAATATTAGATTTTAAAAGTGGGACTATAACTCACTTTCACAGATTTTTACTTCGTCGGGAAGTAAGACTTGACCACTGGTTGATTCATGAACCTATAACAATATATACATATATATCAAAGTATGTTCAAAATATATTTACAACACTTTTAATATATTTTGATGTTTTAAGTTTATTAAGTCAGCTGTCCTCGTTAGTAACCTACAACTAGTTGTCCACAGTTAGATGTACAGAAATAAATCGATAAATATTATCTTGAATCAATCCACGACCCAGTGTATACGTATCTCAGTATTGATCACAACTCAAACTATATATATTTTGGAATCAACCTCAACCCTGTATAGCTAACTCCAACATTCACATATAGAGTGTCTATGGTTGTTCCGAAATATATATAGATGTGTCGACATGATAGGTCGAAACATTGTATACGTGTCTATGGTATCTCAAGATTACATAATATACAATACAAGTTGATTAAGTTATGGTTGGAATAGATTTGTTACCAATTTTCACGTAGCTAAAATGAGAAAAATTATCCAATCTTGTTTTACCCATAACTTCTTCATTTTAAATCCGTTTTGAGTGAATCAAATTTCTATGGTTTCATATTGAACTCTATTTTATGAATCTAAACAGAAAAAGTATAGGTTTATAGTCGGAAAAATAAGTTACAAGTCGTTTTTGTAAAGGTAGTCATTTCAGTCGAAAGAACGACATCTAGATGACCATTTTAGAAAACATACTTCCACTTTGAGTTTAACCATAATTTTTGGATATAGTTTCATGTTCGTAATAAAAATCATTTTCTCAGAATAACAACTTTTAAATCAAAGTTTATCATAGTTTTTAATTAACTAACCCAAAACAGCCCGCGGTGTTACTACGACGGCGTAAATCCGGTTTTACGGTGTTTTTCGTGTCTCCAGGTTTTAAATCATTAAGTTAGCATATCATATAGATATAGAACATGTGTTTAGTTGATTTTAAAAGTCAAGTTAGAAGGATTAACTTTTGTTTGCGAACAAGTTTAGAATTAACTAAACTATGTTCTAGTGATTACAAGTTTAAACCTTCGAATAAGATAGCTTTATATGTATGAATTGAATGATGTTATGAACATCATTAATACCTTAAGTTCCTTGGATAAACCTACTGGAAAAGTGAAAAATGGATCTAGCTTCAACGGATCCTTGGATGGCTCGAAGTTCTTGAAGCAGAATCATGACACGAAAACAAGTTCAAGTAAGATCATCACTTGAAATAAGATTGTTATAGTTATAGAAATTGAACCAAAGTTTGAATATGATTATTACCTTGTATTAGAATGATAACCTACTGTAAGAAACAAAGATTTCTTGAGGTTGGATGATCACCTTACAAGATTGGAAGTGAGCTAGCAAACT
Source organism: Rutidosis leptorrhynchoides (assembly GCF_046630445.1). NCBI lineage: Eukaryota > Viridiplantae > Streptophyta > Magnoliopsida > Asterales > Asteraceae > Rutidosis > Rutidosis leptorrhynchoides. The sequence continues at coordinate 51,167,649 of NC_092343.1, forward strand.
TGAAAGTATTCTTGATTTTATGTAACTAGAACTTGTAGAATATATGAAGAACACTTAGAACTTAAAGATAGAACTTGAGAGAGATCAATTAGATGAAGAAAATTGAAGAATGAAAGTGTTTGTAGGTGTTTTTGGTCGTTGGTGTATGGATTAGATATAAAGGATATGTAATTTTGTTTTCATGTAAATAAGTCATGAATGATTACTCATATTTTTGTAATTTTATGAGATATTTCATGCTAGTTGCCAAATGATGGTTCCCACATGTGTTAGGTGACTCACATGGGCTGCTAAGAGCTGATCATTGGAGTGTATATACCAATAGTACATACATCTAAAAGCTGTGTATTGTACGAGTACGAATACGGGTGCATACGAGTAGAATTGTTGATGAAACTGAACGAGGATGTAATTGTAAGCATTTTTGTTAAGTAGAAGTATTTTGATAAGTGTATTGAAGTCTTTCAAAAGTGTATAAATACATATTAAAACACTACATGTATATACATTTTAACTGAGTCGTTAAGTCATCGTTAGTCGTTACATGTAAGTGTTGTTTTGAAACCTTTAGGTTAACGATCTTGTTAAATGTTGTTAACCTAATGTTTATAATATCAAATGAGATTTTAAATTATTATATTATCATGATATTATCATGTATGAATATCTCTTAATATGATATATATACATTAAATGTCTTTACAACGATAATCGTTACATATATGTCGCGTTTAAAAATCATTAAGTTAGTAGTCTTGTTTTTACATATGTAGTTCATTGTTAATATACTTAATGATATGTTTACTTATCATAGTATCATATTAACTATATATATATCCATATATATGTCATCATATAGTTTTTACAAATTTTAACGTTCGTGAATCACCGGTCAACTTGGGTGGTCAATTGTCTATATGAAACATATTTCAATTAATCAAGTCTTAACAAGTTTGATTGCTTAACATGTTGGAAACATTTAATCATGTAAATATCAATCTCAATTAATATATATAAACATAGAAAAGTTCGGGTCACTACAGTACCTACCCGTTAAATAAATTTCGTCCCGAAATTTTAAACAGTTGAAGGTGTTGACGAATCTTCTAGAAATAGATGCGGGTATTTCTTCTTCATCTAATCTTCACGCTCCCAGGTGAACTCGGGTCCTCTACGAGCATTCCATCAAACCTTAACAATTGGTATCTTGTTTTGCTTAAGTCTTTTAACCTCACGATCCATTATTTCGACGGGTTCTTCGATGAATTGAAGTTTTTCGTTGATTTGGATTTCATCTAACGGAATAGTGAGATCTTCTTTAGCAAAACATTTCTTCAAATTCGAGACGTGGAAAGTGTTATGTACAGCCGCGAGTTGTTGAGGTAACTCAAGTCGGTAAGCTACTGGTCCAACACGATCAATAATCTTGAATGGTCCAATATACCTTGGATTTAATTTCCCTCGTTTACCAAATCGAACAATGCCTTTCCAAGGTGCAACTTTAAGCATGACCATCTCTCCAATTTCAAATTCTATATCTTTTCTTTTAATGTCAGCGTAGCTCTTTTGTCGACTTTGGGCGGTTTTCAACCGTTGTTGAATTTGGATGATCTTCTCGGTAGTTTCTTGTATAATCTCTGGACCCGTAATCTGTCTATCCCCCACTTCACTCCAACAAATCGGAGACCTGCACTTTCTACCATAAAGTGCTTCAAACGGCGCCATCTCAATGCTTGAATGGTAGCTGTTGTTGTAGGAAAATTCTGCTAACGGTAGATGTCGATCCCAACTGTTTCCGAAATCAATAACACATGCTCGTAGCATGTCTTCAAGCGTTTGTATCGTCCTTTCGCTCTGCCCATCAGTTTGTGGATGATAGGAAGTACTCATGTCTAGACGAGTTCCTAATGCTTGTTGTAATGTCTGCCAGAATCTTGAAATAAATCTACCATCCCTATCAGAGATAATAGAGATTGGTATTCCATGTCTGGAGACGACTTCCTTCAAATACAGTCGTGCTAACTTCTCCATCTTGTCATCTTCTCTTATTGGCAGGAAGTGTGCTGATTTGGTGAGACGATCAACTATTACCCAAATAGTATCAAAACCACTTGCAGTCCTTGGCAATTTAGTGATGAAATCCATGGTAATGTTTTCCCATTTCCATTCCGGGATTTCGGGTTGTTGAAGTAGACCTGATGGTTTCTGATGCTCAGCTTTGACCTTAGAACACGTCAAACATTCTCCTACATATTTAGCAACATCGGCTTTCATACCCGGCCACCAAAAATGTTTCTTGAGATCCTTGTACATCTTCCCCGTTCCAGGATGTATTGAGTATCTGGTTTTATGAGCTTCTCTAAGTACCATTTCTCTCATATCTCCAAATTTTGGTACCCAAATCCTTTCAGCCCTATACCGGGTTCCGTCTTCCCGAATATTAAGATGCTTCTCCGATCCCTTGGGTATTTCATCCTTTAAATTTCCCTCTTTTAAAACTCCTTGTTGCGCCTCCTTTATTTGAGTAGTAAGGTTATTATGAATCATTATATTCATAGATTTTACTCGAATGGGTTTTCTGTCCTTCCTGCTCAAGGCATCGGCTACCACATTTGCCTTCCCCGGGTGGTAACGAATCTCAAAGTCGTAATCATTCAACAATTCAATCCACCTACGCTGCCTCATATTCAGTTGTTTCTGATTAAATATGTGTTGAAGACTTTTGTGGTCGGTATATATAATACTTTTGACCCCATATAAGTAGTGCCTCCAAGTCTTTAATGCAAAAACAACCGCGCCTAATTCCAAATCATGCGTCGTATAATTTTGTTCGTGAATCTTCAATTGTCTAGACGCATAAGCAATCACCTTCGTTCGTTGCATTAATACACAACCGAGACCTTGCTTTGATGCGTCACAATAAATCACAAAATCATCATTCCCTTCAGGCAATGACAATATAGGTGCCGTAGTTAGCTTTTTCTTCAATAACTGAAACGCTTTCTCTTGTTCATCATTCCATTCAAATTTCTTCCCTTTATGCGTTAATGCAGTCAAGGGTTTTGCTATTCTGGAAAAGTCTTGGATGAACCTTCTGTAGTAACCAGCTAGTCCTAAAAACTGGCGTATGTGTTTCGGAGTTTTTGGGGTTTTCCACTTTTCAACAGTTTCTATCTTTGCCGGATCCACCTTAATACCTTCTTTGTTCACTATGTGACCGAGGAATTGAACTTCTTCCAACCAAAATGCACACTTTGAAAACTTAGCGTACAATTCTTCCTTCCTCAATACTTCTAACACCTTTCTCAAATGTTCACCATGTTCTTGGTCATTCTTTGAGTAAATAAGTATGTCATCAATGAAAACAATGACAAACTTGTCAAGGTATGGTCCACACACTCGGTTCATAAGGTCCATGAACACAGCTGGTGCATTAGTTAAACCAAACGGCATGAACATAAACTCGTAATGACCGTAACGTGTTCTGAAAGCAGTCTTTGGAATATCATCTTCTTTCACCCGCATTTGATGATACCCGGAACGTAAGTCAATCTTTGAATAAACAGACGAGCCTTGTAGTTGATCAAATAAGTCATCGATTCTCGGTAGTGGGTAGCGGTTCTTGATGGTAAGTTTGTTCAACTCTCGGTAGTCGATACACAACCTGAATGTACCATCTTTCTTCTTGACAAACAAAACAGGAGCTCCCCACGGTGATGTGCTTGGTCGAATGAAACCACGCTCTAAAAGTTCTTGTAATTGGCTTTGCAGTTCTTTCATCTCGCTGGGTGCGAGTCTGTAAGGAGCACGAGCTATTGGTGCAGCTCCTGGTACAAGATCTATTTGAAATTCAACGGATCGATGTGGGGGTAATCCCGGTAATTCTTTTGGAAATACATCAGAAAATTCTTTTGCAACGGGAACATCATTGATGCTCTTTTCTTCAGTTTGTACTTTCTCGACGTGTGCTAGAATAGCATAACAACCTTTTCTTATTAGTTTTTGTGCCTTCAAATTACTAATAAGATGTAGCTTCGTGTTGCCCTTTTCTCCGTACACCATTAAGGGTTTTCCTTTTTCTCGTATAATGCGAATTGCATTTTTGTAACAAACGATCTCTGCTTTCACTTCTTTCAACCAGTCCATACCGATTATCACATCAAAACTCCCTAACTCTACTGGTATCAAGTCAATCTTAAATGTTTCGCTAACCAGTTTAATTTCTCGATTCCGACATATATTATCTGCTGAAATTAATTTACCATTTGCTAATTCGAGTAAAAATTTACTATCCAAAGGCGTCAATGGACAACTTAATTTAGCACAAAAATCTCTACTCATATAGCTTCTATCCGCACCCGAATCAAATAAAACGTAAGCAGATTTATTGTCAATAAGAAACGTACCCGTAACAAGCTCCGGGTCTTCCTGTGCCTCTGCCGCATTAATATTGAAAACTCTTCCGCGGCCTTGTCCATTCGTGTTCTCCTGGTTCGGGCAATTTCTAATAATGTGGCCCGGTTTTCCACATTTATAACAAACTACATTGGCATAACTTGCTCCGACACTACTTGCTCCACCATTACTCGTTCTGACACCATTTGTTCCTTTCGTTCTATTAACCCCTGGTCCGTAGACCTCACACTTCGCCGCGCTATGACCATTTCTTTTACACTTGTTGCAAAATTTGGTGCAGAACCCCGAGTGATACTTTTCACACCTTTGGCATAACTGCTTCTGATTGTTGTTGTTGTTGCGGTTATTATTGTTGTTGGGATGATTGTTGTAGCTGCTATTGTTGTTGTTGTTGTTGTTGGGCCGTTTGTTGTAGTTGCGATTGATGTTGCGATAGTTGGGATAATTGTTGCGATTATTGTTGTAATTGCTGTTGTTGTTGTATTGGTGATTCTTATCACCATTTTCCTCCCACTTTCTTTTGACTTGCTTCACATTGGCCTCTTCAGCAGTCTATTCTTTAATTCTTTCTTCAATCTGGTTCACTAGTTTGTGAGCCATTCTACATGCCTGTTGTATGGAGGCGGGCTCGTATGAACTTATATCTTCTTGGATTCTTTCCGGTAATCCTTTCACAAACGCGTCGATCTTCTCTTCTTCATCTTCGAACGCTCCCGGACACAATAGGCACAATTCTGTGAATCGTCTTTCATACGTGGTAATATCAAATCCTTGGGTTCGTAACCCTCTAAGTTCTGTCTTGAGCTTATTGACCTCGGTTCTGGGACGGTACTTCTCGTTCATCAAGCGCTTGAATGCTGACCACGGTAGTGCGTACGCATCGTCTTGTCCCACTTGCTCTAGATAGGTATTCCACCATGTTAACGCAGAACCTGTGAAGGTATGCGTAGCGTACTTCACTTTGTCCTCTTCAGTACACTTACTTATGGCAAACACCGATTCGGCCTTCTCGGTCCACCGTTTCAATCTGATCGGTCCTTCGGTTCCATCAAATTCCAAAGGTTTGCAGGCAGTGAATTCTTTGTAGGTGCATCCTACACGATTTCCTGTACTGCTAGATCCAAGGTTATTGTTGGTATGTAGCGCAGCCTGTACTGCGGCTATGTTTGAAGCTAGAAAAGTACGGAATTCCTCTTCATTCATATTCACGGTGTGTCGAGTAGTCGGTGCCATTTCCTTCAAAATAGTCAAATGGAACAAGTTAATCATACAGAATATTAAGAGTAGTTAATAGTATTTCGTAGCATAATATGAACTCATTTATAAAAGCTTTTTCTTCATATTAGCGTTTTATAAGTTTAAATTCGGGTAGTACCTACCCGTTAAGTTCATACTTAGTAGCTAATATACAATTCAACTACTACAATTCTATATGAAAAACTGATTATAATAATATTTCGCGTTCAAACTTTTATACAATATTTTACAAACTTACAATACCGCTTATTTTACATAAAGCATGAAATATAGCACACAATAACTTTGATACAAGATAGTTGTGAAGATAATTCTAGCTAGTACACAAGTCGTTCAGCAAAGGCAATAAAGACACGTAATTCATACGTCCAGAAACAAGTCATGCATTCTGGTTTTACTAGGACTACTTCCCATCCTTGGTCTTGTGGAACATAACCGTTATGGCCGTTGATAAGACAGCGTGTTGTAACGTCGTCAAAGGGACGAGGGTTACGTAATGTCCAACAGTCCCGTAACAATCTAAAAACCTCATTTCTTACCCCAATTACCGACTCCGTCACTTGTGGGAACGTTTTGTTTAATAGTTGTAGGCCGATGTTCTTGTTCTCACTTTGGTGAGAAGCGAACATTACTAATCCGTAAGCATAACATGCTTCTTTATGTTGCATGTTAGCCGCTTTTTCTAAATCACGAAGTCCAATATTCGGATATATTGAGTCAAAATAATTTCTTAACCCATTGCGTAAAATAGCATTTGGGTTCCCCGCAATATATGCGTCAAAGTAAACACATCGTAACTTATGGATTTCCCAATGTGATATCCCCCATCTTTCGAACGAAAGCCTTTTATAAACCAAGGCATTCTTGGAACGTTCTTCGAATGTCTTACAAACTGATCTCGCCTTAAATAGTTGTGCCGAAGAATTCTGACCGACTCTAGACAAGATTTCATCAATCATGTCTCCGGGTAGGTCTCTTAAAATATTGGGTTGTCTATCCATTTTGTGTTTTTATACTGTAAAATAGACAAGAGTTAGATTCATAAAAAAAAAAAAATACTTATTAATACAAGCAATTTTTACATATATCATAAAGCATAAGCACACTATATTACATATATTACACCACACGAATACAGCTATCTTATTCCGACTCGCTTGTTTCTTCTTCTTCGGTTTTGGTTCGTTTTGCCAAGTTTCTAGGGATATATGATGTTCCCCTAATACGAGCCGTCGTTATCCACATTGGTTTAGAAAAACCTGGTGGTTTAGAGGTTCCCGGGTCATTGTTACAACTTAAGGACTTCGGGGGTTGACAATACATATAAAGTTCATCGGGGTTGGAATTAGATTTCTCTATTTTTATGCCCTTTCCCTTATTATTTTCTTTTGCCTTTTTAAATTCAGTTGGGGTAATTTCTATAACATCATCGGAATTCTCGTCAGAATCCGATTCATCGGAGAATTGGTAATCCTCCCAATATTTTGCTTCCTTGGCGGAAACACCATTGACCATAATTAACCTTAGTCGGTTGGTTGAGGATTTTCTTTTACTTAACCGTTTTATTATTTCCCCCACCGGTTCTATTTCTTCATCCGGTTCCGATTCTTCTTCCGGTTCCGATTCTTCTTCTGGTTCCGACTCTTCTTCCGGTTCCTCTTCGGGAACTTGTGAATCAGTCCACGAATCATTCCAATTTACATTTGACTCTTCATTATTATTAGGTGAGTCAATGGGACTTGTTCTAGAGGTAGACATCTATCACATAATATCAAACGCGTTAAGAGATTAATATATCACATAATATTCACATGTTAAAAATATATAGTTTCCAACAAAATTTGTTAAGCAATCATTTTTCAAGTAAACACGGTCGAAGTCCAGACTCACTAATACATCCTAACAAACTCGATAAGACACACTAATGCAAAATTCTGGTTCTCTAAGACCAACGCTCGGATACCAACTGAAATGTCCCGTTCTTATTGATTAAAAACGTTCCATATTAATTGATTTCGTTGCGAGGTTTTGACCTCTATATGAGACGTTTTTCAAAGACTGCATTCATTTTAAAATAAACCATAACCTTTATTTCATCAATAAAGGTTTAAAAAGCTTTACGTAGATTATCAAATAATGATAATCTAAAATATCCTGTTTACACACGACCATTACATAATGGTTTACAATACAAATATGTTACAACAAAATAAGTTTCTTGAATGCAGTTTTTACACAATATCATACAAGCATGGACTCTAAATCTCGTCCTTATTTAAGTATGTGACAGCGGAAGCTCTTAATAATCACCTGAGAATAAACATGCTTAAAACGTCAACAAAAATGTTGGTGAGTTATAGGTTTATCCTATATATATCAAATCATAATAATAGACCACAAGATTTCATATTTCAATACGCACCCCATACATAGAGATAAAAATCATTCATATGGTGAACACCTGGTAACCGACATTAACAAGATGCATATATAAGAATATCCCCATCATTCCGGGACACCCTTCGGATATGATATAAATTTCGAAGTACTAAAGCATCCGGTACTTTGGATGGGGTTTGTTAGGCCCAATAGATCTATCTTTAGGATTCGCGTCAATTAGGGTGTCTGTTCCCTAATTCTTAGATTACCAGACTTAATAAAAAGGGGCATATTCGATTTCGATAATTCAACCATAGAATGTAGTTTCACGTACTTGTATCTATTTTGTAAATCATTTATAAAACCTGCATGTATTCTCATCCCAAAAATATTAGATTTTAAAAGTGGGACTATAACTCACTTTCACAGATTTTTACTTCGTCGGGAAGTAAGACTTGACCGCTGGTTGATTCACGAACCTATAACAATATATACATATATATCAAAGTATGTTCAAAATATATTTACAACACTTTTAATATATTTTGATGTTTTAAGTTTATTAAGTCAGCTGTCCTCGTTAGTAACCTACAACTAGTTGTCCACAGTTAGATGTACAGAAATAAATCAATAAATATTATCTTGAATCAATCCACGACCCAGTGTATACGTATCTCAGTATTGATCACAACTCAAACTATATATATTTTGGAATCAACCTCAACCCTGTATAGCTAACTCCAACATTCACATATAGAGTGTCTATGGTTGTTCTGAAATATATATAGATGTGTCGACATGATAGGTCGAAACATTGTATACGTGTCTATGGTATCTCAAGATTACATAATATACAATACAAGTTGATGTGGTAGCACGGGGTTACGAAATAGTGTATATTTTTAATACGGAATGCTACAAAATTTAACAAGTTTTAATTAAATAAAACCTAATGTAAAATATAAAATAAATACAAGACTTAAATTAAAGCGTAAAGTAAATAACGATAATGAAATTGCGAATAATAAAAGTGCGATAAAATAAACTTGCGATAATTAAAAAGTACGATAATTAAAAGTGCGATTAAATAACAATAAATAAAAGTGCGATAATTAGAAGTGCAATTAAATATAAAATAAAGAAAATTAAATATGAAATAAAAGAATTATGCTTATTTAAACTTCCGTAATCATGATGTTTGACGTGTTGATTTTAGTTTTATGCCCATGGGTTAATTGTCCTTTGTCCTGGATTACTTAATATGTCCGTCTGGTTTTTGTCCATAACAGTCCATCAGTCATAAATATAAAGTGCGAGTGTCCTCGTCAAATTATTCTTATACCCGAAGTTAAATATTCTAACTAATTGGGGATTCGAATTGTAACAAGGTTTTAATACTTTGTTTAATGAATACACCAGGTTATCGACTGCGTGTAAACCAAGGTTTTACTACTTTGTTAACAATTACACCAATTACCCTTGAATGTAATTTCACCCCTGTTTTAATTATTCTAGTGGCTATTAATCCATTCCCGTGTCCGGTTAAATGAACGATTATTCGTACATATAAATACCCCGCCCATCGTGTCCGATCGAGTGTATATGGTAATTTATAGGGACGCCCAATTGTAAATCTTTATATTAACATTAACAAACTATCATTTATTTAAACAAATATAAAGCCCATTAATAGCCCATAGTCTAATTTCCACAAGTGTCGTTCTTTTGTCCAAACCCCAATTATGGTACAAAGCCCAATTACCCAATTTTAGTATTTTAGCCCAACATCATGATTACTTCGGTTCAAATAAGCATAATAACAACTTAGTTACGAGACATTAATTTAAAAAGGAGAACATAGCTTACATTGATTATTTATCGCATAGTGGTACACGGACAGAGCTCCGACTTTAAAAACTCGTAAAAATAACCTTTACATAACCCAAACTAATCTAATATAACACTAATCTATACTATATATACATATATATATTTATTTATATTATGGAGTATTATTATTATTATGTGTGTGTGGTGTGGTAAACTGGAACGAAAACTGGCAATTTATAGAATGTGAGCTGATTCTGATCCTCATGCGACTCGCATGGGTTTATGCCTATTTGCCATGCGAGTCGCATGGCCACGCTGGACAGCTCACATATCTTTTGTCATCTTGTTCGTCGACATATTTATTAAATATATATAAAATATAAATAATTTTAATAATTATTTATATATTATATTATATTTATATGCATAGTAGACTAGATATTTTTGGTCCATTGCGTCGGGCGTTTCTTCTTGGCTCGGGTCCCGGTTCCGGATTTTCGAACGTCCTTGCGTACTATTTTATATCGTGTACTTTGCGTTCCGCAACTTGTACTCTTATCATTTTTAGACGTTCTTCGTCAATATTTTGAACCTTTTTAATTGTTTCTTGTACTATTGAGCATTTTGGACCTTTGCGTCTTCAATTCTTCGTTTTCGCCTTTTGTCTTCGCACTTATTTAATATAAACGAATATTACGTGAATATGGAACAATTACAACTGAAAACTTGTCATATCGGAAGGATATTGATACTAAATATATGTTCATTTGGAGCACTATCAAATATCCCCACACTTGAGCGTTGCTTGTCCTCAAGCAATACAGTCTTGAAATAAAAACATACAAATCACTTCTTTATTCTTCACACTTTATACATCAGTGATTTTGATACGGCGGTATAAACAATGATAGTAACGATAGAACCATGGTTAAAGGTGGGTGTGTCATCCACAGTTGCCTTGGGTTTAGGTCAACGACACTTGCAATCAAATAGCCGATTTACTTTCGGTTTTCAAAGCAAAGTGCACATTTGAAAGGTGGTTTACAGTCCCACATGACTATAAAAATTTAGATCCTTAAGGAAATTGGATCTTTATGAAAACATTTGATCTTTTGAAAATTCATTCTAGCTTTTACCCTAGACAAGTTTTCTGATTTGACCCACCATCGGTGTTGCAAAATATATTTGTGGATCAATATTTTGGCTAAAAACTTTTAGGTTCGTGTAATCCACTGCTATCCCGGTATCGGAAAGCACACATCCAGTTTACTTGTTCCGTATATTACCTTTCGGTAAACTACCGTCCGGTTGTAAAGGAAAGCGATGAACAAGAAACTGTTAAGGCAATGTCCCGTGACATGCATTTGTTCATGGTCTAATTACGTGTCGGATGCTAGTACTATCCTTGGTAGGAGCAATAGTAAAGATCATCCTATGATTTTTCGGTCTGGCACAAGGTCCTGTCTCCGACCATGCTATGCAACCACCGTTCTTACGGTTGACACCCGATTTGGTTCCGGTGACCTAATGAATTCTAGGTGAATTCCTAGGATTTTACGTTCAATGGTAATGAACGCATTGAAAATGGGTTTTCAGAAAACAAATCGGTTTGTATTTTTGATCAAAATATTTTCTCGTTCAAGCTCGAGTTTAGATATCATTGAATTCCATGAGTTTGAATTCTCAATCTTTAAGGTCAATCTCAAGGATTGAGTAATATCAGGCTTAAAAGCTGATTTTTAATCTTTAAGGAGATTATCCTTTCTGGAGATCTGATTCATTAGTCTTATCAAGCTAATTTGCACGGTGCCTCCCATTGTACGAGATAAATCCTTCTCATGGTTAGGATAAATCTGACCACTTGGCGACCCTGTTTGATGCTGAGGTCCGTGGATTTCCAGCCGATTTTAGTGATGACTTTTCTAGATTTTTCGTCAACCTACAGCTGGTCTGGACGACAACTTCATGACCTAAATCAAGAAGCGCGTGTCTTTTTCGGAAGACTTTACTTCCTTCTAATGATGGAATTGATTCATCGTGTAGATCCATCTTTCTTTTAAAAGTATCACAATAAACCGGGTAAAACTATTAATTTAGTTCAAAACAAAAGCACCTGCAATAACTTTACAGAAACATGTGATAGATAATTTTTAATTGAATAACTTGGTACATTCTCCCCACACTTAGTTTATTTCTTTGCCTTTTTATTCTCTTCTATTCCATTCTTAAATGAATTCAAGCGTTTTGGGTTGTTTCTCAATTTATGTCCTTTTTAAGGTAACGATAATTTCGGTATTAACACCTAGTTTTCATCGTTCATAAATATGTATAAACATGATTTTAAATTCATTTAGTTGAAATTTTTTTTTCAAATTTTCACAAAATTTGGCAAATAAACCAAGTGTAAACCCGAGAGAATTTATAACCCTTCCCCACACTTGAGATCATGCAATGCCCTCATTTGCATGAAATCAGACTCTAATTATAAATTCATGAGGGTGATTAGTGTAGAAAAGTGATTAAGAATACCTAGTTTGTACTTACAAAGCTCGACGAATGATAGATGGCGCGCCTCATCATTCATTCCTTCTTGTATTATCACACATGTTTTTCTTCAAAAATGGTTGCTTTTCTGAACTGTTTGCTAATTTTTGAAAATGCGTATTTTACCCTAACTTATCATGCATGTTTATTAACGAGTTATGCACTAACCCGAACCCCTAATTTAACGTTAAGTGGGGTTAGACTTCCCCACACTTAGCTGACGACATGTGAAATCGGTGGAATAAGTTCCACGAATTAAAATAGTGAGCCAGTTATTTGCATCTCGGGTGGTGTATAATATATCAATGGGTTTAAAGTTTAGACTCACCCGATCGTCACTACTTAATTCTTTTTTAAGTGTAGCTTTTAGTAAATGGATATGTCTCTTTTCTGGTTCTTGGTCAAATGGATCGATATACACCGACATACTTATATCTATAGGGTGGTCAATTCCAAAAGTGTCCTTCCGTTTATTCTCGGGATTAAAGTTTTCACCTCTATTACCCAATTGGGTGAAATCCGAGGTGTCATTATCTATTACAGCTCGTAGTTCATCTTCAGTAGATGACTCGTCTATTGAGAATATTGGGTTGGAAAGTTGTGGGATGGTAAAGTTCGGTTTGGCCTCGGGGGTAAAATTTTCAACGTTATCGTTTTCCCAAGAGTACCAATTTGTCACCTTTTCTTCTTCTTCATCCTCCATTGATGGATTGATTATTTCGTCGGTAGAGGCTAATGTGTCGATATGTTGTGAATTTGGTAAGACTGAATAAAAAGTATCATCGGGATAGTTGGTGATTTCGGAGCTCCCGAATTCATCAAAATTCGATGATTTGAGATTTTCTTGCACACGACTCCTCAGATCAACAGGTGTGTAATCTGATAGAGTTTCAGCTTGCCGGTTTACAAACTCTCTCATTTGTTCCTTTTGAGCATCAAGTTCTTCGAGTTTGATTTTCATATTGTCTAAAGAATTTTCGGACACGTAATTTTCCTCGTCTTCTGGTTGTTGAGTTTGGATATATTCTTGGGAATAATCCCAGTTTGAATTGCGTTCTTCATAATCGTTCCATGCAGGTTCTGTGGGTGCGTAATTTTCCATAGGAACGTAATAGTAACATTCCCATGTTGAGTGATAATCTCCACAGATTTCACAACCAGTTATTGTTTCATCGTTCGCGATCCAAGATTGACTGAATGAATTGTCATCAACACTCGGTTGAGAGTATTGATTTAATTGATTTTGGAGTTCAAAAAGAGTTTCCAAGGCCTTGTTTTCAAAATTTTCCATTTTATTGCGACGGCCAAATTTTAGCTACATTCACAAATGATCCTATTAGTTATAAAAATAGAAAAACTTATATAAGTTGTCCAATTAATAGACTTTTCTGCTTTTGCCCACGTTTCGAATAGCCAAAAGATGCAGCAGGGAGCCAGAACCCTTTAAATCGGAAGCTCACAACTCAGCCACTAACAAATCCAACTATTACTACGAAGCAGAAAATTGTCAACGTCCATTAATTTAACCACTTAAATAATTTTTCTTTCTGTTTGAGATATTAGATAAGAAATAGAGAAAATTTTTAAGTCCTAAAAACTAAAGCGTCGAGAAATAAGAAAGAAAAAGAATGCGCGTCGAAAAACGTCGAAAAATAAAAATAAGAAAATAGCGCGTCGTAACTTAAAAAGGAATTAAAAACTAAGAATTAAAAGTTGCGTCTAAAAATATTAAAGCTTAAAAGAAAAACTATATCCCAAATGGTAATAACTTAAAAAGGTACTAAAATATAAAAACGGCGTCGCAAAATTCTAAAGCATCTAAATCTTAGTCTAAAGAAAAAGCACTTAAGGGATTTTACGGCAATGCCTAAAAATTCTAGAAATAAAAATGAAACTGCGGCAAAAACTAGACTTAAAACTAAGCACGAATGATAAAAATACAAAAATTACGCTAAAAATAAATAAAAGATACAAAATATAAAAGTTAATAAAAAGTTTATAAAAATTATTAGTTTTTATAAAAATATTATTTTTATATTTATATATTATAAAAGTATTAATTTATAAATTTAATAAACTAATAATAAGTAATAATAATTTAATTAATCTAAAAACTAAATATAATAATTAATAATAGATTAGGGTTTTAGATAATAATAATAATAAAATACGTGTAATTAATGCGATTTTAGGTTAACATGTGGCCTGTCAGACTCCTCCATGCGACTCGCATGGAATCAGGGGAACAGGTCATGCGAGTCGCATGACCTGCTGAGCCGGTTCAAGTGGGGGTTCAAACAACAGGTTCAGTTTGTATTATATTTATATTTATTTTATTTTCTGTTTTAAAAAATAAGATATTTATAAACATATAATTTAAATGAAAACTTAATTTTTAAAAACTAAAATAAAATAAAAAGACTTAATAATTTTATAAATAATAAAAACTTAAAAATAGATTTTAATATATATATTTTTTTTTTCGGTTTTAATAGATTTTATATTATTTTTTTTTTTAATTTTATATTGTTTTTCTAAAAATCATTAATAATGTTTTGCCGACTCCCCGGCAGCGGCGCCAAAAACTTGATGTGGTAGCACGGGGTTACGAAATAGTGTATATTTTTAATACGGAATGCTACAAAATTTAACAAGTTTTAATTAAATATTTATAAAATGGATATACCAAAACCTTGCTACAACACAATAGGCAGTGTACCTAGTCGCGAAGTAGTATAGTTTTTAGTAAGTCCGGTTCGTTCCACAGGGAGACGGGCTTATGAAACACTTTATTTTTATATAACAATATATAAATATAAATATAAAAAGGGGGGTTTTACCGTTTAATGACCGGTTTGTCGATTTTAAAACTTTAGTCGCAGTTAAAACCTAATGTAAAATATAAAATAAATACAAGACTTAAATTAAAGCGTAAAGTAAATAACGATAATGAAATTGCGAATAATAAAAGTGCGATAAAATAAACTTGCGATAATTAAAAAGTACGATAATTAAAAGTGCGATTAAATAACAATAAATAAAAGTGCGATAATTAGAAGTGCAATTAAATATAAAATAAAGAAAATTAAATATGAAATAAAAGAATTATGCTTATTTAAACTTCCGTAATCATGATGTTTGACGTGTTGATTTTAGTTTTATGCCCATGGGTTAATTGTCCTTTGTCCTGGATTACTTAATATGTCCGTCTGGTTTTTGTCCATAACAGTCCATCAGTCATAAATATAAAGTGCGAGTGTCCTCGTCAAATTATTCTTATACCCGAAGTTAAATATTCCAACTAATTGGGGATTCGAATTGTAACAAGGTTTTAATACTTTGTTTAATGAATACACCAGGTTATCGACTGCGTGTAAACCAAGGTTTTACTACTTTGTTAACAATTACACCAATTACCCTTGAATGTAATTTCACCCCTGTTTTAATTATTCTAGTGGCTATTAATCCATTCCCGTGTCCGGTTAAATGAACGATTATTCGTACATATAAATACCCCGCCCATCGTGTCCGATCGAGTGTATATGGTAATTTATAGGGACGCCCAATTGTAAATCTTTATATTAACATTAACAAACTATCATTTAGTTAAACAAATATAAAGCCCATTAATAGCCCATAGTCTAATTTCCACAAGTGTCGTTCTTTTGTCCAAACCCCAATTATGGTACAAAGCCCAATTACCCAATTTTAGTATTTTAGCCCAACATCATGATTACTTCGGTTCAAATAAGCATAATAACAACTTAGTTACGAGACATTAATTTAAAAAGGAGAACATAGCTTACATTGATTATTTATCGCATAGTGGTACACGGACAGAGCTCCGACTTTAAAAACTCGTAAAAATAACCTTTACATAACCCAAACTAATCTAATATAACACTAATCTATACTATATATACATATATATATTTATTTATATTATGGAGTATTATTATTATTATGTGTGTGTGGTGTGGTAAACTGGAACGAAAACTGGCAATTTATAGAATGTGAGCTGATTCTGATCCTCATGCGACTCGCATGGGTTTATGCCTATTTGCCATGCGAGTCGCATGGCCACGCTGGACAGCTCACATATCTTTTGTCATCTTGTTCGTCGACATATTTATTAAATATATATAAAATATAAATAATTTTAATAATTATTTATATATTATATTATATTTATATGCATAGTAGACTAGATATTTTTGGTCCATTGCGTCGGGCGTTTCTTCTTGGCTCGGGTCCCGGTTCCGGATTTTCGAACGTCCTTGCGTACTATTTTATATCGTGTACTTTGCGTTCCGCAACTTGTACTCTTATCATTTTTAGACGTTCTTCGTCAATATTTTGAACCTTTTTAATTGTTTCTTGTACTATTGAGCATTTTGGACCTTTGCGTCTTCAATTCTTCGTTTTCGCCTTTTGTCTTCGCACTTATTTAATATAAACGAATATTACGTGAATATGGAACAATTACAACTGAAAACTTGTCATATCGGAAGGATATTGATACTAAATATATGTTCATTTGGAGCACTATCACAAGTTGATTAAGTTATGGTTGGAATAGATTTGTTACCAATTTTCACGTAGCTAAAATGAGAAAAATTATCCAATCTTGTTTTACCCATAACTTCTTCATTTTAAATCCGTTTTGAGTGAATCAAATTGCTATGGTTTCATATTGAACTCTATTTTATGAATCTAAACAGAAAAAGTATAGGTTTATAGTCAGAAAAATAAGTTACAAGTCATTTTTGTAAAGGTAGTCATTTCAGTCGAAAGAACGACATCTAGATGACCATTTTAGAAAACATACTTCCACTTTGAGTTTAACCATAATTTTTGGATATAGTTTCATGTTCATAATAAAAATCATTTTCTCAGAATAACAACTTTTAAATCAAAGTTTATCATAGTTTTTAATTAACTAACCCAAAACAGTCCGCGGTGTTACTACGACGGCGTAAATCCGGTTTTACGGTGTTTTTCGTGTCTCCAGGTTTTAAATCATTAAGTTAGCATATCATATAGATATAGAACATGTGTTTAGTTGATTTTAAAAGTCAAGTTAGAAGGATTAACTTTTGTTTGCGAACAAGTTTAGAATTAACTAAACTATGTTCTAGTGATTACAAGTTTAAACCTTCGAATAAGATAGCTTTATATGTATGAATTGAATGATGTTATGAACATCATTAATACCTTAAGTTCCTTGGATAAACCTACTGGAAAAGTGAAAAATGGATCTA
The DNA here is from genome assembly GCF_046630445.1 of Rutidosis leptorrhynchoides. NCBI lineage: Eukaryota > Viridiplantae > Streptophyta > Magnoliopsida > Asterales > Asteraceae > Rutidosis > Rutidosis leptorrhynchoides. Next base: position 51,185,336 of record NC_092343.1, read on the forward strand.
GCTTCAACGGATCCTTGGATGGCTCGAAGTTCTTGAAGCAGAATCATGACACGAAAACAAGTTCAAGTAAGATCATCACTTGAAATAAGATTGTTATAGTTATAGAAATTGAACCAAAGTTTGAATATGATTATTACCTTGTATTAGAATGATAACCTACTGTAAGAAACAAAGATTCCTTGAGGTTGGATGATCACCTTACAAGATTGGAAGTGAGCTAGCAAACTTGAAAGTATTCTTGATTTTATGTAACTAGAACTTGTAGAATATATGAAGAACACTTAGAACTTGAAGATAGAACTTGAGAGAGATCAATTAGATGAATAAAATTGAAGAATGAAAGTGTTTGTAGGTGTTTTTGGTCGTTGGTGTATGGATTAGATATAAAGGATATGTAATTTTGTTTTCATGTAAATAAGTCATGAATGATTACTCATATTTTTGTAATTTTATGAGATATTTCATGCTAGTTGCCAAATGATGGTTCCCACATGTGTTAGGTGACTCACATGGGCTGCTAAGAGCTGATCATTGGAGTGTATATACCAATAGTACATACATCTAAAAGCTGTGTATTGTACGAGTACGAATACGGGTGCATACGAGTAGAATTGTTGATGAAACTGAACGAGGATGTAATTGTAAGCATTTTTGTTAAGTAGAAGTATTTTGATAAGTGTATTGAAGTCTTTCAAAAGTGTATAAATACATATTAAAACAATACATGTATATACATTTTAACTGAGTCGTTAAGTCATCGTTAGTCGTTACATTTAAGTGTTGTTTTGAAACCTTTAGGTTAACGATCTTGTTAAATGTTGTTAACCCAATGTTTATAATATCAAATGAGATTTTAAATTATTATATTATCATGATATTATCATGTATGAATATCTCTTAATATGATATATATATACATTAAATGTCTTTACAACGATAATCGTTACATATATGTCGCGTTTAAAAATCATTAAGTTAGTAGTCTTATTTTTACATATGTAGTTCATTGTTAATATACTTAATGATATGTTTACTTATCATAGTATCATATTAACTATATATATATCCATATATATGTCATCATATAGTTTTTACAAATTTTAACGTTCGTGAATCACCGGTCAACTTGGGTGGTCAATTGTCTATATGAAACATATTTCAATTAATCAAGTCTTAACAAGTTTGATTGCTTAACATGTTGGAAACATTTAATCATGTAAATATCAATCTCAATTAATATATATAAACATGGAAAAGTTCGGGTCACTACAGCCTAGACTTAGACTTTTTGTGTGTGCGCTATGCGGGACTTGTAGGACTTTGGGTCGGATCGGGATTGGTTTGTGCATAGGTTTATGTAAACTAATCATGCACTATTTGTTATGTATGTTTAGCGAGCATCGAGCGAGATGGACGTTGTACTAGCAAGTTAATGCGACGTGCTCGCGTAACAATGATTAGCTACCATTGTTACGGGCGCAAATCGTGTCGAACAAGCAATGTACGACGATTGTTGAGCAAGATGGGGTAGTGTGGTGTATATGTATATACATACGTGTTATGTCTTTTTGTTTCACCGCTTAACCTACTTCGTTTTATAGAATGAAGACGAGAAACGGACCCGATCATGATAACGGAAGTACAAGTGAGGACGCCGAGTTTTCGGCCAAGGTTGAGGCCGTCTTTAAAAAGTTAAAAGAGGATTTTCTTACGGACTTCCGAAAGGTCTTCCAAGATTCGGTCGATGGGCAAGTGACCGATTTGATAAATGAACGAATGAAGGCCACTATCGAAGAGGCCCTTGATGCTAGAAACATTTATCCTCGTGGTGAAGGAGGTGAAGGAAGGCGGGACTTCCACTACAAGAATTTCAAGGATGCTCAACCCCCGATGTTTAATGGGGTACGAGATCCTTTAAAAAGTACATGTTGGATCTCCGACATCGAGGGAGCTTTCCGTACCTCGGAATGTCCTCCCGAGAAGAAGGCGAGGTATGGCTCTAGCATGCTACGAGAAGAGGCTAAGTTATGGTGGGATGATAAAATCAACTTGTATGATGAGGAACAATGTATGGGCTTGACGTGGGAAGAGTTTAAGAAGGAGTTTTTCAAGGAATACCGAACTTCTTCCGATCTCGATAGAATCCGGGACGAGTTGCACCATTTGCAACAAGGCTCAATGGACTTAGTTACTCTTAAGTCTACATTCTTGGCAAAGACTCGTTTTTGCCCGAAATATGTTGGTGATGATCATAAGCTCATGAAGGATTTCTACCGTACTTTGAATGATGAGTACAAGGGGAAGATTAGTCGGGGTATGGCTAAGTCTTTTGATGAATTGTTCGATTTGGCTCGGGGTTTTGAGCTGGAGGTTCCAAGAAAGAGTGATTTCATGTTTTCCAAAAGAAAATTTGAAGGTTTTAGTTACTCTAACGCCTCAAGCAAGAAGAGCAAGAGCAAGAGGGGGGCCGAAAGTATCAATAGTGCAAAGAAGGGCACTACCGGTGGGTTTTCTTATACGTGCTACAATTGTGGGCAACCGGGTCATATGGCTCGTGAGTGTCCGAAACCACGTTCCGGGAACAAAGTCACTTGTTTTAATTTCGGCAAAGAAGGGCATAAGAAGCCGGAGTGTCCCGACTTGCGAAACGACAATGTGAAACGGTTAGAGAAGGCGGCGGGTACGGCTAGGGGTCGCAACTATTTGATGACCAATGATGAAGCCAAACAATCGCACAAAGTTGTCTCAGGTACTTACATGGTTAATTCTAATCCGGCAAGGATTCTTTTCGATAGCGGTGCAAATTTGTCGTTTGTGTTTCCTAAATTTGTGCCTAAACTTAATAGACCGTTAGCTAAGTTAAGTCGTCCGATAGAAGTCGAAATAGCGGACGGCAAGACGGTGCTAGTGGTTGATGTGTGTGAAAATTGTGATGTTGTTTTTGGTGCCGAAACCTTTAAAATTGATCTTATTCCAATGACCTTGGGCGACTTTGATATTGTCATTGGTATGAATTGGCTCGATCGTTATAGAGCCGATATTGCATGCGATGATAAGTTTATTCGTGTGAAGACCCTAAGTGGGGGAGAGTTAATTATTCATGGTGATAAGCGAAGGAGACCGGTGCCGATATGCACTTTTGCACGGGCACGTCGTTTTGTTGTTACCGGTGTCATGGCTTTCCTTGCTCATGTTGTTGATACTCGCAATGAGCCACCACCTATTCGTGAAATTTCGGTTGTTAGTGAATTCGAAGACGTTTTTTCGGATGAATTACCGGGTGTTCCGGCGGAAAGACAAGTTGAGTTTCGTATTGAGTTGGTTCCGGGAGCTACTCCCATTGCTAAAACTCCTTATCGTTTAGCACCAACGGAAATGCAAGAGTTGTTAAATCAAACCCAAGAGTTGCTCGAGAAGGGTTTTATTCGACCGAGTACTTCGCCATGGGGCGTTCCAGTGTTATTTGTGAAGAAGAAAGATGGTAGTATGCGTATGTGCATTGAGTACCGTGAGTTGAATAAAGTGACGATCAAGAATCGTTATCCATTACCTAGGATTGACGATTTATTTGATCAACTTCAAGGTGCAACGTATTTCTCTAAGATCGACCTACGGTCCGGCTATCACCAAATGCGGGTCCGTGAGGAAGACATAGAGAAAACGGCTTTTCGAACGCGTTACGGGCATTATGAGTTTGTAGTTATGCCCTTTGGTCTTACGAATGCACCGGCAGCATTCATGGATCTTATGAACCGAGTGTGCCAACCTATGTTGGACAAGTCGGTAATAGTGTTCATTGACGACATACTAGTCTACTCGAAAAGTATGAACGAGCATGAACGTCATTTGCGTGAAGTATTGAAGACGCTACGAAAGGAGAAGTTGTATGCAAAGTTCTCCAAATGTGAATTTTGGCTAAGGGAAGTTCAATTCCTTGGTCATATCGTGAACGAAAACGGTATTCAAGTAGATCCGGGGAAGATCGAAACGGTGAAGAGTTGGGGACGACCGACTACGCCTACGAAAATCCGAAGTTTTCTCGGATTGGCCGGTTATTATCGTCGATTTATCCAAGACTTTTCTAAGATTGCTTCTCCATTGACGAAATTGACAAGGAAGAATGCGAGGTTTGGTTGGGAGAACGAGCAAGAAATTGCTTTTCAATTGTTAAAAGAGAAGTTGTGTCAAGCTCCGGTGTTAGTGTTACCGGAAGGTGTTGAAGACATGGTGGTTTATTGTGATGCTTCCTTAAATGGTCTCGGGTGTGTTCTAATGCAAAGAGGTAAGGTTATCGCTTATGCCTCTCGACAATTAAAGGAACATGAAACGAGGTATCCGACTCATGATCTTGAGTTGGCGGCGGTAGTGCATGCGTTGAAAATTTGGCCCCATTACTTGTATGGTGTCAAGTGTATGATTTATTCGGATCATAAGAGTTTGAAACATCTCTTTAATCAACGAGATTTGAATTATCGCCAACGTAGGTGGATGGATGTGGTGAAAGACTACGATTGTGAAATACTTTATCATCCGGGTAAGGCGAATGTGGTCGCGGATGCGTTGAGTCGAAAGAGTCAACATCCGGCGATAAAAGTGGGGTCGTTACGTTTGATTATTACCAACGATTTTCTTGAAAAGCTTGGTGAGATTCAAATAGAGGCTTATGTTCACAACAAGCATAGGGAGCGAATCGTGGGCCAATCGGAGTTTATTACTTTGGGTCCGCGTGGGTTGTTGTCCTTTCAAGGAAGGGTGTGGGTGCCTAAGATGGGTGATTACCGACGAGTGCTACTTGATGAAGCACATAAGTCAAAATACTCCATTCATCCTGGCGCGACGAAAATGTACCTTGACTTGAAGAAAGATTATTGGTGGCCGGGCATGAAACGTGATGTTGTGAAGTATGTTGAGCAATGTGTCACGTGTTTACAAGTAAAAGCCGAACACCAAAAGCCGTATGGTAAGTTGCAACCATTAGAAATCCCGAAATGGAAATGGGAGCACATTACCATGGATTTCATTACAAAGTTACCTAAAACGGCGAGAACCCAATTCGATTCGATTTGGGTTATAGTTGACCGATTGACAAAAAGCGCTTTGTTTCTTCCCATTAAAGAAGCGATATCGTCGGAGACCTTGGCTAAGTTGTTTATCAAGGAAGTGGTCTCGCGATATGGGGTTCCTATATCTATTATTTCAGATCGAGATACCCGTTTTACATCTCGGTTTTAGGAAAAGTTTCATGAAGATATGGGTACGCAATTGAAGTTGAGCACGGCGTATCATCCTCAAACGGACGGTCAAACCGAACGTACGAATCAAACTTTGGAAGATATACTACGAGCGTGCATCATTGACTTCGGTGGTAGTTGGGATGAGCATTTGCCTTTGGTGGAATTCTCGTACAATAATAGTTATCAAACTAGTATCGGGATGCCACCTTACGAAATGCTTTATGGGCGTAGGTGTCGAACTCCCGTTTGTTGGGGAGAAGTGGGTCAAAGAGAGATCGGGAGTACCGATTTGGTTTTAGAGACCAATAGCAAGATCGATTTGATTCGGGAACATTTGAAGAAGGCTCAAGATAGGCAAAAGTCGTATGCCGATAGACGTAGGCGATTGATTGAGTTCCAAGAAGGCGATATGGTGATGCTTAAGGTTTCGCCATGGAAGGGTATTATCCGATTTCGAAAACGGGGAAAGTTAGCTCCTCGGTTTATTGGGCCATTCAAGGTTTTAGCTCGTGTTGGTGAAGTTGCATATCGATTGGAATTACCCGAAGAGCTTGCGGGGATCCATAATACATTTCATGTTTCCCACCTCCGTAAGTGTCTTGCGGATGATTCCTCATGGATGCCTTTAGACGAGATCGAGCTAAACAACAAGTTAGAATATGTCGAGGAACCGATTGCTATCCTTGACGAGAAGGTGAAAATGTTGAGAAATAAAGAGGTGAGAACTTTCAAGGTTCAATGGCGACGAAGTAAAGGTTCCGAGTTCACTTGGGAACCCGAATAGTTCGTGTTGGTTTATCTTCCCTCATGTCATGCAGCTTGGATTGCGAGGACGCAATCCGAATAAGTGGGGGAGAGTTGTAAGACCTGAATATTCGTAGTGTACATATGTGTATATGAGTTACTCAAGTTTGGGGTTTTTGTTGTGTAGTGACCCGAACTTTTCCATGTTTATATATATTAATTGAGATTGATATTTACATGATTAAATGTTTCCAACATGTTAAGCAATCAAACTTGTTAAGACTTGATTAATTGAAATATGTTTCATATAGACAATTGACCACCCAAGTTGACCGGCGATTCACGAACGTTAAAACTTGTAAAAATGACATGACGATATATATATGGATATACATATGGTTAACATGAGATTATGATAAGTAAGTATATCCATAAGTATATTAACAATGAGTTATATACATATAAACAAGACTACTAACTTAAGGATTTCGAAACGAGACATATATGTAACGATTATCGTTGTAACGACATTTAAATGTATATATATCATATTAAGATATATTAATATATCATAATATCATGATAATATAATAATTTAACATCTCATTAGATATAATAATCAATGGGTTAACAACATTAATTGAGATCGTTAACTTAAAGGTTTCAAAACAACACTTACATGTAACGACTAACGATGACTTAACGACTCAGTTAAAATGTATATACATGTAGTGTATTTAGATGTATTAAAATACTTTTGGAAGACTTCAAGACATATATCAAAACACTCATACTTAACGAAAATGGTTACAGTTACTTTCCCATTCTTTTCTTTCATCAAGAATTCTAGTCGTATTTTTACCCGTATTATACACAGCTTCAAAACGTACTTACTATGGGTATATACCAATAGGAACTAGCATGGGATTCCACTCTTGATTATGTCATGTATGACTAATCAATTTTAACTTCTACCATGAGCTAGTCAACTAACTAGAACTCCTTTTAACCCCACTCAACACTCACCAATTACCACTCATCATTCACTCCATTTCACTTCCAATTCTCTTTCTAATTCTCTCTCAACACACCCACACTATTATGAACGTATTTTTCCAGTAGTTAATCATCATCTTCATCAAAAATCACTTCAAGAATCAAGCTATAATCATCATAGGAAGAACACTTCAAGAACACTCTAAAAATCCCTTCAAGTTTACTAATTTACTTCCAAGCTTTCTAATCCATTCCAAGTAATCATCTAAGATCAAGAAACCTTTGTTATATACAGTAGGTTATCTTTCTTATTCAAGGTAATATTCATATTCAAACTTTGATTCAATTTCTATAACTATAAACTATCTTAATTCGAGTAAAAATCTTACTTGAACTTGTTTTTGTGTCATGATCCTACTTCAAGAACTTTCAAGCCATCCAAGATCCTTTCAAGCTAGATCATTTCTTGTCACTTCCAGTAGGTTTACCTACTAAACTTGAGGTAGTAATGATGTTCATAACATCATTCGATTCATATATATAAAACTATCTTATTCGAAGGTTTAAACTCGTAATCACTAGAACATAGTTTAGTTAATTCTAAAATTGTTCGCAAACAAAAGTTAATCCTTCTAACTTGACTTTTAAAATTAACTAAACACATGTTCTATATCTATATGATATGCTAACTTAATGATTTAAAACCTGGAAACACGAAAAACACCGTAAAACCGGATTTACGCCGTCGTAGTAACACCACGGGCTGTTTTGGGTTAGTTAATTAAAAACTATGATAAACTTTGATTTAAAAGTTGTTATTTTGAGAAAATGATTTTTATTATGAACATGAAACTATATCCAAAAATTATGGTTAAACTCAAAGTGGAAGTATGTTTTCTAAAATGGTCATCTAGACGTCGTTCTTTCGACTGAAATGACTACCTTTACAAAAACGACTTGTAACTTATTTTTCCGACTATAACCCTATACTTTTCTGTTTAGATTCATAAAATAGAGTTCAATATGAAACCATAGCAATTTGATTCACTCAAAACGGATTTAAAATGAAGAAGTTATGGGTAAAACAAGATTGGATAATTTTTCTCATTTTAGCTACGTGAAAATTGGTAACAAATATATTCCAACCATAACTTAATCAACTTGTATTGTATATTATGTAATCTTGAGATACCATAGACATGTATACAATGTTTCGACCTATCATGTCGACACATCTATATATATTTCGGAACAACCATAGACACTCTATATGTGAATGTTGGAGTTAGCTATACAGGGTTGAGGTTGATTCCAAAATATATATAGTTTGAGTTGTGATCAATACTGAGATACGTATACACTGGGTCGTGGATTGATTCAAGATAATATTTATCGATTTATTTCTGTACATCTAACTGTGGACAACTAGTTGTAGGTTACTAACGAGGACAGCTGACTTAATAAACTTAAAACATCAAAATATATTAAAAGTGTTGTAAATATATTTTGAACATACTTTAATATATATGTATATATTGTTATAGGTTCGTGAATCAACAGTGGCCAAGTCTTACTTCTCGACGAAGTAAAAAATCTGTGAAAGTGAGTTATAGTCCCACTTTTAAAATCTAATATTTTTGGGATGAGAATACATGCAGGTTTTATAAATGATTTACAAAATAGACACAAGTACGTGAAACTACATTCTATGGTTGAATTATCGAAATCGAATATGCCCCTTTTTATTAAGTCTGGTAATCTAAGAATTAGGGAACAGACACCCTAATTGACGCGAATCCTAAAGATAGATCTATTGGGCCTAACAAACCCCATCCAAAGTACCGGATGCTTTAGTACTTCGAAATTTATATCATATCCGAAGGGTGTCCCGGAATGATGGGGATATTCTTAAAAATGCATCTTGTTATTGTCGGTTACCAGGTGTTCACCATATGAATGATTTTTATCTCTATGTATGGGATGTGTATTGAAATATGAAATCTTGTGGTCTATTGTTACGATTTGATATATATAGGTTAAACCTATAACTCACCAACATTTTTGTTGACGTTTAAAGCATGTTTATTCTCAGGTGAATACTAAGAGCTTCCGCTGTTGCATACTAAAATAAGGACAAGATTTGGAGTCCATGTTTGTATGATATTGTGTAAAAACTGCATTCAAGAAACTGATTTCGATGTAACATATTTGTATTGTAAACCCTTATGTAATGGTCGTGTGTAAACAGGATATTTTAGATTATCATTATTTGATAATCTACGTAAAGCTTTTTAAACCTTTATAAAGGTGATGGTGTTTTAAAAATGAATGCAGTCTTTGAAAAACGTCTCATATAGAGGTCAAAACCTCGCAACGAAATCAATTAATATGGAACGTTTTTAATCAATAAGAACGGGACATTTCAGTTGGTTTCAGAGCGTTGGTCTTAGAGAACCAGAATTTTGCATTAGTGTGTCTTATCGAGTTTGTTAGGATGCATTAGTGAGTCTGGACTTCGACCGTGTTTACTTGAAAAATGATTGCTTAACAAATTTTGTTGGAAACTATATATTTTTAACATGTGAATATTATGTGATATATTAATCTCTTAACGCGTTTGATATTATGTGATAGATGTCTACCTCTAGAACAAGTCCCATTGACTCACCTAATAATAATGAAGAGTCAAATGTAAATTGGAATGATTCGTGGACTGATTCACAAGTTCCCGAAGAGGAACCGGAAGAAGAGTCGGAACCGGAAGAAGAATCGGAACCGGATGAAGAAATAGAACCGGTGGGGGAAATATTAAAATGGTTAAGTAAAAGAAAATCCTCAACCAACCGACCAAGGTTAATTATGGTCAATGGTGTTTCCGCCAAGGAAGCAAAATATTGGGAGGATTACCAATTCTCCGATGAATCGGATTCCGACGAGAATTCCGATGATGTTATAGAAATTACCCCAACTGAATTTAAAAAGGCAAAAGAAAATAATAAGGGAAAGGGCATAAAAATAGAGAAATCTAATTCCAACCCCGATGAACTTTATATGTATCGTCAACCCCCGAAGTCCTTAAGTTGTAACAATGACCCGGGAACCTCTAAACCACCAGGTTTTTCTAAACCAATGTGGAAAATAACAGCTAGTATTAGGGGAACATCATATATCCCTAGAAACTTGGCAAAACGAACCAAAACCTAAGAAGAAGAAACGAGCGAGTCGGAATAAGATAGTTGTATTCGTGTGGTGTAATATATGTAATATAGTGTGCTTATGCTTTATGATATATGTAAAAATTGCTTGTATTAATAAGTATTTTTTTTTTTATGAATCTAACTCTTGTCTATTTTACAGTATAAAAACACAAAATGGATAGACAACCCAATATTTTAAGAGACCTACCCGGAGACATGATTGATGAAATCTTGTCTAGAGTCGGTCAGAATTCTTCGGCACAACTATTTAAGGCGAGATCAGTTTGTAAGACATTCGAAGAACGTTCCAAGAATGCCTTGGTTTATAAAAGGCTTTCGTTCGAAAGATGGGGGATATCACATTGGGAAATCCATAAGTTACGATGTGTTTACTTTGACGCATATATTGCGGGGAACCCAAATGCTATTTTACGCAATGGGTTAAGAAATTATTTTGACTCAATATATCCGAATATTGGACTTCGTGATTTAGAAAAAGCGGCTAACATGCAACATAAAGAAGCATGTTATGCTTACGGATTAGTAATGTTCGCTTCTCACCAAAGTGAGAACAAGAACATCGGCCTACAACTATTAAACAAAACATTCCCACAAGTGACGGAGTCGGTAATTGGGGTAAGAAATGAGGTTTTTAGATTGTTACGGGACTGTTGGACATTACGTAACCCTCGTCCCTTTGACGACGTTACAACACGCTGTCTTATCAACGGCTATAACGGTTATGTTCCACAAGACCAAGGATGGGAAGTAGTCCTAGTAAAACCAGAATGCATGACTTGTTTCTGGACGTATGAATTACGTGTCTTTATTGCCTTTGCTGAACGACTTGTGTACTAGCTAGAAAAATCTTCACAACTATCTTGTATCAAAGTTATTGTGTGCTATATTTCATGCTTTATGTAAAATAAGCGGTATTGTAAGTTTGTAAAATATTGTATAAAAGTTTGAACGCGAAATATTATTATAATCAGTTTTTCATATAGAATTGTAGTAGTTGAATTGTATATTAGCTAGTAAGTATGAACTTAACGGGTAGGTACTACCCGAATTTAAACTTATAAAACGCTAATATGAAGAAAAAGCTTTTATAAATGAGTTCATATTATGCTACGAAATACTATTAACTACTCTTAATATTCTGTATGATTAACTTGTTCCATTTAACTATTTTGAAGGAAATGGCACCGACTACTCGACACACCGTGAATATGAATGAAGAGGAATTCCGTACTTTTATAGCTTCAAACATAGCCGCAGTACAGGCTGCGCTACATACCAACAATAACCTTGGATCTAGCAGTACAGGAAATCGTGTAGGATGCACCTACAAAGAATTCACTGCCTGCAAACCTTTGGAATTTGATGGAACCGAAGGACCGATCGGATTGAAACGGTGGACCGAGAAGGTCGAATCGGTGTTTGCCATAAGTAAGTGTACTGAAGAGGACAAAGTGAAGTACACTACGCATACCTTCACAGGTTCTGCGTTAACATGGTGGAATACCTATCTAGAGCAAGTGGGACAAGATGATGCGTACGCACTACCGTGGTCAGCATTCAAGCACTTGATGAACGAGAAATACCGTCCCAGAACCGAGGTCAATAAGCTCAAGACAGAACTTAGAGGGTTACGAACCCAAGGATTTGATATTACCACGTACGAAAGACGATTCACAGAATTGTGCCTATTGTGTCCGGGAGCATTCGAAGATGAGGAAGAGAAGATCGACGCGTTTGTGAAAGGATTACCGGAAAGAATCCAAGAAGATATAAGTTCACACGAGCCCGCCTCCATACAACAGGCATGTAGAATGGCTCACAAACTAGTGAACCAGATTGAAGAAAGAATTAAAGAACAGACTGCTGAAGAGACCAATGTGAAGCAAGTCAAAAGAAAGTGGGAGGAAAACGGTGATAAGAATCACCAATACAACAACAACAGCAATTACAACAATAATCGCAACAATTATCCCAGCAATCGCAACATCAATCGCAACTACAACAAACGGCCCAACAACAACAACAACAACAACAACAACAACAACAGCAACTACAACAATCATCCCAACAACAATAATAACCGCAACAACAACAACAACAATCAGAAGCAGCTATGCCAAAGGTGTGAAAAGTATCACTCGGGGTTATGCACCAAATTTTGCAACAAGTGTAAAAGAAATGGTCATAGCGCGGCGAAGTGTGAGGTCTACGGACCAGGGGTTAATAGAATGAAAGGAACAAATGGTGTCGGAACGAGTAATGGCGGAGCAAGTAGTGTCGGAGCAAGTTATGCCAATGTAGTTTGTTATAAATGTGGAAAACCGGGCCACATTATTAGAAATTGCCCGAACCAGGAGAACACGAATGGACAAGGCCGCGGAAGAGTTTTCAATATTAATGCGGCAGAGGCACAAGAAGACTCGGAGCTTGTTACGGGTACGTTTCTTATTGACAATAAATCTGCTTACGTTTTATTTGATTCGGGTGCGGATAGAAGCTATATGAGTAGAGATTTTTGTGCTAAATTAAGTTGTCCATTGACGCCTTTGGATAGTAAATTTTTACTCGAATTAGCAAATGGTAAATTAATTTCAGCAGATAATATATGTCGGAATCGAGAAATTAAACTGGTTAGCGAAACATTTAAGATTGATTTGATACCAGTAGAGTTAGGGAGTTTTGATGTGATAATCGGTATGGACTGGTTGAAAGAAGTGAAAGCGGAGATCGTTTGTTACAAAAATGCAATTCGCATTATACGAGAAAAAGGAAAACCCTTAATGGTGTACGGAGAAAAGGGCAACACGAAGCTACATCTTATTAGTAATTTGAAGGCACAAAAACTAATAAGAAAAGGTTGCTATGCTGTTCTAGCACACGTCGAGAAAGTACAAACTGAAGAAAAGAGCATCAATGATATTCCCGTAGCAAAAGAATTTCCCGATGTATTTCCGAAAGAATTACCGGGATTACCCCCACATCGATCCGTTGAATTTCAAATAGATCTTGTACCAGGAGCTGCACCAATAGCTCGTGCTCCTTACAGACTCGCACCCAGTGAGATGAAAGAACTGCAAAGCCAATTACAAGAACTTTTAGAGCATGGTTTCATTCGACCAAGCACATCACCGTGGGGAGCTCCTGTTTTGTTTGTCAAGAAGAAAGATGGTACATTCAGGTTGTGTATCGACTACCGAGAGTTGAACAAACTTACCATCAAGAACCGCTACCCACTACCGAGAATCGACGACTTATTTGATCAACTACAAGGCTCGTCTGTTTATTCAAAGATTGACTTACGTTCCGGGTATCATCAAATGCGGGTGAAAGAAGATGATATTCCAAAGACTGCTTTCAGAACACGTTACGGTCATTACGAGTTTATGGTCATGCCATTTGGTTTAACTAATGCACCAGCTGTGTTCATGGACCTTATGAACCGAGTGTGTGGACCATATCTTGACAAGTTTGTCATTGTTTTCATTGATGACATACTTATTTACTCAAAGAATGACCAAGAACACGGTGAACATTTGAGAAAGGTGTTAGAAGTATTGAGGAAGGAAAATTTGTACGCTAAATTTTCAAAGTGTGCATTTTGGTTGGAAGAAGTTCAATTCCTCGGTCACATAGTGAACAAAAAAGGTATTAAGGTGGATCCGGCAAAGATAGAAACTGTTGAAAAGTGGGAAACCCCGAAAACTCCGAAACACATACGCCAGTTTTTAGGACTAGCTGGTTACTACAGAAGGTTCATCCAAGACTTTTCCAGAATAGCAAAACCCTTGACTGCATTAACGCATAAAGGGAAGAAATTTGAATGGAATGATGAACAAGAGAAAGCGTTTCAGTTATTGAAGAAAAAGCTAACTACGGCACCTATATTGTCATTGCCTGAAGGGAATGATGATTTTGTGATTTATTGTGATGCATCAAAGCAAGGTCTCGGTTGTGTATTAATGCAACGAACGAAGGTGATTGCTTATGCGTCTAGACAATTGAAGATTCACGAGCAAAATTATACGACGCATGATTTGGAATTAGGCGCGGTTGTTTTTGCATTAAAGACTTGGAGGCACTACTTATATGGGGTCAAAAGTATTATATATACCGACCACAAAAGTCTTCAACACATATTTAATCAGAAACAACTGAATATGAGGCAGCGTAGGTGGATTGAATTATTGAATGATTATGACTTTGAGATTCGTTATCACCCTGGGAAGGCAAATGTGGTAGCCGATGCCTTGAGCAGGAAGGACAGAGAACCCATTCGAGTAAAATCTATGAATATAATGATTCATAATAACCTTACTACTCAAATAAAGGAGGCGCAACAAGGAGTTTTAAAAGAGGGAAATTTAAAGGATGAAATACCCAAAGGATCGGAGAAGCATCTTAATATTCGGGAAGACGGAACCCGGTATAGGACCGAAAGGATTTGGGTACCAAAATTTGGAGATATGAGAGAAATGGTACTTAGAGAAGCTCATAAAACCAGATACTCAATACATCCTGGAACGGGGAAGATGTACAAGGATCTCAAGAAACATTTTTGGTGGCCGGGTATGAAAGCCGATGTTGCTAAATACGTAGGAGAATGTTTGACGTGTTCTAAGGTCAAAACTGAGCATCAGAAACCATCAGGTCTACTTCAACAACCCGAAATCCCGGAATGGAAATGGGAAAACATTACCATGGATTTCATCACTAAATTGCCAAGGACTGCAAGTGGTTTTGATACTATTTGGGTAATAGTTGATCGTCTCACCAAATCAGCACACTTCCTGCCAATAAGAGAAGATGACAAGATGGAGAAGTTAGCACGACTGTATTTGAAGGAAGTCGTCTCCAGACATGGAATACCAATCTCTATTATCTCTGATAGGGATGGCAGATTTATTTCAAGATTCTGGCAGACATTACAGCAAGCATTAGGAACTCGTCTAGACATGAGTACTGCCTATCATCCACAAACTGATGGGCAGAGCGAAAGGACGATACAAACGCTTGAAGACATGCTACGAGCATGTGTTATTGATTTCGGAAACAGTTGGGATCGACATCTACCGTTAGCAGAATTTTCCTACAACAACAGCTACCATTCAAGCATTGAGATGGCGCCGTTTGAAGCACTTTATGGTAGAAAGTGCAGGTCTCCGATTTGTTGGAGTGAAGTGGGGGATAGACAGATTACGGGTCCGGAGATTATACAAGAAACTACCGAGAAGATCATCCAAATTCAACAACGGTTGAAAACCGCCCAAAGTCGACAAAAGAGCTACGCTGACATTAAAAGAAAAGATATAGAATTTGAAATTGGAGAGATGGTCATGCTTAAAGTTGCACCTTGGAAAGGCGTTGTTCGATTTGGTAAACGAGGGAAATTAAATCCAAGGTATATTGGACCATTCAAGATTATTGATCGTGTCGGACCAGTAGCTTACCGACTAGAGTTACCTCAACAACTCGCGGCTGTACATAACACTTTCCACGTCTCAAATTTGAAGAAATGTTTTGCTAAAGAAGATCTCACTATTCCGTTAGATGAAATCCAAATCAACGAAAAACTTCAATTCATCGAAGAACCCGTCGAAATAATGGATCGTGAGGTTAAAAGACTTAAGCAAAACAAGATACCAATTGTTAAGGTTCGATGGAATGCTCGTAGAGGACCCAAGTTCACCTGGGAGCGTGAAGATCAGATGAAGAAGAAATACCCGCATCTATTTCCAGAAGATTCGTCAACACCTTCAACAGCTTAAAATTTCGGGACGAAATTTATTTAACGGGTAGGTACTGTAGTGACCCGAACTTTTCCATGTTTATATATATTAATTGAGATTTATATTTACATGATTAAATGTTTCCAACATGTTAAGCAATCAAACTTGTTAAGACTTGATTAATTGAAATATGTTTCATATAGACAATTGACCACCCAAGTTGACCGGCGATTCACGAACGTTAAAACTTGTAAAAATGACATGACGATATATATATGGATATACATATGGTTAACATGAGATTATGATAAGTAAGTATCTCCATAATTATATTAACAATGAGTTATATACATATAAACAAGACTACTAACTTAAGGATTTCGAAACGAGACATATATGTAACGATTATCGTTGTAACGACATTTAAATGTATATATATCATATTAAGATATATTAATATATCATAATATCATGATAATATAATAATTTAACATCTCATTAGATATAATAATCAATGGGTTAACAACATTAATTGAGATCGTTAACTTAAAGGTTTCAAAACAACACTTACATGTAACGACTAACGATGACTTAACGACTCAGTTAAAATGTATATACATGTAGTGTATTTAGATGTATTAAAATACTTTTGGAAGACTTCAAGACATATATCAAAACACTCATACTTAACGAAAATGGTTACAGTTACTTTCCCATTCTTTTCTTTCATCAAGAATTCTAGTCGTATTTTTACCCGTATTATACACAGCTTCAAAACGTACTTACTATGGGTATATACCAATAGGAACTAGCATGGGATTCCACTCTTGATTATTTCATGTATGACTAATCAATTTTAACTTCTACCATGAGCTAGTCAACTAACTAGAACTCCTTTTAACCCCACTCAACACTCACCAATTACCACTCATCATTCACTCCATTTCACTTCCAATTCTCTTTCTAATTCTCTCTCAACACACCCACACTATTATGAACGTATTTTTCCAGTAGTTAATCATCATCTTCATCAAAAATCACTTCAAGAATCAAGCTATAATCATCATAGGAAGAACACTTCAAGAACACTCTAAAAATCCCTTCAAGTTTACTAATTTACTTCCAAGCTTTCTAATCCATTCCAAGTAATCATCTAAGATCAAGAAACCTTTGTTATATACAGTAGGTTATCTTTCTTATTCAAGGTAATATTCATATTCAAACTTTGATTCAATTTCTATAACTATAAACTATCTTAATTCGAGTAAAAATCTTACTTGAACTTGTTTTTGTGTCATGATCCTACTTCAAGAACTTTCAAGCCATCCAAGATCCTTTCAAGCTAGATCATTTCTTGTCACTTCCAGTAGGTTTACCTACTAAACTTGAGGTAGTAATGATGTTCATAACATCATTCGATTCATATATATAAAACTATCTTATTCGAAGGTTTAAACTCGTAATCACTAGAACATAGTTTAGTTAATTCTAAACTTGTTCGCAAACAAAAGTTAATCCTTCTAACTTGACTTTTAAAATTAACTAAACACATGTTATATATCTATATGATATGCTAACTTAATGATTTAAAACCTGGAAACACGAAAAACACCGTAAAACCGGATTTACGCCGTCGTAGTAACACCACGGGCTGTTTTGGGTTAGTTAATTAAAAACTATGATAAACTTTGATTTAAAAGTTGTTATTCTGAGAAAATGATTTTTATTATGAACATGAAACTATATCTAAAAATTATGGTTAAACTCAAAGTGGAAGTATGTTTTCTAAAATGGTCATCTAGACGTCGTTCTTTCGACTGAAATGACTACCTTTACAAAAACGACTTGTAACTTATTTTTCCGACTATAAACCTATACTTTTCTGTTTAGATTCATAAAATAGAGTTCAATATGAAACCATAGCAATTTGATTCACTCAAAACGGATTTAAAATGAAGAAGTTATGGGTAAAACAAGATTGGATAATTTTTCTCATTTTAGCTACGTGAAAATTGGTAACAAATATATTCCAACCATAACTTAATCAACTTGTATTGTATATTATGTAATCTTGAGATACCATAGACACGTATACAATGTTTCGACCTATCATGTCGACACATCTATATATATTTCGGAACAACCATAGACACTCTATATGTGAATGTTGGAGTTAGCTATACAGGGTTGAGGTTGATTCCAAAATATATATAGTTTGAGTTGTGATCAATACTGAGATACGTATACACTGGGTCGTGGATTGATTCAAGATAATATTTATCGATTTATTTCTGTACATCTAACTGTGGACAACTAGTTGTAGGTTACTAACGAGGACAGCTGACTTAATAAACTTAAAACATCAAAATATATTAAAAGTGTTGTAAATATATTTTGAACATACTTTAATATATATGTATATATTGTTATAGGTTCGTGAATCAACAGTGGCCAAGTCTTACTTCTCGACGAAGTAAAAAAATCTGTGAAAGTGAGTTATAGTCCCACTTTTAAAATCTAATATTTTTGGGATGAGAATACATGCAGGTTTTATAAATGATTTACAAAATAGACACAAGTACGTGAAACTACATTCTATGGTTGAATTATCGAAATCGAATATGCCCCTTTTTATTAAGTCTGGTAATCTAAGAATTAGGGAACAGACACCCTAATTGACGCGAATCCTAAAGATAGATCTATTGGGCCTAACAAACCCCATCCAAAGTACCGGATGCTTTAGTACTTCGAAATTTATATCATATCCGAAGGGTGTCCCGGAATGATGGGGATATTCTTAAAAATGCATCTTGTTATTGTCGGTTACCAGGTGTTCACCATATGAATGATTTTTATCTCTATGTATGAGATGTGTATTGAAATATGAAATCTTGTGGTCTATTGTTACGATTTGATATATATAGGTTAAACCTATAACTCACCAACATTTTTGTTGACGTTTAAAGCATGTTTATTCTCAGGTGAATACTAAGAGCTTCCGCTGTTGCATACTAAAATAAGGACAAGATTTGGAGTCCATGTTTGTATGATATTGTGTAAAAACTGCATTCAAGAAACTGATTTCGATGTAACATATTTGTATTGTAAACAATTATGTAATGGTCGTGTGTAAACAGGATATTTTAGATTATCATTATTTGATAATCTACGTAAAGCTTTTTAAACCTTTATAAAGGTGATGGTGTTTTAAAAATGAATGCAGTCTTTGAAAAACGTCTCATATAGAGGTCAAAACCTCGCAACGAAATCAATTAATATGGAACGTTTTTAATCAATAAGAACGGGACATTTCATGTTGCACATAATTAAAAAAACAAAAGATGCTGAACTGGGAGGTCGCGCGCCGCGCGGCTAGGTGGCGCGCCGCGCCATCTGTCTGCGACAGATTCCCCTTTTCTTTTTAATTAGATATTTTGAGGGCATTTTGGTAAAATCACCTTGGGGTCCGAATTTAATGCCTTAGATCAGTTTTGGGAGCTCATTAACTCCATTCACAACCACCTTATCCTCTCCAATTCAATTCTAGTGAGAGAGTGCATTTCTTGAGTGAGAAAGCTTCATTAAAGGGTAAAGGAGGTTGAATCGGGTCTTAGTGCGAGTTCTAAAGTCGTTCATCTAGTCGCTAGCTACGTAGTGATTGTGTTGGTAAGTTCTAAAACCTAGATTCTTACTTTAATTTCATTAAGGGTTAGTGATGCACACAAAACCCACTTGCTAGTAATTTGGGGGTTTTGGGTGAATTTGGGTCATGTAGACTCAAAGGTAACTAATTAGGGTTTTCAAAGTGTTAATTTATGTATATGAACCTAATTAGTTAGTTAAAGTACTAGAACACTTCAATGATATGTAAATGGGTGTTAATTGGGTATGGATGACCCAAATGGGTGTGTTGACCTTGAAATGGGTCAAATGGGTCTTTAATGACCTAAGTGGTCTTGCATGTGTGAAAATGAGTTAAATTGGTGATTTAAAAATGTAATAAGACCATATTTGACTAGAGTTAGGGTTTTTGGTGAAGTTGACCCATTATTAGGGTTAATGGTGCAAAATGGGTCGGGATTGCACTTTGGGTCAAAATGACTTAGGAATGGTGAAAGAATTGGTTGACCGACTTGAGTTTGCGTTTGATAATATGTATAATGTGATAGGTACGTTACTTTGAGGTTTCGCAAGCTCGGGTATCTTTTCACAAGACTTTGAGGTGAGTGGAATAATTATATGCGTATGTATATAATGTATCTATTTGTTGTAGCGTGAAAGGTGTAGTGTCGAGGTGTTAAGACACCACGTTTCACGTGAAGAGTGTAGCATCGAGGTGTTAAGATGCCACTCGGGTGTAGCATCGAGGTGTTAAGATGCCACCTAGGAGTGTAGTGTCGAGGTGTTAAGACACCACTCCGTAAAAATAACGAGTGATGCATCGAGGTGTTAAGATGCCACTCGGGGTGATGTACCGAGGTGTTAAGGTGCCACCCTAGGGGTTAGTGGTGCGAGGTGTTAAGTGCCCTAACGGATGTTATGAACACCGATGGCGTTTTCGCGAGCGCCGTTCCCTTGTACTATTGGTTAACCATGGTTATTTGTGTTGTAAGCATATTATATTATTCGAGTTATATTTATATGCGGATGTTATGCTAGCTTGGGGGTATTGGTGAATTATAGCTTGTTATTGCGACGATAAGCTAATGTTGTTTGCTAGCACGTTTGCGGTTGTGTAAGTGTATGCAAGTAGGTATAATTATATATGTATTCGTATAATTATTGCATTCACTAAGCTTTGCTTACCCTCTCGTTGTTTACCATTTTATAGGTTCGGTTTTGGACAAGGGTAAGGGCATCGTTTTGGACTAGAGATCCCGCTTGATGCTAGGGGACGCTTTTGGCTTTAGTAGCTCTTGGAGTTTGACCGATAGTTGGGTAGTTTAATCCCAAACGCCATGCTCATTGTGTAGTTTGGAACTTAAAATTTTTGGTGGTCGAAACTCGTAAATTGTATTAAACTCGTAAAACGGCCGATGTGGGCCCCGCCTGTAAAACATTGATTTTATATTTGAAACAAGTTAGTTTTACATATTTGGATGTATGGTAAAAAGCGTTTCGTCTAAAAGTGTCGGGAACTAGTCAATCTTTTTCGCATTTAGAGACTTTCCGGACAGTCCACTTTGGCGCGCCGCGCCCCTATCTGGCGCGCCGCGCGGGTATGCTGCACAGGAATTTTTTTTTTTTATTTTGTATTTTCGCGTGGTTTGGTCGAGGGTTGGTTTGGGTTGTTACATTAATATATATCACTTTATTATATATTAATTTGTGTCCAAACATTGATGGAACACACTTTCCAATCAAATTTTTCAACAGCCGGTTCAACTTTTTTGTAGGGATATGCAAACTTTGATGACAAGTATATTATTAAATTGTTAATTTTGAATTTAGCTTGGTTTTAATTTGTAGGTTTTGATTTTTATTTGTTTCTGATTTTCATAAATGAAGATATTACATTTGGGGAAGAAGATGAAACTTAAAATTGGGGAAGAAAAGCAACGTAAATGACAGGAATACCCTCATATGCGTTGCACATATGGTGACTTAACAGAGCTAGACTAACGTTTGTCACAATCATGGACCTACCGAGTAACATTTGTAAGCATTAGAGGCATCCACCTAAAAAAATTGAAGTCCATGCGTGTAATTTTAACCAATCATTAAGGATGAACCATGCAATTTTGTCATTTTAGGGTTACACTGTATTTTTTTGGGCTATAAAAAGGCAACTTTTAATCATTTCAACAGTTTTTAGTTATGTTTGATCTAATTAATATGATCCGTTAGTATAATGTGAATTAATAAAACTCCTATAAATCTGTAAACGGTGAAAACTATTCCTTTTACTTTATTATTTTGACGCACACGGTTTAACTGAATACATTGTACATAGGTAGAAACATTTTTTTTTTTTTTTTTTTTTTTTCTTATGTTAACAAGGAAGTGTTTTGATGGATCAAATTAACCTTCTTTATACATCCCTACATAAGAATTAAAAATAATGTTTTGGGGATCTTTTTTTTTTGTCATTTCTAAGGGTATCATAAAACCTTAAAAGTAGATCATGTTTTCTAGTACCCTGTCACGTATCCTTGTACAAGAATCTTTAAATAAAGTCAAAATTCAATAACAATAGTTTTTGTATTCAAGTGTAACGACTTAGTTGGATTGTCACATGTCATCAATAAAATAGTGAATCACATGTCAACTCTCTTTCAATAGATAAAAGTCCAAATGCCCACTAATGTGTTAACTTCTTTATCCGATGGAACATATCAAAGCACTGAAGGTGGTGACACATCAAACTCGGTGTTAAATATAGTGTTTTTCGAAAACTATGAAGATAGCTAAAATAATGAGGTAGAAGAGTATGATCAATCTTGTATATATATATCATAATATAACGGTCTCAGTTACAATCTACTTTTATTTCGTGCTAGATATTTAAGAAAAAAAAAAAACTATTCTTATATTGAAATGTAAATATGCAATTTATTCGACACAAACTCAATAAAAAAACTTTATTTCGACGTAAATGGTTACAAATTAACCGCTATATATCTTGCATTTAACCAAATTATTCGAATTAATCTACTCTTTGTTAACCTAAATTGAGTAGTTAAGAAAGTTGATTGACTAAAGTAGTGAATATGGGACATTTTTCATACATATCCGCCCTTAATCTTCCATACTTATCCTTAGTTGATTCATTATAAATTATGTGAAAAGCTCACCGGATATTTTAGTGTGTTAGGTAGAATTAGCTCGTAGATGATAGCTTTTAGCTATTAGCTTATAGTTGTTATTGTTAAATGGTAGCTAATAGTTGTTATGTTCTTAGTTGTATTTAGGTGTTTGACATGATATATGAAACTATTTAAAAAAAAAGAGTAAAATGACGAAAAAGTGATAGATTCGTACACCACCATTTTTTAGCCATACACCATTAAATATACATTAATGCATTGTAATGTATACCTATTTAATGCATATTTAGTAGTGTATAGCGTGGTGGTGTACGGATCACCTCTTATGACAAAAAACTATGAGTTTTTTTTTTTTCTCAAACACTAGTTCTAATAGCTTTAGGCTTACAACTTTTTCCATCAGTCTAAAAATTTTAAACTATTTTAACCAAACGAAACATTATTATAAAGTACGAACTTTTTCATAAATTTGAAGCTTTCGAAAACTTCAAAAAGCTCAAAGAATTCCCTTAACACACACCCTTAGACAATTTGATGCATTTACAATTAGTCAGATAGGTTGATGAAAAAGTATTTATTTTATACCTATAAAATCGTAAGCCTTATGTTTTCTTACCTATAATTAAGCCTATAGTTATTGCTTAATTTATGATATAAAAAGTTTATATACTACAAAACAATTAAAGAAATTATTAATTTTCTGTTCAGTTTATGTATGTCCTCAAAAGGATTTATTAGCTTACCACATATTTAATTTAATTTTATTTATACATATAAATATAATCTTTTTTTTGATAAGCGAGAAAATCCTCTTATGAACGAGCACATTGGATCCCCATAGAAGGTAAAATCATCACATACCAATTCATTTTTCATATCTTAAAAAAAGTAATTATATATAGATCTTATGTTTTAAATTTATTCATATCCTAAAATAGTACTGTAAAACAGTATAGTAGAGTATTCCGTAATACTCCGTATAATAAACGTAGTACGGAATAATACATAATCATTTTCAAAAAAAACACTACACTAAATAAATCAAGTAAAAAAAGAATATTTGTTATCCGTTAAAAAGTAACAAAAACAAAATTACACCATACAACACACGCACATATAAAAAAACTGTATATACATACACACATCTATATCTATAGGTGAGTGAGAACCGGCGGTTTTTACACATTTCTCAACGCAAATTCCATTCGCCTTCTTCGCATTCTCCGGTTACTAATTGTATGTATATTCCGTACTTATAATTTCAACGGCTAGTACTTATTGTATAAATTAATATTATAGATACATGAAACTGTATGTAATCTTTTTAATCTGATCCATTTGCTTGCAGATTTGATTATTCATTCAATTTTATGGACCACAACATCAACAATCATAACAAGTACGTGTACGTGCTTGTGGTTAGCTTCATTTCATTAATTTTTGGAATATTGAAATGATATTATTTATGTTTTTGTAAGTGATTATTGATTGATTTGAGAAGCAATTGAGGTGTGTGAAATGTTGTTAGAGGCAGATCCTTTGTTATTCTGGTTAATTCATTCAATTTTGTGGTGATTTAAGATTTTAGCACTTGAGGTCCGCTTCATTTTATTAAATTTTGAGTTGCAAGTGATAATTGATTGATTTGAGATGGCATTGATGATGAATTTTTGGCCAATTTAAATCGGATAGAGTAATTTGAATGATTAAATGTATGATTTGCTTGTTAGTCAAAGTAATTAATGTGTTAACTAATGGATATATCATGAATTTAGGTTTGTTTTAATGGTGATTTTTTCATCTTTAAACTGAGATTAATGTTTCCTTGTGATAGATTCATCACTAACTGTAAGCATTCCACCTTGCATATTTAATTGTAATTTATGCTGTAAATCAAGGTCTTAACTCCTATTTTAATGTCTTCAATTTAGGATATTTTGTGCTTAGTTTCTTAATCTAATTTTTTTTTTTAATCAAAACTCTTCTTGTGAAATGATTTGATATGAATTTAAGGTGTTTGATGTTTAGTTGGCTATGAATATTTGGTAATGTTGTTAATTATTATTATTGTTTGTTTATGTAGTGATGAGATGTGGGATTTTAAAGGTGAAGATTACGGGTTGCAGCTAGGTGAGACTTGTGATTCGTTTGATAAATGTTTAAACATCAAATTGTTGGTGGCCACTATATTAATGTTGATATTGTTATTATGCATTTTATTAAACAGATATTCCTAATAGTCTTTGGAACAATGTAAGTGAGAATGATGATGTTCTTTCATACGTGTTTAACGATACGACTCCAGTGAAGTCTTGTGGGGATTTGGCTTATCAAGTAACCGATAATGGTGTGTAACTGATAATGTTTTAGTCATAGATATTAAATATTAATATTATAATATTATTTTTGTCATCTGATACAATTGTTTAAGCAGAAAATGTGAACAAGGATAAGGAGGTGTGCAGGGATGCTTCATCCCAATCAAAGAGACGCCGAATGCTGCATTTTGATGAAGAAGTTCTTCCCCTTTGTGATGAGGATTTTTCATCCATCTATTTAAAGTCCAAGGTTGGTATCAAATATCAACCCTGCATAATGTTTGTGGGACCTACTTTTACTCATTGGGCTCGAAAAGCATAATTTAACCTCGAATTCGGGCAGCCATTGATTAACTACTACTGTTTTGCTGGTTTACTTTAGGAGAGGGAAGACTCATTGGACAGGGCTTTTTCTGACATGTCACAATGGATGTCTGAATTTGCTGGTACATTTTTAACTTCTGATCAATGAGTAATAATGTAAGACAGTTTTATTTGACTAAAATTACTAACTAATTGTGTTCCTAGATGATATGTCTACATCTGCATCTGGTCATGATGGTTTGGAACAAATTTCAGAAGGTTGGCTAGAAGATTGTCTAGTAAATGACTCGGGGATGCATTTTAGTCCCGATGATTTGTACGTTATCTTTTGAGTTATGTTACGATTTGATGTCTTTATCTACAAAAGAAATTGGCTTAATTCAGTATGTTTAATATAGGAATTTATCTGAGACATCTGATATGCAGACTAATCTTACAGGTAGTGCATCTTCTAACGTTTAAACTTGTATTTTTCTTATTTTGTGATTTCCTCAATATAATGTGTAACTGTCATTATAGATTCGAATAGTTCACAACCCGAGAACAGAGACGTTATAATTCAAAGTCGTCAGCCTCCTATTCGTCAAAACGTCATTATTAAAGGTTTGTCTTCCCATAGTTCTTGTTTTCCTTTTCTTCAAATTATAGATTATAGATTAGGTTACATTTCTTGTGCAAAAACACTAGACAATGTAGGATAAATAAGCCAACATATATAAATTATAAATATTGATATACAGAAAAAAAAGTTACCATTGACCACTTAAATAATATGGCCTACATTCAATTCTAAGTAAGACGAGTATGTTCCATTCAACCATGCTTGGCAATTAAGACCCATACTCCAAAAATTGGGTCTATTGGGTCAACCATTTGGGTCCATTGAGTCAACCATTTGGGTCCATCGAGTCTTGAGAAAACAAAGGGAATGGGTCCGATATGGACCCATCTTTAGCTCATCAATATATTATAAGGTCTAGACCCGTTGAAACCTATTTCCAATCCATTTCAATATAAAAAATTAAAAAAAGTTAAAAAAATTAGAAAAATTAAAAAGTTAAAAAAAATTAATAAAAAAAAAAAATTCAAATAAAAAACAAGAAAGTAATAAAAAAAATGAAAAAACAAAACAAGACATACATCATTTTATAATTTTATAAGGAAAAATGGGTCTCGATCCAACCCAACTCGTTTGGACCCGACCCGTTCAACCCATTAGACCCGTTTGGGTCTCGAACCGACCCATTTGCCAGACATACATTCAACTTAAAACTGCAGTAAATTAACCTTTATGTTCCTGTACTACTCAGGTAAGAAGTCTTTAATTAAAAGACCCGCAAAGATGACATCATCAGTCGTTCTTCCATTTGCATTCGTAAAACCTTGCGGTGTTCAGGGAGCAGTAACTCTTAAAGATATAAATCAGAAGATACATACACCATCAAAATCCAAGAAACCATATGAAGATCCCACAATAGAATACCCTAAATCTGCGTTCTCGGGGAAACCAATCGTTGGTAAAACCAAAATTCGCACAGAAGGCGGGAAAGGGAGCATTACAATTATGAGAACAATAGGATGATGATCAGATTGTTTACATTTATATCTTCATTTTAAAATTTTAAATTAAAAAAAAAAAAAGATAGCTCTGGTCACATGTTTGTATGTTCATGGAGAGTCCTTATAGGCGGTAGATTCAGGTTTCTATCCCTGAGTTGACTGGAATCAATTAGGATCTTTTTGTGTATAAGATCCTTTTACCATTTTTGTCTCTACAACTTTGACAATGCTAATTTGATTAATTAATCTCATTTTTAACTTATAAACATGTGTTTTCGCTTACTTTTTTTCTACATTACTTACTAACTTGAGTTTTGATTTGGGCTAGGATTAGTGGTGAAACTGGAACACATATGTTGTTGGGTGAATTAGTTAACCGATAAAACTTTGAGAGACGAAAGTGATTAATATATAGATATATGCTAAATTTGTACTTTTATCCTTGATCCTGTCCAAGTTCAGGGAAAAAAAAGTACTGTTCTTGATGAATTTTGGATACATCTCTATTTTGATCACTTTCGTCTAGGGGTGTACACGATTCGAGAAAATCTGAGCAACCTAACCAAAAAATGAGGAACCGAGCGGATCCCGAACTGAACAGGATTATTTCGGTCCAGTCCTTGGTCCACATTTTGACCGATTTTCGGTCTTTGGCCCGGGCCAAACCCAAAATTAAGACTAAAAATAACCGGACCAAACCAAATATATACTGTCGGTCCTCTGTGAGGCTTTTTACTAAAAATTGGGACTTGGGATAGAACCGAATCGAACTAGTTTGGTCCGGTTCCGCACCATACACGCCCCTGCTAATCATTTGACTCAAAGTTAATGTATGTATGGGAATTTAACATGTAATCACATACATATAAGAATTTAAAAGAAATTCGAATAAAACTAAAATAACAGCCTCAATAACAACAAATGCTAAAAACTATAGCGAAATTAACGAATGTAAATAGAACAAATTGAAGTAATAATTTGTATATTCTAATAAATATCAAGAATCTCTAAAATATAATCATTGCAAGTTGGACAATTACCTTTAGAGACATGAAATTCCTTGGTACAATTTTTGCAAAATGTATGTCCACATGGCCCTAATGCATCACCCTTGTGTTTCCCTTTGCATTTGCTACAAACATTGCAATCTCCCATATCTTCTTCTTTATGGTCTTCTTCTTCCTCTTCTTGTTCAGCGTTTTCCAAATAATTAGATCCGTCCGTACTCAACAATGACATCAACGACATTTGTTGATCGTCTCCTTGTTTTTCCTCGTTATGCGATTTATTTTCGTCCTCTTCTGGATCAGTTTCAACCGGAAGTAAACGAGTACTTCTTTGTTTTTCAATTGCCTCACCTTCTAACTCGTCCGTTTCGTCTTCACTTGAATACCTATAAGATCCATGTCGTACCATCATACGATTGTTTTTAGGCATTGAAATGTCTGATTCGGGAATAGGGACAGAAGATTTCCATGCTTTTCCTGCACGTTTGAGACGAAGTTTGTCACGAAATGTTTTCCAATTTTTCTTGGTTCCCGAATTTTGATCATTTCGAATCATATCGACTATATTCTTGTCTTCCATTTGTTTCTTCGAGTCTTGACCGATCACGATGAAATTTCAAATCTTTTCACAAACATTAAATTTTTATGATGGAATAATTGGTATGAATTTGAGCAACTGATGAAAGAAATGATTAAAGTTATAAATTTACAGTTACAGAAAAGTGAAGCATTGTTTGATATGATGTTGTAATAAATGGAATAAAGAGAGATGATGGGTTGTGAAGTAGAAAAAGAAGTTAAAAAGATCATAACAGAAATGAAGTAGAGGCCATAAGAGATGGTGTGGAGCGAGTCTTATGGAAAAATAAATCACTCCATATTTTATTAGCTTTTGAATTAGTAATTAAATTAAAAAAATAGGAAGGGGCGAAATTGGAAAATACGAGGGGCTATAATCGGTTAAGAAAATAATGGAGGGTTGAAATTGAAAATTTGGCGGAGACTTAGTTCGGGCAAAAGAAAGTGTGGGGAGCCAATTTAAAACTTACGTTTTAAAAAAAATGAAGTTATGTTCGATTGATGCGACATTTGTAATAGTAAAACCGAATCTAGTCCCTGCCACGCTGCAACCGAAGTAAAACCCACGGCTTCTAGTTTTGATTATATGTATAATGTACGGATCATAAAAAAATTTATTGCAGTACTTGTGAGATACCGGAATCGTTACAATAAGACTGTATATAACCCGGCGTCAAAATACTCCCGTCATCCCACTTGGCAACAGATTTGACGCCCTTGACGCCCCTAACGCGGCGTCAAAATTTGACGCCCGGGGCGTCAGTCGAGAATTTGACTGGTGTGTCAAATGTGTGTCAGCCAATCAGATTTTTTCAAATATTTTTATATATTATTAATTAATATATTTTATACCCAACTACCAATAATATTTTACCACATCACCCATTAAAAAATTTAACCCTCAAATTTGACACTCCCTTTTATTTAACTTCATATTTTGACCTTGCCACATCACCAAAAAGTACATCACTTGACTTTGATGTCACCGCCACGGTTGGAAACAGTCTAACAGAATCAGAAAAATACATAACAACTAATTTAAATTTTTAACAACAAAATCAGGTTAGACATCCCTTAATCACTTTCTTTTGGTCCAAAACATTGTCTCTGATGAAAGTATCAATATCTTGGTTAGCTGACCCACCTTCAACGACACTTTTTCGACAAACTTCTCTAAGTCGTTTCGCCCTCTCCATCATCGCAATCCTATCATCACTCTTTCGATCCATAAAACGTCTTACAATCTCTGAAATCTCATCTCTCTTAACAACTCCCGACTCCTTCCTCATATTCGACCCATTTCCCCAATCTTTAACAATTGCTAAACGATTAAGTGGTTGATCAAACCATAAAGGGTAAGCCAACATTGGCACACCCGAAAACAAACCCTCCTTGACCGAATTCCACCCACAATGTGTCAAAAACCCTCCTATTGAACAATGTGACAAAACCCTAAATTGATCACACCATTTTACCACCATTCCCTGTTCGCCACAAGATTCTTCTAAGTACGAATTTTCTCCTCTAACCACCCACAAATAGGTGCTTCGTGCGATGTAAATAGGTGCTTCGTGCGATGAGGTGTCTAGTTTCATTTGGTAAGGTATGTTTGGTCCACATGTGTAAAGCGGTATATGTAAACCGGCCTTGAGGGCATCATTGGTCCTAGATTCTAACTCGTAGATGGTGGATAATAGGACATAATTTGCCTTTTTTATCAAATCGTCAAGATTAGGGAGCAAACCAGAAACAAGATTGGGTACCAAACCTTCAGATGTGCGTTGAGACTTGCTGAAATGTCCCGTTCTTATTGATTAAAAACGTTCCATATTAATTGATTTCGTTGCGAGGTTTTGACCTCTATATGAGACGTTTTTCAAAGACTGCATTCATTTTTAAAACACCATCACCTTTATAAAGGTTTAAAAAGCTTTACGTAGATTATCAAATAATGATAATCTAAAATATCCTGTTTACACACGACCATTACATAATGGTTTACAATACAAATATGTTACATCGAAATCAGTTTCTTGAATGCAGTTTTTACACAATATCATACAAACATGGACTCCAAATCTTGTCCTTATTTTAGTATGCAACAGCGGAAGCTCTTAGTATTCACCTGAGAATAAACATGCTTTAAACGTCAACAAAAATGTTGGTGAGTTATAGGTTTAACCTATATATATCAAATCGTAACAATAGACCACAAGATTTCATATTTCAATACACATCCCATACATAGAGATAAAAATCATTCATATGGTGAACACCTGGTAACCGACAATAACAAGATGCATTTTTAAGAATATCCCCATCATTCCGGGACACCCTTCGGATATGATATAAATTTCGAAGTACTAAAGCATCCGGTACTTTGGATGGGGTTTGTTAGGCCCAATAGATCTATCTTTAGGATTCGCGTCAATTAGGGTGTCTGTTCCCTAATTCTTAGATTACCAGACTTAATAAAAAGGGGCATATTCGATTTCGATAATTCAACCATAGAATGTAGTTTCACGTACTTGTGTCTATTTTGTAAATCATTTATAAAACCTGCATGTATTCTCATCCCAAAAATATTAGATTTTAAAAGTGGGACTATAACTCACTTTCACAGATTTTTTACTTCGTCGAGAAGTAAGACTTGGCCACTGTTGATTCATGAACCTATAACAATATATACATATATATTAAAGTATGTTCAAAATATATTTACAACACTTTTAATATATTTTGATGTTTTAAGTTTATTAAGTCAGCTGTCCTCGTTAGTAACCTACAACTAGTTGTCCACAGTTAGATGTACAGAAATAAATCGATAAATATTATCTTGAATCAATCCACGACCCAGTGTATACGTATCTCAGTATTGATCACAACTCAAACTATATATATTTTGGAATCAACCTCAACCCTGTATAGCTAACTCCAACATTCACATATAGAGTGTCTATGGTTGTTCCGAAATATATATAGATGTGTCAACATGATAGGTCAAAACATTGTATACGTGTCTATGGTATCTCAAGATTACATAATATACAATACAAGTTGATTAAGTTATGGTTGGAATATATTTGTTACCAATTTTCACGTAGCTAAAATGACAAAAATTATCCAATCTTGTTTTACCCATAACTTCTTCATTTTAAATCCGTTTTGAGTGAATCAAATTGCTATGGTTTCATATTGAACTCTATTTTATGAATCTAAACAGAAAAGTATAGGTTTATAGTCGGAAAAATAAGTTACAAGTCGTTTTTGTAAAGGTAGTCATTTCAGTCGAAAGAACGACGTCTAGATGACCATTTTAGAAAACATACTTCCACTTTGAGTTTAACCATAATTTTTGGATATAGTTTCATGTTCATAATAAAAATCATTTTCTCAGAATAACAACTTTTAAATCAAAGTTTATCATAGTTTTTAATTAACTAACCCAAAACAGCCCGTGGTGTTACTACGACGGCGTAAATCCGGTTTTACGGTATTTTTCGTGTTTCCAGGTTTTAAATCATTAAGTTAGCATATCATATAGATATAGAACATGTGTTTAGTTAATTTTAAAAGTCAAGTTAGAAGGATTAACTTTTGTTTGCGAACAAGTTTAGAATTAACTAAACTATGTTCTAGTGATTACGAGTTTAAACCTTCGAATAAGATAGTTTTATATATATATGAATCGAATGATGTTATGAACATCATTACTACCTCAAGTTTAGTAGGTAAACCTACTGGAAGTGACAAGAAATGATCTAGCTTGAAAGGATCTTGGATGGCTTGAAAGTTCTTGAAGTAGGATCATGACACAAAAACAAGTTCAAGTAAGATTTTTACTCGAATTAAGATAGTTTATAGTTATAGAAATTGAATCAAAGTTTGAATATGAATATTACCTTGAATAAGAAAGATAACCTACTGTATATAACAAAGGTTTCTTGATCTTAGATGATTACTTGGAATGGATTAGAAAGCTTGGAAGTAAATTAGTAAACTTGAAGGGATTTTTAGAGTGTTCTTGAAGTGTTCTTCCTATGATGATTATAGCTTGATTCTTGAAGTGATTTTTGATGAAGATGATGATTAACTACTGGAAAAATACGTTCATAATAGTGTGGGTGTGTTGAGAGAGAATTAGAAAGAGAATTGGAAGTGAAATGGAGTGAATGATGAGTGATAATTGGTGAGTGTTGAGTGGGGTTAAAAGGAGTTCTAGTTAGTTGACTAGCTCATGGTAGAAGTTAAAATTGATTAGTCATACATGACATAATCAAGAGTGGAATCCCATGCTAGTTCCTATTGGTATATACCCATAGTAAGTACGTTTTGAAGCTGTGTATAATACGGGTAAAAATACGACTAGAATTCTTGATGAAAGAAAAGAATGGGAAAGTAACTGTAACCATTTTCGTTAAGTATGAGTGTTTTGATATATGTCTTGAAGTCTTCCAAAAGTATTTTAATACATCTAAATACACTACATGTATATACATTTTAACTGAGTCGTTAAGTCATCGTTAGTCGTTACATGTAAGTGTTGTTTTGAAACCTTTAAGTTAACGATCTCAATTAATGTTGTTAACCCATTGATTATTATATCTAATGAGATGTTAAATTATTATATTATCATGATATTATGATATATTAATATATCTTAATATGATATATATACATTTAAATGTCGTTACAACGATAATCGTTACATATATGTCTCGTTTCGAAATCCTTAAGTTAGTAGTCTTGTTTATATGTATATAACTCATTGTTAATATACTTATGGAGATACTTACTTATCATAATCTCATGTTAACCATATGTATATCCATATATATATCGTCATGTCATTTTTACAAGTTTTAACGTTCGTGAATCGCCGGTCAACTTGGGTGGTCAATTGTCTATATGAAACATATTTCAATTAATCAAGTCTTAACAAGTTTGATTGCTTAACATGTTGGAAACATTTAATCATGTAAATATCAATCTCAATTAATATATATAAACATGGAAAAGTTCGGGTCACTACACTTGCCATGGAATGATGCGGGAAGATCTGCTACTGTTAATGAAGATATTCCGGGAATGTAATCTATGACCTCCTTTCCTCTTTCTGTTGCGTGAAATAACAAATACTACCGTTTAATATTTGATTTCAAATTGTTTGAAAAAATCCAACTGAATAAAAATTGAAAAAAACGAAACTGAATTTGAATTCAATTTCCAGTTCAGATTCAAATTTTAATTCGATTTTCAGTTCAATATTTGATTTCACTTTTTGAATTAAGTTAAACCGAACACGGTCATTGGTCTGGCGGTATCAAGGTGCCCCTTTCACCTTGAGTTCATGGGTTCAAGTTTCGTGTGAAAAATCGAGTTGGGTGTGTGCGTTCACATTCAGAAAAAAATATAAATATAAATATATATTAATAATAGATAACCGATTTAAAACTCAAAATTCGAATTCAACATCGATTTTTATGGTTGTT
Source organism: Rutidosis leptorrhynchoides (assembly GCF_046630445.1). Classification (NCBI taxonomy): domain Eukaryota; kingdom Viridiplantae; phylum Streptophyta; class Magnoliopsida; order Asterales; family Asteraceae; genus Rutidosis; species Rutidosis leptorrhynchoides. The sequence goes on from NC_092343.1 coordinate 51,219,301, forward strand.
TTGGTTGAATTATAATTTTTTCGCTTTTAACTTTTGGCCGAAATCTTATCGAATTCAAACTCAATTCAAATACTGTTTTTGGTTCGGTTTTGCTTAAATTATAAAAAATTTAACAAACCTAAGAGATAAAACAATGAAACCAAAAATTGAACTGAACCACCCCTAATAACAATCGTACACAAGTTCGAGCCTGATCGGGCTCGAGCTCGACTCGTCTACGCCCCTAACTTCATAGCTTTCAGTATATGCACCCAAGTCCTTGAATCTTGTACTTTAGGCATACATGATAATCAGGTGATTTAATTAGGTGTGAGTGTGTGACATACATGAAATAATCAACTATTTTAATTAGAAGCTAAGAGAGAGTTAACACACCTGAGACATCTATGTACAGATGATTATGTGATTCAAGAAGATCAATATGATGTATAATCGAAAACATAAACGCAGACATCGGCCAATATGCAGGAACCGGAATATTCCTTCTGTTAGCCACATCAAATGGCCACACCATAGTCGCATCGGCTATGATCAAGTCTACTGACACCTTCATCCAGTCAAGAACATCTTCAAAAGGTCGTTCCATATTAGTATTAACGGCTGCAATAAATGCTACAATATCCGAGCCACGAATGTGCTCTGACGGTATAACGTTAGGAATAGTAACGAACCGAATGATGTCATCATCATCCGGGTTCGGTCTGATCAATCCTAGCCACTCCTCAGTGACTATGATTGTAAAGATAGTTTTGAGATTGTGTTGGTTTAGTTTTGATGAGAGAAAGTGACATAAGTTTTTTTTTTTTTTTTTTTTTTTTCAAAAATGGGAATTTTTATTAAACAACCAAAATAAGATACAAAGGGCAGGGAATATCCATAACCCCCAACAACAAAACGACAATACAATTAGAAAACCTATGACCAATCGAAACAGAAAAACGAATACAATCAATCGGGCTTGAGATGCAATCGATCACCCTTCAATAGCAAACCCCAATTCTTCTCTGCAATCCTTATGGCATTCGATCCCTTAACAATTAGGGTAGAAAGCTTTAATTCGATTCCAGCAACAATTTCAAGAACAACATCCATCGCATTTCTTCTTCTTCCTTTAAAAATCCTGCTATTTCTTTCATGCCACAAGTGATACACAATAGCAGTAATGGAAAGCCTATTAATGACATCCCAAATCTGATTTCTGAAAGGATAGCTTGCAAGAGTGTTAACAATGCTCCTCAAATTATCAGGTAATCCCTTGAAAAGCAGATACATTTTCAATTCTTTCCATACAATCTTAGAATAGTCACATTCAAAAAATAAGTGATTGACTGAATCTTCACACATCCCACACAATTCACATTTAAAACTCTTATTTGGGTACCATTTCATCAGCTTTTCTTGAGTAGTGAGTCTGTCTAGATATGCCAACCATAAGATGAAAGCATGCTTGGGATTGGCCTGAGGAAACCAAATCACATGATGCCAAGGGACTTTTGGATGAGCAGACCTCAAATCTATCCAAACTTGACTAGTTTTATATGTACCAACCTTGCCCTGATTAAAAATCCATTGAATAGAGCCATCATTACCTTCAAAAACACGATGCTTAATTCTATCTCTCATACTCAGAAGTTGCTTCCAATCTCAGCTATCATTAGGTTTATACTCCACCTCCCAAAAAGATTTTCCTTTAAGCTTGACTAAATTGACCCAATTATACCACAAAGAGTCCTTTTTAGCAACTAATTTCCATAACTGCTTTATCAAAAGGATCTCATTCAAGTTGATAATGCTAAAAACGAACATATATTTCATAGCATTATTCCTCAAGAAAGACAAGCTTTTAGTTGCAACTGTTCTATTTACAAGTGATATTCGTTTAAATAATAAAAGGTGAAGACAAAAGACAGATTCGACGAATTGAAGACATAAACGATCAAAAAGCTCAAAACTACAAAATACAATCAAAGAGGTTCCAATTATTGATAAGAAACGTCTCAAAATTACAAGAGTACAAGATTCAAAACGCAAAGTACAAGATATTAAATTGTACGCAAGGACGTTCGAAAATCCGGAACCGGGACCAGAGTCAACTCTCAACGCTCGACGCAACGGACTAAAAATTACAAGTCAACTATGCACATGAATATAATATAATATATAATTAATTCTTAAAATTAATATATATATATATATATATATTATATTATATTATAAAACCGTCGGCAGAAGAAAACAACCACATGTGACTCTCCCCAGCTGGTCATGCGATCGCATGAGCCTGAAGGGAAAAACTCATGCGATCGCATGAGGCCCTTTTCCAGTTCACAGGCCTATAAAAATCGAGCTTTGGTGCACCATTTAACACATCCTTTTCTCATTCACTCATATGTAAACATATATATATATATATATATATATATATATATATATATATATATATATATATATATTTATATATATATTTATATTTTAATTTTAATTTTAATTTTAAATCCTAATAATAAGGGTATGTTAGCGAATGTTGTAAGGGTGTAAGTCGAAATTCTGTCCGTGCAACGCTACGCTATTTTTAATCATTGTAAGTTATGTTCAACCTTTTTAATTTAATGTCTCGTAGCTAAGTTATTATTTTGCTTATTTAAAATGAAGTAATCGTGATGTTGGGCTAGATACTAAAATTGGGTAATTGGGCTTTGTACCATAATTGGGGTTTGGACAAAATAACGACACTTGTGGAAATTAGACTATGGGCTATTAGTGGGCTTTATATTTGTTTAACTAAATGATAGTTTATTAATTTTAATATAAAGATTTACAATTGGACGTCCCTATAAATAATCATATACACTCGATCGGACACGATGGGCGGGATATTTATATGTACGAATAATCGTTCATTTAACCGGACACGGGAATGGATTAATAGTCACTAGAATTATTAAAACAGGGGTGAAATTATATACAATGACACTTGGTGTAATTGTTAACAAAGTATTAAAACCTTGGGTTACACGCAGTCGATATCCTGGTGTAATTATTAAACAAAGTATTAAAATCTTGTTACAGTTTAAGTCCCCAATTAGTTGGAATATTTAACTTCGGGTATAAGGATAATTTGACGAGGACACACGCACTTTATATTTATGACTGATGGACTGTTATGGACAAAAACTAGACGGACATATTAAATAATTCAGGACAAAGGACAATTAACCCATGGGCATAAAACTAAAATCAACACGTCAAACATCATGATTACGGAAGTTTAAATAAGCATAATTCTTTTATTTTATATTTAATTTCCTTTATTTTATATTTAATTGCACTTTTAATTATCACACTTTTATTTATTGTTATTGTATTTAATTGCACTTTTAATTATCGTACTTTTTAATTATCGCAATTTTATTTTATCGCACTTTTATTTATCGCAATTTCATTATCGTTATTTACTTTACACTTTAAATTAAGTTGTATTTATTTTTAATATTTTACATTAGGTTTTAACTGCGACTAAAGTTTTAAAATCGACAAACCGGTCATCAAACGGTAAAAACCCCCTTTTATAATAATAATATTACTTATATATATTTGTATTTTTATAAATTAAAACTAATATAGCGTTAAGCTTTGTTTAAAGATTTTCCCTGTGGAACGAACCGGACTTACTAAAAACTACACTACTGTACGATTAGGTACACTGCCTATAAGTGTTGTAGCAAGGTTTAAGTATATCCATTCTATAAATAAATAAATATCTTGTGTAAAATTGTATCGTATTTAATAGTATTTCCTTGTAAAAATATAAGCTATTTCATATACACCTCGCATAACATCAAGTATTTTTGGAACCGCTGCCGGGGACCAATATCTGCTAAAACGCCGGAAGCGCAACGCTAATATATATAAAAAAACATTTTTATTAATTTTTAAGTCTACTTTTATAAAAAATACGCTTTTGAAAAAATACGTTTTAAATATTCGAAAATATAAAAAGAAAAAAATATATAAATATTTTTAAGAGTTTGTTAAATATATAAGTTTTATAAAGTTTCTTTATTTTAATTTTTAAGTTTGTAAAAATTTAAATTTTATTTAAATATTTTGTATTTATTTAAAACAGAAAAATTAAAACAGCAAAAAAGAAAAAAAATAATAAAAACTCTCGGCCTCGTACTGTAGCAGCCCAGACCGTGGCCCAAAATTTAAGCTCATGCGATCGCATGAGCCCGAAGGCTTAACTTCATGCGATCGCATGAAGGCGCCTGACACGCCGCGGTAAAACCCTAACAGCATTAAATACGGAGTAATTATTATTATTATTATTTTTATTTATAACCCTAATTAGGTTAGTGTTTTAATTTAATTTTTAATTTAGTTTTTATTATTATTTTGTATTATTTAGTTTTAATTAGTTTAATTAATTTATAAAATTAATAGTTTTATTAAATAAATAATCTAAAAATAATATTTTTATAAAAAATTGTACTTTTTACAACTTTTAGTATATTTTTATATTTTGTACCTTTTTAATTGTTTTAGCATAATTTTTTATATTTTTCGTTCGTATTTAGTTTTAAGATATAGTTTTTTCCATAGTTATTTTTATTTCTAGATTTTTAGGCTTTGCCGTAAAATCCCTTAAGTGCTTTTTCTTTAGACTAAGATCTAGGTGCTTTAGAATTTTGCGACGCCTTTTTAAGTTTTAGTACCTTTTTAAGTTATTGCCATTTGGGATTTAGTTTTACTTGTAAGCTTTAATATTTTTAGACGCAACTTTTAATTCTTAGTTTTTAGTTCCTTTTTAAGTTTCAACGCGCTACTTTCTTATTTTTATTTTTCGACGCCTTTTACCTATGTATCAATTATCACTCCAATTAGTAATCTCAATTTGCAATTTTAATTTTAAGTTAGTGATAATAATAAGGTTGGGTTAGTCGAGTGTTTTAAAGTTTTATAAGTCACTCTTTTTCTTTCTTATTTCTCCAATTTTAATACCGACGCGCTCTTTTTCTTTCTTATTTCTCGCCATTCTAGTTTTTAGGACATAGATTTTTATTCTATTTCTTCTCTAAATTTCTTTAAATTACGAAAATTTATTTTAAGTGGTTAAATTGATAGACATCAAAATTTTCTGGTTCGTAGTAATAGTTGGATTTGTACGTGGACCGGGTTATTGGAGCCAAACAGTACTCAATTATATTGAGACCAAACGAATCCTGCCTCTCTGCTGCATCTTTTGGCTATTCGAAACGTGAGCAAAATCAGAAAAGTCTATTAATTGGATAACTTATATAATTTTTCTTTCCTTTTAAAAACTAATAGGATATTCAGTGAATGCACCGAGCAAGACGTTCACCACCTTTTGTACGTTCACCACCTGTAACTCGATCAAGACATCTAGCAAATATTGTCGCCGTTGATTTTCCTTTAGAATCGTCATCCAGTCGACCAAGTACTCCAATTCAAATTTCCGATAATCCATTTTTTGAACCCGACCTCACAATTGAGAATTCGGAGAATATTCAGGGACGATTTATAGATCCTGAACCACTAATTTTTCCTCCGGAACCACCAATCATTCAAACAGAGATTGTTGAGGAACGAACCATTAAATCAGAATCCTCTAGTGATTCAGATTCAACGAATTCAATCATGAAAAATCTAGAACCTCTAAGTATGGAAGACCGAATGAGAGCTAAACGCACTGGCCAAGGTCACGCAATTACTCATCCAGACATTAATGCGCCAGATTATGAAATCAAAGGACAAATTCTACACATGGTAACTAATCAATGCCAATTTAGTGGTGCGCCGAAGGAAGATCCAAATGAACATCTTCGTACCTTTAATAGGATCTGCACACTATTTAAAATAAGAGAAGTAGAAGATGAACAGATATATCTCATGTTATTTCCCTGGACTTTAAAGGGAGAAGCCAAAGATTGGTTGGAATCGTTACCTGAAGGGGCGATTGATACATGGGACGTTTTAGTTGAAAATTTTCTTAAACAATTCTTTCCGGCATCTAAAGCCGTAAGACTTCAAGGAGAAATTGTTACATTCACACAGAAACCAAATGAAACTCTATATGAGGCATGGACCAGATTTGGAAAGTTATTGAGAGGATTTCCGCAACATGGTTTAGACACTTGTCAAATAGTACAAATATTCTACCAAGGATGCGACATCACTACAAGAAAAGACATCGACATAGCAGCTGGTGGTTCCATTATGAAGAAAACAGAAACTGATGCTTACAAAATTATTGATAACACTGCTTCCCACTCACATGAGTGGCACCAAGAAAAAGATATCGTTAGATCATCTAAAGCAGCTAGAGCCGATTCTAGTCATGACTTAGATTCCATTTCTGCGAAGATAGATGCTGTCGAGAGACGAATGGAAAAGATGAGTAAGGATATACACTCAATACGAATTAGTTGTGAGCAGTGTGGAGGACCACATTTGACAAAAGATTGTCTCAGTATTGAACTAACAATGGAACAAAGAGAGAATGTTTCATACATAAACCAAAGGCCTGGAAATAATTATCAGAATAATTATCAACCGCCAAGACCGATCTACAATCAAAATCAGAATTATAATCGAAATGTTCCATACAACAACCAACAAGGTCCTAGTAATCAACAAGTATCCAATAATACTTACAATCAGCAAAGACCTAATTTTCAAAACAAACCACCACAATCCGATGATAAAAAGCCGAATTTAGAAGATATGATGACGAAGCTAGTTGAATCTCAAACACAGTTTTTCACATCTCAAAAACAAACGAATGAACAAAATGCTCAAGCATTTAGAAATCAACAAGCTTCTATTCAAAATCTGGAACAAGAAGTGAGCAACCTAGCAAGGTTAATAGGTGAAAGAAAACCGGGAAGTCTACCAAGTGATACAAATGCTAACCCCCGGAATGAAACAGCTAAAACCATTACCACAAGAAGTGGTATTACACTTAAACCACCTGAAATACCTGTAATTTCTGATGAAGCTATTCCTACTCCACAAGAACCACAACCTGAATAAGATAAGGAAAAAGAACCGGTAGTTGAAAAGGTTAATGAAGATAACACAGTTAAGGCTAAACCTTATGTTAAACCATACCAACCACCACTTCCTTACCCGAGTAAAATGAAAAAAGAGAGACTTGAAGCCGAGCAATCCAAATTTTTGGATATGTTTAAACAGATAAATGTAAATCTTCCTTTCATTGATGTAATTTCAGGAATGCCTAGATATGCTAAATTTCTGAAAGATCTGATCTCGAATAGAAAGAAAATGAAAGAACTCTCGGCTGTTACTATGAATGCTAATTGTTCTGCAGTGCTGTTGAATAAGATACCAGAAAAACTATCTGATCCAGGAAGTTTCACAATTCCATGTTTTCTGGGTAGTCTTAGTTCAATAGAAGCATTGGCAGATTTAGGTGCTAGTATAAATTTAATGCCGTATTCACTATACGCTAAACTAGACCTTGGAGAATTGAAACCAACACGAATAAATATACAACTAGCCGATTGATCAATAAAATATTCTAGAGGGATAATGGAAAACATGCTAGTTAAAGTTGGTACTTTAGTATTTCTAGTAGATTTTGTTGTTCTGGACATGGAAGAAGATTCTCAAGTTCCTCTCATATTAGGAAGACCATTCTTAAACACGGCTAAAGCAATGATAGACGTGTTTGGTAAGAAATTGACCCTAAGTATAGAGGACGAGAGTGTTACCTTTTCAGTTGATAGAGCAATGCAACAACCGCAATCTGCAGATGATACATGTTATTATATTCAAACTATAGAATCACATGCAGAATTGTTAGAAGAATTTCCAGAATTAAAAGGAACAGGAGAATGTTCTTTAGGAGAAGGAACTGAACCAATTGATGAAACTGAAATGTTAGCTACACTTATGGCTAATGGATATGAACCAACAACAGAAGAAATTCAAATGCTAAAAGAAGAAGACAGATATCGATATAAATCATCGATAGAAGAACCACCAACATTAGAGTTAAAGCCACTTCCAAACCATTTGGAATATGCTTATTTACATGGTGAATCTGAATTACCTGTAATAATATCGTCTTCTCTTACTAAAAATTAAAAATCTCAACTCATTTCTGTATTAAAAGCTCATAAACCAGCCATTGCATGGAAGATTCATGACATTAAAGGAATAAGTCCTTCGTATTGCACACATAAAATCCTTATGGAAGAAGGTCATAAAACGTATGTGCAACGCAACGAAGACTAAATCCTAATATGCAAGATGTAGTTAAGAAAGAAATTATTAAACTGCTTGATGCAGATTTAATTTATCCAATTTCTGATAGTCCATGGGTAAGCCCAGTTCAATGCGTGCCTAAGAAGGGTGGCATGACTGTTATCACAAATGAGAAAAATGAGTTTATTCCTACTAGGGCTGTAACAGGATGGCGTGTATTTATTGATTATAGAAAATTAAATGACGCCACCAGAAAAGATCACTTTCCCTTACCTTTCATTGATCAAATGTTGGAAAGATTAGCCGGAAACAGTTACTATTGTTTTCTTGATGGTTTTTTCGGATATTTTCAAATTCCAATAGCACCCGAAGACCAAGAGAAAACCACATTCACGTGCCCTTATGGTACTTTTGCTTAAAAATGCATGCCATTTGGACTTTGCAACGCCCCTGCAACCTTTCAAAGGTGCATGATGGCAATTTTTCACGACATGATAGAAGAATGCATGGAAGTTTTCATGGATGACTTTTTAGTCTTCGGTGATATTTTTGAAACATGTCTAGTTAATCTAGAATGAATGCTTATTAGATGCGAACAATCAAATCTAGTACTTAATTGGGAGAAATGCCATTTCATGGTTAAAGAAGGCATCGTTCTTGGTCATAAAATTTCAAAGGAAGGAATTGAAGTGGATAGAGCTAAAGTAGATGTAATTGCTAAACTTCCAAATCCCACCAATGTTAGAGGAGTTAGGAGTTTTCTAGGGCATGTCGGTTTTTACCGACGTTTCATAAAAGATTTTTCTAAAATTGCCACTCCTATGAATAAACTCCTAGAAAAGGATGCTCCATTCATCTTTTCAGATGAATGTATCAAATCTTTTAATATTCTTAAAGAAAAACTCACTAATGCGCCGATCATGATAACACCAAATTGGAATCTACCGTTTGAACTAATGTGCGATGCAAGTGATTTTGCAATGGGAGCCGTTTTAGGACAAAGGATTGAAAAAAGATTTCAACCTATATATTATGCTAGTAAGACGTTACAAGGAGCACAAACAAATTACACAACTACTGAAAAAGAACTCCTTGCTATTGTCTTTGCTTTTGACAAATTTCGATCATATCTCGTTCTTGCTAAAACGGTGATCTATACCGACCATTCTGCTCTTAGATACCTATTTTCGAAACAAGATGCTAAACCAAGATTAATACGTTCGATCTTACTCTTACAAGAGTTCGATATTGAAATCCGAGATAAAAGAGGAGCAGAAAATCTCGCCGCTGATCATCTTTCTCGTCTTGAAAATCCTGAATTAGAAGTTCTAAATGAATCGGCCATACAAAACAATTTTCCTGATGAATATCTATTGAAGATAGATTATAATGAAATTCTATGGTTTGCAGACTATGCAAACTATTTAGTATGTGGATTCCTTGAAAAAGGATTGTCGTACCAAAAACGAAAGAAATTCTTTAGTGATATAAAACACTGTTTCTGGGAAGATCCACATTTGTTTAAAAGTTGTCCCGATGGAATAATACGCCGATGTGTATTCGGAGATGAAGCTAGTAAAATCTTAAACCATTGTCACACAGGACCAACAGGAGGGCATTATGGGCCTCAACTAACAGCAAGAAAAGTTTATGATGCTGGATTCTATTGGCCTACAATTTTCAAAGACGCACACTGATGTTAAAGCTAAGGGGTATAAAATACTATTAAATTTTAGCAGAAAATACTATTAAATATGCTACAATTTTACACAAGTTTTAATTATTTATCTACAAATGGGATATACCTAAACCTTGCTACAACATTATAGGCAGTGTACCTAATCGTAGAGTAGTATAGTTTTTAGTAAGTCCGGTTCGTTCCACAGTGAGCAGGCTTATTAAACACTATATTTTTAAACAACTATATTTGTACAAAATATATATAATAATATATAAAAGGGGGTTTACCGTTTTATGACCGGTTTGTCGATTTATATTTTAAGCGAAGCGTATAGTAAATGACGATATTTAAATAACAATATAAAATAAATAACAATAATTAAAATGACAATAAATAAAAGTACGAGGAAAAAAATGAAATAAAATATATTATGCTTATTTAGGCTTCCGTAACCATGATGTTTGACGTGTTGATTTTAAGTTTTATGCCCATGGGTTAATTGTCCTTTGTCCTGGATTATTTAATATGTCCGTCAGATTTTTGTCCATAACAGTCCATCGGTCATAAATTTAAAGTGCGAGTGTCCTCGTCAAATTATCCTTATACCCGAAGTCAAATATTCCAACTAATTGGGGACTTAAACTGTAACAAGGTTTTAATACTTTGTTTAATAATTACACCAGGATATCGACTGCGTGTAATCCAAGGTTTAATACTTTGTTAACAATTACGCCAAGTGTCCTTGTACATAATTTCACCCCTGTTTTAATAATTCCATAGACTATTAATCCATTCCCGTATCCGGTTAAATGAACGATTATTCGTACATATAAATATCCCGCCCATCGTGTCCGATCGAGTGTATATGGTTATTTATAGGTACGTTCAATTGTAAATCTTTATATTAAAATTAACAAACTATCATTTAGTTAAACAAATATAAAGCCCATTAATAGCCCATAGTCTAATTTCCACAAGTGTCGTTCTTTTGTCCAAACCCCAATTATGGTACAAAGCCCAATTACCCAATTTTAATATTTTTAGCCCAACATCATGATTACTTCGTCTTAAATAAGCATAATAATAACTTAAGTACGAGACATTAATTTAAAAAGGAGAACATAGCTTACATTGATTATTTATCGCGTAGTGTTACACGGACAGAGCTCCGACTTTAAAACCCGTAAAATAACCTTTGCATAACCCAAAACAAATCTAATATAAAACTACACTATATATATATATATATATATATATATATATATATATATATATATATATATATTTATTATTTATGTTACAGAGGAAGAGATATATGAATATGGTGTTTAAACTCGGCCAGAATTCGTTGCATTTATAGGACATTTTTGAAATTTCAAACTCCGCGAGTCGTGGAGTTTTAAGCCTTCAAACTCCGCGAGTCGTGGAGTTTGATTTTCCAGCTCACAATTTTTTGGATCTTAGCTTGTCGACGTAATTTAATAATAATATAATATATAAATAATTTTAAGAATTATTTAAATATTATATTTTATTTATGTGCATAGTTGACTTGTAATTTTTGCACCGTTGCGTCGCGCGTTGAGAGTTGACTCATGTCCCGGTTCCGGATTTTAGAAAATCCTTGCGTACAATTTAATATCTTGTACTTTGTGTTTTGTAACTTGTACTCTTGTCATTTTTAGACGTTTTTCATCAATAAATTGAACCTTTTGAATTGTATCTTGTACATTTGAGCTTTTTAGACGTTTGTGTCTTCAAATCTTCGTTTTCGCCTTTTGTCTTCGCACTTATTTATTTAAACAATTACAATGAAAATATAATACAATTACATATGAAAACCTATTATTTAGGAGGGATATTGCTATGAAATATATGTTCCTTTTTAGCCTTATCAAATATCCCCACACTTGAGCGTTGCTTGTCCTCAAGCAATACAGAACTTGAAATAAAAACATACATGAATCACTTTTTTATTCATCACACTTTGTACATCAGTGATTTTGATATGGTGGTATAAACAATGATAGTAACGATAGAACCATGGTTAAAGGTGGGTGTGTCATCCACAGTTGCCTCGGGTTTAGGTCAACGACACTTGCAATCAAATAGCCGATTTACTTTCAGTTTCCAAAGCAAAGTGCACATTTGAAAGGCGGTTTACAGTCCCACATGACTATGAAAATGTAGATCCTTAAGGAAATTAGATCTTTATGAAAATATTTGATCTTTTGAAAATTCAATCTAGCTTTTACCCTAGATAAGTTTTCCGGAATAACCCTTCACCGGTGTTTGCAAAATATTTTTGTGGGTTGTGTGGGTTTCAGATTTGAAAATTTTAGCTCAACACTTGTGGTTTTGTGTTATCCACTTGCTAACCTTGTATTAGGAAAGCAACACGTCTAGTTTACTTGTCCCGTATATTAGCTTTCGGCAAACTACCGTCTGGTTGTAAAAGAAAGCGATGAACAAGAAACTGTTAAGGCAATGTCTAATGACATGCATTTTATTATGGTCCAAAAACGTGTCGAATGCTATTACTATCCTTTGTAGGAGCAATAGTAAAGATCATCCTTATAATTTTTCGGTCTGGCACAAGGTCCTGTCTTCGACCAAGCTATGCAACCACCGTTCTTACGGTTGACACTCGATTTGGTTCAGGTGACCTAATGAATTCCAGGTGAATTCCTAGGATTTTACATTCGATGGTAATGAACGCATTAAAAATGGGTTTTCAGAAAACAAATCGGTTTATAATTTTGATCAAAATATTTTCTCGTTCATGCTTGAGTTTAGATATCATTGAATTCCATGAGTTTGAATTCTCAATCTTTAAGGTCAATCTCAAGGATTGAGTAATATCAGTCTTAAAAGCTGATTTTTAATCTTTAAGGAGATTATCCTTTCTGGGGATCTGATTCATTAGTCTTATCAAGCTAATTTACACGGTGCCCCCCCCATTGTACGAGATAAATCCTTCTCATGGTTAGGATAAATCTGACCACTTGGCGACCCTGTTTGATGCTGAGGTCCGTGGATTTCCTGCTGATTTTAGAGATGACTTTTCTAGATTTTTTGTCAACCTACAGCTGGTCTGGACGACAACTTCCTGACCTAAATCAAGAAGCGCGTGTTTTTTTCGGAAGACTTTACTTCCTTTTAATTATGGAATTGATTCATCGTGTAGATCCATCTCTTCTTTCAAAAGTATTACAATAAATCGGGTAAAACTGATTAGTATTATTCAAAACAAAAGTACCTGCAATAACTTTACAGAAATATGTGATAGATAGTTTTTAATTGAATAACTTGGTACATTCTCCCCACACTTAGTTTCTTTCTTTGCCTTTTTATTCTCCTTTATTCCATTTTAAATGAATTCAAGAGTTTTAAGTTGTTTCTCAATTTATGTCCTTTTCGAGGTAACGATAATTTCGGTATTAACACCTAGTTTTCATCGTTCATAAATATGTATAAACATGATTTTGACTTCATTTAGTTGAAATTTTTTCAAATTTTCATAAAATTTTGCAAATAAACCAAGTATAAACCCGAAAGAATTTATAACCCTTCCCCACACTTGAGATCATGCAATGCCCTCATTTGCATGAAATTAGACTCTAATTATAAATTCATGAGGGTGATTAGTGTAGAAAAGTGATTGAAAATACCCAGTTTGTAATTTCAAAGCTCGTTGAATGATAGATGGCGCGCCTCATCGTCATTCCTTTTTGTTTTATCACACATGTTTTTCTTCAAAAATGGTTGCTTTTCTGAACTGTTTGATAATTTTTGAAAATACGTCTTTTACCCTAACTTATCATGCATTTTTATTAACGATTTATGCACTAACCCGAACCCCTAATTTAATGTTAAGTGGGGTTAGACTTCCCCACACTTAGCTGACGACATGTGAAGTCGGTAGAATAAGTTCCACGAATTAAAATAGTGAGCCAGTTATTTACATCTCGGGTTGTGTATAATATATCAATGGGTTTAAAGTTTAGACTCACCCGATCGTCACTACTTAATTCTTTTTTAAGTGTAGCTTTTAGTAAATGGATATGCCTCTTTTCTGGTTCTTGGTCAAATGGATTGATATACACCGACATACATATTATAGGGTGGACAATTTCTAACGTTTCCTTCCTTTTATTCTCGAGATCAAAGTTTTCACCTCTATTACCCAATTGGGTGAAATCCGAGGTGTCATTATCTATTACAGCTCGTAGTTCATCTTCGGTAGATGACTTGTCTATTGAGAATATTGGGTTGGAAGGTTGTGGAATGGTGAATTTCGGGATTGGAGTAGATTCTTCTTCATTAACGGTACTTATCGGTCCCACCACTTTGGTCTCGGGGGTAAAATTTTCAACGTTATCGTTTTCCCAAGATTACCAATTTGTCACCCTTACTTCTTCTTCTTCATCCATTGATGGATCGTTGATTTCGTCGGTAGAGGCTAATGTGTCGATATGTTGTGAAATTGGTAAAGCTGAATAAAAAGTATCATCGGGATAGTTGGTGATTTCGGAGTTCTCGAATTCATCAAAATTCGATGATATGAGATTTTCTTGCACAATACTCCTCAGATCAACAGGTGTGTAGTCTGATAGAGTTTCAGCTTGCCGGTTTACAAACTCTCTCATTTGTTCATTTTGAGCATTGAGTTCTTCGAGTTTGATTTTCATATTGTCTAATAAATTTTCAGACACGTAATTTTCCTCGTCTACTGGTTGTTGAGTTTGGAAATATTCTTGGGAATAATCCCAATTTGAATTGTATTCTTCATAATCATTTCATTCAGGTTCCGTGGGTGCGTAATTTTCCATAGGAACGTAATAATAACATTCCCATGTTGAGTGATAATCTCCACAGATTTCACAACCAGTTATTGTTTCGTCATTCGTGATCCAAGATTGACCGAACGAATTGTCATCAACACCCGTTTGAGAGTATTGATTTAATTGATTTTGGATATCAAAAAGAGTTTCCATAGCCTTGTTTTCAAAATTTTCCATTTTATTGCGATGGCCAAATTTTAGCTACAATGTGGTGCATTTACTAATTATCCTATTAGTTATAAAAATAGAAAAACTTATATAAGTTGTCCAATTAATAGACTTTTCTGCTTTTGCCCACGTTTCGAATAGCCAAAAGATGCAGCAGGGAGCCAGAACCCTTTAAATCGGAAGCTCACAACTCAGCCACTAACAAATCCAACTATTACTACGAAGCAAAAAATTGTCAACGTCCATTAATTTAACCACTTAAATAATTTTTCTTTCCGTTTGAGATATTAGATAAGAAATAGAGAAAATTTCTAAGTCCTAAAAACTAAAGCGTCGAGAAATAAGAAAGAAAAAGAATGCGTGTCGAAAAACGTCGAAAAATAAAAATAATAAAATAGCGCGTCGTGACTTAAAAGTCTAAAAATTATATCTAAAAAGTTGCGCCTAAAGGTCTAAAGGTAAATGCAATTTTATTCAGAAAACGTCAATTACTTAAAGGCACTAAATCTATTTCAAACTAAAGCGAAAAACGGCGTCGCAAAATTCCAAAGCGCCTAAATCTTAATCTAAAGAAAAAGCACTTAAGGGATTTTAGGGCAAAGCCTAAGAATCTATACATATAAAAAAACTACGGAAAAACTAATTTTAAAACTAATTGCGAACGAAAAATATACAAAATATTACAATTACACTAAATAAAAGGATACAAATTATAAAAAGTGATAAAATTACTTATTTTTATAAAAAAAATATTATTTTTATATTTTTATTTTTATATTTTATAAAAGTATTAATTTTTTATATATTAAAACTAAATATAATTAATTATAACTAATTAATTTAAAAACTTAAACTAAATAATAATAATAATAAAGTAAATAGGGTTAAATAATAATAATAATTAATAATACCCAGTAATAAATGCTTTTTAGGGTTTCTTTGTGGCCTGACAGGGCGGCTCCGCGAGTCGTGGAGTTTGAAAAAACGTTTTTTTTTTATTTGTTTTTTTTTTAAATTTTATATTGTTTTTCTAAAAATATATTTATACAAAAATAAATTAAAAATATAGCGTTTCGCCGATTTCCCCGGCAGCGGCGCCAAAAACTTGATGTTAAAGCTAAGGGGTATAAAATACTATTAAATTTTAGCAAAAAATACTATTAAATATGCTACAATTTTACACAAGTTTTAATTATTTATCTACAAATGGGATATACCTAAACCTTGCTACAACACTATAGGCAGTGTACCTAATCGTAGAGTAGTATAGTTTTTAGTAAGTCCGGTTCGTTCCACAAGGAGCAGGCTTATTAAACACTATATTTTTAAACAACTATATTTGTACAAAATATATATATAATAATATATAAAAGGGGGTTTACCGTTTTATGACCGGTTTGTCGATTTATATTTTAAGCGAAGCGTATAGTAAATGACGATATTTAAATAACAATATAAAATAAATAACAATAATTAAAATGACAATAAATAAAAGTACGAGGAAAAAAATGAAATAAAATATATTATGCTTATTTAGGCTTCCGTAACCATGATGTTTGACGTGTTGATTTTAAGTTTTATGCCCATGGGTTAATTGTCCTTTGTCCTGGATTATTTAATATGTCCGTCTGATTTTTTTCCATAACAGTCCATCGGTCATAAATTTAAAGTGCGAGTGTCCTCGTCAAATTATCCTTATACCCGAAGTCAAATATTCCAACTAATTGGGGACTTAAACTGTAACAAGGTTTTAATACTTTGTTTAATAATTACACCAGGATATCGACTGCGTGTAATCCAAGGTTTAATACTTTGTTAACAATTACGCCAAGTGTCCTTGTACATAATTTCACCCCTGTTTTAATAATTCCATAGACTATTAATCCATTCCCGTGTCCGGTTAAATGAACGATTATTCGTACATATAAATATCCCGCCCATCGTGTCCGATCGAGTGTATATGGTTATTTATAGGTACGTTCAATTGTAAATCTTTATATTAAAATTAACAAACTATCATTTAGTTAAACAAATATAAAGCCCATTAATAGCCCATAGTCTAATTTCCACAAGTGTCGTTCTTTTGTCCAAACCCCAATTATGGTACAAAGCCCAATTACCCAAATTTTAATATTTTTAGCCCAACATCATGATTACTTCATCTTAAATAAGCATAATAATAACTTAAGTATGAGACATTAATTTAAAAAGGAGAACATAGCTTACATTGATTATTTATCGCGTAGTGTTACACGGACAGAGCTCCGACTTTAAAACCCGTAAAATAACCTTTGCATAACCCAAAACTAATCTAATATAAAACTACACTATACTATATATATATATATATATATATATATATATATATATATATATATATATATATATATATATATATATATATATATATATATATATATATATATATATATATATATATTTATTTATTTATTTATTATTTATGTTACAGAGGAAGAGATATATGAATATGGTGTTTAAACTCGGCCAGAATTCGTTGCATTTATAGGACATTTTTGAAATTTCAAACTCCGCGAGTCGTGGAGTTTTAAGCCTTCAAACTCCACGAGTCGTGGAGTTTGATTTTCCAGCTCACAATTTTTTTGATCTTAGCTTGTCGACGTAATTTAATAATAATATAATATATAAATAATTTTAAGAATTATTTAAATATTATATTTTATTTATGTGCATAGTTGACTTGTAATTTTTGCACCGTTACGTCGCGCGTTGAGAGTTGACTCATGTCCCGGTTCCGGATTTTCGAAAATCCTTGCGTACAATTTAATATCTTGTACTTTGCGTTTTGTAACTTGTACTCTTGTCATTTTTAGACGTTTTTCATCAATAAATTGAACCTTTTGAATTGTATCTTGTACATTTGAGCTTTTTGGACGTTTGTGTCTTCAAATCTTCGTTTTCGCCTTTTGTCTTAGCACTTATTTATTTAAACAATTACAATGAAAATATAATACAATTACATATGAAAACCTATTATTTAGGAGGGATATTGCTATGAAATATATGTTCCTTTTTAGCCTTATCACACACCTTCTTTGCAAATCCTGTGATGCTTGTCAAAGGGCCGGAAAAATAAGTCAACGTGATGAAATGCAACAAAATGTCATTCAAGTATGTGAAGTATTTGACATTTGGGGTATTGACTTTATGGGTCCATTTCCAAAATCTCATAATAATCTCTACATTCTCGTTGCCATTGATTATGTATCTAAATGGGCGGAAGCACAAGCTCTCCCAACTAACGATGCACGAGTTGTAGTCAACTTTTTAAAACATCTTTTTGCAAGGTTTGGAACACCGAAAGCTTTAATAAGTGATTGGGGAACTCATTTTTGTAATAATCAACTTGAGAAAGTTCTTAAAAGATATGGAGTAACTCATAAAATCTCCACCGCATATCATCCACAAACAAGTGGACAAGTTGAAAATACCAACCGAGCTTTAAAACGTATTCTAGAGAAAACCGTAGGATCAAATCCGAAGGAATGGTCCATAAAATTGGAGGATGCACTCTGGGCTTTTAGAACATCCTACAAAACTCCAATTGGAACCACACCTTTTAGACTCGTTTACGGAAAAGCATGTCATCTTCCAGTAGAAATTGAACACAAAGCATTTTGGGCTTTGAAGACATGTAATCTTGATTTACATGAAGCCGGACGTCTACAATTAAGTCAATTAAATGAATTAGAAGAATTAAGACATGAAGTGTACAAAAATTCGTTAATCTATAAAGAAAGAACGAAGAAATGGCATGATAAAAGAATCAGAAGTTCAAAAGAATTTAAAGAAGGAGACAGAGTTCTTCTTTTCAATTCACGATTCAAGCTATTTCCTGGAAAATTGAAATCAAGATGGTCTGGACCATTCATAGTCAAAAGAGTTTTCCCGTACGGAACAGTAGAATTAATAAATTCAAATGGGATTGAATTCAAGGTTAATGGTCACAGAGTTAAACATTACATAGATAGTCCGATGGAAGTCGACAACGAAGTTAATCACAATTTCGATACCACAGCTAACTAAGTGTGGGGAGAATCAAGTCTTTTAAGGATAATATTTATTTCTTTTAGAGTTAGATTTTCTGTTTTCATGTAGTTCTCGAAAATGGAACCCGAATGGTCTTTCCCTAGCAGACCCTAAAGAACTAGTCTTCTCCCCCCATTCTGAATTTAATTTTTTTTAGGTTTTTACGAAATGAAGACTTCCTGTGAACTAAACCATGGTCTAATGCTACACGCTTTGATCACTAAACGTAATAATGACACACTTCCGAGTGAACTGGTATCAGTAATCAGAGAAAAATTGGACGGAGTAAGAAAAGAATCCAGATACGAAGATAATAAGTTACAATTTGGTAAAGGAAAATCAAAATTCGCAGCAAAAAAAGAGCACGACACCTTGAAAAATGTCACAAATGCAGAAAATGGTCACACGAAGGTAAATGTTCAAATAATCAAACCTATTCAAATACCAAATTTGTTACTTTATGCAGAGATGGACCGTTCGTATGTTTAGAAGAAAAAACGTTGAATGCTTGAGGTTACGCCTATGTAGCTATGGAAAATCAATTAGTCCGACTATCTTATGAGTGGGCTAGAGCATATCACTAAGAAATATATTTCACAGGTAAGTTTGTACAGTTTTTATTTTTATATTTATTTTTAACCTTTTGATAATAAACGCTAATTTGTTCGCTATAAAGTATTAAATTGGTATTCGATGAAATTAGGTCTTGTGACCGAAATTATTGATATCATACAAAAATTTATTACATCACTGCGAAATTTACCGTTTATTCTTAAGGTATAAATATCTTTAATCAATCAACTCAAAATATTTCAAAAATTCGTCATGAGTTAAATTAGGTCATGGAACCGAAATTACTTTACCGAAAAGAGGGGCGTATATTTTTGATAATATTTGATTGATTAAAGTGGGATAAAAGCCAAAAAGATTTTTAATTTTATTTTTACCATATTTTTAAAATTAATATATAAATATTAAATTAATATTGTAAACTTCTTTAAAATTGTAAATATTTGAAAAATAAATATTTTTTAAGTTTGTATGTATAAAAACAAAAATATAATATAAGTTTGGTGTGAATTTTTAATTTTTAAAAGAAGAATTTTCAATTTTATGCATTTTAAATTTAAGTTTGGTGTGAATTTAAAAATAAAAATTTACTTTATTTTGCTAAGTTAAAAATATGATTTTTAAAATTCGTCGTAAGTTGAAGACTAGGTCATTGAACCGAAATTGCTTTACCCGAGGGAGGGACGAGAACTTTTATTATCATTATTTTTAATCTTATTGAATTAAAGTATGCCAAAAATATTTAATAAATCCAAAAATTTTTGCTTTTAAAACAGCGCTTTAATTTGACAAATTTTAAAATTTTGTCGAGGGACGGACTAGGACATCGATCCGAAAAGCCCTCATCCTAAAAAAGAAACAAATTTTTAAAATTTTATTAATTTTATGTTTTATAAAGTGTAAGGTTTTATAAAAAAAAAAAAGGTGAAAACACTGTTCCCGGATACCTATGCGATCGCATGGGAATTGAACACCAACCTCATGCGATCGCATGAGGCTGGATTCCAGGCCAGTTTGATAAAAAGAACAGCTCGCTGTTCTGTCCATAAACACACACACATATACGAACCAACTCCCAAATCACCTCTAAAATTCTCCAAAATTCACCGTAATTCATCAAATTTTTCATTCTAATCATGCCTAGATTCTCATTCTTCAGCAAAATATAAAAATTACACCCCTAAACTCATAAATTTGCTAGTTTTGTGATAATTACCAATATTTTACCTAATGCAATTTTATTAATTTCTAGTGCAATTAGTGTTAAATTGTTAGTATTTTATGCATGTATAACCTAGATTGATGCTATTTAACATGATTTGAAGCCAAAAACTTCAAAAATTTTAGAAATCTAGGGTTTGTGTTCTTGAGCAATTTGGGGCTTTTTAATATAAACAGGTTATGGCCAATTTTTGTCATGAATTATTGCTAAATTGAGTAGTGTAACATGTTTAGGTAGTTAAATGATCCAAACATTGATCCTAAACATGATTTTTGGAGATTAAAGTGGACTTTTTAAGTCCAAAATTCATGAACTTGATTAATTTGATATATTTGCCATTTGAGACTTGTTTAATTGTTAGTAATGACTATTTTGACATGTTATTTGAGTTAAATGCTTATGAACTTTGTCTACATTTTCATATGTGCTTATTTGGAAAAGTGTAGAATTGTGAAAAAGTGTGAAAATGTGTATAAGTTTAATTTTGATTTAACATGTTATTGTGATTGTTTTAAATTGTTATTTTGCTAACACTAATGCATACTTGGATGCACAAATGTTGTGTTTAATGTGTTTTGCAGAAAGCAGATACTGGAGGTTCAGGAGCATCATCATCTAGACAGCCTGCTCCAGCTCCAGAACCAGAACCAGAAATGCAATATGAACCTGAACAACAACCACAAAAAGAACCACAACATCAGCCTGAACAGCACGTACCTTATTATGATCCGCTACAGTTACCTAATGAATTCACAGTATTTCCCCCGCATCTGCCTGTAGAATACCCAACGATACCGGAACACACATTGCATCCTAATTTGAGATTCGATAGACGATGAAGAGATTACCCATCATATCAAAGTAATAAGTTCAAATTAGTAACAAAAGAGGTAGAGGTGCCAAGAGTAATTGATTGGAATCCTTTGGAAACGGTCCATCTAGCTGACCGTGTTAGACAGCATTTGGTACAAAGGTATGGCAGTTCTTCTTTTACAGATTGGATACGTCTTTTCACCATTCGTAGACATGTATATAAGGAATGGTGTGTTGAGTTAATGAGTACTATAGCGTTAAATGTAGATGTAGATAGGTTAGATGATAGAAGTTTTCTTAGATTTATCCTTGGCGGTAGAATGTACAGAATGTCCATGATGGACATGGCTAGGGCATTACAGATTTACACTCCTAGTGAATTGCTACTACCCGATTGTATGAGTTTGATTTATCGTGGTGAAAGGGTAGATAGGAACTTTGACGCTGACGATGTTTGGAGGCGTATGTCAAACTATAATGTTTTTACACTAGGAGGAAAACACTCCTACTTACATATTAACAAAGCTGAGCTTCGTGTGATTCATAGATTTTTAGCTAACTCGATTACACAGAGAGGTTACAATAAGGAGAAACTGACCTTACATGATTTATTCTACCTAAAGTGTATTCGGGACCCGAGAAGCTTTGTTAATATCCCTTACTGTGTTGGTTTTTATTTATCTAAAATGGTAGAAGGAATGCAGGACGGGAGTATAATAGGAGGAGGTATTTTTGTTACTCTCATTGGAGAGTATTTAGGTGTTGATAGGAACCAAGGGGGTCCATTACAGCTTTGTAGAGAACAGGATGAGACCATAGGATTGCGGGTTTATGTGGGTGCTAAGGTATTAAAGAGTAGACGCAACCAGGCACTTCCCTATGAAGGTGATCATCCTCAGGTAGAAAGGGGTTCAGACGAAGAAATGGAGGAAGCGGAAGACATTAGGGATGTCATTCGAGATGCTATTCTTGACGTCCACGTTCGTATAAATGAGGAATCAATGACGAGCGCGGCCAGACATAGTATGTACGAGCAGTGGAACTCCGAGCGAGTATACGAGGATTATAGGCGACGCCAACACGATAGCTGGTTAGTTCATCAGCACCAAATCATGAGCCAGCTATCATATCAGGTACCAAATAATTACGTGCCTACTTGACCTGCTTATTTTCCGCCACACAGCCCCGACATCCGACCACCCTTTAACCGATATGACTATAACCAAGCCTATCAGAACACCTATAACCAACAATGGAACCCACCTGACGAGATGAACTGGAACCCCTATCCAGACTGATTTGGTTCCATTTGGTTATTTTTATGATTTTTATGTTTTTATCTTTTTAATTATTCATGTTTAAACTTATGTTATTGGATATATTTATTTAATTTTTATCATTTTTATTGTTATTGTGTACTAATATTTCACATTTAGGATTTTAAAGTGGGATATTAAGTCCCATTTCAAATTGCCATGCATGTTTATATTTGTATTGTATGTATATTGTCAATTGTACAAAACAGGGTAAAACAGCGCATTTTCAAAGACTGGCATTAAGTTCAGCAAAAGCTAGTAATTTTGACGACAAGATGAAAAATAAATGTGATGTAACAACAAGATGGAATGAACAAATGATACGCACCATTTATCATTCAGCAAACAAACGCCAATATGTTTGGAAACTTTGGTAAAATTTAATCATTTCTGCGCTAATCGCCCTCAATAATTTAAATTGTTACTGATTTCTTGCAAATGAGGGCATTGCAAGATCTTAAGTGTGGGAAGGGGTTAAATTCTTTCGGAATTTTAAATTTTTTTTTTATTTATACACTTGGTTACCATTAAAAATACTAGTAAAGCAGTAGTTGTATTAGAATCTTGTGCTCTCTGATAATAAAGAACAGCCCTAGTCTTATATACTGACTACCCAATTCTAGTAAAAATTTTCAAAATTTTCAATTAAATGAACTCAAAATCATGTTTATACATATTTATGAACGATAAAACTAGGTGTTAACACCGAAATTATTGTTACCTCGGAAAGGACATAAATTGAGAAACAAACCAAAATGTTAGAATTCATTTAAAATGGAGTAGAGGACAATAAAAAGGCAAATAAAAGAAAATAAAAGCCAAGTGTGAAAAAATTACCAAGTTATTTTGAACATATATCATATATTTCTGTAACAAATAACTGAAGATGCTTTTTCTTTGGACTAAACTAAACAGTTTTACCCAATTCACTGTAATATATTTGAAAGAAAAGATGGATCTACACAATGAATTAATTTCATCATTAAAAGGAAGTAAAGTCTTCCGAAAAAGAAACGCGCTTCTTGATTTAGGTCATGAAGTTGTCGTCAAGACCAGCTGTAGGTTGACGAAAAATCTAGAAAAGTCATCTCTAAAATCAGCAGGAAATCCACGGACCTCAGCATCAAACAGGGTCGCCAAGTGGTCAGACTTATCCTAACCATGAGAGGATCTGTCTTGTAAAATGGGGAGGACGCCGTGCAAATTAGCTGGATAAGACTAATGAATCAGACCCCCAGAAAGGATAATCCCTTAAAGATCAAAAATCAGCTTTTAAGACTGATATTACTCAATCCTAGAGATTGACCTTAAAGATTGAGAATTACAAACTCATGGAATTCAATGATATCTAAACTCGAGCTTGAACGAAAAAATATTTTGATCAAAATTACAAACCGATTTGTTTTCTGAAAACCCATTTTTCAATGCGTTCATTACCATTGAATGTAAAATTCTAGGAATTCACCTGGAATTCATTAGGTCACCTGAACTAAATCGGGTGTCAACCGTAAGAACGGTGGTTGCATAGCATGGTCAAAGACAGGACCTTGTGCCAGACCAAAAAATTATAAGGGTGAGCTTTACTATTGCTCCTACCAAGGATAGTAATTGCATCCGACACGTTATAGACCATAATTAAAAGCATGTCAGGGGACATTGCCTTAACAGTTGCTTGTTCAAACGCTTTCCTTTACAACCGGACAGTAGTTTATCGAAAGGTAATATACGGAGCAAGTATACTGGACGTGTTGCTTTCCCAATACAAGGTTAGCAAGTGGGTGACACAAAATCGCAAGTTTTGAGCTAAAATTTTCAAATCTGAAACCCACCAAACCCACAAAAAGAATTTGCAAACATCGGTGAAGGGTTATTCCGGAAAACGTATCTAGGGTAAAAGCTAGATTTAATTTTCAAAAGATCAAATGTTTTCATAAAGATCCAATTTCCTTAATGAATCTAAATTTTATAGTCATGTGGGACTGTAAACCATATCGTTACTACCATTGTTTATACCGCCGTATAGAAATCACTGATGTACATAGTGTGAAGAATAAAGAAGTGATTCTAGTATATTTCAAGACTATATTGCTTGAGGACAAGCAACGCTTAAGTGTGGAAATATTTGATAATGCTAAAAACGAACATATATTTCATAGCATTATTCCTCAAGAAAGACAAGCTTTTAGTTGCAACTGTTCTATTTACAAGTGATATTCTTTTAAATAATAAAAGGTGAAGACAAAAGACAGATTCGACGAATTGAAGACACAAACGACCAAAAAGCTCAAAAGTACAAAATACAATCAAAGAGGTTCCAATTTTTGATAAGAAACGTCTCAAAATTACAAGAGTACAAGATTCAAAACGCAAAGTACAAGATATTAAATTGTACGCAAGGACGTTCGAAAATCCAGAACCGAGACCAGAGTCAACTCTCAACGCTCGACGCAACGGACTAAAAATTACAAGTCAACTATGCACATGAATATAATATAATATATAATTAATTCTTAAAATTAATATATATATTATATTATATTATAAAACCGTCGGCAAAAGAAAACAACCACATGTGACTCTCCCCAGCTGGCCATGCGATCGCATGAGCCTGAAGGGCAAACCTCATGCGATCGCATGAGGCCCTTTTCCAGTTCACAGGCCTATAAAAATCGAGCTTTGATGCACCATTTAACACATCTTTTTCTCATTCACTCATATGTAAACGTATATATATATATATATATATATATATATATATATATATATATATATATATATATATATATATATATATATATATATATATATATATATATATTTTAATTTTAATTTTAATTTTAAATCCTAATAATAAGGGTATGTTAGCGAATGTTGTAAGTGTGTAAGTCGAAATTCTGTCCGTGCAACGCTACGCTATTTTTAATCATTGTAAGTTATGTTCAACCTTTTTAATTTAATGTCTCGTAGCTAAGTTATTATTATGCTTATTTAAAAAGAAGTAATCGTGATGTTGGGCTAAATACTAAAATTGGGTAATTGGGCTTTGTACCATAATTGGGGTTTGAACAAAATAACGACACTTGTGAAAATTAGACTATGGGCTATTAATGAGCTTTATATTTGTTTAACTAAATGATAGTTTGTTAATTTTAATATAAAGATTTACAATTGGACGTCCCTATAAATAATCATATACACTCAATCGGACACGATGGGCGGGATATTTATATGTACGAATAATTGTTCATTTAACCGGACACGGGAATGGATTAATAGTCACTAGAATTATTAAAACAGGGGTGAAATTATATACAAGGACACTTGGTGTAATTGTTAACAAAGTATTAAAACCTTGGGTTACACGCAGTCGATATCCTGGTGTAATTATTAAACAAAGTATTAAAATCTTGTTACAGTTTAAGTTCCCAATTAGTTGGAATATTTAACTTCGGGTATAAGGATAATTTGACGAGGACACTCGCACTTTATATTTATGACTGATGGACTATTATGGACGAAAACCAGACGGACATATTAAATAATCCAGGACAAAGGACAATTAACCCATGGGCATAAAACTAAAATCAACACGTCAAACATCATGATTACGGAAGTTTAAATAAGCATAATTCTTTTATTTCATATTTAATTTCCTTTATTTTATATTTAATTGCACTTTTAATTATCGCACTTTTATTTATTGTTATTGTATTTAATTGCACTTTTAATTATCGTACTTTTTAATTATCGCAATTTTATTTTATCGCACTTTTATTTATCGCAATTTCATTATCGTTATTTACTTTACGCTTTAAATTAAGTTGTATTTATTTTTAATATTTTACATTAGGTTTTAACTGCGACTAAAGTTTTAAAATCAAAAAATCGGTCATTAAACGGTAAAAACCCCCTTTTATAATAATAATATTACTTATATATATTTATATTTTTATAAATTAAAACTAATATAGCGTTAAGCTTTGTTTAAAGATTTTCCCTGTGGAACGAATCGGACTTACTAAAAACTACACTACTGTACGATTAGGTATACTGCCTATAAGTGTTGTAGCAAGGTTTAAGTATATCTATTCTATAAATAAATAAATATCTTGTGTAAAATTGTATCGTATTTAATAGTATTTTCTTGTAAAAATATAAGCTATTTCATATACACCTCGCATAACATCACAAGTCTTGCAGGGGTTTAAGACCCAAACTGTAGTGACCCGAACTTTTCCATGTTTATATATATTAATTGAGATTGATATTTACATGATTAAATGTTTCCAACATGTTAAGCAATCAAACTTATTAAGACTTGATTAATTGAAATATGTTTCATATAGACAATTGACCACCCAAGTTGACCGGTGATTCACGAACGTTAAAACTTGTAAAAACTATATGATGACATATATATGGATATATATATAGTTAACATGATACTATGATAAGTAAACATATCATTAAGTATATTAACAATGAACTACATATGTAAAAACAAGACTACTAACTTAATGATTTTTAAACGAGACATATATGTAACGATTATCGTTGTAAAGACATTTAATGTATATATATCATATTAAGAGATATTCATACATGATAATATCATGATAATATAATAATTTAAAATCTCATTTGATATTATAAACATTGGGTTAACAACATTTAACAAGATCGTTAACCTAAAGGTTTCAAAACAACACTTACATGTAACGACTAACGATGACTTAACGACTCAGTTAAAATGTATATACATGTAGTGTTTTAATATGTATTTATACACTTTTTAAAGACTTCAATACACTTATCAAAATACTTCTACTTAACAAAAATGCTTACAATTACATTCTCGTTCAGTTTCATCAATAATTCTACTCGTATGCACCCGTATTCGTACTCGTACAATACACAACTTTTAGATGTATGTACTATTGGTATATACACTCCAATGATCAGCTCTTAGCAGCCCATGTGAGTCACCTAACACATGTGGGAACCATCATTTGGCAACTAGCATGAAATATCTCATAAAATTACAAAAATATGAGTAATCATTCATGACTTATTTACATGAAAACAAAATTACATATCCTTTATATCTAATCCATACACCAACGACCAAAAACACCTATAAACACTTTTATTCTTCAATTTTCTTCATCTAATTGATCTCTCTCAAGTTCTATCTTCAAGTTCTAAGTGTTCTTCATAAATTCCAAAAGTTCTAGTTTCATAAAATCAAGAATACTTCCAAGATTGCAAGTTTACTTCCAAGTTTTCTAAATCCATTCCAAGTAATCATCCAAGATCAAGAAACCTTTGTTAATTACAGTAGGTTATCTTTATAATACAAGGTAATAATCATATTCAAACTTTAATTCAATTTCTATAACTATAACAATCTTATTTCGAGTGGAAATCTTACTTGAAATTGTTTTCGTGTCATGATTCTGCTTCAAGAACTTTCAAGCCATCCAAGGATCCTTTGAAGCTAGATCTATTTTTCTCATTTCCAGTAGGTTTATCCAAGGAACTTAAGGTAGTAATGATGTTCATAACATCATTCGATTCATACATATAAAGCTATCTTATTCGAAGGTTTAAACTTGTAATCACTAGAACATAGTTTAGTTAATTCTAAACTTGTTCGCAAACAAAAGTTAATCCTTCTAACTTGACTTTTAAAATCAACTAAACACATGTTCTATATCTATATTATATGCTAAATTAATGATTTAAAACCTGGAAACACGAAAAACACCGTAAAACCGGATTTACGCCGTCGTAGTAACACCGCGGGCTGTTTTGGGTTAGTTAATTAAAAACTATGATAAACTTTGATTTAAAAGTTGTTATTCTGAGAAAATGATTTTTATTATGAACATGAAACTATATCCAAAAATTATGGTTAAACTCAAAGTGGAAGTATGTTTTC
The DNA here is from genome assembly GCF_046630445.1 of Rutidosis leptorrhynchoides. Classification (NCBI taxonomy): domain Eukaryota; kingdom Viridiplantae; phylum Streptophyta; class Magnoliopsida; order Asterales; family Asteraceae; genus Rutidosis; species Rutidosis leptorrhynchoides. Next base: position 51,248,174 of record NC_092343.1, read on the forward strand.
TAAAATGGTCATCTAGACGTCTTTCTTTAGACTGAAATGACTACCTTTACAAAAATGACTTGTAACTTATTTTTCCGACTATAAACCTATACTTTTTCTATTTAGATTCATAAAATAGAGTTCTATATGAAACCATAGCAATTTGATTCACTCAAAACGGATTTAAAATGAAGAAGTTATGGGTAAAACAAGATTGGATAATTTTTCTCATTTTAGCTACGTGAAAATTGGTAATAAATCTATTCCAACCATAACTTAATCAACTTGTATTGTATATTATGTAATCTTGAGATACCATAGACACGTATACAATGTTTCGACCTATCATGTCGACACATCTATATATATTTCGGAACAACCATAGACACTCTATATGTGAATGTTGGAGTTAGCTATACAGGGTTGAGGTTGATTCCAAAATATATATAGTTTGAGTTGTGATCAATACTGAGATACGTATACACTGGGTCGTGGATTGATTCAAGATAATATTTATCGATTTATTTCTGTACATCTAACTGTGGACAACTAGTTGTAGGTTACTAACGAGGACAGCTGACTTAATAAACTTAAAACATCAAAATATATTAAAAGTGTTGTAAATATATTTTGAACATACTTTGATATATATGTATATATTGTTATAGGTTCGTGAATCAACCAGTGGCCAAGTCTTACTTCCCGACGAAGTAAAAATCTGTGAAAGTGAGTTATAGTCCCACTTTTAAAATCTAATATTTTTGGGATGAGAATACATGCAGGTTTTATAAATGATTTACAAAATAGACACAAGTACGTGAAACTACATTCTATGGTTGAATTATCGAAATCGAATATGCCCCTTTTTATTAAGTCTGGTAATCTAAGAATTAGGGAACAGACACCCTAATTGACGCGAATCCTAAAGATAGATCTATTGGACCTAACAAACCCCATCCAAAGTACCGGATGCTTTAGTACTTCGAAATTTATATCATATCCGAAGGGTGTCCTGGAATGATGGGGATATTCTTATATATGCATCTTGTTAATGTCGGTTACCAGGTGTTCACCATATGAATGATTTTTATCTCTATGTATGGGATGTTTATTGAAATATGAAATCTTGTGGTCTATTATTATGATTTGATATATATAGGTTAAACCTATAACTCACCAACATTTTTGTTGACGTTTTAAGCATGTTTATTCTCAGGTGATTATTAAGAGCTTCCGCTGTCGCATACTTAAATAAGGACGAGATTTAGAGTCCATGCTTGTATGATATTGTGTAAAAACTGCATTCAAGAAACTTATTTTGTTGTAACATATTTGTATTGTAAACCATTATGTAATGGTCGTGTGTAAACAGGATATTTTAGATTATCATTATTTGATAATCTACGTAAAGCTTTTTAAACCTTTATTGATGAAATAAAGGTTATGGTTTGTTTTAAAATGAATGCAGTCTTTGAAAAACGTCTCATATAGAGGTCAAAACCTCGCAACGAAATCAATTAATATGGAACGTTTTTAATCAATAAGAACGGGACATTTCACAAACTACCTTGGTCCTTAGGAGTGCAAATTGTAGTGACCCAACAAAATCGTCATTGACGGCGCCATTAACTTAGGTCCCGTTGCGTGGTCATAGTCCCTAAATGAGACACGTTTGACCCACATTATGTCGCATTCATTTGAAACGTATAAGACTTACATAGTTTAGTTTACCAAACGGATCGACAACAAGTTTAAGCTTACAAAAGTATAAAGTATAAATGAAATAACTTGCGACATAATTAGTTTAAAATCACGGTTACTATAAATAGCGTAAGTATGTAAATATTTGTTTGAATCTAAAGGTGCTATCACTAGCGTATGCATGTATGTATGCTTGACTCCAAGCAAGTATGAGTGTACGCGGAAGCTGTAGTGACCCGAACTTTTCCATGTTTTTATATATATATTAAATGAAATTGTTATTTACATGATTAAGTGTTTCCAACATGTTAAGCAATCAAACTTGTTAAGACTTGATTAATTGAAATAGGTTTCATATAGACAATTGACCACCCAAGTTGAGCGGTGATTCACGAACGTTAAAACTTGTAAAAACTATATGATGACATATATATGGTTATATATATAGTTAACATGATATTATGATAAGTAAACATATCATTAAGTGTATTAACAATGAACTACATATGTAAAAACAAGACTACTAACTTAATGATTTTGAAACGAGACATATATGCAACGATTATCGTTGTAACGACATTTAATGTATATATATCATATTAAGAGATATTCGTACATCATAATATCATGATAATATAATAATTTAAAATCTCATTTGATATTATAAACATTGGGTTAACAACATTTAACAAGATCGTTAACCTAAAGGTTTCAAAACAACACTTACATGTAACGACTAACGATGACTTAACGACTCAGTTAAAATGTATATACATGTAGTGTTTTAATATGTATTTATACACTTTTGAAAGACTTCAAGACACTTATCAAAATACTTCTACTTAACAAAAATTCTTACAAGTACATCCTCGTTCAGTTTCATCAACAATTCTACTCGTATGCACCCGTATTTGTACTCGTACAATACACAGCTTTTAGATGTATGTACTATTGGTATATACACTCCAATGATCAGCTCTTAGCAGCCCATGTGAGTTACCTAACACATGAGGGAACCTTAATTTGGCAATTAGCATGAAATATCTCATAAAATTACAAAAATATGAGTAATCATTCATGACTTATTTACATGAAAACAAAATTACATATCCTTTATATCTAATCCATACACCAACGACCAAAAACACCTACAAACACTTTCATTCTTCAATTTTATTCATCTAATTGATCTCTCTCAAGTTCTATCTTCAAGTTCTAAGTGTTCTTCATAAATTCTACAAGTTCTAGTTTCATAAAATCAAGAATACTTCCAAGTTTGCTAGCTTACTTCCAATCTTGTAGAGTGATCATCCAACCTCAAGAAATCTTTCTTATTTACAGTAAGATATCTTTCTAATATAAGGTAATACTCATATTCAAACTTTGATTCAATTTCTATAACTATAACAATCTTATTTCGAGTGGAAATCTTACTTGAACTTGTTTTCGTGTCATGATTCTACTTCAAGAACTTTCAAGCCATCCAAGATCCTTTGAAACTAGATCCATTTGTCACTTTTCCAGTAGGTTTATCCACAAAACTTGAGGTAGTAATGATGTTCATAACATCATTCGATTCATACATATAAAGCTATCTTATTCGAAGGTTTAAACTTGAAATCACTAGAACATAGTTTAGTTAATTCTAAACTTGTTCGCAAACAAAAGTTAATCCTTCTAACTTGACTTTTAAAATCAACTAAACACATTTTCTATATCTATATGATATGCTAACTTAATGATTTAAAACCTGGAAACACGAAAAACACCGTAAAACTGGACATACGCCGTCGTAGTAACACCGCGGGCTGTTTTGGGTTTGATAATTAAAAACTATGATAAACTTTGATTTAAAAGTTGTTATTCTGGGAAAATTATTTTTCTTATGAACATGAAACTATATCCAAAAATCATGGTTAAACTCAGAGTGGAAGTATGTTTTTCAAAATGGTCATCAAGACGTCGTTCTTTCGACTGAAATGACTACCTCTTACAAAAATGACTTGTAACTTATATTTCCAACTATAAACCTATACTTTTTCTGTTTAGATTCATAAAATAGAGTTCAATATGAAACCATAGCAATTTGATTCACTCAAAACGGATTTAAAATGAAGAAGTTATGGGTAAAACAAGATTGGATATTTTTATTTTATTTTTGTAGCTACGGGAAATATTAACAATTCTATACAAATCATATCCTAGCTAACTTATATTGTATTATACATGTATTCTAATATATTATGTAATCTTGGGATACCATAGATACGTATGCAAATGTTTTGACATATCATATCGACCCATGTATATATATTATTTGGAACAACCATAGACACTCTATATGCAGTAATATTGGAGTTAGCTATACAGGGTTGAGGTTGATTCCAAAAATATATATACTTTGAGTTGTGATCTAGCCTGAGATGTGTATACACTGGGTCGTGGATTGATTCAAGATAATATATATCAATTTATTTCTGTACATCTAACTGTGGACAACTAGTTGTAGGTTACTAACGAAGACAGCTGACTTAATAAACTTAAAACATCAAAATGTATTAAAAGTGTTGTAAATATATTTTGAACATACTTTGATATATATGTACATATTTGTTATAGGTTCGTGAATCGACCAGTGGCCAAGTCTTACTTCCCGACGAAGTAAAAATCTGTGAAAGTGAGTTATAGTCCCACTTTTAAAATCTAATATTTTTGGGATGAGAATACATGCAGGTTTTATAAATGATTTACAAAATAGACACAAGTACGTGAAACTACATTCTATGGTTGAATTATCGAAATCAAATATGCCCCTTTTTATTAAGTCTGGTAATCTAAGAATTAGGGAACAGATACCCTAATTGACGCGAATCCTAAAGATAGATCTATTGGGCCTAACAAACCCTATCCAAAGTACCGGATGCTTTAGTACTTCGAAATTCATATCATATCCTAAGGGTGTCCCGGAATGATGGGGATATTCTTATATATGCATCTTGTTAATGTCGGTTACCAGGTGTTCACCATATGAATGATTTTTATCTCTATGTATGGGATGTATATTGAAATACGAAATCTTGTGGTCTATTGTTACGATTTGATATATATAGGTTAAACCTATAACTCACCAACATTTTTGTTGACGTTTTAAGCATGTTTATTCTCAGGTGATTATTAAGAGCTTCCGCTGTCGCATATTTAAATAAAGACAAGATTTGGAGTCCATTCTTGTATGATATTGTGTAAAAATTGCATTCAAGAAACTTATTTCGTTGTAACATATTTGTATTGTAAACCATTATGTAATAGTCGTGTGTAAACATGATATTTTAGATTATCATTATTTGATAATCTACGTAAAGCTTTTTAAACCTTTATTGATGAAATAAAGGTTATGGTTTGTTTTAAAATGAATGCAGTCTTTGAAAAACGTCTCATATAGAGGTCAAAACCTCGCAACGAAATCAATTAATATGGAACGTTTTTAATCAATAAGAACGGGACATTTCAGTTGGTATCCGAGCGTTGGTCTTAGAGAACCAGAATTTTGAATTAGTGTGTCTTATCGAGTTTGTTAGGATGCATTAGTGAGTCTGGACTTCGACCGTGTTTACTTGAAAAATGATTACTTAACAAATTTTGTTGGAAACTATATATTTTTAACATGTATATATTATGTGATATATTAATCTCTTAACGTGTTTGATATTATGTGATAGATGTCTACCTCTAGAACAAGTCCCATTGACTCACCTAATAATAATGAAGAGTCAAATGTAAATTGGAATGATTCGTGACCTGATTCACAAGTTCCCGAAGAGGAACCGGAAGAAGAGTCAGAACCGGAAGAAGAATCGAAACCGAAAGAAGAATCGGAACCGGAAGAAGAAATAGAACTAGTGGGGGAAATAATAAAATGGTTAAGTAGAAGAAAATCCTCAACCAACCGACCAAAGTTAATTATGGTCAATGGTGTTTCCGCCAAGGAAACAAAGTATTAGGAGTATTACCAATTCTCCCATGAATCGAATCCCGACAAGGATTCCGATGATGTTATAGAAATTACCCCAACACAATTTAATAAGGCAAAAGAGAACAATAAGGGAAAGGGGATAAAAATAGAGAAATTTGATTCTAAACCCGATGAACTTTATATGTATCGTCAACACCCGTATTTCTTAAGTTGTGACAATAACCCGGGAACCTCTAAACCACCAGGTTTTTCTAAACCAATGTGGAAAACGACGGCTCGTATTAGGGGAACATCATATATCCCTAGAAACTTGGCAAAACGAACCAAAACTGAAGAAGAAGAAACAAGCGAGTCGGAATAAGATAGTTGTATTCGTGTGGTGTAATATATGTAATATAGTGTGCTTATGCTTTATGATATATGTAAAAATTGCTTGTATTAATAAGTATTTTTTTATGAATCTAACTCTTGTCTATTTTACAGTATAAAAACACAAAATGGATAGACAACCCAATATTTTAAGAGACCTACCCGGAGACATGATTGATGAAATCTTGTCTAGAGTCGGTCAGAATTCCTCGGCACAACTATTTAAGGCGAGATCAGTTTGTAAGACATTCGAAGAACGTTCCAAGAATGCCTTGGTTTATAAAAGGCTTTCGTTCGAAAGATGGGGGATATCACATTGGGAAATCCATAAGTTACGATGTGTTTACTTTGATGCATATATTGCGGGGAACCCAAATGCTATTTTACACAACGGGTTAAGAAATTATTTTGACTCAATATATCCGAATATAGGACTTCGTGATTTAGAAAAAGCGGCTAACATGCAACATAAAGAAGCATGTTATGCTTACGGATTAGTAATGTTCGCTTCTCACCAAAGTGAGAACAAGAACATCAGGCTACAACTATTAAACAAAACGTTCCCACAAGTGACGGAGTCGGTAATTGGGGTAAGAAATGAGGTTTTTAGGTTATTACGAGACTGTTGGTCATTACGTAACCTTCATCCTTTTGACGACGTTACAACACATTGTCTTACTATCGGTCACAACGGTTATGTTCCACAAAACCAAGGATGGGAAGTGGTATTAGTAAAACCAGAATGCATGACTTGTTTCTGGACGTATGAATTACGTGTCTTTATTGCCTTTGCTGAACGCCTTATTTATTAACTAGAATTATCTTCGCAAACTACTTTGTATCAAAGTTTTATGTGCTATATTTCATGCTATATGTAAAATAGCGGTAAGTTTGTTCAACTTTGGTGAGAAGTGAACATTACTAACCCGTAAGCATAGCATGCTTCTTTATGTTGCATGTTAGCCGCTTTTTCTAAATCATGAAGTCCTATATTCGGATTCATTGAGTCAAAATAATTTCTTAACCCGTTGCGTAAAATAGCATTTGGGTTCCCCGCAATATATGCGTCAAAGTAAACACATCGTAACTTATGGGTTTCCCAATGTGATATCCCCCATCTTTCAAACGAAAGTCTCTTATAAACCAAGACATTCTTGGAACGTTCTTCGAATGTCTTACAAACTGATTTCGCCGTAAATAGTTATGCCGAAGAATTCTGACCGACTCTAGACAAGATTTCATCAATCATGTCTCCGGGTAGGTCTCTTAAAATATTGGGTTGTCTATCCATTTTGTGTTTTTATACTGTAAAATAGACAAGAGTTAGATTCATAAAAAAATACATATTAATACAAGCAATTTTTACATATATCATAAAGCATAAGCACACTATATTACATATATTACACCACACGAATACAACTATCTTATTCCGACTCGCTCGTTTCTTCTTCTTCGGTTTTGGTTCGTTTTGCCAAGTTTCTAGGGATATATGATGTTCCCCTAATATGAGCTGTCGTTTTCCACAACGGTTTAGAAAAACCTGGTGGTTTAGAGGTTCCCGGGTCATTGTTACAACTTAAGGGCTTCGGGGGTTGACGATACATATAAAGTTCATCGGGGTTGGAATTAGATTTCTCTATTTTTATGCCCTTTCCCTTATTATTTTCTTTTGCCTTTTTAAATTCAGTTGGGGTAATTTCTATAACATCATCGGAATTCTCGTCGGAATCCGATTCATCGGAGAATTGGTAATCCTCCCAATATTTTGCTTCCTTGGCGGAAACACCATTGACCATAATTAACCTTGGTCGGTTGGTTGAGGATTTTCTTTTACTTAACCGTTTTATTATTTCCCCCACCGGTTCTATTTCCTCCTCCGGTTCCTCCTCTTCCGGTTCTGATTCTTCTTCCGGTTCTGATTCTTCTTCCGGTTCTTCTTCGGGAACTTGTGAATCAGTCCAATATATATTCGACTCTTCGTTATTATTAGGTGAGTCAATGGGATTTGTGCTAGAGGTAGACATCTATCACACAATATCAAACATGTTACGAGATTAATATATCACATAATATATACATGTTAATAATATATAGTTTCCAACAAAAATGTTAAACAATCATTTTTCAAGTAAACACGGTCGAAGTCCAGACTCACTAATGCATCCTAACAAACTCGATAAGACACACTAATTCAAAATTCTGGTTCTCTAAGACCAACGCTCGGATACCAACTGAAATGTCCCGTTCTTATTGATTAAAAACGTTCCATATTAATTGATTTCGTTGCGAGGTTTTGACCTCTATATGAGACGTTTTTCAAAGACTGCATTCATTTTTAAAACAAACCATAACCTTTATTTCATAAATAAAGGTTTAAAAAGCTTTATGTAGATTATCAAATAATGATAATCTAAAATATCCTGTTTACACACGACCATTACATAATGGTTTACAATACAAATATGTTACATCGAAATCAGTTTCTTGAATGCAGTTTTTACACAATATCATACAAACATGGACTCCAAATCTTGTCCTTATTTTAGTATGCAACAGCGGAAGCTCTTAGTATTCACCTGAGAATAAGCATGCTTTAAACGTCAACAAAAATGTTGGTGAGTTATAGGTTTAACCTATATATATCAAATCGTAACAATAGACCACAAGATTTCATATTTCAATACACATCCCATACATAGAGATAAAAATCATTCATATGGTGAACACCTGGTAACCAACATTAACAAGATGCATATATAAGAATATCCCCATCATTCCGGGATACCCTTCGGATATGATATAAATTTCGAAGTACTAAAGCATCCGGTACTTTGGATGGGGTTTGTTAGGCCCAATAGATCTATCTTTAGGATTCGCGTCAATTAGGGTGTCTGTTCCCTAATTCTTAGATTACCAGACTTAATAAAAAGGGGCATATTCGATTTCGATAATTCAACCATAGAATGTAGTTTCATGTACTTGTGTCTATTTTGTAAATCATTTATAAAACCTGCATGTATTCTCATCCCAAAAATATTAGATTTTAAAAGTGGGACTATAACTCACTTTCACAGATTTTTACTTCGTCGGGAAGTAAGACTTGGCCACTGGTTGATTCACGAACCTATAACAATATATACATATATATCAAAGTATGTTTAAAATATATTTATAACACTTTTAATATATTTTGATGTTTTAAGTTTATTAAGTCAGCTGTCCTCGTTTGTAACCTACAACTAGTTGTCCACAGTTAGATGTACAGAAATAAATCGATAAATATTATCTTGAATCAATCCACGGTCCAGTGTATACGTATCTCAGTATTGATCACAACTCAAACTATATATATTTTTGGAATCAACCTCAACCCTGTATAGCTAACTCCAACATTCACATATAGAGTGTCTACGGTTGTTCCGAAATATATATAGATGTGTCGACATGATAGGTTGAAACATTGTATACGTGTCTATGGTATCTCAAGATTACATAATATACAATACAAGTTGATTAAGTTATGGTTGGAATAGATTTGTTACCAATTTTCACGTAGCTAAAATGAGAAAAATTATCCAATCTTGTTTTACCCATAACTTCTTCATTTTAAATCCGTTTTGAGTGAATCAAATTGCTATGGTTTCATATTGAACTCTATTTTATGAATCTAAACATAAAAAGTATGGGTTTATAGTCGGAAAAATAAGTTACAAGTTGTTTTTGTAAAGGTAGTCATTTCAGTCGAAAGAACGACGTCTAGATGACCATTTTAGAAAACATACTTCCACTTTGAGTTTAACCATAATTTTTGGATATAGTTTCATGTTCATAATAAAAATCATTTTCCCAGAATAACAACTTTTAAATCAAAGTTTATCATAGTTTTTAATTAACTAACCCAAAACAGCCCGCGGTGTTACTACGAAGGCGTAAATCCGGTTTTACGGTGTTTTTCGTGTTTCCAGGTTTTAAATCATTAAGTTAGCATATCATATAGATATAGAACATGTGTTTAGTTGATTTTAAAAGTCAATTTAGAAGGATTAACGTTTATTTGCGAACAAGTTTAGAATTAACTAAACTATGTTCTAGTGATTATAAGTTTAAACCTTCGAATAAGATAGCTTTATATGTATGAATTGAATGATGTTATGAACATCATTACTACCTCAAGTTCCTTGGATAAACCTACTAGAAATGAGAAAAATAGATCTAGCTTCAAAGGATCCTTGGATGGCTTGAAAGTTCTTGAAGCAGAATCATGACACGAAAACAATTTCAAGTAAGATTTCCACTCGAAATACGATTGTTATAGTTATAGAAATTGAATTAAAGTTTGAATATGATTATTACCTTGTATTAGAAAGATAACCTACTGTAAGTAACAAAGGTTTCTTGATCTTGGATGATTACTTGGAATGGATTTAGAAAACTTGGAAGTAAACTTGCAATCTTGGAAGTATTCTTGATTTTATGAAACTAGAACTTTTAGAATTTATGAAGAACACTTAGAACTTGAAGATAGTTGAGAGAGATCAATTAGATGAAGAAAATTGAAGAATGAAAGTGTTTGTAGGTGTTTTTGGTCGTTGGTGTATGGATTAGATATAAAGGATATGTAATTTTGTTTTCATGTAAATAAGTCATGAATGATTACTCATATTTTTGTAATTTTATGAGATATTTCATGCTAGTTGCCAAATGATGGTTCCCACATGTGTTAGGTGACTCACATGGGCTGCTAAGAGCTGATTATTGGAGTGTATATACCAATAGTACATACATCTAAAAGCTGTGTATTGTACGAGTACGAATACGGGTGCATACGAGTAGAATTGTTGATGAAACTGAACGAGGATGTAATTGTAAACATTTTTGTTAAGTAGAAGTATTTTGATAAGTGTCTTGAAGTCTTTCAAAAGTGTATAAATACATATTAAAACACTACATGTATATACATTTTAACTGAGTCGTTAAGTCATCGTTAGTCGTTACATGTAAATGTTGTTTTGAAACCTTTAGGTTAACGATCTTGTTGAATGTTGTTAACCCATTGTTTATTATAACAAATGAGATGTTAAATTGTTATATTATCATGATATTATGATATATAATATATCTTAGTATGATATATATACAGTTAAATGTCGTTACAACGATAATCGTTACGTATATGTCTCGTTTCGAAATCATTAAGTTAGTAGTCTTTTTTTACATATGTATTTCATTGTTAATACACTTAATAATATATTTACTTATCATTTAACATAATTAACCAAGTGTATCAATATCTTAATATGATTCATATGTACCTAGTAAGACGTTCTTATAACGATAATCGTTATATATATCGTTTTCGAGTTTCTTAAATTAATAGTCTCATTTTTTATGTATATAACTCATTGTTAAAATACCTAATGAGATACATACTTATAATAAAATCATGTTAACTATATATATAACCATATATATGTCATCGTATAGTTTTTACAAGTTTTAACGTTCGTGAATCACCGGTCAACTTGGGTGGTCAATTGTCTATATGAAACCTATTTCAATTAATCAAGTCTTAACAAGTTTAATTGCTTAACATGTTGGAAACACTTAATCATGTAAATAACAATTTCATTTAATATATATATATAAACATGGAAAAGTTCGGGTCACTACAGCAGTGTCACCAGAATGAATCAACCAATCATCCATCCCCAATTCATCTGATGGATTCGTAGCCTACTTAATCATTGGAGGCAAGAAGAAGGTGATCCCTTCCACCAACCGAATTCAGCTCTTGGTGAAGAACCTGAAACACTTATCGGCAAACTAGCCCGAAACACCATTTTCACCTTCATTTCCCGAATATCTCATCATGATTACATACTATCTCAGATTCTAAACCTTATTCATTCACTCGTTCTTACTGACAATCATCCCGCAGCAATCGAAGAAGTCAACGAACTTCGCGCTCGAGTAATTAATTTGGAAAACGTGGTGCAAAACCTACCAGCTTCAACAACAGCACCGGCAACACCAGTACCACCAACAACCCAAGTTTCAACATCACACACCTCAACATCTCATTCCGTACCTCGAGTATAATCATCGTTCTACGTGTCGTTCTACATCAATCATCTTCTTTCAGTATGACGATTATGTAATCTCCAATGTTTTAGAGATTATATATTCTTGTTCTAACAATAAATCAAATGAGATTAATATCACATTAACGCATTAAATCCGTGATTATATCTGAAGAAAATATATATGTATATATATTTTCATAAAGATTGTAATTAAAAATTCTTTCGTACAAACTGTTAATGGTGAAAATATTTTAACGGGTAGGTAATACCCGAGGAATATTTAGTTTTCACATTAGTAAGTTACACTGTACATTCTTCGAATCTGATTCAACAGTCATTTACTATTCTACTTACATCCACAGATATACGAATCTATTCACCACAGAATAACCATTTTTCATTCAATTTCATATTTGGATTTTGACCTATCAGAATCCAACAAGTGGCATAATGAAGAAAACTGATGTTGTAGCGTGGGGGTATGAAATAGTTTATATTTTTACTAGGAAAAGCGATACAAATTACACAAGTTTTAATTATTTATTTACAAATGAGATATACCTAAACCTTGCTACAACACTATAGGCAGTATACCTAATCGTAGAGTAGTGTAGTTTTTAGTAAGTCAGGTTCGTTCCACAGGGAGCTGGCTTATTTCACACTATATTTTAAACAATTATATTCGTACAAAATATATTATATTAATAATATATAAAAGGGGGTTTTACCGTTTAATGACCGGTTTGTCGATTTTATATTTTAAGCGAAACGTAAAGTAAATGACGATATTTAACTAACAATATAAAATAAATAACAATAATTAAAATGACAATAAATAAAAGTACGAGGAAATATGAAATAAAATATATTATGCTTATTTAAACTTCCGTAACCATGATGGTTGACGTGTTAATTTTAGTTTTATGCCCATGGGTTAATTGTCCTTTGTCCTGGATTATTTAATATGTCCGTCTGGTTTTTGTCCATAACAGTCCATCAGTCATAAATATAAAGTGCGAGTGTCCTCGTCAAATTATCCTTATACCCGAAGTTAAATATTCCAACTAATTGGGGACTTAAACTGTAACAAGATTTTAATACTTTGTTTAATAATTACACCAGGATGTCGACTGAGTGTAACCCAAGGTTTTAATACTTTGTTATCAATTATGCCAAGTGTCCTTGTACATAATTTCACCCATGTTTTAATAATTCCATAGACTATTAATCTATTCCCGTGTCCGGTTAAATGAACGATTATTCGTACATATAAATACCCCGTCCATCGTGTCCGATCGAGTGTATATGGTTATTTATAGGTACATCCAATTGTAAATCTTTATATTAAAATTAACAAACTATCATTTAGTTAAACAAATATAAAGCCCATTAATAGCCCATAGTTTAATTTCCACAAGTGTCGTTCTTTTGTCCAAACCCCAATTATGGTACAAAGCCCAATTACCCAATTTTAGTAATTAGCCCAACATCATGATTACTTCGTCTTAAATAAGCATAATAATAACTTAAGTACGAGACATTAATTTAAAAAGGAGAACATAGCTTACATTGATTATTTATCGCGTAGTGTTACACGTACAGAGCTCCGACTTTAAAACCCGTAAAATAACCTTTACATAACCCGAACTAATCTAATATAACACTAATCTATATTATTTATATCTATATTATTTATATATATATATATATATATATATATATATATATATTTATTTATATTATACTACGGAGTATTATTATTATTATGTTATTTTTACTCGCAGAATTCGTGACCTTTTATAGGCATTTTGGAATTTGGCAGCTCCGCGAGTCATGGAGTTTTTGGCCTTCAAACTCCGCGAGTCGTGGAGTTTGAAAATCCAGCTCACAAACTTTTGGCTCCTAGCTTGTCGACATAATAAATATATAAATATAAAATATAAATAATTAATATAATTATTTATATATTATATTATATTCTTGTGCATAACTGACTTGTAATTTTTGGTCCGTTGCGTCGGGCGTTGATAGTTGACTCATGTCCCGGTTCCGGATTTTCGAACGTCCTTGCGTACAATTTAATATCTTGTACTTTGCATTTTGTAACTTGTACTCTTGGAATTTTTAGACGTTTTTCATCAATAAATTGAACCACTTGGATTGTATCTTGTACATTTGAGCTTTTTGGTCATTTGCGTCTTCAAATCGTCGTTTTAGCCTTTTGTCTTCGCACTTATTTAATATAAACGATTACAACTTAAAATAGGACAATTACAACTAAATAATTTACATATTGGGAGGATATTGCTACTAAATATATGTTCATTTGGAGCACTATCAAAAACATTAAACAAAATAAAATTTGTTAGAAACAAACAAAGTAACTATGAAGAATTTTGTTAAGAATCCACGCTAACTGTTCCTAGCTAACTGTTCCTAGCTAACTGATTACATTTTATTTATCGCAATTTAATTATCGCAATTTACATTCTCACAATTTTATTTATCGTCATTTAATTTTTGTTATTTACTTTACGCACTTTATTTAACGTCATTTAATTTCTGTTATTTATTTTTACGCACTTTAAATATCGGGACACGTATACAAAGTTTTGACATATCATATCAACGCACATATATATATATTATTTGGAATAACCATAGACACTATATATGCTGTAATGATCGAGTTCGCTATACAGGGTTGAGGTTGATTCTATAATAATATATATACTTTAAGTTGTGATCGAGTCTGAGACGTATACGGGTCACGATACGTATTAATTAAATTCGAATATTATATATTAAACTATATATGAATTATTGGACTGTTACTGTGGACTATCAACATTGGACTATCAACAATGGACAATTAAAAATGAATTAAAATATTGATTATAACATATGAAACTAAACAATTCTTCAAGTTTGCCACTTGATTTCATCTTAAACTATCTTTTGTATCTTGACGATTACCATCTGCATTCAAACCCTTTCAAATTCTTGAAAACACTTCGGATTGATAACCGACGATTCAGTTATGATAACTTTGAATGCTGATGAAGCAGCAAAAACTGTAGATGGTCTTAATGGCCAAAAGTTTGATGATAAAGAATTGAGTGTTGGAAACGCTCAACAGAAAATGTGATACTGGAAAGCGGATTATGAAAAACTGTGAAGGAGACCAATGATAAATACAAGGACCATACCCTATATTCAAAGAATCCAGGTAATTCTGGATCCGATGAAACTTTCAACGAATATCTTGCTCCTTACTCATGTTAAAATCTTGCTAAAAATCTTTTCCATCAACCACCGAACTTAGAAATTTCAAAAATATCGTCATAAATATCTTCGATATTTCTGAAGATACCTTCATAAATATCTTTATCCGAAATTATTTATCTTTTCGTGCTATCTATGCTACATCATAAAAGAAACTGTTTTAGTTTCTATCCTCCTATAAAATTTGAGTTTAAATTATGGATGATTTCTGGAGAAGTGTTAAGAATTTGCGCATGAGTTAGTATAATATAATGACACTTGGCCAACGTGATTATATTACAGTAAGTCATGCTGAGCTTCTAATGGAACGTGATGATTCACAGATCATAACGTCATCATGTGCCATGTTACACGACTCTTTCATTCTACTTAATTTCTAAGCATATCACGGAAATATTTCTTTGATATTTCTGTTCTTCTGTAATTCCAACAGTTTGCTAATAAATCGTGCTATTACATTTTCTTTCTGATTAGAAGATTTTCTTTAAATTCCATGAATTCCGGAAATTTACCATGACTACGTCAAAAGTTAAATCTCTATCTCGATCTTTTGCGATAGCTCCACTCATACGCTTCAAGTAATCGAATTGTTTTATCCATATTACTCAATGATGATAAAACTCTATTTATCAATTCATATTTGTCATAAAAACATTTTTTTGTTATCCATGACGACCTCGATCAAATTTCGGGGACGAAATTTCTTTAACGGGTAGGTACTGTCATGACCCGGAAAATTTCGACTAATTTTTAAATCAAACTCTCAATACGATTTAATATTTTTGACACGATAAGCAAAGTCTGTTAGGTTGAGTCTCAAAAATTTTGAACTGTTTCATATATTCATTTGTCTTTCAACCATTCTCGACGATTCACGAACAACTATTTGTAAATGGTTACATATATATTTAATATATATATAAATATGTATATAAATATTACTTGTAAATATATAAAATTATAATAAATTTAATTGTTTAAAAATATATAATATATTTACTTTAGTAGTTAAACTGCTATTTAAAAATGTTTATATATAGAACGAGATTATATTAAAAATAAATGATTTCCAGCTTAAATAGTAAATAAATGGGATACTCGGTTGGCATTTCATTAATATTCATATAGATCTAATACGAGTTTATGAAAGATTAAGATAAAAGTCGGGCTGTAAATTGATTACGAAGATTTTAGATTTGTTAAAAATATTTTTACATTTTTAAGTTTAAACATTAGTACTCCGTACATATAAATTGGAACAGAAAATAAATAATTATCTAATCTTTTTGATCAGGTTTCAAATAGTTAATGAGTGAAATAATTAAATATATTTAATCTAAAAATTTGGGATTTTTAGGAGACTTTTATATGTTAACTGTTTAGCAATGGACACGATATAACGGGATGTCGACTGAGAAAGAACAAGAGTTCGATGGCTTTGAATTCTAAAATATCCACAAACATTTAATTAACACGTTTATTATTATATTATTATATTCGATTACTGTTATTGATTGGTTAATTATTAATCTATTATTGTATACATACAATGAATGAAATCAAATGATGAACTAGACTCCATTTCATTTCAATTCTTAATATAATAAACATACATATACATATTACCTATGCAATGATCAACCTTCCACCTTGTTTTATTTTGTCAACAAATTCCACCGAGACCATTATCCACCATCTTTTGTTTTCTATATATAATATACATATACATACAATAGATAAAGAAAACACCATCCGTGAATTAAATTAATTATTGAATCTCACTGTTTTACTTTTCTCCTATCTATCTCTTATTATATGTACATGAAACATGTGGTTGTTAGTATCAACCAAACCCATCACTCAAATAACTACTCACAATCACTAAACCTTGTTATAACCACTGATACTAACCGATTGTTTATGCATCACTTTCTTGTTAGAACAACGTAAACCACCACCCTTGTTAAACCCATCATCATTATCATCCTAAAACCATGAATGTAAGTTGTTGTTTCTGCTCAAGTTCACTTGCTACGATATCGCTTCTAGTCTTCTTAAACAAACCAATCCGCCACCTTAAACCCACCTAATCACCATCATTTTTGTTGATGACCATCACCTTTCAAACACCATCAATTAAACCCAACAACATCATCGACAAATCCAACAAGACCCAATCGGTTGATATTGTTGCTTGCCGTTTTTTCGGTTCATAAACTACCAACCGCCATGAACACCCTATTGATCAAACCACCACCTCCTTTGGTTCTAAACGACTACTGCTGCTATACACTTTATATTTCTGTTTTCTGTTCATGGGTTCACAGACCCAAACACCCTTGAAGCTGTTCTACTGTTCCTGTTTCTAGTTCGATTGTTTCAGCTCAAACATATGCAACTACTCGTTGTGGTTTCTGACCGAACATCTCAAAAACCCAAATCACCACTAGACCCTCACTACCTTACACGATCACCCTCAAGCCGTTAAACAACCCTCACCCTCTTGAAACCCATATTTTTTTCTGTTGTGGTTTCATGTTGCTGCTACGCTAAAACTTCCTGTTTTCTTCGATCACCAACACTAAACCATAGCTGTAACTTCTACTGTTACTCGATAACATCATCACCATAAAAGGTGTTGTAGAAGTTCTCTTGTTTGACCCGTCACCAAAGTTTATTTTATTTATTTTATTTCAGCTGCTACGGTGTTCATGTTTGTTGCCACAACAGCCTGCTCGAACAGCAGCCTTATAGCTGTTTTGGTTCGTTTCCGTTTGAGTTCTTCTCCATAAGCCATCACCTTTATCAACCCAAGAACTCCATCATTATTTTCCTTCTACTCAACAACTATCACAAACCACCTCTGCAACTTCTGTTTGTTTTGTTCTATTCGAAACCCCACAACCAAACTCGTTGTTGTTTACTGATCGAACAGACATGGCAGCCACTATATTTTTTATTATTATTTCCAGCTGGTACCTTCTTTATTCATCTACGGAATATTATGATATAGATAATGGAATGTACAGCTGGTACTTTAATTTTGTTCCTAATTCTTGTCTCCTTGCTACCGTAAATGTGTAGCAAAACAAATTCATTTTTGCTTGGGCTGTATTAATTTTTCTTGGGCTGTTATGATTATAATTTATTGGGCCGTGTAATTGTTCATGTGGTTGGGCCGAAGAATCACTTTTTCTGTTGGGCTAAAAGAGTTGATTATGATTATGATTATGATTATGATAATCACGATGGTAATTGGATGGTGGTTACGGCTTGATTTTGATTTTGATGATGATGTTTATACGATTATAAAATGATGATACGGGTTAAAAGATGGTAGATGATATATGATTTTTGATAATGAAAAATCATATGTGAAATAATAAATTTTATGATGATGATAGATAAGATGATGATGGTTTATAGGATTTAGTTTAGGGCAAATGGCCCGAAAAGGTAACCTATTTTGCCAAATTTGCCAATAAAGGTAATATGACTTTTCCAGATGCCCGAAAAGAATGTTTGTTTTAATTGGGAAGTCGAAAAGGATTATAATTTGAAAAAGTGTTAATTTGAGGTAATTTTTTCTGATGTGGCGTTTTTTTTTATTTTCATTTGCAAATCGTTGATACACTTTTTCAGCAAAAATTACCTCAATTTAACACTTTTTCAAATTATAATCCTTTTCGACTTCCAAATTTAAACAAACATTCTTTTCGGGCATCTGGAAAAGTCATATTACAGCAAAAATTACCTCAATTTAACACTTTTTCAAATTATAATCCTTTTCGACTTCCAAATTAAAACAAACATTCTTTTCGGGCATCTGGAAAAGTCATATTACCTTTATTGGTAAAATTGTCAAAATAGGTTACCTTTTCGGGCCATTTGCCCTTTAGTTTATGATTCAAGTCAGGAAAGCTGAAACAGAGGGATGGTTGGGTGGTGTGTTGGTTAAACGAGAGGTCTCTGGTTCGAGACCGAGTTATGCCATTTATTTTCTTAGGCTTGTTTGGAAGGTAGTCTCTTTTTATAATAATAATAATTATTATTATTATTATTATTATTATTATTATTATTATTATTATCATAAGTATTAGTATTATTCTTAGTAGTATTATTATCATTATTATTATTAGTAAAATCGTTATTTTTATAGTTGTTATTATTAGTATTCATTATTATTAAAATTAACATTTTTATTAAAAGTATCATTTTTATTAAAGTTATCATTTTTATCATTAATATTAAAAGTATCATATTTAACTCTATTATCACTATTATTATTTTTATCATTACAAATATCATTTTAGTATTATCATAATTTTAATAAAACAAACGATATATAAATATATACAAAAATATATTTAATATATATAACATAACAAAATTAATATTTTTACTTGTATAAAATGAATATATGAAACATGTAGACTATTAATATAAAAATGATTTAACTAACAAATTTACATAGATATAAATTTATTTGATTACAATTAGATGTATTAATATATATAGCTGATATAGGTTCGTGAATCCGAGGCCAACCCTATACTTATTCAATGTCGTTATATGTATTTTTACTACAAAATATAATATGGTGAGTTCATTTGATTTCCTTTTACTCTTTACATTTTTTGGGATTGAGAATACATGCGCTGCTTTTATGAATACTTTACGAAATAGACATAAGTACTTAAAATATATTCTACGTTGAGTTGTACCACTGGCATACTTCCCTATAGCTTGGTAACTACCATTTACATGCGATATTGTAAACGCGAATCCTGTTGATAGATCTATCGGGCCTGACAACCCCAACCGGACTGGACGACCAGTATTCAACGGTTGCACAGTACTTCGTTTCGGTGACTACTCTTGGTACAGTGTAGTGAGATTTCATAATAAAGGGAATATGCGACGTTGATTAAATCTTGTGGTCTATTAAGATATTGAAATGATTGTTATGATAAACCTATGAACTTACCAACCTTTTGGTTGATACTTTTAAGCATGTTTATTCTTAGGTATGAAAGAAACCTTCCGCTGTACATTTGCTCATATTACATGGAGTCGTTCATGACATATAGAGGCCAGAACCTCGCAACGGGACCAACTGTTGAAGACTTCGTCCAGATGGATTAGGACGGGTCACTACATTGCTATAGTGGTGAGAACTCTATAGTACTCGTGGATAGTAAGCTGGGACGGTGGTGAATAATAACATGGGAGACGGAGTTCCTGAACTAGTATAACGAATGAAGTCGTCGTCATCCTTACGCGTATGAATCTCGAATTTACGTGTGTTACCAGAAAGTGGCAGAATACATATTCGTATGATGAAAGGTTGGTACCATTAAGAAGTTTGCCTAAGAGTGATTCAAGTATATATGCACAAGTAGTCAATTAAGTGCTATCTATAGCAAATGTATGTCAGAATGCAATGGCTAACTATCCGGTTGTAGTCTAGATTCACTACACTAATGCACATCCTAGATCCCTACAACCAACGCTCTGATACCATCTGTAGTGACCCGAAAAAATCGTCATTGACGGCGTCGTTAACTTAGGTCCCGTTGCGTGGTCATAATCCCTAAATGAGACACGTTTGACCAAAATTATGTCGCATTCATTTGAAACGTATAAGACTTACAAAGTTTAGTTTACCAAACGGATCGACAACAAGTTTAAGTTTACAAAAGTATAAAGTATAAATGAAATAACCTGCGACATAATTAGTTTAAAATCACGGTTACTATAAATAGCGTATGTAAACATTTGTTTGAATCCAAAGGTGCTATCACTGGCGTATGCATATATGTATGCTTGACTCCAAGCAAGTATGAGTGTACACAGAAGCATGTATCAAATAGCCATGTATGAACTTGAGAAAACATGTAGAAAACTGTCAACGAAAAACGTTGGTGAGATCATAAGTGTATTTGTATAGGTATGTTTTTGAACCACAAGATTTAGTATCAAAGCGTATACATCTCAAAAGATGTGTTTGTATCAAGCGTATACATCTCAAAAGATGTTGTTTTTGAATGACAAGATTTAGTATAAAATGAATATCAAGCGTATACATCCCAAAGGATGTTGTATGTATCACGAGCACCCAATTACCAAAACTTAATTGAATCTTACCTCTGCATAATAGTGTTAGAACCTACACTATATCCCAAAAATAGGTTTCATCTGTCAGATGAGGGTTCGTCAAACCCGTATGGCCACACAACATAAGTTCTCGCTCACACCCTACAAGTGTAACAAATGGTAATTGGACTTGAGGATTTTTGTTCTAACTCGTATGTATCTTTGCTTTTGTATTCGTGTTCAAGTATCAAAGTATGAAAAGTATATATACATATGAAATGTATATAAGTATGTAATGTATATGTTTCTCAGCCCACGATTTAAAAGTATAAAAGTAATTGAAAAGGTGGGACTATGATCTCACCTCGAGTGTACGAGTATAAATGTACTTCACAAAGTAAACGTATGCATGATAGTTGCTTAGCCTTCACCTAAACAAGTAAGTTATATCAATTAACCGGTTAAGACACAAGGTCGGGCGAAATGTGTTCAATTAGTCCTATGGCTCGTTACGACTCGATTATATAGCATGTGTGTTGTAGTGACCCGAACTTTTCCATGTTTATATATATTAATTGATATTGATATTTACATGATTAAATGTTTCCAACATGTTAAGCAATCAAACTTGTTAAGACTTGATTAATTGAAATATGTTTCATATAGACAATTGACCACCCAAGTTGACCGGCGATTCACGAACGTTAAAACTTGTAAAAACGACATGACGATATATATATGGATATACATATGGTTAACATGAGATTATGATAAGTAAGTATCTCCATAAGTATATTAACAATGAGTTATATACATATAAACAAGACTACTAACTTAAGGATTTCGAAACGAGACATATATGTAACGATTATCGTTGTAACGACATTTAAATGTATATATATCATATTAAGATATATTAATATATCATAATATCATGATAATATAATAATTTAACATCTCATTAGATATAATAAACAATGGGTTAACAACATTAATTGAGATCGTTAACTTAAAGGTTTCAAAACAACACTTACATGTAACGACTAACGATGACTTAACGACTCAGTTAAAATGTATATACATGTAGTGTATTTATATGTATTAAAATACTTTTGGAAGACTTCAAGACATATATCAAAACACTCATACTTAACGAAAATGGTTACAGTTACTTTCCCATTCTTTTCTTTCATCAAGAATTCTAGTCGTATTCTTACCCGTATTATACACAGCTTCAAAACGTACTTACTATGGGTATATACCAATAGGAACTAGCATGGGATTCCACTCTTGATTATTTCATGTATGACTAATCAATTTTAACTTCTACCATGAGCTAGTCAACTAACTAGAACTCCTTTTAACCCCACTCACCACTCACCATTTACCACTCATCATTCACTCCATTTCACTTCCAATTCTCTTTCTAATTCTCTCTCAACACACACACACACTATTATGAACGTATTTTTCCAGTAGTTAATCATCATCTTCATCAAAAATCACTTCAAGAATCAAGCTATAATCATCATAGGAAGAACACTTCAAGAACACTTCAAAAATCCCTTCAAGTTTACTAATTTACTTCCAAGCTTTCTAATCCATTCCAAGTAATCATCAAAGATCAAGAAACCTTTGTTATATACAGTAGGTTATCTTTCTTATTCAAGGTAATATTCATATTCAAGCTTTGATTCAATTTCAATAACTATAAACTATCTTAATTCGAGTAAAAATCTTACTTGAACTTATTTTTGTGTCATGATCCTACTTCAAGAACTTTCAAGCCATCCAAGATCCTTTGAAGCTAGATCATTCCTTTTCACTTCCAGTAGGTTTACCTACTAAACTTGAGGTAGTAATGATGTTCATAACATCATTCGATTCATATATATAAAACTATCTTTGTCGAAGGTTTAAACTCGTAATCACTAGAACATAGTTTAGTTAATTCTAAACTTGTTCGCAAACAAAAGTTAATCCTTCTAAATTGACTTTTAAAATTAACTAAACACATGTTCTATATCTATATGATATGCTAACTTAATGATTTAAAACCTGGAAACACGAAAAACACCGTAAAACCGGATTTACGCCGTCGTAGTAACACCGCGGGCTGTTTTGGGTTAGTTAATTAAAAACTATGATAAACTTTGATTTAAAAGTTGTTATTCTGAGAAAATGATTTTTATTATGAACATGAAACTATATCCAAAAATTATGGTTAAACTCAAAGTGGAAGTATGTTTTCTAAAATGGTCATCTAGACGTCGTTCTTTCGACTGAAATGACTACCTTTACAAAAACGACTTGTAACTTATTTTTCCAACTATAAACCTATAATTTTTCTGTTTAGATTCATAAAATAGAGTTCAATATGAAACCATAGCAATTTGATTCACTCAAAACGGATTTAAAATGAAGAAGTTATGGGTAAAACAAGATTGGATAATTTTTCTCATTTTAGCTACGTGAAAATTGGTAACAAATCTATTCCAACCATAACTTAATCAACTTGTATTGTATATTATGTAATCTTGAGATACCATAGATACATATACAATGTTTCGACCTATCATGTCGACACATCTATATATATTTCGGAACAACCATAGACACTCTATATGTGAATGTTGGAGTTAGCTATACAGGGTTGAGGTTGATTCCAAAATATATATAGTTTGAGTTGTGATCAATACTGAGATACGTATACACTGGGTCGTGGATTGATTCAAGATAATATTTATCGATTTATTTCTGTACATCTAACTGTGGACAACTAGTTTTAGGTTACTAACGAGGACAGCTGACTTAATAAACTTAAAACATCAAAATATATTAAAAGTGTTGTAAATATATTTTGAACATACTTTAATATATATGTATATATTGTTATAGGTTCGTGAATCAACAGTGGCCAAGTCTTACTTCTCGACGAAGTAAAAATCTGTGAAAGTGAGTTATAGTCCCACTTTTAAAATCTAATATTTTTGGGATGAGAATACATGCAGGTTTTATAAATGATTTACAAAATAGACACAAGTACGTGAAACTACATTCTATGGTTGAATTATCAAAATCGAATATGCCCCTTTTTATTAAGTCTGGTAATCTAAGAATTAGGGAACAGACACCCTAATTGACGCGAATCCTAAAGATAGATCTATTGGGCCTAACAAACCCCATCCAAAGTACCGGATGCTTTAGTACTTCGAAATTTATATCATATCCGAAGGGTGTCCCGGAATGATGGGGATATTCTTATATATGCATCTTGTTAATGTCGGTTACCAGGTGTTCACCATATGAATGATTTTTATCTCTATGTATGGGATGTGTATTGAAATATGAAATCTTGTGGTCTATTGTTACGATTTGATATATATAGGTTAAACCTATAACTCACCAACATTTTTGTTGACGTTTAAAGCATGTTTATTCTCAGGTGAATATTAAGAGCTTCCGCTGTTGCATACTAAAATAAGGACACGATTTGGAGTCCATGTTTGTAAGATATTGTGTAAAAACTGCATTCAAGAAACTGATTTCGATGTAACATATTTGTATTGTAAACCATTATGTAATGGTCGTGTGTAAACAGGATATTTTAGATTATCATTATTTGATAATCTACGTAAAGATTTTTAAACCTTCATTTATAAAATAAAGGTTATGGTTTGTTTTAAAAATGAATGCAGTCTTTGAAAAACGTCTCATATAGAGGTCAAAACCTCGCAACGAAATCAATTAATATGGAACGTTTTTAATCAATAAGAACGGGAAATTTCATGTGTCACGTTGTCAAGTTTCATGCAAGAATCAAATATAAAATAAGATTAGAATGATCGCATAAGTGTTTTGTTAAGTTTGACTAAAAGTCAAACTTGGTCAAAGTCAAAGTCACCGGGATCGGGTCGGGTATCCGACAATTTTTCTTCAATTAGTAGTCATATATAAACATGTTGGCCAAATTTCATGTTAATCGGAGTTGCGAGTAAGCGGGGATGAATTTGTGAAAACACAAAATAAGTTGGTCTACTTTTTCAGCACAGGAGCGGCGCACCAAAACCAGGAGCGGCGCTCTTGAGGACCAGGAGCGGCGCTCTTGTTTTCAGGAGCGGCGCTCTTGATGTCTGATGAAAAACTCAACAAAAAGGCCTACCAGGAGCGGTGCTCTTAGTTCAGGAGCGGTGCTCTTAGTTCAGGAGCGTCGCTCCTGTACCTGGGAAATGATGTTTCTGAGTTTTATCAAGTGCACGAACCAAACTTCAAACAAACATAACTCATGAACCGTAAACATTCAAAACAAGTATCTTATATCGTTGGAAAGCTTTTTTGACAAGGAATACAACTAAGAACATATCATCTATCAAAACTAGCATTTACAATAATCAAATTCTCGTCGAAAGTTCAATAAACGTTCATAATCAAAAGTTTCAAGTTTGTAAAACGCATTTCATGATTAAGGCGACCAATTTACACGTATGATATGCCGTTTCGAAGGTAATTAAACATAAAATACAACTAAACACTTACTAACAATGTTTCATAGCATTTCAAGCATCAAAAGTTCATTTCAAGTTCATCAAACCCTAACCAAAAATCAAGAATTCGTCAATTTTGTAAATGAAGCTTTTCTAAATCAACCTACACATCAAAATGAAGCTAATGATACTAGTAACACTTTTAATACATGAACTTTAGCATTTAAACAACATTTAATCATCCAAAATCCAAGATTAAGCACTCCCATTTTTCATATTCAAGCTAGTTACTCAAAACAACAAATCGAGCAAACTAAACACATATTCATGTTAGACTTGAGCCATACACACTAATTAACACCATTTCAAGTATATAAAACGAATTTACAGAAATCTAGTGTTTTTAGAAAGTTACCCAAACTTGATGAAATTGGTACCAAAATGTAGAGGACGAAGAGAGGATCACGAATATGTAATTTGTTTTGATGTTTGCTTCCTGATTCGGATTGGGATGATGATTGATTGAATTGGGTGTTTGTGTGTGTTCTTGAGATGGAGAGAAAAAGAGAAGTAAGAAAAGAAAAAGGAGGTTGAATGTGTGGTGGTGGTGAAGTGGTTGACTAGTTGACCTAGTCACCACTTTCCTCACTTGGCAACTTCGGTCCCTCAAGTTTCAAAGCGGGTGCGTGAATTTACCGAACGAATATTTTAAAAACGCTAGAGTAAACGAGTGACGTTATAATCCAATAACGGGAATATCAAAAACATTAGTTAACGAAAGGCACGAATTTAGATAACAAAAGATATTATCTAAAAAAAACGGTGTTAAAATAAATTTAACGAAAAAAAAACGCGGGATGTTACATTACCTACACCTTAAAAGAAATTTCGTCCCGAAATTTAGTTGGAAGTAGTAGTCGTTGTTTCTTCCTCGAAATCTTGCGTTGCCAATTCTACGAATGAGTGAAGGTACTTCCTTGGGCATTCCAACGAACTTCGAAAATTGGGGTTTTACGTTGTTTTAGAGTTTTGTTTCACGATTCATAATTTCAATCGGTTCTCCTAGGAGGTGGAGTGTATCGTCGATAGTAAGCTCATCAAAGAGGATAACATGTTTTTGTTTTGCAAGATACTTCTTTAAGTTTGATACATGAAATGTAGGATGAACAGAATTCGATCGAGTTGGGAGTTTGAAACGGTAGCAACGGGTCCAATACGCTCCAAGATTTTCAAAGGATCAAAATATTGCGGATTTAGCTTTGTACGTTTTCTGAAACGGATTACACCTTTTCAAGGTGCGACTTTTAACGTTACGCAGTGACCCACTTGGAATTTGAAATGTTTACGTCTAACATCGGTATAGCTCCTTTGGCAACTACGGCTGTCTTGAGTCTTTCTTGGATTTGAACAATTTCTCGGTTGTTCATGATAAATCTCGGGCCCGGTGAATTGATCATCATTTACTTGGTTCGACAAAAGGAGAATGACGTTTCCGGTCACATAAGGTTTCAAAAGGTGTGACGTTAATACTCGAATGAAACTTATTGTAGTAAAAGAATTCGGCTAAAGGCAAATACTTTTCTCAAGTAGATTTGAAGTCGATAACATGATCTCGTATTATGGTTTCCAAGGTTTGAATCGTATGTTTGTTTGGTCCTTCGGGTTGTGGTTGATGTGTTGTACTAATGTCTAAACGTGGTCCCGAGGATTTTTGTAAGGTACCCCGAAATTTAGAAGTGAAACGAGGATCTCGATCCGAAACGAGGTACAGTTCTTTTAGGATACATTTGAACAAGCTTGTTAGGACCTGAAAACGTTTGTTGGAACAAGTTTCTGTTTCTCAAGAATTTCGTGCCGCAAAAGATTTATCGGTTTCTGAAAACGTTTGTTAGAGCAAGTTTCTTATCGGGTTCTGAAATCGTTCGTTAGGACTACTCACCCTCGTGGCGAATACTAGTATAACGTGAAGAGTCTCTCTCTCCATTGAGAATTTAGATAAAAGTTTTCCTTACACGGAAATACGAGTTTAATGCGAGAGAAGTTTCCACCTCGATGTGAGCATAACAAGCATATTGTAGTTCGTCGATAAAACTGTGCGAAAATGAGATAGTATACACGTGTAACCTATGTCGAAATTGAAAGAATTCGTCATTCATTCGGAAGTGTAAATATGTTTTGGCAATAATCAAAGATGTGTCCCTGATATGGTTGTTAACAATATTCTCAAAGTTTTCGGATGACAACAAGGAAAAATGAAGTCATGTACATGGCACATGATGGTGATTAGGTTGATAGAGTCCAATCACCATCACGAGTCATTAGAACTTTGGTATGAGTTACCATAATATAACTACGTTGATCGAGTGTCGTTATATTATGCTAATTCATACCCCCATTCTCACATCACTCCATAGAATCAAGTTCGTGTAATCGTGAAGATTTAAAATGAACAAAGTGTAACGACGTCTCTAACGTGACTCGTATCGAATCGAAAGAATTTGTGCAACTCTGAAGAAGCGTTTCCCGAGGGAAGTGTATAAACGATTGTTCACGTCAATGCGGTTCAAGTCAAACAATAATGTCTTTAGGTACGACAAGAGTAACGAATATAACGAGTAGTATGCGACCGTATTGACAAGTAGTGATGACAATACTCACCTAGAGTAGTGATGGTAGTAACAAGAAGTGGTAGATAGTGAAAAACACCGATGTAACATCGGTAGTGATTAATGATTGCTATAGTGGTGAGAACTCTATAGTACTCGTGGATAGTAAGCTGGGACGGTGGTGAATAACAACATGGGAGACGGAGTTCCTGAACTAGTATAACGAATGAAGTCGTCATCATCCTTACGCGTATGAATCTCGAATTTACGTGTGTTACCAGAAAGTGGCAGAATACGGATTCGTATGATGAAAGCTTGGTACCATTAAGAAGTTTTCCTAAGAGTGATTCAAGTATATATGCACAAGTAGTCAAGTAATTGCTATCTATAGCAAATGTATGTCAGAATGCAATGGCTAACTATCCGGTTGTAGTCTAGATTCACTAATGCGTCCTAACGACTATGTCAGACACACTAATGCACATCCTAGATCCCTACAACCAACGCTCTGATACCATCTGTAGCGACCCGACAAAATCGTCATTGACGGCACCATTAACTTAGGTCCCGTTGCGTGGTCATAGTCCCTAAATGAGACACGTTTGACCAAAATTATGTCGCATTCATTTGAAACGTATAAGACTTACAAAGTTTAGTTTACCAAACGGATCGACAACAAGTTTAAGTTTACAAAAGTATAAAGTATAAATGAAATAACCCGCGACATAATTAGTTTAAAATCACGGTTACTATAAATAGCGTAAGTATGTAAACATTTGTTTGAATCCAAAGGTGCTATCACTAGCGTATGCATGTATGTATGCTTGACTCCAAGCAAGTATGAGTGTACGCGGAAGCATGTATCAAATAGCCATGTATGAACCTGAGAAAACATGTAGAAAACTGTCAACGAAAAACGTTGGTGAGATCATAAGTGTATTTGTAAAGGTATGTTTTTGAACCACAAGGTTTAGTATCAAAGCGTATACATCTCAAAAGATGTGTTTGTATCAAGCATATACATCTTAAAAGATGTTGTTTTTGAACCACAAGATTTAGTATAAAATGAATATCAAGCGTATACATCCCAAAGGATGTTGTATGTATCACGAGCACCCAATTAACAAAACTTAACTGAATCTTACCTCTGCATAATAGTGTTAGAACCTACACTATATCCCGAAAATACGTTTCATCCGTCAGATGAGGGTTCGTCAAACCCGTATGGCCACACAACATAAGTTCTCGCTCACACCCTACAAGTGTAACTAATGGTAATTGGACTTGAGGATTTTTGTTCTAACTCGTATGTATCTTTGCTTTTGTATTCGTGTTCAAGTATCAAAGTATGAAAAGTATATATACATATGAAATGTATATAAGTATGTAATGTATATGTTTCTCAGCCCACGATTTAAAAGTATAAAAGTAATTGAAAAGGTGGGACTATGATCTCACCTCGAGTGCACGAGTATAAATGTACTTCACAAAGTAAACGTGTGCATGATAGTTGCTCAGCCTTGACCTAAACAAGTAAGTTGTATCAATTAACCGGTTACGACACAAGGTCTGGCGAAATGTGTTCAATTAGTCCTATGGCTCGTTACGACTCGATTATATAGCATGTGGGTCACGTTGTCAAGTTTCATGCAAGAATCAAATATAAAATAAGATTAGAATGATCGCATAAGTGTTTTGTTAAGTTTGACTAAAAGTCGAACTTGGTCAAATTCAAAGTCACCGGGGTCGGGTCGGGTATCCGACAATTTTTCTTCAATTAGTAGTCATATATAAACATGTTGGCCAAATTTCATGTTAATCGGAGTTGCGAGTAAGCGGGGATGAATTTGTGAAAACACAAAATAAGTTGGTCTACTTTTTCAGCACAGGAGCGGCGCACCAAAACCAGGAGCGGCGCTCTTGAGGACCAGGAGCGGCGCTCTTGTTTTCAGGAGCGGCGCTCTTGATGTCTGATGAAAAACTCCACAAAAAGGCCTACCAGGAGCAGCGCTCTTAGTTCAGGAGCGGCGCTCTTAATTCAGGAGCGTCGCTCCTGTACCTGGGAAATGCTGTTTCTGAGTTTTATCAAGTGCACGAACCAAACTTCAAACAAACATAACTCATGAACCGTAAACATTCAAAACAAGTATCTTATATCGTTCGAAAGCTATTTTGACAAGGAATACAACTAAGAACATATCATCTATTAAAACTAGCATTTACAATAATCAAATTCTCGTCGAAAGTTCAATAAACGTTCATAATCAAAAGTTTCAAGTTTGTAAAACGCATTTCATGATTCGGGCGACCAATTTACACGTATGATATGCCGTTTCGAAGGTAATTAAACATAAAATACAACTAACACTTACTAACAATGTTTCATAGCATTTAAAGCATCAAAAGTTCATTTCAAGTTCATCAAACCCTAACCAAAAATCAAGAATTCGTCAATTTTGTAAATGAAGCTTTTCTAAATCAACCTACACATCAAAATGAAGCTAATGATACTAGTAACACTTTTAATACATGAACTTTAGCATTTAAACAACATTTAATCATCCAAAATCCAAGATTAAGCACACCCATTTTTCATATTCAAGCTAGTTACTCAAAACAACAAATCGAGCAAACTAAACACATATTCATGTTAGACTTGAGCCATAGACACTAATTAACACCATTTCAAGTATATAAAAGGAATTTAGAGAAATCTAGTGTTTTTAGAAAGTTACCCAAACTTGATGAAATTGGTACCAAAATGTAGAGGATGAAGAGAGGATCACGAATATGTAATTTGTTTTGATGTTTGCTTCTTGATTCGGATTTGGATGATGATTGATTGAATTGGGTGTTTGTGTATGTTCTTGAGATGGAGAGAAAAAGAGAAGTAAGAAAAGAAAAAGGAGGTTGAATGTGTGGTGGTGGTGAAGTGGTTGACTAGTTGACCTAGTCACCCCTTTGCCCACTTGGCAACTTCGGTCCCTCAAGTTTCAAAGCGGGTGCGTGAATTTACCGAACGAATATTTTAAAAACGCTAGAGTAAACGAGTGACGTTATAATCCAATAACGGGAATATCAAGAACATTAGTTAACGAAAGGCACGAATTTAGATAACAAAATATATTATCTAAAAAAAAGACGGTGTTAAAATAAATTTAACGAAAAAAAAAACGCGGGATGTTACACAAACAACCTTCCAAGCAACTTTAGCATTCCCTTTAGCCCCATTACCTTGGCCCCACAGAAAATCTTTTACAATTCTTTCAATATCTTTTACAACAGTGTTAGGGAGTTTATATACAGATGCCCAGTATATGTGCATAGAAGATAACACATATGCAATGAGTTGGAGTTTTTCAGCATATCATTAGCGAATACCTTGCTCCTTACTCTAAAACCTTTGCGGACAATATTCTTCATCATCATCTTATCTTAAATATTCTAAGATATCATCGTATCTCCCATTATAAATATCCTCCATATTTCTGAAGATATTTCTTAAAACCATTCTTATCTGAAATCATTACCTCTTCGCGCTATCTGTGTTACATCATAAAAGAAACTATTTTAGTTTCTAAAATCTGAAAAATTCGAAAAAAAAATGGATGTTTTGAAGTAATGTTGGGAACTGAAGCATGAGTTAGTATAATATAATGACACTTGATCAACGTGATTATATTACAGTAAGTAATGTTGAGTTTCTAATGGAACGTGACAAAGGTTCACAGATCACACCCTCATCATAAACCATGTTACATAACTCTTTCATTCTATATAATCTCTAAATATATCAAGAAAATATATTTCTTGTTGATTCGGTCTTTTCCGGATATTCTGGTAATTTGACAAGTCGGATTGTGCCATTACCGCTTCTTTCTTAGAACATTAATTATGTTTATTCTGAAATTCATACCTACGAATTCTGGACCATTATTCGCTTGACTTAAGGTCGGGAAGAGAAAACGAAAGCATGAAGCTCCGAAATATAATGGGGAACATAAAGCCCGATAACAACCCCGAAATTACAAACCGTGTATATCAATGCGTATAGCAATATAAAGACACGGGAGAATGAAAAACACTATAACCCCAAGGTAATAGTAGAAGAAAATAACTTCCTCTGGTGGCAGATGAAAAAGAAGAATGAAGGATACGATAGCCAGGAAAATATCAAGAATCAGAACTGGATTAAGTATTTTCACAATCTATTGGGATGTATGAAATAAGAAAGAAGATTATAGGAGCGGTGAAAATAAATGAAACGGAAGAGGTCAATTTATAGCAATCGAGACAGATTACGCATTTAATCAAAGAAAATCCTAATTTCCGCAAATTCCGAAGAATCAAATCTTATTTAGATTATGAAGATTTTCTATTCCTTAAATTCCGGAAATCAATCGTAACTACGTCAAAAGCTAAGACGAATCTCTATTCTTTCATTTCACTCTTTTACGATAACTTCTCTCATACGCTTCGAGAAATCGGATTGTTTTATCCATATAACTCAATGGTGATAAAATTCTATTTATCAACTCATATTCATCATGAAAATATTTCTATTGTTAGCCATGACGACCTCACTTAAATTTCGGGACGAAATTTCTTTAACGGGTAGGTACTGTGATGACCCGAAAATTTCTGACCAAATTTAAACTTTATCTTTAAATGATTTAATGTTTCCGACACGATAAGCAAAGTCTATGAAGTTGAATCTTAAAATTTTAGAACTGTTTCATGTATTAAATTACATTTGACTGCTCTCGACGATTCATGAACAATTATATGTATGTATATATATATATATGTACAAGTAAAAACGACTTTCCTACCGTAAAACACTATTTGCTACAGTAAAATGACTTTCCTACCGTAAAACACTATTTGCTACAGTAAAACACTATTTGCTACAGTGAAACACTATTTGCTACAGTGAAATACTATTTGATGTCGACGAACTAGCAAACAAAAACAGGATAAGGCGGCCATGCGATCGCATGATAAAAACACTGAAAACTCATGCGATCGCATGAGGTATTGTAGCAGGCCACATACTATAAAAGCTCGATTCATTCCTCTGTATTATTATTTTTTTATATTATTATTATTATTATTATTATTATTATTATTATAATTATAATTATAATTATTATTATTAAGATTAATATTATTATTATTAATCTTATTATAATATTATTATTAGTAGTATATATACCTAAAATACTACGACGAGGTTATGAGCGTGTCACCTTCAAAATGGGTTTTTGAGCGGGATAGAGCTAAGGAAATTATGGGTTATTGTCAAGGAGGTTATGGGTAATGTTCGAGGGTATATTTGTGAATCAAATCTAGCGTTTATCATCTCTGTTGCGTCTACGTACTTTCCTACAATATTGAATCTCAATATTGATACGTAAGCACTCATATTTTATCTTTTATACATTAATTGTGTATCCATGTCTAGTGCTCGAGTATATATATTTATGCATGTGATGTGCGAAAAGTGGTATATGAATTATCGTATGGAAAATACCGGTTTTAGAGATTGCTACACACTAACGGGCAGTGTACCCGATCGTGTAGTAGTATAGTAACTGGTTTAGTTCCGTGTATCTTTCCAAGGACAGTTATATCAGTCAAATTAGAATTAGAAACTATATTATGATTAACTAAGTGAATGAAAGTTAAAAGTACAAGTTTTTGTGTTTTGGTGGCTATTTAACGATTTAGCCAAATCAAAGAAGGTTAAATGTAAAAAAAACAATATTTTTGTCTTTTAAGTTTATGAAATGATAATAAGTGCAAATAAAGCAAGTAAGATAGTTTTGAATTAAATCAAAGAGATGAAATGTTTATCTAGATATTTTACCCTCGGTATTGGATGTAAATTAGATATTAAGCCCTAATTGAATAATTATGTGTGTAGTTATCTAATAGGTTCACTAAGAGTTCTCTCGGATAAACACGCAAATACAATAACAAGATCAAGGGTTCCCTTTTCACTATAGTTCTTGTATTTGTAATCAAATAATTATAAGTATGCTAATCACCTAAATCGACTCGCCAAGAGTGCTCTTTAGCAAGTACTCAAACTAGAATTACTAAGCGAGGGTTCCCTATTACTTAGACCTTTTCGTTTGTGACTAGTTGATCAACAAGATCAAAGACTTGAATAACAATTGTCTTTGCGTTCGCTCTACACAATTCATTCCTATTTTGTTTAACCATTTTAATCTAGTTTACCCCCTTGGTCCGGTTTAGCAAACAATCAATCTAAGACAAGTTGATTGTAAATCAATATGATACATCAACAAGAGTTCTCTTTATCAACAACATATCAATTAACTAGATACAAATGATTTTAACAACAATAAGCATGGTTCTTAATTCAAGCTTCAATCTATCACGCATAATACATTCAATCAATAAGATTACATCCAATACCTTGATTATTAATCTAGACAAACATTATAGAAACTAGCCAACAATCATGGTAACAGACAACAATACAATCAAATTATTAACTGAAATCATTGCTGAGAACAAGTAAATAACCTACAAGAACAAGAGTTCTTGGATGAAGAAGATGTTGATGGATGATGCCTTGATGTTGAGCCTCTTCAAAGAGGTTGGAATTCTCCAAAATGCTCTTCAAAATCGCCTCTAAAACTCTCTGGTGCGTAACTCTCTTGAAACAGTCCCAAAACTGATGTTTTAAAGTGGAGAAATTAGGTAAAAAGCAAAAAAAGTCGGGTACACCTACTTCGGGACGTCGTCCTAAAAGGCAGGACGGCGTCCCGGTATAAAGATCAAGACGGCGTCTTGAATGACCATGACGGCATCCCACTTCAAAGGGCAGGACGGCGTCTAGCTATGTGGGACGACGTCCTGCTGTACTATTTTTGACTCTTTCGTTTTCTTTTCAATATTATTTCATTTGGACGAAACCTATCATATCGGAAGCCTTGTTTTATTATTTTAGAGTGGTATTTTGACCCTAACTCGTATCGGGATCAACCAATGTCATAAATCATCGAAATTCTTTGCAAATCATTCTTCCGATACAAATTCGCGCATCTCGGCTTATCACTTGTAGATCACCTTCATTATCTTCGATTATAGAGCGTTTTAAGCGATATTGCGATAGATATATATGATGTAATTGAGCAATATCAAAACACCCCACACTTAAACCTTGCTTGTCCTCAAGCAATTCTTTCGTTACAAAGTAGAACAATATCAATCATAATCACACAATATAGATTACATACATTACATGAATCACTCGAAGCACACGAAACACACATGTTGATATAAAACACAACACACACTATATGAAACACACGCTTTAAGTAACACACTCACGCTATATACACAATGGAAACACACGCTTTAAGTATAGTACACTTTTATTGAAATCACACGCACGCTTTATACACAATGGAAACACACACACACATTTTTGGGAGATTTGAGCCAAGTATCCGAAAAATTTGATCCTAGGGAAATCAGGACCTTGATGAAAACGTTTTATGGTTTTGAAAATATCATGCTAGTTTTTAATACTAGACACGTTTTCCGATTTTGTCAGATTTTTAAATTTTGAAAAATGAGTGCGGGTTTCCTGCTATTGGTCAAGCCAATCCCTCCCACGGTACCTAACATCGCGAGATGTCGGTAGAAAATAATGTGCTTAGGAGGATACACATTACGTCCGGATATCATCGATAATCATGAGGTAATCATCTAATCCGTTAAGTCAATCATAAAGATTGAAGTTTATCAGGCTTAAAAGCTGATATATTACCTTTCTGGAGGTTATCCTTCCGGGGATCTGATAAATCACTAACATTTTGTGTATACATGGTGCCCCCCCCCCCCCCCCCCCCCCGTTTTACTAGTTAATCCCCCTCATTGAGACAAACCTTGACTACCAGTTTCCCTGTTTGACGTTGAGGCCTGGTAGATTTCCAGTCGATGTTAGTAATGACTTTTCAAGAGTTTTTGTCACCCTACAACTGGTCTGGACTACATCTTCTGAATTGAATCAGTAAGTGTGTCATTCGGAAGACTTTACTTCCTTGAGGATGGAACAGATACATCCTATTGGTTATAATAGGTGGTCGGACGCAACATTGTCCTTGTTAGGAGAAACAATGAGGATCGTCCTTAAGGTTTTCGATCTGGCGCGAGATCCGGTTTCCGACCACGCTATACAATCACCGCTCTCTCACGGTTTACACTCTTTTTGGTACAAGTGACCTACAAGTTAGCTTACTAAACTAGTAGGATTTTCATTCAAATAATTGAATGATAGTGCAACTTCAAAGACTATTAATAATTTAAAATGTAAACCAACATTTATTTTCTAGATTTTAAGACCATAATGTGTATAACGTGGTTTTTGGGCTTTTAATCGTTTTTAAGACTTACATGAAAATTTTAAAATTTTATAATAAACGCCTTAATTTTTGTGAAACGAGTTCCCGATAAATTACGAGTTCCCGATAAATTTCTATTCCCCACCCCACACTTGAGATCATGCAAGGCCCTCATTGCATGAAATCACAAAAAGGATTAAATTTAGAGGGCAAAGTGATAGGGTGATTGTAGAAATTTTCAATTTTTAACCTGTAAATCGTGGAATATGTAGACGGATGCCGCTGAACTTACTGCCAGCATAAGAGCATCGTCTAGTCCGCGATTATCATCATACACACATCATAATATCAAATGTCGCTGAACTTAATGCCAGTCTTTGAAGTTCAATCATGCTGCACAAATAAACAAACCACACAAATCACAACAAAAATAACGGTGTTTTTACAACCACATCCGTTTATCAAACCACACCATTAGTATATTATTACAAACCGAAATTGTATCAAAATACATCACACAAATAAAATAGTCTAAAAACAAGGTACAAAATGATCCAATAGGCACGCAGGCCTAGTTATCAAACGGCAAAAAATAATTACCCGAACCATCTCTGTACGGGCGTCCCTGTGGATATTGCTGCTCAAATCTGTTCCGAGCATCCTGCAACGCAGCGGTATTATCATAAATCGGGTGAGGCGGAGGTGGGTTTTGAGGATCCGTGTAATATTGGGGTGTCAGACGTGTCGTCCCATAGTACTGCTCGGGGTTGGAATAAAACAACTCTGAGTTATGGTTATTCCAATCAATACCATAACTCATCCATCCCTGATCGTGCACTTGAGCAATCTGTCGTTGCTCCATTCGCTGCTGACTATCCCACATTCGATCGTTGTGCATCCTTTGTTCGTTCGGGCTCAACCTCATGTTATTAACACTACCAACCAAACTGTCCCAACTTGATTGGGACGGATGCCACGGAACCTGTTCACCAACATTAGTTTGTGCCTCCATTTCCGCCTCCTCTTCCTGCTGCTGCTCTTGCTGAACACCACTGCCACTTGCGCCACCTGCACCAACTGCCACAAAAGGCACCAAATGCCCATTTCTATCTTTCATAATGATTTCAGCATTAATATAAAAAACCTTTTTTAATGGTTTCATTACGCTCGTGTACTCCTGTAATCTACTGAAATCAATGTTAAAATGTCGGGCAATTCGGGTGATGTAGTGGCCTCCCAGAAGTGGCTTCCGTAGCCGTGTCTCAGTCGCAATGGCAAGGAAATAATTACCGATTAGCCCAGGAATGTTGGTATAGGAACCCCGCTTGATTTGATCCATAATCCACAAATCTAATGTTTTCACCTTCTCATTACCCTCAATCCTCGCATTAAACGTGCATGCGATGAGTCGATGAAGCAGCCTATCATCCCGGGCTGCGATTTCGTTGTACCTGTGCTTGCTTGATCTAAAATGTGCAGGCGCAATATTTGGCTTACAAATTCTGCGCCAATAAGAGGTGTCATCAAAAACATGCCGGCCAACGTAATCAGAAGCCCGCAAATATTCACCTAACTGATTATCGGTGAATTCCTCAAAAATTCCCAGAACTCTACAAAGCTGTAAACTGCTTATACCCCTATCTTGGCCCCCGAGACGAAACTGTAGAAACTCATTCGATAAATAATCGCTGACATTGTTAAACCGCATGGTAGAGTAAAATTCTTTAAGCAGCACCGGATAGATTGGTTCATTGATGCTAAAAACCTGTTCCCAAACGTGGGTGACTACTCTACCGTAAGGAATGGCGAGTAAATTAGAAACATGTCGGCGCATGCCCGCCTCTTCCAATGGCCCCCAGATAAAATACCAAGTGGCATTAATCGGCCTGCGGTTTATTCTCTCAAACGTTTCGGTGTAGTCTTCGTCGTTCTGAACCCGTGTTAACCAAACTCGAGGATCGTTTAGATCCTCCTCCGCTTCTTCTCCGGAAGACGATGATGAATGATGTTGTTGTTGTGGTGGTGGTGGTTGTCGTGGAGGAGCCAAACCTGCTGTCCTTCCTCTTTTTGCCGGTCCTCCTCTGCTTGATTGTCCCTGCAAAACATTATACACCAAACCAAAAGAACATAGAAACCGTTGTGTTAATGTTAGCTAAAAACATAACCGAGTAGCAGGAGAACTTCATCATTCAATTCCTAGCTCAAAAGCATTATGATTCATTTAAACGAAAGTGCATGTTCACAATTTTAAACCAAAGTCAACCAAAGTCAACATGAATTCGTTAATACACCTTCAAAAAAATTGAAAATCATAACTTCACAATGTAGCACAAACTTAGGACTCAAAGATTCAAGTATGTTGTGTCATAGGTCATAACATTTAACTTTGCATTCTAATCATATTCATCACAAATCATAATACAATTTTCACAATTTTTAGCTCAAATGACCATCTTAACATCATACATTATGGCATTCCATTCCATTAATTTGATTCAACAGGCCCTTACAAATGAAAAACAAGCATACACATTTCATAAATTCATTACAATTCAACAATATGCTTAGAAATTCACTAACATTCAAAAATGACCCTGCCAAGTTGACATCAACATCACCAACACAATCATATACTTCACAAGAATCATAAACATCATACATAAACTCAACATCATAAATTAAGCATCCCAAATTCGGATTTAATTTCTACAAACCCTAGAATCATGAACAAACCCTTAAAAACATGTAATCTTTGCAAAATAAACACATTAAGGGCAATTAAACTACTAAGGTATGTTAATCTTAACAATAATCATGCAAATCAAACACCCCACACTTATCCTTCACCAATTTATAGATATAGACATACAATTCAAGTAATGGATAAAGAAAAGTGTAAAAATGGAGTATCCATACCAAAAAGTTCATGATTTGAAGCTTGAATTTGAAGAAGGAAACGCGAAATTGAAGTAGAAATTAGGGTTTTTGGAGAGTGGTTCGGGTTAGGGCAGAGAAAAATAGAGAAGAGTGTGTTTTGTGGATAAGAAATGAGTGGGTAAGTGTATAAAACGTATTTTTTTTTTCTGACTCAGGGGGTCGGGACGTCGTCTCGGAATGGAGGACGGCGTCTCGGTTAGTACTTTGGGACGGCGTCGAGCTAATTGAGACGGCGTCTTGATCTTAAAAGTGGGACGGCGTCTAGCTAAATGGGACGGCGTCTAGAAGTTTAAACTGGGACGGCGTCTTGCATAGTGGGACGGCGTCCTGCATAGTGCTAAAACCCACTGACCTGGTTTTCTGAGTCGTTCGCGTTTAGGGGTCATACGTTAATCATTTTGTACCAAACTAAAATTTAACGTGCACACAATACAAACCTAATTACAATCGTGAACCATTCTTTTACGAGTCGTTCACCAAACTCGTCCCCATTTAGATTTAGGCATTTTTCTTGAAGTTGAGGCTAACCTCA
The DNA here is from genome assembly GCF_046630445.1 of Rutidosis leptorrhynchoides. Taxonomy (NCBI): domain Eukaryota; kingdom Viridiplantae; phylum Streptophyta; class Magnoliopsida; order Asterales; family Asteraceae; genus Rutidosis; species Rutidosis leptorrhynchoides. The sequence goes on from NC_092343.1 coordinate 51,288,603, forward strand.
TCCTCAATTTCTAGGGGACCATCAACATAGTGTTTGACCCGGTGGCCATTCACTTTAAAAATATCACCCTTCCCGTTCTCCATTTCGACTGTACCATAAGGGTACACCTTTCTAACAACAAACGGTCCCGTCCATCGGGACTTAAGCTTTCCGGGTGATAACTTGAAACGGGAATTATAAACAAGGACACGATCTCCTTGTAACATCCCGCCTTTTTCCATTTACTTTTCCGTTATACTAATATAAAGTCCGTTATATGTTTATAACATCTCCCGTTGATACGCGTTTTAAATTATCTCGTTTAGGTAATTCCCGCACCCGAACGAAAGTTGAGGGACTAAACTTGACAAGGGATCAAACCCTTGACTAGGTCAAAGGGTCAAACCCCTTTCACCCATTCATTTCCACCTCCATCTCTCTCTCTTTCTCTCTAGCAAGAACACACACACTCAAAACCAAATTCATTCAATCATCATCTAAATTCGATCTAGGAGGCTTACAACAAAATAAACTACATATTTGTGATCCTCTCTTCATCCTCTTCATTTTGGTACCAACTTCATCTCATTTGGGTAACTTTCTAAAATCACTAGATTTTGTGTTCTTGATGTTTTTAACTTATAAAAGTGTTAATTAGTGTCTATGGCTCAAGTCTAACATGAATATATGATTTATATGCTCGATCTCGTTGTTTTAGTGTAACTAGCATGAACTTGAATTTTGGTGTGTTGTTCTTGAATTTTGGATGATCATATGTTGTTAGATGTTAAAAGTTGATGTTTTAATTGTGTTACTAGCATCACTAGCTTCAATTTGATGTGTAGGTTGCCTTAGAAAACTTCATGAACTTGATTAGTGATTTTGGTGAATTTGGGTTAGGGTTTGATGAACTTGAAATGGACCTTTGACGCATTGAATGCCATGGATTATTATTGGTAAGTGTTTAGTTGGATTGTATGCTTGATTACCTTCGAAACGGCATATCATTCATGTAAATTGATTGCCCGAATCATTGAATTGCATTTATGAACTTGTATGCGGTTAATGTTAAGCATTAGATGCGGTTTTGGTTGTTGTAATAGGTAGATTGATTGATGAAATGTGTTTAGTTGTTTTCCTCGTCAAATTACCTTCCCAACGGTATAAGATACTTGTCTTGATTGTTTGCGGATCATAAATGGTGATTGTTTGAAGTTAGGTTCGTGCATAAAACTTAAAAACTGCCAGAATTATCTGCACAGGTACCCGCGCGGCGCGCCATATACCCGCGCGGCGCGCCGTTTGGGTCTGTCCAACTTGGGCAATTTTCGAATAATGTTCGCTATGCTACGCACCTCCGATTCACATGTAACTTGTCCTAGCATGCTCATACATGATTAAAAACCTCAGAAAAATAGTTCGGGACACGACCCGAACGTGTTGACTTTTTCGTTGACTTTGACCGACCAAAGTTTGACTTTTTGTCAAACTTAACCAAATGATTTTTGCAACCTTCCTAACTTGTTTATATACTTGTATCTTGCATGAAACTTGACAATTTGATTTCACATGCTAAATAATCGAGTCGTAACGAGCCATAGGACTAATTGAACATCTTTGACCTATCGTGTTTACCGTTATTAATACAACCTATTTGTTTAGGTCAAGACTAGCATTGTTCTTTGCACACGTTACTTGTCGAAGTACTTTTTGGTTCGTGCATACAAGGTGAGATCATAGTCCCACTTTTACTCTTTTAAAACTTACTTTTGGGATGAGAAAACATAAACGATTCTTTTGAACTAAGTGAACACAAGAACGGGAAAACAAACATTCTACATACGAGTTTAGAACGAAAATCCTCAATCCGATTATCATTAGTTACATCAGATGGTGTAAGCGAGAACTTATGTTATATGGCCATATGGGTTTGACAAACCCTCATTCAAACGGTTCGCTACCGTTTACGAATGAAATATATTTTCGGGAACAGTGTTGTTCTAGCACTAATTGATGGGGTATTCAACGGACGGAACGTTAAGCTTTGATAATTGGGTGCTCGTGAATATTAACTTTTAGAATGTACTATGGCTTTATCGATGTTGCAAATCTTGTGGTTCAACTTACTATTACTCATTTACTTATTTAAACCTATGATTTCACCAACGTTTTCGTTGACAGTTTCTCTATGTTTTTCTCAGGTCCTTGAACTTAGGTGATACATGCTTCCGCTCATACTATTTGATACTTGCATTGGATGTCGAGTATACTTGCATACGTGGAGCGTCTTTTTGACTACTTTTAATCGTGTCGCATGTGTTTCATACAAACTTTAACATTGTTATGTACTTGTTATGGAAACTACTTTTGTAAACTTTGAAACACCCTTATTTATGAAATGAATGCGACATACTTTTCGGTCAAACTTTGTTATAAAGACTTACGACCATGTAATGGGACCATACGTAGATGACGCCGTCATTTGACGATTTGTCGGGGTTGCTACAAGTGGTATCAGAGCTTTGGTTGTAGGGATTTAGAGTTCATTGGTGTCAACCCCGAGTCTTAGGGTACATTGGTGAGTCTAGACTACAACCGGCATATAGACTTGACGTAGGAATTACTTGACTATTTGTGCATTTATACTCGAACTCTCTTACTCATATCTACTCTTATCCTATCTAAATCTTGCGTTGTATAATTTAATTGACACGCCACCTTGACTATATGATGTAATGTCGAATGCACATATGAATTAGGGTAATATAATTCCCGGAAATTATATTACGGTGACTCATATGAACATACCGACATTATGACATAAAGAATTTAAGGCGGGTCAAAGATAATTTTTCTCTCTATCTTTATCCCATATCACGGTTAGTATCATTTAGAATACTAACCAACGGTATTCTTTTGTTTTGAAGGAACAATGGCTCCTCGTCGTGTACGCCGCAATGAAACTCCCGAACAAGCTCTCGAACGGATGATAGCTACCGCCGTAGATGCGGCCATGGCCGGTCACTCTTCCAACAACAATAACAATAACAACAACCACAACAACAATAACAACAATGGGGCTGGTAACTCAAACGAGGGATGCTCCTACAAAGCTTTCATGGGGTGCAAACCTCACACTTACGATGGAACCGGTGGACCGGTTGTGCTTACTCGTTGGTTTGAACAAACCGAGGCCGTCTTTAGCATAAGCGGTTGCCGGGATCAAGACAAGGTCAAATACTCCACCCACACGTTCTCCGGTGTTGCTCTCACTTGGTGGAACACCTATGTTCAATCGGTGGGTACCGATGAAGCTCATGCCCTCTCTTGGACCGATTTGAAGGAAAAGATGATTGTCGAATATTTTCCGCGCGAAGAAACCCGAAAGCTTGAAGAAGAACTAAGAGCTTTGAAAGCGGTTGGAAACGATCTTAAAGCTTATAATCAACGCTTCGCCGAACTATCCTTGATGTGTCCTAATCTTGTTAACCCCGAATCTCAAAGGATTGAGCTCTACATGCTCGGTCTTCCAAAAAGCATCAAACAAGGGGTGATGTCATCCAAACCCACTACTCATCAAGCCGCTATGAACATGGCTCGCCAACTAATTGAAACGGTTGACGAAATCGTAGCGCCGGCTCCTAAGGCCGAGGACAAGTCGGGTGGCAACAAAAGGAAATGGGAAGCCACTCCATCAACCAACTACAACAACAACACCTTCACCAAAAAGCCCTTCAACAACGACGGCAAGAAGGGTTATGTCGGAAACTTACCTTTGTGCAACAAGTGCCACAAACATCATTACGGCGAATGTAACAAGCTAATTTGTCACCGTTGCCAAGGAGTTGGTCATAGGGCCAACAATTGCACAAGCACCGCCCCCGTCGCTCGAAAGGGGCCCAATCCTCCAAGGACGGTCACTTGTTATGAATGTGGCCAAACGGGCCATTATAAGAACGAATGCCCGAAAAAGAAAGCCAACCCCAACAACCGAGGCCGAGCCTTTAACATCAACACCGAGGAAGCCCGAGATGACAATGAACTAGTCACGGGTACGTTTCTTCTCAACAACTCTTATGTTACTTGCTTATTCGATTCGGGTGCCGATAAATGTTTTGTGTCCAAGACTTTAGCTCCTACCCTTTGCACTCCACCACACCCTTTAGATACTACTTATTCCATCGAAGTGGCCGACGGAAAACTCTTAAGTGCCGACACATATTACCGGGGGTGTACTTTGAACATTTTGGGTAAGGAATTTGAAATTGACTTGATACCCATGGAACTAGGAAGCTTTGATGTAATAATCGGTATGAATTGGTTAGTCAAAACGAAAACTCACATTCTTTGTGATCTTAACGCAATCCGAATTCCTATCGAGAATGGTGAACCTTTGATCGTCTATGGCGATAAGAGTTGCACCGGACTCAACCTCGTTTCGAGTATTAAAGTTAGAAAACTACTCCGTAAAGGTTGTTTAGCGATCCTTGCTCACGTTAAGAAAGTCGAGTCCGATGAGAAACACATCGATGATGTGCCAATTGTTAGTGACTATTCCGATGTATTTCCCGACGAATTACCGGGTCTTCCACCTCATCGACCGGTTGAATTTCAAATCGATCTTATTCCAGGAGCCGCACCCGTAGCGCGTGCACCATATAGACTCGCTCCATCTGAAATGCAAGAATTGCAAAGTCAAATCCAAGAACTACTTGATCGTGGTTTTATCCAACCTAGCCATTCACCTTGGGGCGCTCCGATTTTGTTTGTTAAAAAGAAAGACGGATCCCTACGAATGTGCATTGATTATCGTGAACTAAATAAATTGACGGTTAAGAACCGATATCCTCTTCCTCGCATCGATGACCTCTTTGATCAACTACAAGGGTCTTGTGTATATTCGAAAATCGATCTCCGCTCGGGTTATCATCAATTAAGGGTTAAGGGGGAAGATGTCTCCAAAACCGCTTTCCGAACTCGTTATGGTAGTTATGAATTTCTTGTAATGCCATTTGGTCTCACTAACGCACCAGCGGTGTTCATGGATCTTATGAACCGCGTGTGCAAACCGTATCTTGACAAATTCGTTATCGTGTTCATCGATGATATTTTAGTCTATTCAAAAAGCGAAGAAGAACACGAGGAACACCTCCGACTTGTGCTTGAACTTTTAAGACAAGAACAACTCTATGCCAAATTCTCCAAGTGTGAATTTTGGTTAAAGGAAGTTCAGTTTCTTGGTCATGTTGTGAGTGATCAAGGTATTAAAGTCGATCCCACGAAAATCGAAGCCATTAGCAAATGGGAGACTCCTACTACTCCTACTCACATTCGTCAATTTTTGGGTCTCGCCGGGTACTATCGTAGATTCATCGAAAATTTCTCTTTGGTTGCACGTCCTCTAACCGCATTGACTCACAAGGGAAAGAAATTCATTTGGGCGACCGAACATGAATCCGCATTCCAAATCTTGAAAACGAAGCTAACCACCGCTCCTATCTTGTCACTTCCCGAAGGCAATGATGACTTTGTTGTATATTGCGATGCCTCAAAACATGGTTTTGGGTGTGTATTGATGCAACGAACGAAAGTCATTGCTTATGCTTCTCGACAACTCAAAATTCATGAACGAAACTATACGACACATGATCTCGAACTCGGAGCCGTTGTCTTTGCACTTAAAATGTGGAGACACTATCTTTATGGAACCAAGAGTACTATCTTCACCGATCACAAAAGCCTTCAACACATTTTCGATCAAAAGCAACTAAACATGAGACAACGAAGGTGGATTGAAACCTTAAACGATTACGATTGCGAGCTTCGTTACCATCCTGGGAAGGCAAATGTAGTAGCCGATGCCTTAAGTCGAAAAGAAAGAGCGGTGCCTCTTCGTGTCCGAGCCTTAAACATCACCATCCACACAAACCTTAATAGCCAAATTCGGGTAGCCCAAGATGAGGCTCTCAAGGATGAAAACATCTCTCTCGAACACTTGAACGTCCTCACCTCTCGATTCGAAGTTAAAGAAACCGGACTCCGATATTTCGCCGGAAGAATTTGGGTGCCTAGTTATGGAGATCTACGAAGCCTTATTTTAGATGAAGCTCATAAGTCACGATACTCGATTCACCCCGGTGCCAATAAGATGTACCACGATCTTAAACAACTATATTGGTGGCCGAACATCAAAAGGGACGTAGCCACGTATGTTTCCAAGTGTTTGACATGTTCCAAGGTCAAAGCCGAACACCAAAGACCGTCCGGACTACTTCAACAACCCGAGATCCCGCAATGGAAGTGGGAAAGGATAACGATGGATTTTATCACCAAGCTACCAAAAACGACGGGCGGTTTTGATACCATTTGGGTTATTGTTGACCGTCTCACCAAATCCGCACACTTCCTTGCCATGAAAGAAACGGACAAAATGGAGAAACTTGCACAACTTTACATTAAGGAGATCGTAGCCCGACACGGTGTACCATTATCAATTATCTCCGACCGAGATGGCCGTTTCGTTTCTAGATTTTGGCGTACATTGCAAGAAGCGTTGGGAACGCGTTTAGACATGAGCACCGCATATCATCCTCAAACCGATGGACAAAGCGAACGTACAATTCAAACCTTAGAGGACATGTTACGAGCTTGCGTGGTTGATTTCGGAAAAGCTTGGGACAAGCACTTACCTCTCGCCGAGTTCTCTTACAACAATAGTTATCACGCGAGTATTAAAGCCGCACCTTTTGAAGCGCTATATGGCCGCAAATGTCGTTCACCTCTTTGTTGGGCCGAGGTAGGCGACGTGCAAATCACCGGACCCGAACTCATTCACGAAACCACCGAGAAAATCGTTCAGATCCGAGATAGGCTTAGGACGGCCCGAAGTCGTCAAAAGAGCTATACCGACAAACGACGCAACAATCTTGAATTTCAAATCGGTGACCGAGTTATGTTAAAAGTCGCACCTTGGAAGGGTGTAATCCGTTTTGGGAAACGCGGGAAGCTAAATCCGCGGTATATTGGTCCTTTCGAAATCTTGGAGCGTATTGGAACCGTTGCTTATCGTTTAGATCTTCCGCCTCAATTGAGCTCCGTTCATCCTACTTTCCATGTATCCAACTTGAAAAAGTGTCTTGCCGAACCCGATATCGTCATTCCTCTCGAGGAGCTTACCATTGATGACAAACTTCATTTTGTAGAGGAACCGGTTGAAATTGTGGACACCTCCGTCAAGACATTGAAACAAAGCCGAATCCCGATTGTCAAGGTTCGTTGGAATGCCAAAAGAGGACCCGAGTTTACTTGGGAAAGACAAGATCAAATGCAAAGGAAGTATCCTCATCTATTCGTGAATTCGGAAACGCAAGATCTCGAGGAAGAAACAACGACTACTACGCCTACTTAAATTTCGGGACGAAATTTCTTTTAAGGAGTAGGTAATGTAACATCCCGCCTTTTTCCATTTACTTTTCCGTTATACTAATATAAAGTCCGTTATATGTTTATAACATCTCCCGTTGATACGCGTTTTAAATTATCTCGTTTAGGTAATTCCCGCACCCGAACGAAAGTTGAGGGACTAAACTTGACAAGGGATCAAACCCTTGACTAGGTCAAAGGGTCAAACCCCTTTCACCCATTCATTTCCACCTCCATCTCTCTCTCTTTCTCTCTAGCAAGAACACACACACTCAAAACCAAATTCATTCAATCATCATCTAAATTCGATCTAGGAGGCTTACAACAAAATAAACTACATATTTGTGATCCTCTCTTCATCCTCTTCATTTTGGTACCAACTTCATCTCATTTGGGTAACTTTCTAAAATCACTAGATTTTGTGTTCTTGATGTTTTTAACTTATAAAAGTGTTAATTAGTGTCTATGGCTCAAGTCTAACACGAATATATGATTTATATGCTCGATCTCGTTGTTTTAGTGTAACTAGCATGAACTTGAATTTTGGTGTGTTGTTCTTGAATTTTGGATGATCATATGTTGTTAGATGTTAAAAGTTGATGTTTTAATTGTGTTACTAGCATCACTAGCTTCAATTTGATGTGTAGGTTGCCTTAGAAAACTTCATGAACTTGATTAGTGATTTTGGTGAATTTGGGTTAGGGTTTGATGAACTTGAAATGGACCTTTGACGCATTGAATGCCATGGATTATTATTGGTAAGTGTTTAGTTGGATTGTATGCTTGATTACCTTCGAAACGGCATATCATTCATGTAAATTGATTGCCCGAATCATTGAATTGCATTTATGAACTTGTATGCGGTTAATGTTAAGCATTAGATGCGGTTTTGGTTGTTGTAATAGGTAGATTGATTGATGAAATGTGTTTAGTTGTTTTCCTCGTCAAATTACCTTCCCAACGGTATAAGATACTTGTCTTGATTGTTTGCGGATCATAAATGGTGATTGTTTGAAGTTAGGTTCGTGCATAAAACTTAAAAACTGCCAGAATTATCTGCACAGGTACCCGCGCGGCGCGCCATATACCCGCGCGGCGCGCCGTTTGGGTCTGTCCAACTTGGGCAATTTTCGAATAATGTTCGCTATGCTACGCACCTCCGATTCACATGTAACTTGTCCTAGCATGCTCATACATGATTAAAAACCTCAGAAAAATAGTTCGGGACACGACCCGAACGTGTTGACTTTTTCGTTGACTTTGACCGACCAAAGTTTGACTTTTTGTCAAACTTAACCAAATGATTTTTGCAACCTTCCTAACTTGTTTATATACTTGTATCTTGCATGAAACTTGACAATTTGATTTCACATGCTAAATAATCGAGTCGTAACGAGCCATAGGACTAATTGAACATCTTTGACCTATCGTGTTTACCGTTATTAATACAACCTATTTGTTTAGGTCAAGACTAGCATTGTTCTTTGCACACGTTACTTGTCGAAGTACTTTTTGGTTCGTGCATACAAGGTGAGATCATAGTCCCACTTTTACTCTTTTAAAACTTACTTTTGGGATGAGAAAACATAAACGATTCTTTTGAACTAAGTGAACACAAGAACGGGAAAACAAACATTCTACATACGAGTTTAGAACGAAAATCCTCAATCCGATTATCATTAGTTACATCAGATGGTGTAAGCGAGAACTTATGTTATATGGCCATATGGGTTTGACAAACCCTCATTCAAACGGTTCGCTACCGTTTACGAATGAAATATATTTTCGGGAACAGTGTTGTTCTAGCACTAATTGATGGGGTATTCAACGGACGGAACGTTAAGCTTTGATAATTGGGTGCTCGTGAATATTAACTTTTAGAATGTACTATGGCTTTATCGATGTTGCAAATCTTGTGGTTCAACTTACTATTACTCATTTACTTATTTAAACCTATGATTTCACCAACGTTTTCGTTGACAGTTTCTCTATGTTTTTCTCAGGTCCTTGAACTTAGGTGATACATGCTTCCGCTCATACTATTTGATACTTGCATTGGATGTCGAGTATACTTGCATACGTGGAGCGTCTTTTTGACTACTTTTAATCGTGTCGCATGTGTTTCATACAAACTTTAACATTGTTATGTACTTGTTATGGAAACTACTTTTGTAAACTTTGAAACACCCTTATTTATGAAATGAATGCGACATACTTTTCGGTCAAACTTTGTTATAAAGACTTACGACCATGTAATGGGACCATACGTAGATGACGCCGTCATTTGACGATTTGTCGGGGTTGCTACACTCCTTCCATGAATTCTTTTGGATGTTTCAATCTTTTGTCGTGCCATTGTTTGGTTTTTTTCTTGTAAATTAGAGAGTTGTCATAGGCTTCAAGCCTCAACTCGTCTAATTCATTTAGTTGGGTCAAACGTAACCGACCCGCTTCTTGGTAATCCAAATTGCATGCCCTTAGCGCCCAATGTGCTTTATGTTCAATCTCCAACGGGAGATGGCATGCTTTTCCGTATACCATACGGAAAGGAGTTGTTCCAATCGGTGTTTTGTAGGCCGTGCGAAAAGCCCACAATGCATCGTTTAACTTGGTTGACCACTCTTTGGGATTGGCACCAACGGTCTTTTCAAGTATGCGTTTTAATGACCGGTTGGTGTTTTCTACTTGCCCACTCGTTTGGGGATGATAAGATGTCGAAATTTTATGGATTACTCCATATCTTTTCAACACCTTTTCCAATTGCTTATTGCAAAAGTGGGTGCCCCTGTCACTTATAAGAGCTTTTGGTGTGCCGAACCTAGAGAAAAGTTCCATCAAAAAGTTTACCACTACTCGGCCATCATTTGTTGGTAGAGGTTTTGCCTCCGCCCATTTAGAAACATAATCTATGGCGACAAGTATGTAGAGGTAAGAATGAGATTTTGGAAAGGGGCCCATAAAGTCAATTCCCCAAACATCGAACACCTCGCATACTTGGATGCTTTGTTGAGGCATTTCATCCCGTTTAGTTATTTGACCGGCCCGTTGGCACGCGTCACAAGCTTTACAAACAGCGTAGGCATCTTTGAATATTGTAGGCCAATAGAAACCGGCCTCGTAAACTTTCTTCCCCGTGATTTGGGGACCAAAGTGCCCACCTGTTGGACCAAGGTGACAGTCAAGTAGAATTTCGGTGCATTCCTTCCCCGAAACACACCGACGGATTATCCCATCGGGACACTGTTTAAAGAGATATGGGTGTTCCCAAAAATAGTATTTTAAGTCACTAAAGAATTTCTTTCTTTTCTGGTGTGACATACCGGTTTCTAGGAATCCACCCGCAAGATAGTTGGCAATGTCTACAAACCATGGATCATTAATTTTCTCAACTCTCATGAGATTTTCATCAGGAAAATTATCTTGGATAACTGTCTCATGTAGAACCCCAAGATTCGGGTTCTCAAGTCGAGAAAGGTGATCGGCAGCTAGGTTTTCGGCACCCTTTTTATCTTTTATATCGATGTCGAATTCTTGCAAAAGCAAGACCCAACGTATTAAACGGGGTTTAGCATCTTGCCTAGAAAGCAAGTACTTTAAAGCCGAGTGGTCTGTGTAGACAACCGTCTTTGCTAGCACCAAATAGGATCGAAATTTGTCAAACGAAAAGACGATTGCAAGGAGTTCCTTCTCGGTGGTAGTGTAATTAAGTTGGGCTCCTTGCAGTGTCTTACTAGCATAGTAAATGGGCTTGAAATGTTTTTCTATTCTTTGCCCCAAGACGGCACCAATAGCAAAGTCACTGGCGTCACACATAAGTTCGAATGGTATTGACCAATTCGGCGATATGAGAATCGGTGACTGCGTGAGCTTTGCTTTAAGAAGATTAAAGGCGGTAAGACACTCGTTCGTAAAGACAAATGGAGCGTCCTTCTCAAGAAGTTTGTTCATGGGGGTTGCAATTTTGGAAAAATCTTTAATGAACCGCCGGTAAAAACCGGCGTGCCCCAGAAAACTTCTAACACCTTTCACATTCGTTGGTGGTGGTAATTTGGCTATTACTTCCACTTTAGCCCGATCCACCTCAAGACTTGCACAAGAAATTTTATGACCCAATACAATTCCCTTTTTTACCATAAAATGGCATTTTTCCCAGTTTAGTACAAGATTTGATTCTTCACACCTAATCAACATACGCTCAAGATTTTTAAGACATGAGTCAAAAGAATCACCGAAGACTGAGAAGTCATCCATGAATACTTCCATAAAATCTTCAATCATGTCATGAAAAATAGCCACCATACATCTTTGGAAGGTAGCAGGAGCATTGCATAAGCCAAAAGGCATACGCCGATAGGAGAAAGTACCATAAGGACATGTAAAGGTCGTTTTCTCTTGGTCCTCGGGTGCTATAGGGATTTGGAAATATCCCGAGAAACCGTCAAGAAAACAATAAAAATTCTTTCCCGCTAATCTTTCCAACATTTGATCAATGTAAGGAAGGGGAAAATGGTCTTTTCGGGTAGCATCATTTAATTTCCTGTAGTCAATGCATACCCTCCAACCCGTGATAGTCCTGGTAGAAATTAATTGGTCGTTTTCATTTGTGACAACGGTCATGCAACCCTTTTTGGGCACGCATTGGACCGGACTCACCCAAGGACTATCCGAAATTGGATAAATAAGACCCGCATCTAGGAGTTTTACAATCTCCTTCTTAACAACTTCTTGCATATTGGGGTTGAGTCGCCTTTGTCTTTGTACACACGGCTTATAGTTATCTTCCATTAATATCTTATGTGTACAATAAGAGGGACTTATACCCTTGATGTCATGAATTTTCCATGCTAGAGCCGTTTTATGGGCTTTTAACATGGAAACAAGCTTAGATTTCTCACTTACAGAGAGTTCGGATGAAATGATCACCGGGAGAGTAGAACCTTCTTGTAGGTAAGCATATTCCAAGTGATTTGGAAGTGGCTTTAGTTCCAAAACGGGAGGTTCTTCAATCGATGTTTTACATCGGTATTCATTCCCTAAATCCAACTTTCTGTACTCTTCATCATTTGGCTCATATCCGTTAGCCATCAAAGTGGTCAACATCTCCACTTCTTCCACCATTGTTTCATCATCACCTTCCGCAAAAATGCATTCTCCTGTACAGTGCAATTCTGGAAATTCCTGCAATAACTCCGAATACGTGTCTACGGTTTGCAAATAATAACATTGATCATCAGTAGACTCGGGGTATTGCAAGGCATGGTCAACGGAAAAGGTAACCTTCATATCCTCAATACTAAGGGTCAATTTCTGCCCATGAACATCTATCATAGCTCTAGCGGTATTGAGGAAAGGTCGACCTAATATAAGAGGCACACGTGTGTCCTCCTCCATGTCTAGAATTACAAAATCAGCCGGAAATACTAGGGTACCTACTTTTACTAACATATTCTCTAAAATTCCACGAGGGAATTTAACAGAGCGGTCTGCTAGTTGGATTGCCATTCGAGTTGGTTTCAGTTCCCCGGGGTTTAGCTTAACATATAATGAATAAGGCATTAAATTTATGCTAGCCCCTAAATCCGCTAATGCTTTAATGCATTCCAAATCTCCCAGGAGACATGGTATGGTAAAACTTCCAGGATCAGCTAACTTTTTCGGTATTTTGTTCATCAAAATTGCTGAACAATTTGCATTCATGGTGACGGATGAAAGTTCCTCCATTTTCTTCCGATTAGTAAGTAAGTCTTTTAAAAACTTAGCATACTTGGGCATACCTGAGATTACATCAATGAAAGGCATGTTTATGTTAATTTGTTTAAACATATCTAGGAATTTCGACCTTTCGGCCTCTAGCCTCTCTTGTTGTTGTTTTCTTGGGTATGGGAGCGGTGGTTGATATGGTTTCACTACGGGTTTTTCCCGTTCTTCGTTTTCAACCACTTTTTCCGGATCCTTAACCGGTTCATCATTTTGGTTCAATGGAACCCTGAAATCAGAATTTTTGGGCATTTTTGGAGCATCGTATGCTAGACCACTCCGTGTGGTGATAACATTTGCGTGCTCATTTCGTGGGTTTTTACTGGTATCGCCCGGTAAACTACCTGGTTTCCTCTCGCTCAGTAAATTGGCTAAACCACTCATTTGTTTTTCTAAATTTTGAATTGATGCTTGTTGGTTTCTAAATTGATGTTCGTTTTTCTCGTTGGTTTGGTTTATATTTGTGACAAGCTGAGTTTGTGATGTAATTAACTTTTCCAACATACTCTCTAAATTTGACTTTTTCTCTTCCTGTTGGGGTTTTTGGTAAAAACCCGGAGTTTATTGTTGGAACCCACTACCTGACCCTTGTTGAAAATTGGAAGTTTGACCTTGAGGGTTGTAGGGGTTGTTAAAGTTCCGGTTAAATTGGGCTCTTCCCTGAAACTGGTTATTATTTCTTTGGCTTATGAAAGCCAATTCTTCTTTTTGAGCCATGGTTAACCCGGCATCACAATCTTTTCCTAAGTGGAGACCTCCACAGAATTCACAACCTACTTTCATACTATGGATTTCCTTGGTGATTTTGTCCATGTTTCGGACAACACCATCTATTTTTACACCTAGGGAGCTTAAGTCATCATAAGCACCGGCGCTTTGGACTTGAGCATTTCGAGTAATTGGGCGTTCTTGATGCCACTCATGAGAATAATCGGCTAGTTTCTCGATTATCTCATAAGCCTCTTGCTCGGTTTTGTCCATAAGAGAACCACCGGCCGCTTGGTCAATTGAAATTCGGGTTGCTACATCACAACCTTTGTAAAAGATTTGGACCTTTTGAAAGGTATCCAAACCATGGTTTGGACAACCTCTTAGCATTTTGGAAAATCGATTCCATGCTTCGTACAGGGTTTCCATCGGCTTTTGACAGAATTGGGTAATTTCGTATTGGAGTCTCGCGGACTTGGATGCTGGAAAATATTTCTTAAGAAATTTTTCCAACATACCATCCCACGTTTCTATCGTAGCCTCGGCCAATGAATCTAACCAACTTCGTGCTTCCCCTTGGAGTGTCCAAGGGAAAAGTCTTAATAATATGGCCTGGTCAGTTTCTGGTTTAAGTTTAAATAGAAGACATATCTCTTGAAAGAGACGAATATGTTCGTTTGCATCTTCATTCGGACCACCACCAAATTGACACCTGTTATTAATCATTTGAAGAATAGGTCCTTTTATTTCAAAAGTTACCTCACCAGTGGGTGGAGTAATAGCACTACCTTGTCCGGTCCGGGTTGCTTTCATCTTTGCTGCCATTGATTGTCGTGGTACCAACGGTCTTTCTCCTTCCATTTCAAAATTTGGGGGTTGAACGGGTTTACCAAAGTCTGAATATCGAGGCTTGGTCGTACTTGATTCTGAATCAAAGGTTTCTTGCTTTGATGAAGATTCAAAAATTTCAAGTACTTCTTTTGAAATCCTACCAAGCTTTCTATCAGGTTCTGTAAACGGTGTAAGTAATGGAGATTCTGAACTTCGGGTATGTGGCATATGCGACCTATAAACTGTCAATCACACAACTAACAAAAATTATTAAACATACCGATTCTATAAGTTTAAAGATCAAAGATTATTAAAAATTTAAAATAATTAAGAAACTACTTAATCACAAATCAGTTAATAATTCTATTTTGACACAAAACTGTCCCCGGCAGCGGCGCCAAAAACTTGATGTGCGAAAAGTGGTATATGAATTATCGTATGGAAAATACCGGTTTTAGAGATTGCTACACACTAACGGGCAGTGTACCCGATCGTGTAGTAGTATAGTAACTGGTTTAGTTCCGTGTATCGTTCCAAGGACAGTTATATCAGTCAAATTAGAATTAGAAACTATATTATGATTAACTAAGTGAATGAAAGTTAAAAGTACAAGTTTTTGTGTTTTGGTGGCTATTTAACGACTTAGCCAAATCAAAGAAGGTTAAATGTAAAAAAAACAATATTTTTGTCTTTTAAGTTTATGAAATGATAATAAGTGCAAATAAAGCAAGTAAGATAGTTTTGAATTAAATCAAAGAGATGAAATGTTTATCTAGATATTTTACCCTCGGTATTGGATGTAAATTAGATATTAAGCCCTGATTGAATAATTATGTGTGTAGTTATCTAATAGGTTCACTAAGAGTTCTCTCGGATAAACACGCAAATACAATAACAAGATCAAGGGTTCCCTTTTCACTATAGTTCTTGTATTTGTAATCAAATAATTATAAGTATGCTAATCACCTAAATCGACTCGCCAAGAGTTCTCTTTAGCAAGTACTCAAACTAGAATTACTAAGCGAGGGTTCCCTATTACTTAGACCTTTTCGTTTGTGACTAGTTGATCAACAAGATCAAAGACTTAAATAACAATTGTCTTTGCGTTCGCTCTACACAATTCATTCCTATTTTGTTTAACCATTTTAATCTAGTTTACCCCCTTGGTCCGGTTTAGCAAACAATCAATCTAAGACAAGTTGATTGTAAATCAATATGATACATCAACAAGAGTTCTCTTTATCAACAACATATCAATTAACTAGATACAAATGATTTTAACAACAATAAGCATGGTTCTTAATTCAAGCTTCAATCTATCACGCATAATACATTCAATCAATAAGATTACATCCAATACCTTGGTTATTAATCTAGACAAACATTATAGAAACTAGCCAACAATCATGGTAACAGACAACAATACAATCAAATTATTAACTGAAATCATTGCTGAGAACAAGTAAATAACCTACAAGAACAAGAGTTCTTGGATGAAGAAGATGTTGATGGATGATGCCTTGATGTTGAGCCTCTTCAAAGAGGTTGGAATTCTCCAAAATGCTCTTCAAAATCGCCTCTAAAACTCTCTGGTGCGTAACTCTCTTGAAACAGTCCCAAAACTGATGTTTTAAAGTGGAGAAATTAGGTAAAAAGCAGAAAAAGTCGGGTACACCTACTTCGGGACGTCGTCCTAAAAGGCAGGACGGCGTCCCGGTATAAAGATCAAGACGGCGTCTTGAATGACCATGACGGCGTCCCACTTCAAAGGGCAGGACGACGTCTAGCTATGTGGGACGGCGTCCTGCTGTACTATTTTTGACTCTTTCGTTTTCTTTTCAATATTATTTCATTTGGACGAAACCTATCATATCGGAAGCCTTGTTTTATTATTTTAGAGTGGTATTTTGACCCTAACTCGTATCGGGATCAACCAATGTCATAAATCATCGAAATTCTTTGCAAATCATTCTTCCGATACAAATTCGCGCATCTCGGCTTATCACTTGTAGATCACCTTTATTATCTTCGATTATAGAGCGTTTTAAGCGATATTGCGATAGATATATATGATGTAATTGAGCAATATCAGCATGCTTGTATGCTAAATTTTGTCGTTAAACAGTTATGATGAATCACGAAGTAAATACATATATTACTGGTAAAAGGTATATGATATACATGTTTTTGGAAAGCTGGCGAAAAATCAATAACTTTTCATTTAGATATCGAATAATTTCGATGAACGGATTAAAAGATATGATCAACTGAATTATGATTAGCGTTAATTGAAATTGCTTTTGAATCTACAATTAAGATTTAAACAACTTGTTTACGAGATTGATAAATTGGATTTTTGAATATTACCAACCGAGTAAATGAATCCTTATATAAGGTATGTCTCGTTTTGTTGAACTATTGTCAAAATTGACTTTTTGAAACGACTTTGGATAACTTTTGTATGTCGATCTCGAGCATTAGGATTGTTATACACTATGACCTGACCTAGCTTGATAGACATTTATTGACCAACATATGTTCTCTAGGTTGAGATCTACGGTTATTTGATATTCCGAGTTTCGGTCATGTTTTGGTGAACAACTTTATGTGCTGCTAAGGTGAGTTTCATTTGCTCCCTTTTTAATTGCTTTTGCAATCTATGTTTTTGGGCTGAGAATACATGCAATTTATTTTAAACGCAATGGATACAAGTACATACTAAATTCTACACTGAGTTTAAACCGAAAATTCCTTAGCTTTGGTAACTAGTAACTGCCGGTTATAAGAACTGGCGGGCGCGAGTAGTTATATATGGATCCATAGGGCTTGATATCCCCGTCCGAGCTAGAGCACTAGCCTTTTAACGGACGTATGCTATTTGAGAAGCGTACACGTTGGTTTGCGTGTATTATTAAGATTATTATACAAAGGGTACAAATTATATATACGTTAAGTTTAGTTACCAGGGTGCTCAATCTTGTAGAATATTTTGATAAACATTTCTGGATGAAACAACTAAAATTTTGTGATCCACCTTTATACACAGATTATGCGAAACATTAAAACTATGAACTCACCAACCTTTGTGTTGACACTTGTTAGCATGTTTATTCTCAGGTTTCCTAGAAGTCTTCCGCTGTTGCTTATATGTTAGACAAGCTATGTGCATGGAGTCTTACATGACATACTTTTCAAGGAAATGTTGCATTCACCAAATTATCACCATGTATCTTATTTTGACTGCATTGTCAACGGAAGTACTATTGTAAACTATTATTTACGGTGATTGTCTATATGTAGAAATCATCAGATGTCGAAAACCTTTGATTTAAATATTCATTTATGGTGTGCCTTTTCAAAAGAATGCAATGTTTATAAAACGTATCATATAGAGGTCAAATACCTCGCAATGAAATCAATGAATGACGTATTGTCCATATTGATTTGGAGCGATCGTCACAGCACACCTTTTTGAACCAGCTGCTCTGTTATATCCCTTCAATAGCTCTTGAGCCACTAAGATATTATCTTGAATGGCTTTCCCTGGAACGAAAGCACTCTGATTTATATTAACCAATTTTTCCAGGCCATTCTTCATTCTATTCACCAAAATCTTACTAATAGCTTTATAAATCACATTACAACAAGCTATTGGCCTGAAGTCTGAGACTTTGTTAGGAGTATCAAGTTTGGGAATTAATGAGATAAGTGTAGAATTAATCCCCCCAATTAATTCTCCAGTCATGAAGAATTCTTGAATAGCCTCACAAACATCATTCCCCACAATGCTCCATGCTTTTTTGAAAAATTGAGAAGTATAACCATCAGGTCCAGCAGCTTTATCCCCATCAATATCAAAAAGAGCATCCTTGATTTCCTCTCTTGAAACATCAGTCACCATATCATTAGCTTCATTCACAGTAAGCTTTTTTGAAAAAATATCACCCAACATATCAATAGGACTGACATTATCAGCTTCACCTAGAAAACTTTTGAAATGCTTAACAAATTGCTCAGCAACTTCGTCACCATAATGTCTAATTCTATTTTCATCACAAATACTTTCTATTCTAGCTTTTTGTTTTCTACTTTTCAAGATCTGATGAAAGTATTTTGTGTTTTTATCCCCTTCACTAAGCCATTTAATTTTTGATTTTTGTTGCAGAATCAAAAATTCTTCATGTTTTGCAGTTTCATAATCACTCAATATTTTAATAGCTTTCTCTTTTGCATCTCCATTATGGGGATCACCATCAACCTGGCCTTGAATATTCTTTAACTCTTGTTTAAGGGTGTTAACCCTATCAAAAGTATTGCCATTCATCCAGTTGAGCTTCTTCAAGTCTTTCTTTAGGAGTTTAAGCTTCTTAATCAAACAGAACATTTTGCAGCCCACCATTTGCACATCCTATCCATTCTGCACTATAGGTAAAAATTCACCTTTTTCCATAACATAGTTCATAAACCTGAATGATTTAGGTTTACTAACAATGTAATTGGGAATGCATATGACAGCAGGGCTATGATTAGAGACAACTGATGTTATGCGAGGTGTATATGAAATAGCTTTATATTTTACTAGGAAAAACTATTAAATACGATACAATTTTACACAAGATATTTATTTATTTATAGAATGGATATACTTAAACCTTGCTACAACACTTATAGGCAGTGTACCTAATCGTACAGTAGTGTAGTTTTTAGTAAGTCCGGTTCGTTCCACAGGGAATCTTTTAAACAAAGCTTAACGCTATATTAGTTTAATTTATAAAAATACAAATATATATATATATATGTAATATTATTATTTTAAAGGGGGTTTTTTACCGTTTAATGACCGGTTTGTCGATTTTTAAAACTTTAGTCGCAGTTAAAACCTAATGTAAAATATTAAAAATAAATACAACTTAATTTAAAGCGTAAAATAAATAACGATAATGAAATTGCAATAAATAAAAGTGCGATAAAATAAACTTGCGATAATTAAAAATACGATAATTAAAAGTGCAATTAAATACAATAACAATAAATAAAAGTGCGATAATTAAAAGTGCAATTAAATATAAAATAAAGGAAATTAAATATGAAATAAAAGAATTATGCTTATTTAAACTTCCGTAATCATGATGTTTGACGTGTTGATTTTAGTTTTATGTCCATGGGTTAATTGTCCTTCGTCCTGGATTATTTAATATGTCCGTCTGATTTTTGTCCATAACAGTCCATCAGTCATAAATATAAAGTGCGAGTATCCTCGTCAAATTATCCTTATACCCGAAGTCAAATATTTCAACTAATTGGGGACTTAAACTGTAACAAGATTTTAATACTTTGTTTAATAATTA
Organism: Rutidosis leptorrhynchoides; assembly: GCF_046630445.1. Lineage (NCBI taxonomy): Eukaryota > Viridiplantae > Streptophyta > Magnoliopsida > Asterales > Asteraceae > Rutidosis > Rutidosis leptorrhynchoides. The sequence goes on from NC_092343.1 coordinate 51,308,648, forward strand.
CACCAGGTTATCGACTGTGTGTAACCCAAGGTTTTAATACTTTGTTATCAATTATGCCAAGTGTCCTCGTAGATAATTTCACCCCTGTTTTAATAATTCCATAGACAATTAATCCATTCCCGTGTTCGGTTAAATGAACGATTATTCGTACATATAAATACCCCGCCCATCGTGTCCGATTGAGTGTATATGGTTATTTATAGGGACGTCCAATTATAAATCTTTATATTAAAATTAACAAACTATCATTTAGTTAAACAAATATAAAGCCCATTAATAGCCCATAGTCTAATTTCCACAAGTGTCGTTCTTTTGTCCAAACCCCAATTATGGTACAAAGCCCAATTACCCAATTTTAGTAATTAGCCCAACATCATGATTAATTTGTTTTAAATAAGCATAATAATAACTTAGCTACGAGACATTAAATTAAAAAGGTTGAACATAACTTACAATGATTAATAATAGCATAGCGTTACACGAACAGAATTTCGACTTACACCCTTATAACATTCGCTAACATACCCTTATTATTAGGATTTAAAATTAAAATTAAAATTAAAATATATATATATATATATATATATATATATATATACATACGTTTACATATAGATAGAGAGATTGATGGATATATTATGATGAACCAAACACGCGAATTTATAGGGGTTGTGGCCAGAAAAAGATGCTCATGCGATCGTATGGAGTTTCTTCCTCCAGGCCATGCGATCGCATGGCCAGCTGAGGAGGCTCAAAAGTCTTTGTTTTCTTATGCCGACGGTTTTTAAATATAATATAATATATATATATTAATTTTAAGAATTAATTATATATTATATTATGTTCATGTGCATAGTTGACTTGTAATTTTTAGTCCGTTGCGTCGAGCGTTGAGAGTTGACTCTGGTCCCGTTTCCGGATTTTTGAACGTCCTTGCGTACAATTTAATATCTTGTACTTTGCGTTTTGAATCTTGTACTCTTGTAATTTTGAGACGTTTCTTATCAATAATTGGAACCTCTTTGATTGTACTTTGTACTTTTGAGCTTTTTGGTCGTTTACGTCTTCAATTCGTCGAATCTGTCTTTTGTCTTCATCTTTTATTATTTAAACGAATATCACTTGTAAATAGAACAATTGCAACTAAAAGCTTGTCTTTCTTGAGGAATAATGCTATGAAATATATGTTCGTTTTTATCATTATCAAATATTCCCACACTTGAGCGTTGCTTGTCCTCAAGCAATATAGTCTTGAAATACTAGAATCACTTCTTTATTCTTCACACTTTGTACATCAGTGATTTCTTTACGGCGGTATAAACAATGGTAGTAACGATATGGTTTACAGTCCCACATGACTATAAAAATTTAGATCCATTAAGGAAATTGGATCTTTATGAAAACATTTGATCTTTTGAAAATTAAATCTAGTTTTTACCCTAGATAAGTTTTCCGGAATAACCCTTCACCGGTGATTGCAAAATATTTTTGTGGGTTTGGTGGGTTTCAGATTTGAAAATTTTAGCTCAAAACTTGTGGTTTTGTGTCACCCACTTGCTAACCTTGTATTAGGAAAACAACACGTCCAGTATACTTGCTCCGTATATTACCTTTCGGTAAACTACCGTCCGGTTGTAAAGGAAAGCGTTGAACAAGCAACTGTTAAGGTAATGTCCCCTGACATGCTTTTAATTATGGTCTATAACGTGTCGGACGCAATTACTATCCTTGGTAGGAGCAATAGTAAAGCTCACCCTTATAATTTTTCGGTTTGTCACAAGGTCATGTCTTTGACCATGCTATGCAACCACCGTTCTTACGGTTGACACCCGATTTGGTTCAGGTGACCTAATGAATTCCAGGTGAATTCCTAGGATTTTACGCTCAATAGTAATGAACGCATTGAAAATAGGTTTTCAGAAAACAAATCGGTTTTAATTTTGATCAAAATATTTTCTCGTTCAAGCTCGAGTTTAGATATCATTGAATTCCATGAGTTTGTAATTCTCAATCTTTAAGGTCAATCTCTAGGATTGAGTAATATCAGTCTTAAAAGCTGATTTTTGATCTTTTAAGGAGATTATCCTTTCTGGGAATCTGATTCATTAGTCTTATCCAGCTAATTTGCACGGCATCCTCCCCATTTTACAAGACAGATCCTCTCATGGTTAGGATAAGTCTGACCACTTGGCGACCCTGTTTGATGCTGAGGTCCGTGGATTTTCTGCTGATTTTAGAGATGACTTTTCTAGGTTTTTCGTCAACCTACAGCTGGTCTAGACGACAACTTCATGACCTAAATCAAGAAGCGCGTTTCTTTTTTGGAAGACTTTACTTCCTTTTAATGATGGAATTGATTCATCGTGTAGATCCATCTTTCTTTCAAATATATTACAGTAAATCGGGTAAAACTGTTTAGATTAGTCCAAAGCAAAAGTATCTTCAATTATTTGTTACAGAAATATGTGACCTATGTTTAAGATAACTTGGTAAATTTTCCCACACTTGGCTTTTATTTTCCTTTTTATTATCCTCTATTCCATTTTAAATGAATTTTAACATTTTGGTTTGTTTCTCAATTTATGTCCTTTCCAAGGTAACAATAATTTCGGTGTTAATACCTAGTTTTATCGTTCATAAATATGTATAAACATGATTTTGAGTTCATTTAATTGAAAATTTTGAAAATTTTTACTAGAATTGGGTAGTAAGTATATAAGACTAGGGCTGTTCTTTATTATCAGAGAGCACTAGATTCTAATACAACTATTGCTTTACTAGTATTTCTAATGGTAACCAAGTGTTTAAGTTAAATAATTTTAAAAATCTGAAAGAATTTAACCCCTTCCCACACTTAAGATCTTGCAATGCCCTCATTTGCAAGAAATCAGTAACAATTTAAATTATTGAGGGTGTTTAGCGTAGAAAAATGATTAAATTTTACCAAAGTTTCTAAACATATTGGCGTTTGTTTGTTGAATGATAAATGGTGCACATCATTTTTTTTTTTTTTTTGTAAAACCTTATACTTAATAAAAAATAAAATTAATAAAATTTTAAAAATTTGTTTCTTTTTAGGATGAGGGCGTTTCGGATCGATGTCCTAGTCCGTCCCTCGATAAAATTTTAAAATTTGTCACTTTTTAAATGCGGTTTTAAAAGCAAAGATTTTTGGGTTTTTTAATGTTTTTGGCATACTTTAATTCAATAAGATTAAAAATAATGATAATAAAAGTTCTCGTCCCTTCCTCGGGTAAAGCAATTTCGGTTCAATGACCTAGTCTTCAACTCACGACGAATTTTAAAAATCATATTTTTAACTTAGTGAAATAAAGTAAATTTTTGTTTTTAAATTCACACCAAACTTAAATTTAATTTGCATAAAATTAAAATAAAATTCATATTTTAAAAATTAAAAATTCACACCAAACTTAAATTATATTTTTATTTTTATACATACAAACTTATATTAAAAATATTAATTTTTCAAATATTTACAATTTTAAAGAAGTTTACAATATTAATTTAATATTTATATATTAATTTTAAAAACATGGTAAAAATAAAATTAAAAATCTTTTTGGCTTTTATCCCACTTTAGTCAATCAAATATTATCAAAAATATGCGCCCCTCTTTTCGGTAAAGTAATTTCGGTTCCATGACCTAATTTAACTCATGACGAATTTTTGAAATATTTTGGGTTGATTGATTAAAGATATTTATACCTTAAGAATAAACGTTAAATTTCGCAGTGATGTAATAAATTTTTGTATGATATTAATAATTTCGGTCGCAAGACCTAATTTTATTGAATACCAATTTAATACTTTATAGCGAACAAATTAGCGTTTATTATCAAAAGGTTAAAAATAAAAATAAAAATAAAAATGAAAACTGTACATACTTACCTGTGAAATATATTTCTTAGTGATATGCTCTAGCCCACTCATAAGATAATCGGACTAATTGATTTTCTATAGCTACATAGGCGTAACCTCGAGCATTTAACGTTTTTTCTTCTAAACATATGAACGGTCCGTCTCTGCATAAAGTAACAAATTCGGTGTTTGAATAGGTTTGATTATTTGAACATTTACCTTCGTGTGACCATTTTCCGCATTTGTGACATTTTTCAAGGTGTCGTGCTCTTCTTTTCGCTGCAGATTTTGATTTTCCTTTACCAAATTGTAACTTATTATTTTCGCATCTGGATTCTTTTCTTACTCCGTCCAATTTTTCTCTGATTACTGATACCAGTTCACTCGGAAGTGTGTCATTATTACGTTTAGTGATCAAAGCGTGTAGCATTAGACCATGGTTTAGTTCACAGGAAGTCTTCATTTCGTAAAAACCTAAAAAAAAAAAAAATTCAGAATGGGGGGAGAAGACTAGTTCTTTAGGGTCTGCTAGGGAAAGACCATTCGGGTTCCATTTTCGAGAACTACACGAAAACAGAAAATCTAACTCTAACAGAAATACATATTATCCTTTAAAGACTTGATTCTCCCCACACTTAGTTAGCTGTGGTATCGAAATTGTGATTAACATCGTTGTCAACTTCCATTGGACTATCTATATAGTGTTTAACTCTGTGACCATTAACCTTAAATTCAATCCCATTTGAATTTATTAATTCTATCGTTCCGTATGGGAAAACTCTTTTGACTATGAATGGTCCAGACCATCTTGATTTCAATTTTCCAGGAAATAGCTTGAATCGTGAATTGAAAAGAAGAACTCTGTCTCCTTCTTTAAATTCTTTTGAACTTCTGATTCTTTTAACATGCCATTTTTTCGTTCTTTCCTTATAGATTAACGAATTTTCGTATGCTTCATGTCTTGATTCTTCTAATTCGTTTAGTTGACTTAATCGTAGACGTCCAGCTTCATGTAAATCAAGATTACATGTCTTCAAAGCCTAAAATGCTTTGTGTTCAATTTCTACTTGAAGATGACATGCTTTTCCATAGACGAGTCTAAAAGGTGTGGTTCCAATTGGAGTTTTGTAGGCTGTTCTAAAAGCCCAGAGTGCATCCTCCAATTTTATGGACCATTCCTTCGGATTTGATCCTACGATTTTCTCTAGAATACGATTTAAAGCTCGGTTGGTATTTTCAACTTGTCCACTTGTTTGTAGATGATATGCGGTGGAGATTTTATGAGTTACTCCATATCTTTTAAGAACTTTCTCAAGTTGATTATTACAAAAATGAGTTCCCCGATCACTTATTAAAGCTTTCGGTGTTCCAAACCTTGCAAAAAGACGTTTTAAAAAGTTGACTACAACTCGTGCATCGTTAGTTGGGAGAGCTTGTGCTTCCCCCATTTAGATACATAATCAATGGCTACGAGAATGTAGAGATTATTATGAGATTTTGGAAATGGACCCATAAAGTCAATACCCCAAACGTCAAATACTTTACATACTTGAATGACATTTTGTGGCATTTCATCACGTTGACTTATTTTTCCGGCCCTTTGACAAGCATCACAGGATTTGCAAAGAAGGTGTGCGTCTTTGTAAATTGTAGGTCAATAGAATCCAGCATCAAAAACTTTTCTTGCTGTTAGTTGAGGCCCATAATGCCCTCCTGTTGGTCCTGTGTGACAATGGTTTAAAATTTTACTAGCTTCATCTCTGAATACACATCGGCGTATTATTCCATCGGGACAACTTTTAAACAAATGTGGATCTTTCCAGAAGTAGTGTTTTATATCACTAAAGAATTTCTTTCGTTTTTGGTACGATAATCCTTTTTCAAGAAATCCACATACTAAATAGTTTGCATAGTCTGCAAACCATGGAATTTCATTATAATCTATCTTCAATAGATATTCATCAGGAAAGTTGTCTTGTATGGCCGATTCATTTAGAACTTCTAATTCAGGATTTTCAAGACGAGAAAGATGATCAGCGGCGAGATTTTCTACTCCTCTTTTATCTAGGATTTCAATATCGAACTCTTGTAAGAGTAAGATTCAACGGATTAATCTTGATTTGGCATCTTGTTTCGAAAATAGGTATCTAAGAGCAGAATGGTCAGTATAGACCACCGTTTTTGCTAGAACGAGATATGAACGAAATTTGTCAAAAGCAAAGACAATAGCAAGGAGTTCTTTTTCAGTAGTTGTATAATTTGTTTGTGCTCCTTGTAACATCTTACTAGCATAATATATAGGTTGAAATCTTTTTTCAATCATTTGTCCTAAAACGGCTCCCATTGCAAAATCACTTGCATCGCACATTAGTTCAAACGGTAGATTCCAATTTGGTGTTATCATGATCGGTGCATTAGTGAGTTTTTCTTTAAGAATATTAAAAGATTTGATGCATTCATCTGAAAAGATGAATGGAGCATCCTTTTCTAGGAGTTTATTCATAGGAGTGGCAATTTTAGAAAAATCTTTTATGAAACGTCGGTAAAAACCGGCATGCCCTAGAAAACTCCTAACTCCTCTAACATTGGTGGGATGTGGAAGTTTAGCAATTACATCTACTTTAGCTCTATCCACTTCAATTCCTTCCTTTGAGATTTTATGACCAAGAACGATGCCTTCTTTAACCATGAAATGGCATTTCTCCCAATTAAGTACTAGATTTGATTGTTCGCATCTAATAAGCATTCGATCAAGATTAACTAGACATGATTCAAAAGTATCACCGAAGACTAAAAAGTCATCCATGAAAACTTCCATGCATTCTTCTATCATGTCGTGAAAAATCGCCATCATGCACCTTTGAAAGGTTGCAGGGGCGTTGCAAAGTCCAAATGGCATGCGTTTGTAAGCAAAAGTACCATAAGGGCACGTGAACGTGGTTTTCTCTTGATCTTCAGGTGCTATTGGAATTTGAAAATATCCAGAAAATCCATCAAGAAAACAATAGTAACTATTTCCGGCTAATCTTTCCAACATTTGATCAATAAAAGGTAAGGGAAAGTGATCTTTTCTGGTGGCGTCATTTAATTTTCTATAATCAATACATACACGCCATCCTGTTACAGTCCTAGTAGGAATAAGCTCATTTTTCTCATTTGTAATGACAGTCATGCCACCCTTCTTAGGCACGCATTGAACTGGGCTTACCCATGGACTATCAGAGATTGGATAAATTGAACCTGCATCAAGCAGTTTAATAATTTCTTTTTTAACAATATCTTGCATATTAGGATTTAGTCTTCGTTGGCGTTGCACATACGTTTTATGACCTTCTTCCATAAGGATTTTATGTGTGCAATACGAAGGACTTATTCCTTTAATGTCATGAATCTTCCATGCAATGGCTGGTTTATGAGCTTTCAACACAGAAATGAGTTGAGATTTTTCATTTTCAGTAAGAGAAGACGATATTATTACAGGTAATTCAGATTCACCATGTAAATAAGCGTATTCCAAATGGTTTGGAAGTGGCTTTAACTCTAATGTCGGTGGTTCTTCTATCGATGATTTGTATCGATGTCTGTCTTCTTCTTTTAGCATTTGAATTTCTTCTGTTGTTGGTTCATATCCATTAGCCATTAGTGTAGCTAACATTTCAGTTTCATCAATTGGTTCAGTTCCTTCTCCTAAAGAACATTCTCCTGTTCCTTGTAATTCTGGAAATTCTTCTAACAATTCTGCATGTGAATCTATAGTTTGAATATAATAGCATGTATCATCTGCAGATTGTGGTTGTTGCATTGCTCTATCAACTGAAAAGGTAACACTCTCGTCTTCTATACTTAGGGTCAGTTTCTTACCAAACACGTCTATCATTGCTTTAGCTGTGTTTAAGAATGGTCTTCCTAATATGAGAGGAACTTGAGAATCTTCTTCCATGTCCAGAACAACAAAATCTACTGGAAATACTAAAGTACCAACTTTAACTAGCATGTTCTCCATTATCCCTCTAGGATATTTTATTGATCGATCGGCTAGTTATATACTTATTCTTGTTGGTTTGAATTCTCCAAGGTCTAGTTTAGTGTATAGTGAATACGGCATTAGATTTATACTAGCACCTAAGTCGGCCAATGCTTCTATTGAACTAAGACTACCCAGAAAACATGGAATTGTGAAACTTCCTGGATCAGATAATTTTTCTGGTATCTTATTCAACAGCACTGCTGAACAATTAGCATTCATAGTAATGGCCGAGAATTCTTCCATTTTCTTTCTATTTGTGATTAGATCTTTCAGAAATTTAGCATATCTAGGCATTCCTGAAATCACATCAATGAAAGGAAGATTTACATTTATCTGTTTAAACATATCCAAGAATTTGGATTTCTCGACTTCAAGTTTCTCTTTTTTCATTTTACTCGGGTAAGGAAGTGGTGGTTGGTATAGTTTAACATAAGGTTTAGCCTTAACTGTGTTATCTTCATTAACCTTTTCAATTACCGGTTCTTTTTTCTTATTTTGTTCAGGTTGTGGTTCTTGTGGAGTAGGAATAACTTCATCAGAAATTACAGGTATTTCATGTGGTTTAAGTGTAATATCACTTCTTGTGGTAATGGCTTTAGCTGTTTCATTCCGGGGGTTAGCATTTGTATCACTAGGTAGACTTCCCGGTTTTCTTTCACCTATTAACCTTGCTAGGTTACTTACTTCTTGTTCCAAATTTTGAATAGAAGCTTGTTGATTTCTAAATGCTTGAGCATTTTGTTCATTGGTTTGTTTCTGAGATGTGAAAAACTGCGTTTGAGTTTCAACTAGCTTCGTCATCATATCTTCTAAATTCGGCTTTTTATCATCGGTTTGTGGTGGTTTGTTTTGAAAATTAGGTCTTTGCTGGTTGTAAGTATTGTTGGATACTTGTTAATTGCTAGGACCTTGTTGGTTGTTGTATGGAATATTTCGATTATAATTCTGGTTTTGATTGTAAATCGGTCTTGGCGGTTGAAAATTATTCTGATAATTATTTCCAGGCCTTTGGTTTATGTATGAAATATTCTCTCTTTGTTCCATTGTTAGTTCAATACTGAGACAATCTTTTGTCAAATGTGGTCCTCCACACTGCTCACAACTAATTCGTATTGAGTGTATATCCTTAGTCATCTTTTCCATTCGTCTCTCTACAACATCTATCTTTGCAGAAATGGAATCTAAATCATGGCTAGAATCGGCTCTAGCTGCTTTAGATGATCTAACGATATCTTTTTCTTGGTGCCACTCATGTGAGTGGGAAGCAGTGTTATCAATAATTTTGTAAGCGTCAGTTTCGGTTTTCTTCATAATGGAACCACCAGCTGCTATATCAATGTCTTTCCTTGTAGTGATGTCGCATCCTTGGTAGAATATTTGTACTATTTGACAAGTGTCTAAACCATGTTGCGGACATCCTCTCAATAACTTTCCAAATCTTGTCCACGCCTCATATAGAGTTTCATTTGGCTTTTGTGTGAACGTAACCATTTCTCCTTGAAGTCTTACGGCTTTAGATGCCGGAAAGAATTGTTTAAGAAATTTTTCAACTAAAACGTCCCATGTATCAATCGCCCCTTCAGGTAACGATTCCAACCAATCTTTGGCTTCTCCCTTTAAAGTCCAGGAAAATAACATGAGATATATTTGTTCATCTTCAACTTCTCGAATTTTAAATAGAGTACGGATCCTATTAAAGGTACGAAGATGTTCATTTGGATATTCCTTTGGTGCACCACTAAATTGGCATTGATTAGTTACCATGTGTAGAATTTGTCTTTTGATTTCATAATCTGGCGCATTAATGTCTGGATGAGTAATTGAGTGACCTTGGCCAGTGCGTTTAGCTCTCATTCGGTCTTCCATACTTAAAGGTTCCAAATTCTCCATAATTGAATTTGTTGAATCGGAATCACTAGAGGATTCTGATTTAATGGTTCGTTCCTCAACAATCTCTGTTTGAATGATTGGTGGTTCCGAAGAAAAAATTAATGGTTCAGGATCTATGAATCGTCCCTGAATATTCTCCGGATTCTCAATTGTGAGGTCGGGTTCAAAAAATGGATTATCGGAAATTTGAATTGGAGTACTTGGTCGACTGGATGACGATTCTAAAGAAAAATCAACGGCGACAATATTTGCTAGATGTCTTGATCGAGTTACAGGTGGTGAACGTACAAAAGGTGGTGAACGTCTTGTGAAATGTCCCGTTCTTATTGATTAAAAATGTTCCATATTAATTGATTTCGTTGCGAGGTTTTGACCTCTATATGAGACGTTTTTTAAAGACTGCATTCATTTTTAAAACAAACCATAACCTTTATTTCATAAATAAAGGTTTAAAAAGCTTTACGTAGATTATCAAATAATGATAATCTAAAATATCCTGTTTACACACGACCATTACATAATGGTTTACAATACAAATATGTTACATCGAAATCAGTTTCTTGAATGCAGTTTTTTTTCTACACAATATCATACAAACATGGACTCCAAATCTTGTCCTTATTTTAGTATGCAACAGCGGAAGCTCTTAGTATTCACCTGAGAATAAACATGCTTTAAACGTCAACAAAAATGTTGGTGAGTTATAGGTTTAACCTATATATATCAAATCGTAACAATAGACCACAAGATTTCATATTTCAATACACATCCCATACATAGAGATAAAAATCATTCATATGGTGAACACCTAGTAACCGACATTAACAAGATGCATATATAAGAATATCCCCATCATTCCGGGACACCCTTCAGATATGATATAAATTTCGAAGTACTAAAGCATCCGGTACTTTGGATGGGGTTTGTTAGGCCCAATAGATCTATCTTTAGGATTCGCATCAATTAGGGTGTCTGTTCCCTAATTCTTAGATTACCAGACTTAATAAAAAGGGGCATATTCGATTTCGATAATTCAACCATAGAATGTAGTTTCACGTACTTGTGTCTATTTTGTAAATCATTTATAAAACCTGCATGTATTCTCATCCCAAAAATATTAGATTTTAAAAGTGGGACTATAACTCACTTTCACAGATTTTTACTTCGTCGGGAAGTAAGACTTGGCCACTGGTTGATTCACGAACCTATAACAATATATACATATATATCAAAGTATGTTCAAAATATATTTACAACACTTTTAATATATTTGGATGTTTTAACTTTATTAAGTCAGCTGTCCTCGTTAGTAACCTACAACTAGTTGTCCACAGTTAGATGTACAGAAATAAATCGATAACTATTATCTTGAATCAATCCACGACCCAGTGTATACGTATCTCAGTATTGATCACAACTCAAACTATATATATTTTGGAATCAACCTCAACCCTGTATAGCTAACTCCAACATTCACATATAGAGTGTCTATGGTTGTTCCGAAATATATATAGATGTGTCGACATGATAGGTCGAAACATTGTATACGTGTCTATGGTATCTCAAGATTACATAATATACAATACAAGTTGATTAAGTTATGGTTGGAATAGATTTGTTACCAATTTTCACGTAGCTAAAATGAGAAAAATTATCCAATCTTGTTTTACCCATAACTTCTTCATTTTAAATCCGTTTTGAGTGAATCAAATTGCTATGGTTTCATATTGAACTCTATTTTATGAGTCTAAACAGAAAAAGTATAGGTTTATAGTCGGAAAAATAAGTTACAAGTCGTTTTTGTAAAGGTAGTCATTTCAGTCGAAAGAACGACGTCTAGATGACCATTTTAGAAAACATACTTCCACTTTGAGTTTAACCATAATTTTTGGATATAGTTTCATGTTCATAATAAAAATCATTTTCTCAGAATAACAACTTTTAAATCAAAGTTTATCATAGTTTTTAATTAACTAACCCAAAACAGCCCGCGGTGTTACTACGACGGCGTAAATCCGGTTTTACGCTGTTTTTCGTGTTTCCAGGTTTTAAATCATTAAGTTAGCATATCATATAGATATATAACATGTGTTTAGTTGATTTTAAAAGTCAAGTTAGAAGGATTAACTTTTGTTTGCGAACAAGTTTAGAATTAACTAAACTATGTTCTAGTGATTACAAGTTTAAACCTTCGAATAAGATAGCTTTATATGTACGAATCGAATGATGTTATGAACATCATTACTACCTTAAGTTCCTTGGATAAACCTACTAGAAAAGAGAAAAATGGATCTAGCTTCAACGGATCCTTGGATGGCTCGAATTTCTTGAAGCAGAATCATGACACGAAAACAAGTTCAAGTAAGATCATCACTTGAAATAAGATTGTTATAGTTATAGAAATTGAACCAAAGTTTGAATATGATTATTACCTTGTATTAGAATGATAACCTACTATAAGAAACAAAGATTTCTTGAGGTTGGATGATCACCTTACAAGATTGGAAGTGAGCTAGCAAACTTGAAAGTATTCTTGATTTTATGTAACTAGAACTTGTAGAATATATGAAGAACACTTAGAACTTGAAGATAGAACTTGAGAGAGATCAATTAGATGAAGAAAATTGAAGAATGAAAGTGTTTGTAGGTGTTTTTGGTCGTTGGTGTATGGATTAGATATAAAGGATATGAAATTTTGTTTTCATGTAAATAAGTCATGAATGATTACTCATATTTTTGTAATTTTATGAGATATTTCATGCTAGTTGCCAAATGATGGTTCCCACATGTGTTAGGTGACTCACATGGGCTGCTAAGAGCTGATCATTGGAGTGTATATACCAATAGTACATACATCTAAAAGCTGTGTATTGTACGAGTACGAATACGGGTGCATACCAGTAGAATTGTTAATGAAACTGAACGAGGATGTAATTGTAAGCATTTTTGTTAAGTAGAAGTATTTTGATAAGTGTATTGAAGTCTTTCAAAAGGGTATAAATACATATTAAAATACTACATGTATATACATTTTAACTGAGTCGTTAAGTCATCGTTAGTCGTTACATGTAAGTGTTGTTTTGAAACCTTTAAGTTAACGATCTCAATTAATGTTGTTAACCCATTGTTTATTATATCTAATGAGATATTAAATTATTATATTATCATGATATTATGATATATTAATATATCTTAATATGATATATATATACATTTAAATGTCGTTACAACGATAATCGTTACATATATGTCTCATTTCGAAATCCTTAAGTTAGTAGTCTTGTTTATATGTATATAACTCATTGTTAATATACTTATGGAGATACTTACTTATCATAATCTCTTGTTAACCATATGTATATCCATATATATATCGTCATGTCGTTTTTTACAAGTTTTAACGATCGTGAATCGCCGGTCAACTTGGGTGGTCAATTGTCTATATGAAACATATTTCAATTAATCAAGTCTTAACAAGTTTGATTGCTTAACATGTTGGAAATATTTAATCATGTAAATATAAATCTCAATTAATATATATAAATATGGAAAAGTTCGGGTCACTACAGTACCTACCCGTTAAATAAATTTCGTCCCGAAATTTTAAGCTGTTGAAGGTGTTGACGAATCTTCTGGAAATAGATGCGGGTATTTCTTCTTCATCTGATCTTCACGCTCCCAGGTGAACTCGGGTCCTCTACGAGCATTCCATCGAACCTTAACAATTGGTATCTTGTTTTGCTTAAGTCTTTTAACCTCACGATCCATTATTTCGACGGGTTCTTCGATGAATTGAAGTTTTTCATTGATTTAGATTTCATCTAACGGAATAGTGAGATCTTCTTTAGCAAAACATTTCTTCAAATTCGAGACGTGGAAAGTGTTATGTACAGCCGCGAGTTGTTGAGGTAACTTAAGTCGGTAAGCTACTGGTCCGACACGATCAATAATCTTGAATGGTCCAATATACCTTGGATTTAATTTCCCTCGTTTACCAAATCGAACAACGCCTTTCCAAGGTGCAACTTTAAGCATGACCATCTCTCCAATTTCAAATTCTATATCTTTTCTTTTAATGTCAGCGTAGCTCTTTTGTCGACTTTGGGCGATTTTCAACCGTTGTTGAATTTGGATGATCTTCTCGGTAGTTTCTTGTATAATCTCTGGACCCGTAATCTGTCTATCCCCCACTTCACTCCAACAAATCGGAGACCTGCACTTTCTACCATAAAGTGCTTCAAACGGCGCCATCTCAATGCTTGAATGGTAGCTGTTGTTGTAGGAAAATTCTGCTAATGGTAGATGTCGATCCCAACTGTTTCCGAAATCAATAACACATGCTCGTAGCATGTCTTCAAGCGTTTGTATCGTCCTTTCGCTCTGCCCATCAGTTTTTGGATGATAGGCAGTACTCATGTCTAGACGAGTTCCTAATGCTTGCTGTAATGTCTGCCAGAATCTTGAAATAAATCTACCATCCCTATCAGAGATAATAGAGATTGGTATTCCATGTCTGGAGACGACTTCCTTCAAATACAGTCGTGCTAACTTCTCCATCTTGTCATCTTCTCTTATTGGCAGGAAGTGTGCTGATTTGGTGAGACGATCAACTATTACCCAAATAGTATCAAAACCACTTGCAGTCCTTGGCAATTTAGTGAAGAAATCCATGGTAATGTTTTCCCATTTCCATTCCGGGATTTCGAGTTGTTGAAGTAGACCTGATGGTTTCTGATGCTCAGCTTTAACCTTAGAACACGTCAAACATTCTCCTACGTATTTAGCAACATCGGCTTTCATACCCGGCCACCAAAAATGTTTCTTGAGATCCTTGTACATCTTCCCCGTTCCAGGATGTATTGAGTATCTGGTTTTATGAGCTTCTCTAAGTACCATTTCTCTCATATCTCCAAATTTTGGTACCCAAATCCTTTCAGCCCTATATCGGGTTCCGTCTTCCCGAATATTAAGATGCTTCTCCGATCCTTTGGGTATTTCATCCTTTAAATTTCCCTCTTTTAAAACTCCTTGTTGCGCCTCCTTTATTTGAGTAGTAAGGTTATTATGAATCATTATATTCATAGATTTTACTCGAATGGGTTCTCTGTCCTTCCTGCTCAAGGCATCGGCTACCACATTTGCCTTCCCCGGGTGGTAACGAATCTCAAAGTCGTAATCATTCAATAATTCAATCCACCTACGCTGCCTCATATTCAGTTGTTTCTGATTAAATATGTGTTGAAGACTTTTGTGGTCGGTATATATAATACTTTTGACCCCATATAAGTAGTGCCTCCAAGTCTTTAATGCAAAAACAACCGCACCTAATTCCAAATCATGCGTCGTATAATTTTGTTCGTGAATCTTCAATTGTCTAGACGCATAAGCAATCACCTTCGTTCGTTGCATTAATACACAACCGAGACCTTGCTTTGATGCGTCACAATAAATCACAAAATCATCATTCCCTTCAGGCAATGACAATATAGGTGTCGTAGTTAGCTTTTTCTTCAATAACTGAAACGCTTTCTCTTGTTCATCATTCCATTCAAATTTCTTCCCTTTATGCGTTAATGCAGTCAAGGGTTTTGCTATTCTGGAAAAGTCTTGGATGAACCTTCTGTAGTAACCAGCTAGTCCTAAAAACTGGCGTATGTGTTTCGGAGTTTTCGGGGTTTCCCACTTTTCAACAGTTTCTATCTTTGCCGGATCCACCTTAATACCTTCTTTGTTCACTATGTGACCGAGGAATTGAACTTCTTCCAACCAAAATGCACACTTTGAAAACTTAGCGTACAATTCTTCCTTCCTCAATACTTCTAACACCTTTCTCAAATGTTCACCGTGTTCTTGGTCATTCTTTGAGTAAATAAGTATGTCATCAATGAAAACAATGACAAACTTGTCAAGGTATGGTCCACACACTCGGTTCATAAGGTCCATGAACACAGCTGGTGCATTAGTTAAACCAAACGGCATGACCATAAACTCGTAATGACCGTAACGTGTTCTGAAAGCAGTCTTTGGAATATCATCTTCTTTCACCCGCATTTGATGATACCCGGAACGTAAGTCAATCTTTGAATAAACAGACGAGCCTTGTAGTTGATCAAATAAGTCTTCGATTCTCGGTAGTGGGTAGCGGTTCTTGATGGTAAGTTTTTTCAACTCTCGGTAGTCGATACACAACCTGAATGTACCATCTTTCTTCTTGACAAACAAAACAGGAGCTCCCCACGGTGATGTGCTTGGTCGAATGAAACCACGCTCTAAAAGTTCTTGTAATTGGCTTTGCAGTTCTTTCATCTCGCTGGGTGCGAGTCTGTAAGGAGCACGAGCTATTGGTGCAGCTCCTGGTACAAGATCTATTTGAAATTCAACGGATCGATGTGGGGGTAATCCCGGTAATTCTTTCGGAAATACATCGGGAAATTCTTTTGCAATGGGAACATCATTGATGCTCTTTTCTTCAGTTTGTACTTTCTCGACGTGTGCTAGAATAGCATAGCAACCTTTTCTTATTAGTTTTTGTGCCTTCAAATTACTAATAAGATGTAGCTTCGTGTTGCCCTTTTCTCCGTACACCATTAAGGGTTTTCCTTTTTCTCGTATAATGCGAATTGCATTTTTGTAACAAACGATCTCTGCTTTCACTTCTTTCAACTAGTCCATACCGATTATCACATCAAAACTCCCTAACTCTATTGGTATCAAATCAATCTTAAATGTTTCGCTAACCAGTTTAATTTCTCGATTCCGACATATATTATCTGCTGAAATTAATTTACCATTTGCTAATTCGAGTAAAAATTTACTATCCAAAGGCGTCAATGGACAACTTAATTTAGCACAAAAATCTCTACTCATATAGCTTCTATCCGCACCCGAATCAAATAAAACGTAAGCAGATTTATTGTCAATAAGAAACGTACCCGTAACAAGCTCCGGGTCTTCCTGTGCCTCTGCCGCATTAATATTTAAAACTCTTCCGCGGCCTTGTCCATTCGTGTTCTCCTGGTTCGGGCAATTTCTAATAATGTGTCCCGGTTTTCCACATTTATAACAAACTACATTGGCATAACTTGCTCCGACACTACTTGCTCCGCCATTACTCGTTCCGACACCATTTGTTCCTTTCGTTCTATTAACCCCTGGTCTGTAGACCTCACACTTCGCCGCGCTATGACCATTTCTTTTACACTTGTTGCAAAATTTGGTGCAGAACCCCGAGTGATACTTTTCACACCTTTGGCATAGCTGCTTCTGATTGTTGTTGTTGTTGCGGTTATTATTGTTGTTGGGATGATTGTTGTAGTTGCTGTTGTTGTTGTTGTTGTTGTTGTTGTTGTTGTTGTTGTTGTTGTTGTTGTTGTTGTTGTTGTTGTTGTTGTTGTTGTTAGGACGTTTGTTGTAGTTGCGATTGATGTTGCGATTGTTGGGATAATTGTTGCGATTATTGTTGTAATTGCTGTTGTTGTTGTATTGGTGATTCTTATCACCGTTTTCCTCCCACTTTCTTTTGACTTGCTTCACATTGGCCTCTT
Organism: Rutidosis leptorrhynchoides; assembly: GCF_046630445.1. Taxonomy (NCBI): domain Eukaryota; kingdom Viridiplantae; phylum Streptophyta; class Magnoliopsida; order Asterales; family Asteraceae; genus Rutidosis; species Rutidosis leptorrhynchoides. Next base: position 51,325,988 of record NC_092343.1, read on the forward strand.
CAGCAGTCTGTTCTTTAATTCTTTCTTCAATCTGGTTCACTAGTTTGTGAGCCATTCTACATGCCTGTTGTATGGAGGCGGGCTCGTGTGAACTTATATCTTCTTGGATTCTTTCCGGTAATCCTTTCACAAACGCGTCGATCTTCTCTTCCTCATCTTTGAATGCTCCCGGACACAATAGGCACAATTCTGTGAATCGTCTTTCGTACGTGGTAATATCAAATCCTTGGGTTCGTAACCCTCTAAGTTCTGTCTTGAGCTTATTGACCTCGGTTCTGGGACGGTACTTCTCGTTCATCAAGTGCTTGAATGCTGACCACGGTAGTGCGTACGCATCGTCTTGTCCCACTTGCTCTAGATAGGTATTCCACCATGTTAACGCAGAACCTGTGAAGGTATGCGTAGCGTACTTTACTTTGTCCTCTTCAGTACACTTACTTATGGCAAACACCGATTCGACCTTCTCGGTCCACCGTTTCAATCCGATCGGTCCTTCGGTTCCATCAAATTCCAAAGGTTTGCAGGCAGTGAATTCTTTGTAGGTGCATCCTACACCATTTCCTGTACTGCTAGATCCAAGGTTATTGTTGGTATGTAGCGCAGCCTGTACTGCGGCTATGTTTGAAGCTAGAAAAGTACGGAATTCCTCTTCATTCATATTCACGGTGTGTCGAGTAGTCGGTGCCATTTCCTTCAAAATAGTCAAATGGAACAAGTTAATCATACAGAATATTAAGAGTAGTTAATAGTATTTCGTAGCATAATATGAACTCGTTTATAAAAGCTTTTTCTTCATATTAGCATTTTATAAGTTTAAATTCGGGTAGTACCTACCCGTTAAGTTCATACTTAGTAGCTAATATACAATTCAACTACTACAATTCTATATGAAAAACTGATTATAATAATATTTCGCGTTCAAACTTTTATACAATATTTTACAAACTTACAATACCGCTTATTTTACATAAAGCATGATATATAGCACACAATAACTTTGATACAAGATAGTTGTGAAGATAATTCTAGCTAGTACACAAGTCGTTCAGCAAAGGCAATAAAGACACGTAATTCATACGTCCAGAAACAAGTCATGCATTCTGGTTTTACTAGGACTACTTCCCATCCTTGGTCTTGTGGAACATAACCGTTATGGCCGTTGATAAGACAGCGTGTTGTAACGTCGTCAAAGGGACGAGGGTTACGTAATGTCCAACAGTCCCGTAACAATCTAAAAACCTCATTTCTTACCCCAATTACCGAATCCGTCACTTGTGGGAACGTTTTGTTTAATAGTTGTAGCCCGATGTTCTTGTTCTCACTTTGGTGAGAAGCGAACATTACTAATCCGTAAGCATAACATGCTTCTTTATGTTGCATGTTAGCCGCTTTTTCTAAATCACGAAGTCCAATATTCGGATATATTGAGTCAAAATAATTTCTTAACCCATTGCATAAAATAGCATTTGGGTTCCCCGCAATATATGCGTCAAAGTAAACACATCGTAACTTATGGATTTCCCAATGTGATATCCCCCATCTTTCGAACGAAAGCCTTTTATAAACTAAGGCATTCTTGGAACGTTCTTCGAATGTCTTACAAACTGATCTCGCCTTAAATAGTTGTGCCGAAGAATTCTGACCGACTCTAGACAAGATTTCATCAATCATGTCTCCGGGTAGGTCTCTTAAAATATTGGGTTGTCTATCCATTTTGTGTTTTTATACTGTAAAATAGACAAGAGTTAGATTCATAAAAAAAATACTTATTAATACAAGCAATTTTTACATATATCATAAAGCATAAGCACACTATATTACATATATTACACCACACGAATACAACCATCTTATTCCGACTCGCTTGTTTCTTCTTCTTCGGTTTTGGTTCGTTTTGCCAAGTTTCTAGGGATATATGATGTTCCCCTAATACGAACCGTCGTTATCCACATTGGTTTAGAAAAACCTGGTGGTTTAGAGGTTCCCGGGTCATTGTTACAACTTAAGGACTTCGGGGGTTGACGATACATATAAAGTTCATCGGGGTTGGAATTAGATTTCTCTATTTTTATGCCCTTTCCCTTATTATTTTCTTTTGCCTTTTTAAATTCAGTTGGGGTAATTTCTATAACATCATCGGAATTCTCGTCGGAATCCGATTCGTCGGAGAATTGGTAATCCTCCCAATATTTTGCTTCCTTGGCGGAAACACCATTGACCATAATTAACCTTGGTCGGTTGGTTGAGAATTTTCTTTTACTTAACCGTTTTATTATTTCCCCCACCGGTTCCGATTCTTCTTCCGGTTCCGATTCTTCTTCCGGTTCCGATTCTTCTTCCGGTTCCTCTTCGGGAACTTGTGAATCAGTCCACGAATCATTCCAATTTACATTTGACTCTTCATTATTATTAGGTGAGTCAATGGGACTTGTTCTAGAGGTAGACATCTATCACATAATATCAAACACGTTAAGAGATTAATATATCACATAATATTCACATGTTAAAAATATATAGTTTCCAACAAAATTTGTTAAGCAATCATTTTTCAAGTAAACACGGTCGAAGTCCAGACTCACTAATGCATCCTAACAAACTCGATAAGACACACTAATGCAAAATTCTGGTTCTCTAAGACCAACGCTCGGATACCAACTGAAATGTCCCGTTCTTATTGATTAAAAACGTTCCATATTAATTGATTTCGTTGCGAGGTTTTGACCTCTATATGAGACGTTTTTCAAAGACTGCATTCATTTTTAAAACAAACCATAACCTTTATTTCATAAATAAAGGTTTAAAAAGCTTTACGTAGATTATCAAATAATGATAATCTAAAATATCCTGTTTACACACGACCATTACATAATGGTTTACAATACAAATATGTTACATCGAAATCAGTTTCTTGAATGCAGTTTTTTTTCTACACAATATCATACAAACATGGACTCCAAATCTTGTCCTTATTTTAGTATGCAACAGCGGAAGCTCTTAGTATTCACCTGAGAATAAACATGCTTTAAACGTCAACAAAAATGTTGGTGAGTTATAGGTTTAACCTATATATATCAAATCGTAACAATAGACCACAAGATTTCATATTTCAATACACATCCCATACATAGAGATAAAAATCATTCATATGGTGAACACCTGGTAACCGACATTAACAAGATGCATATATAAGAATATCCCCATCATTCCGGGACACCCTTCGGATATGATATAAATTTCGAAGTACTAAAGCATCCGGTACTTTGGATGGGGTTTGTTAGGCCCAATAGATCTATCTTTAGGATTCACGTCAATTAGGGTGTCTGTTCCCTAATTCTTAGATTACCAGACTTAATAAAAAGGGGCATATTCGATTTCGATAATTCAACCATAGAATGTAGTTTCACGTACTTGTGTCTATTTTGTAAATCATTTATAAAACCTGCATGTATTCTCATCCCAAAAAATTAGATTTTAAAAGTGGGACTATAACTCACTTTCACAGATTTTTACTTCGTCGGGAAGTAAGACTTGGCCACTGGTTGATTCACGAACCTATAACAATATATACATATATATCAAAGTATGTTCAAAATATATTTACAACACTTTTAATATATTTGGATGTTTTAACTTTATTAAGTCAGCTGTCCTCGTTAGTAACCTACAACTAGTTGTCCACAGTTAGATGTACAGAAATAAATCGATAACTATTATCTTGAATCAATCCACGACCCAGTGTATACGTATCTCAGTATTGATCACAACTCAAACTATATATATTTTGGAATCAACCTCAACCCTGTATAGCTAACTCCAACATTCACATATAGAGTGTCTATGGTTGTTCCGAAATATATATAGATGTGTCGACATGATAGGTCGAAACATTGTATACGTGTCTATGGTATCTCAAGATTACATAATATACAATACAAGTTGATTAAGTTATGGTTGGAATAGATTTGTTACCAATTTTCACGTAGCTAAAATGAGAAAAATTATCCAATCTTGTTTTACCCATAACTTCTTCATTTTAAATCCGTTTTGAGTGAATCAAATTGCTATGGTTTCATATTGAACTCTATTTTATGAATCTAAACAGAAAAAGTATAGGTTTATAGTCGGAAAAATAAGTTACAAGTCGTTTTTGTAAAGGTAGTCATTTCAGTCGAAAGAACGACGTCTAGATGACCATTTTAGAAAACATACTTCCACTTTGAGTTTAACCATACTTTTTGGATATAGTTTCATGTTCATAATAAAAATCATTTTCTCAGAATAACAACTTTTAAATCAAAGTTTATCATAGTTTTTAATTAACTAACCCAAAACAGCCCGCGGTGTTACTACGACGGCGTAAATCCGGTTTTACGGTGTTTTTCGTGTTTCCAGGTTTTAAATCATTAAGTTAGCATATCATATAGATATAGAACATGTGTTTAGTTGATTTTAAAAGTCAAGTTAGAAGGATTAACTTTTGTTTGCGAACAAGTTTAGAATTAACTAAACTATGTTCTAGTGATTACAAGTTTAAACCTTCGAATAAGATAGCTTTATATGTACGAATCGAATGATGTTATGAACATCATTACTACCTTAAGTTCCTTGGATAAACCTACTGGAAAAGAGAAAAATGGATCTAGCTTCAACGGATCCTTGGATGGCTCGAATTTCTTGAAGCAGAATCATGACACGAAAACAAGTTCAAGTAAGATCATCACTTGAAATAAGATTGTTATAGTTATAGAAATTGAACCAAAGTTTGAATATGATTATTACCTTGTATTAGAATGATAACCTACTGTAAGAAACAAAGATTTCTTGAGGTTGGATGATCACCTTACAAGATTGGAAGTGAGCTAGCAAACTTGAAAGTATTCTTGATTTTATGTAACTAGAACTTGTAGAATATATGAAGAACACTTAGAACTTGAAGATAGAACTTGAGAGAGATCAATTAGATGAAGAAAATTGAAGAATGAAAGTGTTTGTAGGTGTTTTTGGTCGTTGGTGTATGGATTAGATATAAAGGATATGAAATTTTGTTTTCATGTAAATAAGTCATGAATGATTACTCATATTTTTGTAATTTTATGAGATATTTCATGCTAGTTGCCAAATGATGGTTCCCACATGTGTTAGGTGACTCACATGGGCTGCTAAGAGCTGATCATTGGAGTGTATATACCAATAGTACATACATCTAAAAGCTGTGTATTGTACGAGTACGAATACGGGTGCATACCAGTAGAATTGTTGATGAAACTGAACGAGGATGTAATTGTAAGCATTTTTGTTAAGTAGAAGTATTTTGATAAGTGTATTGAAGTCTTTCAAAAGGGTATAAATACATATTAAAATACTACATGTATATACATTTTAACTGAGTCGTTAAGTCATCGTTAGTCGTTACATGTAAGTGTTGTTTTGAAACCTTTAAGTTAACGATCTCAATTAATGTTGTTAACCCATTGTTTATTATATCTAATGAGATATTAAATTATTATATTATCATGATATTATGATATATTAATATATCTTAATATGATATATATACATTTAAATGTCGTTACAACGATAATCGTTACATATATGTCTCATTTCGAAATCCTTAAGTTAGTAGTCTTGTTTATATGTATATAACTCATTGTTAATATACTTATGGAGATACTTACTTATCATAATCTCTTGTTAACCATATGTATATCCATATATATATCGTCATGTCGTTTTTTACAAGTTTTAACGATCGTGAATCGCCGGTCAACTTGGGTGGTCAATTGTCTATATGAAACATATTTCAATTAATCAAGTCTTAACAAGTTTGATTGCTTAACATGTTGGAAATATTTAATCATGCAAATATCAATCTCAATTAATATATATAAACATGGAAAAGTTCGGGTCACTATATTAGTTTAATTTATAAAAATACAAATATATATAAGTAATATTATTATTTTAAAGGGGGTTTTTACCGTTTAATGACCGGTTTGTCGATTTTTAAAACTTTAGTCGCAGTTAAAACCTAATGTAAAATATTAAAAATAAATACAACTTAATTTAAAGCGTAAAATAAATAACGATAATGAAATTGCAATAAATAAAAGTGCGATAAAATAAACTTGCGATAATTAAAAGTGCAATTAAATACAATAACAATAAATAAAAGTGCGATAATTAAAAGTGCAATTAAATATAAAATAAAGGAAATTAAATATGAAATAAAAGAATTATGCTTATTTAAACTTCCGTAACCATGATGTTTGACGTGTTGATTTTAGTTTTATGTCCATGGGTTACTTGTCCTTCGTCCTGGATTATTTAATATGTCCGTCTGGTTTTTGTCCATAACAGTCCATCAGTCATAAATATAAAGTGCGAGTATCCTCGTCAAATTATCCTTATACCCGAAGTCAAATATTCCAACTAATTGGGGACTTAAACTGTAACAAGATTTTAATACTTTGTTTAATAATTACACCAGATTATCGACTGTGTGTAACCCAAGGTTTTAATACTTTGTTATCAATTATGCCAAGTGTCCTTGTACATAATTTCACCCTTGTTTTAATAATTCCATAGACTATTAATCCATTCCCGTGTCCGGTTAAATGAACGATTATTCGTACATATAAATACCCCGCCCATCGTGTCCGATTGAGTGTATATGGTTATTTATAGGGACGTCCAATTGTAAATCTTTATATTAAAATTAACAAACTATCATTTAGTTAAACAAATATAAAGCCCATTAATAGCCCATAGTCTAATTTTCACAAGTGTCGTTCTTTTGTCCAAACCCCAATTATGGTACAAAGCCCAATTACCCAATTTTAGTAATTAGCCCAACATCATGATTACTTTGTTTTAAATAAGCATAATAATAACTTAGCTACGAGACATTAAATTAAAAAGGTTGAACATAACTTACAATGATTAAAAATAGCGTAGCGTTACACGGACAGAATTTCGACTTACACCCTTATAACATTCGCTAACATACCCTTATTATTAGGATTTAAAATTAAAATTAAAATTAAAATATAAATATATATATATATACGTTTACATATAGATAGAGAGATTGATGGATGTATTATGATGAACCAAACACGCGAATTTATAGGGGCTGTGGCCAGAAAAAGATGCTCATGCGATCGCATGGAGTTTCTTCCTCCAGGCCATGCGATCGCATGGCCAGCTGGGGAGGCTCAAAAGTCTTTGTTTTCTTATGCCGACGGTTTTTAAATATAATATAATATATATATATATTAATTTTAAGAATTAATTATATATTATATTGTATTCATGTGCATAGTTGACTTGTAATTTTTAGTCCGTTGCGTCGAGCGTTGAGAGTTGACTCTGGTCCCGTTTCCGGATTTTCGAACGTCCTTGCGAACAATTTAATATCTTGTACTTTGCGTTTTGAATCTTGTACTCTTGTAATTTTGAGACGTTTCTTATCAATAATTGGAACCTCTTTGATTGTACTTTGTACTTTTGAGCTTTTTGGTCGTTTACGTCTTCAATTCGTCGAATCTGTCTTTTGTCTTCACCTTTTATTATTTAAACGAATATCACTTGTAAATAGAACAATTGCAACTAAAAGCTTGTCTTTCTTGAGGAATAATGCTATGAAATATATGTTCGTTTTTAGCATTATCAACAACATATGGTAAGAAGATACCATGAGCTTGGAGGATAGAATTCATAATTGCATCATTAATCATTATCCTGTCCAGTTTTTTCAGTGTACCACACTTAGGATTTTTTAAAGATTTGGTCCAGGTGAAATGAAAACCAGTACTCCTTATATCTTCCACTTCAATTTGATTGATACAATCATTGAATTCATTCATTTCAGCTGTGATAGAGGAAGTGCCAGAAGAATGCTCATTGAGGTACCTAGTAACATTAAAATCTCCCAAAATAAACCATGGACAATTATTAGTTACCCTTTTTTGAAGTATAAGATCTTCCCATACAGCTAACCTCTCCTTACCCTTATTGCAGGCATATATGCAGGTACAATAAAACTTTGCTTTAGAACTAATAACCTCTACCATACAAAACAAAGCTTGTCTTGTACAATTAATCACCATAACATTCACAATATTCTCATCCCAACCCACTATAATCCTACAACTATTGAGACTATAATTGATATTGGATTGCCATTTCCACTTACTAAAGACATTAGCACAAAGAGTGCTAATGTTATTCTTTTTTAGATGAGTTTCTAAAATAAAACACATACTTAGATTCTCATCCCTAATAAAATTCTTTACCTCATACTGCTTGTCTAAAGTATACATTCCTCTAATATTCCATGATGCAACCCTAAACTCTTTTGTGCAATTCATTTTGAGTTTAAGAAAGAATGCTATCATCCATGCCCTTAACTTCATTGGCCAATACATTCTCAATACCATTGGGGACCACATCCTCCATTAATTCATTCTCTTTGTTATACATTAGTTCCCATTTCTTTTTAAAATACAAAAACATCTCATTTGTCCAATCTTTTGAGTCTTGAAGACTTGGTTGTTTCTTGTATCTTAAGAACTTATCAATCTATTTTTTACTTAACATTTGCATTCTTTGCTATTTTGTTATCCTTAGTGATGTTTTTTTTTCCCTAGCCAATACATATCCATCATTATCAGGAACAATGACCTTCTTTTTAATTTTTGCTAGTTCCTCCTATGTTCTAGGTCTTACCCTGCATTCCACAGTGCTATGTCCAAAGACATTGCAATGCTCACAAACACTAGGCTTCCATTCATATTCTACAGCCACCTTCTTAATCCCTTTAACTTTCTGAGTTTTATCCATATACTTAATTTCAACTTGTTCAACAAAACCTTTGGATGCCTCAGCTTCAACCATAATTCTTGCAAAACCTGCCCTTCCACTACCCTTATGACACATACTAGCAGTAATTGTATCCATTGAAAGAGGCTTACCAACCCTACTAGCTATTGCACTTAAGCCCTTAACATTCCAT